>NC_090266.1:152446380-153092809 GCF_040414725.1 Anabrus simplex
GTGCTGTTTTCTGTGCTATTTTCTGGACAAAGGTTTATAGCCCTTTCTTTTTCATATAGTAGACTGAGACAGACATGATGTACCCCATGTGCTGCGGTACTAGTTATTTCCTCAGGTGCACATCGATTCAATTGTCTAGATTTTCTAGATTTTCTTGTAAGATGGCGATCCATCTCATTGGCATGTCGTTCACCGGTTTCTCTGTAAAGTGTTTCTCCCCTGAGTGAATTGGTTGCAGTAGACCCCGTAACGTTTCGCTTTTACCTCCAGTTTCCCCAGTTTTCACTTGTTATTCCTTGTGGTCTGTATTCTCTGGGTTAATGTCAGATAAAATTTGTAATGGCGTTGTTTCTCAGTTATGATTCCTAGGAACTACTATCGCTACAGCTTTAGTAATGACCAAGTTTAATTTTATTTGGAATTTTATCATTTTTCTTAATCAATACAACACTAGCTGCATGATTGTATTATATGGCAGATGTGACCCAGAATAACATTTATTTGAAGGAAAGCACCAGATTTCTTCGATTGATTTTGACGTGCACTGTAATAGTTATTTCTTCTTCTTCTTTATCTGTTCACACTCCAGGATGTCCGGCTCCATGGCTAAATGGTTAGCGTGCTGGCCTTTGGTCACAGGAGTCCCGGGTTCCATTCCCGGCAGGGTCTGGAATTTTAACCATCATTGATTAATTTCCCTGGCACGTGGCCAGGTGTATGTGTTGGCTTCATCATTTCATCCTCATAATGACGCGCAGGTCGCCTACGTGTGTCAGATCAAAAGACTTGCACCTGGCGAGCCGAACCCGTCCTGTGGTCTCCCGGCACTAAAAGCCATACGCCATTTCATTTCATTTTTACCCTCCAGGGTCGGTTTTTCCCTCGGACTCAGTGAGGGATCCCACCTCTACCGCATCAAGGGCAGTGTCCTGGAGCTTCAGATTCTGGGTCGGGGGATACAACTGGGGAAGATGACCAGTACCTCGCCCAGGCGGCCTCACCTACTATACTGAAGAGGTGCCTTGCGGGGGGGATGGAAAGTTTGGAAAGGATAGACAAGGAAAAGGGAAGGAAGCGGCCGTGACCTTAAGTTAGGTAGGCCCTACCATCCCGGCATTTGCCTGAAGTAGAAGTGGGAAACCACTGAAAACCACTTCTAGTATGGCTGAGGTGGGAATCGAACCCACCTCTACTCAGTTGCCCTCCGGATGCTGAGTTGACCCCGTTCCAGCCATTGTACCACTTTTGAAATTTCGTGGCAGAGCCTGGAATCGAACCCGGGCTTCCAGGGGTGGCAGCTAATCACACTAACCACTACACCACAGAGGCGGACAATAATTATTTCACTAAACAAAATCAATTTAATTTAACACGCAAATTAAAGAAGTTCAAACCTGTATCTGCCAAACTTTAGTGTCCTGATTTTGCAGCTGCCAGAATTTCAACATGCCACTTGGACCCTGGAAAAGAGAAGGAAAGGATGGTTAGAAACTTGAACTTTTAACTTACTTCGATATATCATTCGCCATTTCAGCGTTTCAAACTCAAGATGTATGGGTCATTCGAAATATTAATCATTCCCAAAGACCGTGTAATGTATAAATGTCAGAAGAAATTTGAAGAAATGTTTGATCACCGTCAGTGTACGCATAGTAGATTGTGGTGTCTTCTCGTGCAGTGGCAGCGCCCTTTCATCAATTTACAGGGCGACTCACCTAAAACTTGTACCCCAAATATTTCTCAAATGGAGTATGCTAGTTATGTGCCGTTTTCACAGAAATGAAGTGTAACCAATGGCTCATAATTGTAGCCCATACACAGATTTTAATGATTACTAGAATGTGCATTATTTCCGAATGTTCCATTTTCAAGTGGAACAATGCCTATTGGCATTAACAAAATAAAACTAGAGTACTGTATATTAGAATGTCAATAGTGTTTTCTTCAGGATTATAGTACAAGTTGTTTACGAGCTATCGTAGTTTGAAAATTGTAGATTCAAACAATAGTCTGCTCCATTCAACTGCTTACTTACGAGACTATGATGCTCTTCCTGTACAGTATGCTGATTGCATCGCGATCACGACTTCCTTGTCAGTAAATTTGTGATAGTTCAAGAAGTAGGACGTGGTGGAAGATGGCATTTACCAATGCAGGAAGTTCAAGAAGTAGGACATGGTGGAAGATGGCATGTACCAATGCAGAAAAAATGCATGAAGTATGTAGGAAGAATGCTGTACTTTCTTGTGCTCTGTACGCGGAACGATATCCCAACAAACGTCACTCATCTGGACTGTTATTTGCGAACCTCTTCAACGTATTATGTGGAACTGGAAGTGTAACACTTAGGAAACGTAACAGAAACAAACGAATGGCTGGAGGAGAAGATGAAATTAATGTTCTAGCTGTTGCTACAGGGGAACTGTACCTTGGCCGCCCCGTTCACCAGATTTGTCCCTATTAGATATTTTTCTCTGGGGAAAGCTAAAAGTCACTGTTTACAAGGACGTACCGACTACACCAGATGATGCGAAACGACGTATTACTGCTGCCTGCGTTGACATTTCTGATGAAATGCCAGAACGTTTGCATCAATATTTAGATGGCAGACTGGAAGCTTGTATTGAAGCTGGTGGTCGTCATTTTGAACACAACCTTTGAAGGCCAATTCTTCTTCAGAATGCAAAGAATTTGTTTATTCACTTTCTTTAGTTAGTTCTAATTTACTCTAGTTTTAACTTGTTTAGTAAATAGGTATTGTTCTTGTTCTAAAATAACACACATTCTAATCATTATAAAATTATATATATGGGCTACAATTATGCACCCTGGGTTACACTTCATTTCTGTGAAAACAACACATTTATAGCACCGTCCATTTTAGAAATATTTGATGTGCAATTTTTTTATGCGACTCACTCTGTATTCCATGTGTTACATGATTCTGTTATGGTAATCAGTTAGCATTATAAAGACATTCGCGAAACAGGTCCTACACGAGGTAAAGTGATTCCATGATGGGAATGAAGAGGTTTCTGGAAACATAAGGGCCATTCAGCAATTTTTCGGCTCCCATATTTTTTCCACGCTGGGAAATGAAATCCTGTCTGAGACCTTGCGGGTAACATGTCAAAGGACGACGAAACGAAAGCAAATTGCACAGCAAAGTAAAATCATAATTGATGACATTAAGGCAGGGAGGTCGTTGGTCCTCCAAAAATGTTCAACTTAAGTAAAGTAAATCCCTGTTAGGTACAGTCATCTTTACGTTGTCGCGGATTGTAGAGCGAAAGTGCCGGTTGACGTGAAACTTCGTTTCTTTCTTTTTAATTAGAAACGGTAATCCTAAACTAACAATGGCCCATTGTATAATCTCTTCGGATTTCCCTCTCGGTTATGGTGGTGCACTTAACAGCTTTCTTTGAGAACTTGGCAGTTATTAAGCAAAATGTGTTTCCATAATTCCTTGCGAGGTGTCTCCAGTGACCTTTCAAATCGTTGTGAATAAAGTTAAATTTTTGATCCTTTAAAGAAGCGAATATATTGATCGCAAATAATGTCTACAACTTGTAATGTTCTCCGTCATGTACTTCGTATTAAAGCAACATGAGCAGAAACTATAACGCGGACTCAATGCGATTAGAATCTTTATTTCTTTTTCTCCAGCTCACCTGTGCTACCGAACGGAAATCTCTCCTATATTAGAAGTCTGTCTCCCAGTGGAAATCTCTCCTCTATTAGAAGTTGCGTTCTGATTTGTACCTTATGTGAATTGGAAAAGCAGCTGTAATAAATATAGGGCGTTCATAAGGTCCGTTTGCGCCTACAATACTTAATACTTCTCCTATAAAACAGCCTCAAAAATATACGTCGAGAATCATGAGACGAAAAAGAAATGCAACGAGTTCCGTTGGAAAACCGTTAATAGACTCTATTTTCCTCACTACTTGCATGTTATACGTTTATGTTAATTTACAGCATCCTTTATATGCCATTTGATTCTACCTTGCAATTCAAAAGCTTGGAAGATAACACTTGTATAAATAAAGTACGTAAAAGTTTTGTCTGTACACTTACAATTTTTGCCTGATACTCTATTTAATTTTTATCTCGGACTGCATAAACATAAAGTGAAAATTTGTTAAGACATAACGGAAAAGCGTCCTGACAGAATTTCGGTTACATCGCGCATTCCTATCTACGAAATGTCACTGTAATATTTGTCACAAATGGAACATAATAATTGCTTTTACTTAAATGAAGTGAAAAATCTGCGGTAAATTAAGAAATACCGTCGTTATTAGAGAAATATGAATACATACTTAAGGCTTGTATACAGGGCGCCTTTATGTCGTAATTCGCTGCTGTTGCCGCCTTTTGTTAACTTCTTGAGGTCCAGGGCTAGCACCGAGAAATGGAAGTGCTATGTCTGTGGACTCTCATTATCTTTGTCCATATGACTAGAGCGGCCAGTTGAAACAGCAAAATGGAGGTCAATAGCATTCACGATAAGAAAAATACCATGATCCCTGGATCAATAAATCACTAGTCCACAGAATTCTTCTTATGTATATTGGCCATAGCTTTTGTCGCCTATTAAATCTTTCATATCGCGATACAATTCAGGAAATGATGTCATTGACACCTGAAGCAATAAAACGAAAGCGAAGAACTTCAGTGAACACAGACATCACACACGAAATTGTTGAAAGTGTAAGACATACAAAAGACATACGTGCGTTACTGCGAGCGTAGCACCAAAAGTACTTGTAAAGTAGTAAAGTAGGTATACATAATATTCACCAAAAATAAAAAATTACCGGGCGAGTTGGCCGTGCGCGTAGAGGCGCGCGGCTGTGAGCTTGCATCCGGGAGATAGTAGGTTCGAATCCCACTATCGGCAGCCCTGTAGATGGTTTTCCGTGGTTTCCCATTTTCACACCTGGCAAATGCTGGGGCTGTACCTTAATTAAGGCCACGGCCGCTTCCTTCCAACTCCTATGCCTTTCCTATCCCATCGTCGCCATAAGACCTATCTGTGTCGGTGCGACGTAAAGCCCGTAGCAAAAAAAAAAATTCTTAATTTACTGCAGATTTTAGACTTCAACTGTGTAAAAGCAATTATTATGTTCCATTTGTGACAAATTTTACAGTGACACTTCGTAGATAGGAATGCGCGACGTAACCCAGAATTTCTTGGAACTATGCTTAAGTTGAGAGATAGCCGGATTGTGTACTAGGCTGTATATTATTTTATTAATGTACAATGGCATAGGAACATTATGAGAATGGTTCAAAATAGAAATATCTCCATATTTTTGAGTGTAGACTCCCGAATAGGCCTGATGCCGGTCTTTCGAACTGACGCTCCCATGATCGACCTGCGCGTCTGTTTAATGCTGAACGCGACACACACGTCCAGTCCTGAGCCCCAGTGTAGGTTAAAATCTCCAACCTGACCCGAAATCAAAAATCCGTGACCCCTTGGACCAAAGACCTGCATGCCATGGAGCGAGACAATATTTCCATTAATATTACATAACAGTATTTGTAGAAAATAAAGTGCCCTATCTTTTATGCGTCGTACTACATCTTTTACCGTAGTCTGTGATGACGGAGATATTCAAGAATCACATTTCGAAACGGCCTACTCTGTCCGAAGCTCCCAACCCTTACGCAATAAAATTACGCTGACTGTTGTTAAATGTACAAAAACGAACCCCTCAAGGACGGGTATAACAGCTATACAGCACTACATACCCGCAAGAATTTAGTAACTCAACAACTGCAGCAAATGGAATAACACCCAAAAATTTTTAAGTTTTTCCTATTTCTCTGAATATTGGAAGTAAAGAGAATGACTTTTTTTTACGTCGTACCGACACAGATAGGTCTTATATCGACGATGGGAGAAGAAATGGCTAGGAGTACCGAGCGAG
Organism: Anabrus simplex; assembly: GCF_040414725.1. Taxonomy (NCBI): domain Eukaryota; kingdom Metazoa; phylum Arthropoda; class Insecta; order Orthoptera; family Tettigoniidae; genus Anabrus; species Anabrus simplex. The sequence goes on from NC_090266.1 coordinate 152,452,320, forward strand.
TTGGCCGTGCGGTTAGGGGCGCGCAGCTGTGAACTTGCATCCAGGAGGTATTGGGTTCAAACCCCACTGTCGGCAGCCCTGAAGATGGTTTTCCGTGGTTTCCCATTTTCACACCAGGCAAATGTTGGGGCTGTACCTTATTGCTAGTTGCTTTACGTCGCACCGACACAGATAGGTCTTACGGCGACGATGGGACAGGAAAGGTCTAGGAGTGGGAAGGAAGCGGCCGTGGCCTTAATTAAGGTACAGCCCCAGCATTTGCCTGGTGTGAAAATGGGAAACCACGGAAAACCATCTTCAGGGCTGCCGACAGTGGGGTTCGAACCTACTATCTCCCGAATACTGGATACTGGCCGCTCTTAAGCGACTGCAGCTATCGAGCTCGGTGTACCTTATAGAAGGCCACGGCCGCTTCCTTCCCATTCCTAGGCCTTTCCTATCCCATCGTCGCCATAAGACCTGTCTGTGTCGGTGCGACGTAACGCAAATAGCAAAAAAAGAAAAATGTAGCATTTGTCTGGTGTTAAAATGTGAAACTACGGAAAACCATCATCAGGGCTGCCGACAGTGTGGTTCGAACCCACTATCTCCTGAATGCAAGCTGACAGCTACGTGACCCGAACTGCATAGCCACTCCCTTGGTTGAAAATCTTCTGCACTCGATGGCAGCCTGTCAGAAATTTCATAACACGAATGGTGAGGAACGTTCCGTCTTAAAATGTCGGTCATAAGCAAAAAAACAAAAACAAACGTCTATTAAATTGAAACCAATATTATTAAACAAATGTCACAATTAACAGTAGAACAAGGTCTCGCACACCCCCATAGGGATTTCCCTTCCGTTTCCAAAGACACGCGGTTAGCCAGTTTGAAAAGTACAGAGAATAATAATAACGTTATTATTTTTACGTCCCACTACCTACCTACATTTTGATGGTTTTCGGAGACGTCGAGGTGCCGAAATATTGACCCGCAGGAATTCTTTTACGTGCCAGTAAATCTACCGACACGAGGCTTACGTATTTGAACACCTTCAAATACCACAGGACTGAGTCAGGATCGAACCTGCCAGGTTGGGGTCAGAAGACCAGCGCCTCAACCATCTGAGCCACTCAGCCCGGCGAAAGTACAGAGAAGGTTGACCTCACTCCTCCCTCACCTTGCCTAGTATGCCTCATTTTAGGCCGCCGTCGGTTTTAGCGATTTCCTATTACCGCATAACATTTGGTGATGCTATTTGAGGACCCACCCAGCCTCCGGGCTGATGGCTTCGCAGACAAAGAAGTTTAACGGGATGAAAGTAGAATATGGTCATGCTTCTTTGAGTTCCTAAATCCTTTGCACAGTTTTAGGACTCATAAAGAAGTACCTTAAATATTCTGAAAATGATCCGATGTCGTTTAAAACTACAAGCTTGGTTTTTCTTTACAAAAGTCCACTTCTCGAACATAATTATTTGAGCTGTTTAGGGGAAAGGTGACGCCGTGAAGATCTTCCAATCTTTGATTTAAAATTAACCTCTCCAACCTTCATGCATAGTGTTTACAGCAATTGAGGCCCTAATCAGAATGCGTGTAGCACGTCTTCTACATGCACAGTATAAATTTGGCAAGCTTTGCTAGTGGCCGCTGAAGCGCAAGTAGGAAGTACTAGTCCCCCGTCACCGCCCATCGTGTGCTCAGATGACTCACTCGCAGACCTTCCAGATGTAAAGTACTCGTGATATGCGCATGCGCCATGACATCACCGTCAAACATAGCGCTCTGCCTTCATTCTCCCATTTAAAGTCAACTTACCTTTAGTCCTCCTTTCAACTTGCCGGCAACTGAGGCGTTTTGTCATCATATGAAGTCTACAGTTCAACTTGGACTCCAAAGTATGGAAAAGTAAGTTCACTTTACAATAATTACCTTAATTTCGATTAAATTTTTTGACAAGTGAGCAGGCGACAGCGTCAAGGTTCGCGCCTGCACTGTGTTCTTTACTCCAAGTGCAATGTTACGATATCCATGGAAACAATAGCTTAATGGAGGATACTATTATGCTGTTGATACCTATTGCGATCTGATATCATTGGTTTCTAGGCTCATGAATCTGTGTATCTAGAAAATGCCTACAGGACCGACAGCGCCAGCACTACTGGCCGAGTAACATCGTCTCTGGCTTCTCACCATGGTGGCCGCGGTTCGAATCCTGACTAATGGACGAGGCTTTCTGAAATCATAGCCACTTCTCTGTGGTCCGGGTGCCACGTTATGATCGCGTTATGATGGCTATGATCGCGATATCAACAGTTAAGAGTACGCAAGGCTATTCGCTTATGTTTAAGGTTTGTTCTTTTAAAAATACGATGTTTCGTGAAATATGCGTAGAATTATCTCCAGAATTTCATTTTAACTGTAGAAGTAAATCGGCTTCACAGAGTACGCATTAATAATTTTAGAGATTTACATTAACAGCGTTTCATTATGCAATCGTTTGTTTCCTCTTAACTCTATACGAATTTCATTTAAGTTATATAACATATTAATTTGGCCGGTTACAAATCCTGAACAATATACTGCCTAGCTCTGCTAATACATTAACGGTCATTATTCGGCCCAGCCCATCTTCGCAACAGATCAGGTCGATTTAAACCAGTCTGTGCTCAAGCTGGGTAGTTTCGATCCCTACTCTGTTTAGTGGTATTTGAAGCTGCCATCGTTGTGTCTATAGACTTCCTGGCACGTTAAAGAACTTCCGTGGGGAAAAAATGCTGGGCCTCGTCTCTGAAAGCAGTGAATGGGACATAAAACTCATTATTATTATTATTATTATTATTATTATTATTATTATTATTATTATTATTATTATTATTATTATTACTACTACTACTTATTTTCTGCCTAAAGCACAGTCCAAAGTGCACTGCAAGTAGGACTACGGCAATTCTTCTTACTATGTGCTACGGAACGACAGGAACTCTTTTGAAATGATGTACCAATATTTCCGTCTCAACCTCGTGATCATTATCTTTGCCAGTATATTTGTCACCTTGCAAATTCTGGCTATATTTCTCTAACAGAATTCGAAATTTTGCTATTGAAATTCGGAATCTTGCTATTGAAAGAAGGAAATCAATGACAATATAAAGGTTGCGGAAAAAATACATCTAATTATATTTTATTGGCTATAGCCGTGGAATCCTTTAAGATAATGCAAAATTATTTCAACGTCCACTATCATAAAGCGATAAGCGGTGTATCATGTGAATGTATGTATATCTGACGTCGTGGCTAACTGGTTAGCAAGCTTTGGTCCAAGGGGTTCCGGAGTAGATTCCCGAAAGGGGTTAGAGATTTTAACTTTCATTGGTTATTTCCTCTGGCTCTGAGGCTGGGTGTGTGTGCGTGTCATCTTCAACATTAGATTTCATTCCAGGTAAGGCTCAATCCTTAAACGCGCAGATCGCCCATGGTTGTTAACACGAAAGATCTGCACCAGGTTTCTCTGGAAGCCACACGCCATTATTATTATTATTATTATTATTATTATTATTATTATTATTATTATTATTATTATTTTCTGTATCTGGGGAGTTTTTCAACTGATGGTTTCGTAGTACGTTATGCGAAATGGTCAGTTTTCCGTTATTTTCTTTTTGTAGGAGGAGGTATTGTCATTTTGCTCAGGGTTAAGATTCTCCCGAAAAGAAAGAAAGAAAGGAACGAGAAACCGACCAAATATTTAAAATAGCTTTAAAATTCTTTCAAGAAGCTTACAAAATTAATTTCTGTGTCAATATAAAATCTTCTCCCAGTGAACTGTCCAGATAAAGATATTAGTTAAAGATATTAGAGCGCTGGACGGTTTGTCTGGTGGGTCCCAAAAAGCAGGTGTTTGAATTGCACCGTCGACTGACTTCACATCAAGGCAGATGGAATGGTAAAGTGCTGTTGAATGCGGTCACTTCTTTCTTACTCTGTCCCATTTAATCACCAATAAACACTCTAAAACGGCTTCTGCTGCTGCTGTCACGTTTCCAACACCCTCGTGGAATCGCGGGTGCGAACTGTCGCACATGTAGACTTGGCCCTGTTTGACGGCCGACAATATGTGGAGGGATATATTCACAATTGCGTGCTTCTGTAATGGTTGGTAAAGTGTGTGTGTGTGTGTGTGTGTGTGTGTGTGTGTGTAAGAGAGAGAGAGAGAGAGAGAGAGAGAAGATAAGTATGAAATGTCGTATGGCTTTTAGTGCCGGGATATCCCAGGACGGGTTCGGCTCGCCAGGTGCAGGTCTTTCTATTTGACACCCGTAGGTGACCTGCGCGTCGTGATGAGGATGAAATGATGATGAAGACGACACATACACCCAGTCCCCGTGCCATTGGAATTAACCAATTAAGGTTAAAATCCCAGACCCGGCCGGGAATCGAACCCGGGACCCTCTGAACCGAAGGCCAGTACGCTGACCGTTCAGCCAACGAGTCGGACAGAAGATAAGTGAAACACTATAACAACTCTTATCATAAGCTAAAATACAGGTTTATTATTGGAAAATAACTACCGGTTTACTTCAGCGCAAGGTCGCGACTACACATAACGTAGAGGCCAAGACAGCGTTATCAAACCTAGTTCGACAATTTCGAACAAATTTAACAGATATGGAAGGAATATTTGAAATAAAATTATTATAATGGTTGGATATCCACATTGTTGGGGCAGTTTGTTAATTGTTAGTCTTCTGTCCACCGGGCGAGTTGGCTGTGCTGTTAGAGGCGTGCGGCTGTGAGCTTGCATCCGGGAGATAGTTGGTTCGAATCCCACTGTCGGCAGCCCTGAAGATGGTGTTCCGTGGTTTCCCATTTTCACACCAGGCAAATGCTGGGACTGTACCTTAATTAAGGCCACGGCCGGTTCCTCCCAACTCCTAGGCCTTTCCTATCCCATCGTCGCCATAAAACCTATCTGTGTCGGTGCGACGTAAAGCCACTAGAAAAAAAGTCTTCTGTCCCCAAGATAGTGGCTCGAACTTCAGCTGATGTCAGTGGATTTAAAGTTTGTTTAAATGAGACAAATCTGTGTCGTTGGCTTCAGCACATTAACGAATTAGCGTCAAACAAAATTCCGACACAATGGCGTGAACAAAACGGTTAACTGTTAGAAATGCTGTTAATAATAATAATAATAATAATAATAATAATAATAATAATAATAATCTTCAGAGCGGAGGTACACAAAATATGAAGTGGCCGCCTATGTTACGTGCGTTGCGACTATATGAACATATTTCATGAGTTCGTGAAACGTACCCTGGTGCCAGCTTACACCAGAACAAGACCACGCTGGAGAGAAATATTGAGTAATGTCAAGATGGCTGACAGATACACAGTGCTTTCCAGTGAGCTTATATGTTAATTTAGCTTCTCGGTTGTGACCGTCAAATATTTTCTTTCATACCTTTTTTACTCGTCGGCTACTTCAATTACACCATAGCTTCAATGATACAATCCAAAATATTGTAACTCAATGTAAATATTGTAGTACAATTGTGTTAAACATCCGTCACAACGGCCGTGTAAATCCGGTCTTTGATCTGAAGGGATCATCGTTACGGGCCTGATTACCACTGAAGATAATTCTGTGTGTTGAGCACCTATAAATAAAATCTAACTGCGCGATAATTCGATGGCATATATCAGTGAAGTGCTTAATTGAATATAGCTTACTGCTGACAGGACGTGTTTACTTCAGGGATGTCAAGAAGAAAGCTAGCGAAACTTGCCATTTCGACAGATAATTACTCCACGCGTGGTGAAGATTTATAATAGTTTTGGTATGCTTGCTACAAACTATTACCGAGTCGACCAGTAGATTATCTTTGCCATCACTGCCATAAGGTTTACTAATATGGTTCCGGTGGTTGTTGGTTGTATTAAGGCGCTTGGGACATTTGGGGTCACTAGTATTCTCTCTTTCTCTCTCTCTCTCTCTCTGATTTTAACGCGATTATAGACTGACGGTCTTAACAGATCCTGTTTTTTAAGTCTGTAAAACAAGCAATCGTCCATATTAACGTGGATGATAAATCATAAGCTGTAACAGCAATTGATCCCCATTTGGGGCATCTTTTTTACCGCATACATTTGGATTTATAACTAATGACTTAAGATATCGCCGACAAAAAACTTAAGTTGTTCAGTCTGCCGAAACTAATTTTGAGTTTTTTCAGATAGTTTATAAATGCATTACTCAAAATTAGTTTGGGCAGGCTGAAGAACCTAACAGCTATTAAGTCGCAACTGAAATGGGATGGCTTCAGATAAGTCGACACGAAAGAAGTAAACATCCATTTTGAAGCAATCGTTAATCTAGCTGTGTCAGTTTGTTTTCCCTTGTCGAGAAGTTGATGCCTCGGTTCGAAGGGATTGTAGAATTGTTTAAAACATATCAGTTGTGGAGTGTTGCTTCTATGAAGAACGCAGGTTTTAAAAAAGTGTCTTCACCTCCATGTTTTTAAAACGCTTTGTCATATTATTAGTAAATGGCGGATTTTGGCATATTTGTATGTTATGTTTGTTTCAAAAAATAATATGCCCATATGAAATGAAGGTGATTCATACTATCTGAAATTGAATGGCTAAGTTTTGTAGTACATATAAATGTATACATACGGAATACGAACAGCCGTCTCTCACAGTACGGTCTTAAATTGAACAAAACGAAGACCGAATACCTAGAAACCATCCCAAGCAACGGCTCAGTTCAATTTGATGGAGACCACGAACCTGCTACGCAGGCGTAGCAGGGGGAGAGGTGATACTCCCACTTGGCGCGTCCCAGGTGGCGGATAGGGGGGTCCTAACCGGCTTGCCGGCGGACTTGAGGGAAATAAAATACCTCTCGCGGACCAAACACACTACCCCCTGCGGGTGGGGGACGCACATGTAGAATACACCCGCGGTATCCCCTGCCTGTCGTAAGAGGCGACTAAAAGGGGCGACCAAGGGCTGACTGAATTAGAACCATGAAACTAATTTTGAATCGTACCATCACGCGGGGAACACCATAGGTTGCCTGTACTTGCGAGTAGTATCACTAAATTCGGTACGAAATAGGTTTGTGATTAGTAGCAGTAAAAGCCTGGCCTGGTGGATTCCAGTACCCGTGCGTCGTACCCATGTGTGCAACACCGCGGGTCTGGGCGTAGCCTGTGAGTTGTACCACTATATGAGCAGCACCGTGGGTCTGCGTTGCCTGTGATTAGTACCCACTATGTGAGGAACACCACGGGAATACCGGCGCCCGTGTTTAGTACACCTAGGTGGGGAACCTTCTCGGTTTGCGTTGACTCTGAGTTGGGCCATTGTGTGAGACACACCATAGGTCTGCGTTACTTGTACGTATTGCAATACTTGTGAGCAGTACCATCTTTTGTGGAACACCGTGAGTCTTCGCTACTTCTGATTAATACCCCAACATGACACATACCATGGTTCTATTTTACTCGCGACATGTACCATTCTGTGGGGCATTAGACGTGGATTTTGCACCCCCTTTATACACCAAGCATCATTGTGCTTTATAAGTGGTTCCTTGGTCGGTAATAATGTTATTTTCGATCTGTATTGAGTCCGATCCACTGGTTTTTGTTTGTTTGTTTTGTGTTTTGTTGAGTTCCTGTCCATCCATTCATTCTTCATGCCATATTTTATTTTTATTTTGGTCAGTGGATGCCTTTGCAATTTTTGTTCTTTCATTTCGTACCATTAGGGGCCGATGACCTTTGGTCCGACTCGTTGGCTGAATGGTCAGCGTACTGGCCTTCGGTTCAGAGGGTCCCGGGTTCGATTCCCGGCCGGGTCGGAGATTTTAATCGCTTCTGATTAATTCTTCTGGCTCGGGGACTGGGTGTATATGTCCGTCCCAACACTCTCCTCATCATATTCAGACAACATACTACACTACCAACCACCACAGAAACACGCAATAGTGCTTACATCCCTCCATAGAGGGTTGGCGTCAGGAAGGGCATCCGGCCGTAAAACAGGGCCAAAACCACACGTGCGACGCAGTTCGCACCCGCGACCCCACAGGTGTGGGAAAAGCGGCAGGAAAAGAAGAAGGGGCCGATGACCTTTGATGTTAGGCCCCTTAAAACAACAAGCATCATCATCATCATTTGATGGAGAGACCTTAACGAAGACCGTAAGCTTCAGGTATCTGGGATCTCGCCTACATACTGATGGTGGGATACGCGATGAAGTACGAAGTAGGATGCAGGCAGCGTGGATGAGATGGAGGGAAGTCACAGGTGTACTTTGCGACAGAAGGATGCCACTACATCTGAAGTCCAAAATATACCACATGGTAGTACGTCCTGTTTCTTAATACGTTGTTGAATGTCGACCAGCTGACAAACCTTACAGAGCGCCAGTTACACACCATGGAAATGCGCATGCTCCGCTGGTTGATGGGCATCACACTCCTGCACCATGTCAAAAACGACACCGTCCGCCAGCAAATGGGCATTGCACCCATCACTGAGAAGGCACGGGAAAAACGTCTCAAATGGTATGGTCACGTTCTGCGCGCTGCACCTGGAACAGTAGCCAGTTTCACCCACACATTTGAAATTAATGAGCAACGACCACGCCGACGTCCGAAGCAGCGCTGGCATGACACAGTGAATGCGGATATGAAGACTCTGGACTTAAGTGCACACGATGCCCAAGACCGTGAAAAATGGCGAGACAAGATTAGAGCAGCGGCCCCTGCACCAGCGGGAAAACGCGAGGAAGACAAAGAAGACGAAGATGATGATGCGGAATACGCGCATATTCTTGACGCATGTGCATATAAATGCATATTTGCAGTTTTATTAGTATTTTGTGTGAAACAACATGGGCCTATAATATTGCATACCGGTATTGATATTCAGATCGGTACAACAATGCAAATAAATTAATAGGTAAAAATTCCCTTCGCCGCCGGAAGCCTTTACAATGCATTTGTTGTTGACAGTCGACAGTATTAGAGAGCTTAACAATGCGGCGTTTTTTTCTTTTGTGGCGTATTGGTATTCGGTTCGGGTGTTAGAATCATTGAAAAATGTTTACGAGACCCGAAGTAGCAGAGAGGAGAGATCCTTCCTCGATATTTGGCAGGTACCAACCTACCCGTCGCATAATGATCTTACTTATATAGAAGAGTTAAAACAGAATGAGCTTGAAAATAATAGTCTAAATGCAACCACTTTCTTTGTCCCTATGGTTTTGTCACTAGCAGGAACTAACCAGTCCGGATCAATTGTCCTGTCCAGACCAATATTTTGTAGCTCTAACCTATATTTGCCGTTCATATTTCGTGTTATTCAGTGTCTGCGGATAATGCGCCAACGTTGACAAGCCTGTTTAGTGCATTGCGAGCTCGTCGGAACCGCAGCTATGTTGGATCTATAACTTATACTTTCATTTCTTCGTTGTATGAAGACCAGGGGCCTGTTCCACGGACGAACTTTGCAACTTTTCACTTTGCATTTTGCACTTTTCAGTTCAGAGTTTCTTCCACCACCACTTTTCAGATTCAGCTTGCAAAGTGAAAACTGAAATTTAGGAATCTTTTCGCTTTTCAAGCCTGTTATGTTCCTCCATTGGTACAGAAATGCAAAGGGCAAAGGAATGAAGTGAAAAGTTTTCAGAAATCTTGCAAAGAGATGATTACCTTTTTATCTGTTAATTAACATGTATGTACACTAGTTTCTCGGCGTAGAATTTGGTTTATTGGTATAAACATGTTACGACGAGAGCTTTTGTTATCAAGTAAGGACAGTGATAAAGAATCTAACAAGAGAACGTACGAAGACATGATTAATTTTCATAATACCGGGCGAGTTGGCCGTGCGCGTAGAGGCGCGCGGCTGTGAGCTTGCATCCGGGAGATAGTAGGTTCGAATCCCACTATCGGCTGCCCTGAAGATGGTTTTCCGTGGTTCCCCATTTTCACACCAGGCAAATGCTGGGGCTGTACCTTAATTAAGGCCACGGCCGCTTCCTTCCAACTCCTAGACCTTTCATCGTCGCCATAAGACCTATCTGTGTCGGTGCGACGTAAAGCCCCTAGCAAAAAAAAAAAAAAAAAAAATCATAACCTTCCTTCGACAGAATTTCGCGATTGTTTTCACATTACCCCAACACAGGCTGACTGTATTCGGTCATTTATTGAAACATGCAACAAAAAGAAGTCAATCCCTTTCCGAAAAAGAACAAATACTTACATGTTTACATTGGTTAGGAAATGGTGCCCAGCTGCACGGTTTAGCAGCAGTGCATGGATTGTCAAAATCAATTATTTGCAGAACTGTTACAAAAGGAGTAGATGTTATAGTAAATGTGATATTTCCTAACATAGTACGTTGGCCTGATAATCCACATGATATAGCGACGGAATTTCTAATGGAGGGTGAATTTCCTTCTGTGTGTGGACGTGTTCACGGTACTCTTTAATATTGATGCTTGTCATCATTTGAGAGGTTTATATTTCAAGTTGCCAATAAGGATGTCCCGTTTCTCCTTGACAGCTTCTAGCACAGCCAGCGTCTTGTAATCATCTTTCTTTCCCATGATCAAAACTACCGGTAGCACAATTATACTGTCTGGTTCGCCGCGAAATATAAAGAATTAAAATCATGGAGTATTATACAGCTTGCCTACGGAATAAACTTGATCGGATCAATAATTCGCAAAGACTTTTCACTTTGCGAAGAAATTGAAAAACCTAGATCATGGTGGAACACAAAGACTTTGCGCTTGCAATAATTGAAAAGTGAGGAGTGCAATGTTGAAAACTTGCAAAGTTTGTTCGTTGAACAGGCCCTAGTAACCACTAGAAATTATGCCAAACGAAAAAGTAGCTAAAATAATTCTGCTTGACCTGTTGATATTTGGAGAACCAACGTTATACAGAGAACAAAAGCAAGTATTTTGCAGCGTATGCAGTAGTATATAGGCTATATTGCCGTTTTTAGTGCAGAAGTGAATGCGTAACTTGCTGTTTTTAGTGCATAAATGAATGCATATATTGCCGTTTTAGTGCACATGAACCCGCCCTCTAATTTTGCATAGACACACTGTTATTCTAGGATATTATTTCGCTTTTTATAGTCTGTACATTAGCAGTAATCAAAGTATGTGGCCTGAAATTGCCTGGCTGTGGTGCGTAAACAAAATGCTCTGGGAAAATATAAACTCATAAGAACAGGCATGTGTATTAAATATTTTAGTAATCTTATTTAATTGACTTCCAGAACCCCAAAGGTGTAGTAGAGACTGAAAAATTAAGAATATTTTGTCAGTAATGACATTACTGTTGCAAACCTGTGGGATATGTGAGGTGGTTCACTTTTCTTTTTACCGTTTTTCAGTACAGGGAAGAATCACAAACCCATCCTTAATTCTCATTCTACAGAGAGATAACTCTTCCATTTCTTATAATAATGTCGATCAGTGCCGAAAACTCGCGCAGGAACGTTGTTGAGACTGAGGTAGCAAAGATAGCCATGTTTCCGTTTGGTCTCGTGGTCTACCGGGACTGCACCCTATGCTTTTAAAGCAGGCCGGATTGCCACAAAATTCCATAAGGTGAAGCAGTGCGCCGCGAGCCACCATACAGAAGTTCAAGAGCATCTGCTGTAGATTATCTACGTGATTACATTTGAGGGCTATCTGGCAGTGAGATAGCGACCCCGGATAAGAAAACCAAGAATAACGGCCGAGAGAATTCGTTGCACAGATCATGCGTCACATCGTAATCTGCAGGCGTTCGGGCTGAACAGCGGTTGCTTGGTAGGCCAAGGTCCTTCACGGCTCTAGTGTCATGGGGTTTGTTTTGATGTAGATTATGTCTAATAGCATTTTGTTTCTACAACAGATTTGTTTCGTTGTGGAGTACTTCAAATTTGATCCGCATTTAAGGATCATGATAGATTACAGTTATATCCACCAATTTGGCCGTGCGGTTGGGGGCACGCAGCTGAGGGTTTGTATTCGGGAGATAGTGGACTTGAACCCCGCTGTCAGCAGCCCTGAAGATGGTTTTCCGTGGTTTCTCATTTTCACACCAGGCAAGTGCTGAGGCTGTACCTTAAGGTCATAGCCACTTCCTTCCCATTCCCCACGAACCTACTACGCTGGCGTAGCAGGGGGAGAGGTGATACTCCCACGTGGCGCGTCCCAGGTGGAGGATAGGGCGTCTTAACTGGCTTGCCGGCGGACTTGAGGGAAATAAAATACCTCTTGCGGACCACACTAACCCCTGCGGGTGGGGGACGCACGTGTAGAATACACCCGCGGTATCCCCTGCCTGTCGTGAGAGCAGACTAAAAGGGGCGACCAAGGGATGATTTTCTTAGAGCCATGAAACTACTTTGGTTATTACCATCACGCGGGGAACACCATGAGTCGCCTTTACTTGCGAGTTGTAACACTATATTACGTACGAAATAGGTTTGTGTTTAGTAGCAACAAGGGGGTGAATCAGTATGGATTTTCCAGTGCCCGTGAGTCGTACCCATGTGAGCAACACCGCGGGTCTGGGCGTTGCCTGTTAGTTGTACCACTCTATGAGCGACACCGTGGATCTGCGTTGCCTGTGATTAGTACCCACTATGTGAGGAACACCACGGGATAGTACGAGTCCCTGTGGTTAGTACACCTAGGTGAGGAACCTCATCGGTTTGCGTTGGCTATGAGTTGCGCCATTGTATGAGAAACACCATAGGTCTGAGTTACCTGTACGAAGTACAATACTTGTAGTACCATCTTGTGTGGAACACCGTGAGTCTTCGCTACTTTTGATTACACTGACTTAGCAAATGTCATGGGATAGTCACCTAATAGCGTGTGGGGCCTCCTCTGGCCCTGCGAACTGTAGTGAGACGCCGTGGAAGTGAGTCGACAAGTCCCTGGTAGTCCTCTGAACGCATCTGATACCAAATCGCTTGCAGAGCGGCCGCCAATGCTGGTCTGTTCGTGAGTACAGGATAAAGGAACACGCCTTTTTTGCGGGGGTGGGGGTGAATAAACTTAATGGCGGTGGGGTGAAAAAGGAGTTGAGACCAGTTGATTTTACTGTTCATAATGTACTTATTCTGATCATAAAATGATCATTTTAAATCTTTCTGGGTTCGTTTTCAAGAACCATGTTTTCCTTTGGAGAACATAAAGTTAGATTACAGTAGATTTTCCTGGCATATAAATAAAAATTTAAACACATTTGAAATAAACGATAGGAATGATATTGACCGTGCAATTGTTCACCTCTATAATAAGGTCATTAATGCACGGAAGTGTATCATTCGTGTCACCAGAAAGCTCGCGCAATTTTCTACGCGCGACAATGGTGCTGGTCGCATTGTCAGCAGTGACAATGGCAGCAGATGTAATTTACCGCCAAGTAGCGGTCTTGCATTTTGCAGTGGGGACCAGAACATCAATAATAATAATAATAATAATAATAATAATAATAATAATAATAATAATAATAATAATAACCTAAATTCAACTAATATCACCCAAGCTAATAATAATAATAATAATAATAATAATAATAATAATAATAATAATAATAATGTTCTGGTCCGTCGTCAGAATGTGTGGACCGCGCCGGAAACGGGTCCTGGCCTAGTAATGACTACGACTGCAGTCCGGTAGCGGGTTCAATACCACCAAGGCACCCAAGACGACACCACGCTGGATCTTCTCAAGGATTTGATCCATGTTAAAAATGCTTATAGGAAAAGATGGTAAAGATTTAGGGACCTAAGTGACCGGGTGACATATCTGGACCTAGCCTGAGAAGTACGAAATCGATTGTTGGAAGGAAAGAAATAAAATGGGAGGAACTTAGCCGCAATCTCTCAGAAATCGAGTCAGATCACGAATTTTGGCGGATTCCCTCAGAAAACGAGTCAGATAGCGAATTTCGGCGGATTATATATAATACGTTAAGCATTCAATTATAAATATTATATATATATATATATAAAGTAACTTGTCCTGACTGACTGACTGACTGACTGACTAACTGACTGAATCATCATCGCCGAGCCAAAACTACTGAACATAAAGAAATGAAGTTTTGAGGATACATTCATATTAACACGTAGGTGATCGCTAAGGGAGGATTTTCGGATATTCCATCGATAGGGGGTGAAAAGGGGGTGAATATTTAAAATGAGGATATCTATATCTCACTAACTTAAAAGTTTACAGATGTAATAATTGGTAAGACGTTGCAGACATGAAAATTGAAATTTGGAATCTCCTTTGAAAATAAAGAAACACGTATTCTTGTGTTTTTTTGATAATCCGATGCATAGAGGGTGAACAGGAGTGTCAAACGGGGTGAATTTTTTAAAAGACTATATCAGCACATTTGCTCAGACACGTAACATATTACAGATTTGAAAACTGGTAATTGAAATTTCCTGTAAAAGTAAAGACATTTTTTTTTCTTTTCGGAAAATACACTTAGGGGGAACCTAACATGCTGCAGATGCGAAAGTTGGTATTTGGAATCTCCTTGAAAAAACAAAGAACACGTATTCTTTGGTTTTCGGAAAAGGCCCTTAAAGGTGGGGGGGGGGGTGAGTGAAAGGTTTGAAAAATTAGTGGAATTATTGTATGAGAATGAATATATACATACCAAAAAATCTAAAGGTGTTAAGAACGTAAACACTGGTATTTCGAATCTGCTTTAAAAGTACGGAAACACGCATTTGCGGGGGGGGGGGCGTTGTAATCAACTTGGTAGGGGGGGGGGGGGGATGAAAACGGAGATGAATTCCTTTTACGTGGATACATATATATCAAAACTGGAGATGTTACAGAAGTGATAATTGGTATTTGAAAGCTCTTTTAAAGAAACGAGTACCGTTTGTTTTTGGAAAATTCGCTTGAGTGGGGAGTGTGAAAGGAAGAAAAAATTGAATACTTTTTCTGGAGAAAGTTATATCTCAAAACTGAAGGTTCCAGACGTGGAAATAGGTATTTGGAATCTCCTTTTAAAATAAAGAAACACGCAGTGTTTGGGTGGAGGAAACCAACTTAATGGGCGGGGGTGGAGTGATAAAGAAGTTGAATTCTTTTCATGAGGATTATTATATCTCAAAAACTAAAGATGTTACAGACATGAAAATTCGTATTTGGAATCTCCTTTAAAAATACACATTTTTGGGGGGGGGGATCAACTTGGGAGCGGGGGCAGTGAAAAAAGAGTTTAATTCCTTTTCATGAGGATACATATATCTGAAAACTGAAGATGTTACAGTCGTGATAATTGGCATTTGGAGCTCCTTTATAAACAAAGAAACAAGTTTTTATTGTTTTCGGAAAGTTCACTTAAGGGGGAGGGTGAAAGGAAGTGAAAAAATTTAATTCTTTTTATGGAGAAACTTATCTCATAAACTGAAGGTTGCACACGTGAACATTTTTGCTTGGAATCACTTTAAAAAATAAGGTAACACGCATTTTTGGAGGGGGGATAAACGGGTTAGGGGTGAAAAAGGAGTTGAATACTTTTTATGAGGATACTCATATCTCAAAAACTGAAGATGTTTGAGGTATAAATATTTATATTTGGAATATTCTTTCAAAATAAAGAAACGTGTTTGCTTTTGTCTGTGGAAAATTCACTTAAGGGGATGAATGAATTGAAAAATTAGTTGAATTATTTGTGTGAGGATACTTATATCTCAAAAAATTAAAAATGTTGTCCGGCTCCATAGATAAATGGTTAGCGTGCTGGCCTTTGGTCGCAGGGGTCCCGGGTTCGACTCTCGGCAGGGTCGGGAATTTTAACCATCATTGGTTAATTTCCCTGGCACGGGGCTGGGTGTATATGTTGTCTTCGTCATCATTTCATCCTCATCACGACGCGCAGGTCGTCTACGGGCGTCAAGTTAAAAGACCTGCACCTGGCGAGTCAAACCCGTTCTGGGATCTCCTGGCACTAAAAGCCGTACGGCATTTGATTTCAACTAAAAATGTTCAAGACGTGAACATTGGTATTTGAAATCTCATTTAAAAATAAAGAAACACGCACTTTTGGGGAGGGGGAATCAACTTAACGGGTAGGAAGGGTGGTGAAAAAGGAGTTGAATTACTTTCATGAGTAGGCTATAATTATATCTCAAAAACTGAAGATGTTTCAGACGTGAAAATTAATATTTGGAATCTCCTCTAAAGATAAAGAAACGCTCATTTTTTCCGGAAAATCGACGTAAGAGTTGTGGGGTTGTAAATAAGTAAATAAAGAGTTGGAATACTTTTATGGGGATACTTTATCTTAAAAACTGAAGCCGTTAAAGATGTGAACGTTAGTATTTTGAATTGCCTTTCAAAATAAAGAAACACGTATTTTTTGTTTTCGGAAAGTACACCTAAGACGGGAGAGGGGTGGAAAGAAGTGAGGAAGAAAAAATAGAATAATTCTCATGAGTATACATTTATCTCAGAAACTGAAGGTGTTACAGACGTACAGGCATGAAAACTGGTATTTGAATACCCTTTAAAAATAATGAAACACTTTTTTCCCCGGGAAATTCAATTGAGGGGCTGAAAAGAATTGGAAAAGCGGATGAATTTTTAAAATCAGTTCCGGTATATCTACATTACATGCCGTCCGGATCCATGGCTAAATGGTTAGCGTGCTGACCTTTGGTCACAGGGTTCCCGGGTTCGATTCCCGGTAGGTTCGGGAATTTTAACCATCATTGGTTAATTTCCCTGGCATGGGGCTGGGTGTATATGTTGTCTTCATTATCATTTCATCCTCGTCACGGCGCGCAGGTCGCCTACGGGAGCCAAATAAAAATACCTGCACCTGGCGAGCCGAACCCGTCGTAGAATCTCCCGGCACGCCATTTCATTTTGCATTATATGTCAAAAACTTAAGATGCTAGAGACAAGAAACTTGGTATCCTTTAAAAATGCTGGAACCTGTACCTTTGTTTTCGGAGAGGGTACTTAACAGGGGTGCAAAGTAGTGAAAAATAGTTGAATTATTTTTATGAGGATACTAGCATGGTACCCGTGCTTCGCTACGGTATTATACTGAAATTTATAACTGCATGCTTATTGTTTTAGATATATAATCCGCCGAAATTCGCGATCTGACACGTTTTCAGCGAGAATCCACCAAAATTCCCGATCTGACTCGTTTTCTATTAGATTACGGCACGTTTCCTCCCATTTTTCAATCTTCCTTTCCAGCAATCGATTTCGTACTTCCCGGGCTAGGCTCAGGTATTCTTCCCGGTCAGTTGGGTCCGTAAATCTTTGCCATACCGTATATTCCTATAATCATTTTAAATCTGGATAAAATCCTTCAGGAGATCCGGCGTGGTGTCTTATTGGGAGCCTTGGCGGCACTGAACCCGCGGCCGGCTGCGTTCTTAGTCATTACCCGTCCAGGAGCCGTTTCCAGCGCGGTACGCACATTTGACGACGGTCGTGAACATTATTATTATTATTATTATTATTATTATTATTATTATTATTATTATTATTATTATTATTATTATTAATGTTATTCTTACCGGGCGAGTTGGCCGTGCGTGTAGAGGCGCGCGGCTGTGAGCTTGCATCCGGGAGATAGTAGGTTCGAATCCCACTATCGGCAGCCCTGAAAATGGTTTTCCGTGGTTTCCCATTTTCACACCAGGCAAATGCTGGGGCTGTACCTTAATTAAGGCCACGGACGCTTCCTTCCAACTCCTAGGCCTTTCCTATCCCATCGTCGCCATAAGACCTATCTGTGTCGGTGCGACGTAAAGCCCATAGCAAAAAAATAAAATGTTATTCTTCTTCTTCTTCTTCTTCTTATTATTATTATTATTACTATTATGTGTTGCTGGGATGAATGATGACAGGGAAAACCGTAGTATCCGGAGAAAAACCTGTTCCGCCTCCTTTTTGTCCAGCACGAATGTCACATGGAGTGACCGGGATTTGAACCACGGAACCCAGCTGTGAGAGGCCGGCGCGCTGCCGCCTGAGCAACGGAGGATCCTTATAAGTACATTAAGAACAGTAAAATCAATTGGTCTCACCTCCTTTTACACCCCACCGCCGTTAGTTTTTATTGCCAACCCTCCCCCCGCACAACCCCCCAAAAAAATTAAAAGAAGGCGTGTTTCTTTATGTTTAAGGGAGATTCCAAACACCAATGTTCACGTCTATTACCTTCAGTTTTGAGATATAAGTATCCTCATAAATATAATTTACTTTTGTCACTTCATTTCAAACTACTCCCCCCCCCCCCCAAGTGAATTTTCCCGCAAAAAATATTGTTTCTTTAATAGTGAAGGATCTTCTAAATACCAATTATCACGACTCTAACTTCTTCACTTTTTGATTTATGTATCCTCATGAAAGGAATACAACTCCTTTACACTCCCGCCCCCCAAGTTGGTTTCCCTCCCCAAAACGCGTTTTTCTTTGTTTTTAAGGGAGATCCAAATACGACTTTTCACGTCTGTAACAACTTTAGTTTTTATTAGATGTATATATTCTCATACAATTAAAGTCAATTTTTCAATTTTTTCACGCCCCTCCTCCCCGCTTCATTGGATTTTCCGAGAATACGTGTTTCTTTACTTTTAAAGCAGATTGCAAAAATCAAATTTCACGTCTGTAACATCTTCATTTTCAATATATCAGTAGCCTAAATAAAATAATTCAACACCATTTTCAGTCACATTCACACCCCCCCCTCCACCCGAGTGGTATTTCAGAAAATTAAAAATACACGTTTCTTTATGTTTAATAGAGATAAAAATACCATTTTTCACTTCTGTAACATGTTAAATTTTTTAGATATACTGTAAAAATTCTCATTTTAAAATTTCACTCCTTTTGGGTTCCCCTTAAGTGGAGTTTCCAAAAACAAATCACCTATGTTTCTTTACATTTACAGGAGATTCCAAACACCCACTTTTTACGTCTGTAACATTTTACGTTTCCAAGATAATCTTTCAAAAAATTCACCCCAATTTGTCACTTCTGTTTAACCGCCATTAATAGGATTTTCCAAAAACAAAAAAAATACGTGTTTCTTTATTTTTAAAGGAGATCCCATATACAAATTTTTAGTTCTGTAATATCTTCCGTTTCTGAAATATATGTATCCTCATTAAAGGCATTCAACCCATTTTTCACCCTTTTACACCCCTCCTATTGGGATTTACAGGACACAAAAAAATACGTGTCCTTTTATTTTTAGAGGAGATTCTAACTATCAAATTTTACATCTGTAAATTTTAAAGTTTTAAGATGTAGACACATTCATTTTTTAAAAAATCGCCCCCCTTTTCACAACTCAATATTTGGATTTTCCAAAAACGAAAAAATACGTGTTTCTTTACATTTAAAGTAGATCCCAAATACCAATTTTCAGGTCTGTAATATCTTCAGGTTCTGAAATATAAGTAGCCTCATTAAAGGCACTCAACCCATTATTCACCCTTTTACACCCTTCCTATTGGGATTTTCCGAAAACAAAAGAATACGTGTTTCTTTATTTTTAAAGGAGATTCTAAATACCAATTTTTACATCTATAAACTGTAACAGTTTTGAGATATAGATACACACATTTTAAAAAATCACCCCCTTTTAACCCCCCCATTAATTGGATTTTCCAAAAACAAAAAAATACGTGTTTCTTTATTTTTAAAGGAGATCCCAAACACCAATTTTCAGGTCTGTAATATCATCAGTTTCTGAAATATAAGTAGCCTCATCAAAGGCATTCAACCCCTTTTTCACCCCTCCTATTGCGATTCTCCGAAAACAAAAAATACGTGTTTCTTTATGTTTAATGAAGATTCTAAATACCAATTTTTACATCTGCAAACTTTAAAAGTTTGGAGATATAGATTCACTCATTTTAAAAATTCACCCCCTTTTCACCCTCCCATTAATTGGATTTTCCAAAAACAAAAAAATACGTGTTTTTTTGTTTTTAAAAGAGATCAAAAGTACCAATTTTCAGGTCTGTAATATCTTCAGTTTCTGAGATATAAGTACTGGTATCCTGATTAAGGGCATTCAACCCATTTTCCCCATTTTGACCCCTTTTCACCCCTCCTATTGGGAATTTCTGAAAACAAAAAAATAAGTGTTTCCTTATTTTTAAAGAAGATTCTAAATACCATTTTTTACATCTGTAAACTTTTAAACTTTCGAGATATAGACACACTCATTTTAAAATTTCACCCCTCTTTTCACCCCCTTAGCGAAGGAATATCCAAAAATCCTCTCTTAGCGAGCACCTACATCTTAATATGAATATATCCCCAAAATTTCATTTCATTACATCTAGTAGTTTTGGCTCTGCGATGATGAATCAGTCAGTCAGTCAGTCAGTCAGTCAGTCAGTCAGGACAAGTTATTTTATATATATATATATGTAGATTTCATATCTTAAAAACTGAAAGCCCGGCTGAGTGGCTCAGACGGTTAAGGCGCTGGCCTTGTAACCCCAACTTGGCAGGTTCGATCCTGGCTCAGTCCGGTGGTATTTGAAGGTGCTCAAATACGACAGCCCCGTGTCGGTAGATTTACTGGCACGTAAAAGAACTCCTGCGGGACTAAATTCCGTAAATTCCGGCACCTCGGCGTCTCCGAAGACCTTAAAAAGTAGTTAGTGGAACGTAAAGCAAATAACATTATTATTATTATTATTATTATTATTATTATTATTATTATTATTATTATTATTATTATTATTATTATTATTATTTAAAAACTGAAAATGTTACAGACGTGAAAATTGATATTTGGAAAATAAGGAAACATGCATTTTTGTTTTCGGAAAATATGCGTAAATGGGGGTAGGGAAAGGACTGATCAAGGGGTTGAATTATTTTTATGGGGATACTTATCTATACCTCAAGAACTGAATAAGTTACAGATGTGGGAATAGGTATTTGGAATCTCCTTTAAAAATATAGAAACATGTATTTATTTTTTGCCTTGAGAGAAGACTGTTTCTCACCTGTACAGTTCTATGTCGCATGGTCGTCTTAGCCCCAAAAGGTAATACCACAAACATGGTTTAAAAAGAATTTCTGGGGTAAATGGAACTCAATTTTTGGGTGAGTTTTATACTTTAGGAATTTTCAGATAGTCCCTTAATACAATGCCGAGGAACGATCACTCTGATCAAATTACAAAATCCACGCGAGCGAAGCCGCGGGTATGCTAGTTAGTAAATATATGTACAATATTATGTCGTCGTGAGATGTTAAAAACGACAGCTCCTATAACTCTTGAACTAGGAGTTTAAAACTTTCATTTTTATAGCCTTACTATTACTTGCTACCAGTTGTGTGTAGCCATCGCAACAAGCCTAGTTATGTCACACTCGGAAACACAACAGAGGTTGCCGGTTCAGTTAGTACCCCTTAACCCCTTAGTTACTATCACCCGTGTTATCTACTTTCTCGGAAATAATGAAATGTGAATTTCACAGAAATTTAATTATCTGCTAAGGCCAATACTGAAGTGTAAAGAAGTAAACTGTTGCTTTGTAGTAATTTGTACCCTAGTAAAAATATGTATTTGTTAATGCATGATAAACCGTTCTGACGTATGAATGTGAAGATAGACTGAAACTCTACTTTATTCTAACATAAAAGGGACATGATAGCCGAGATGCATAGTAACTGGCTGCTCCCAAGAGGGCTGCGGTCCGAATCCCGGCCAACACAAATGGAATTTGATCTACTGAATTAAACGATACCTTATACGTGACGTGTGGATCCATTTTAAATCGTTCTGATTTCAGCAGTAGGCTTCGTTACTGCTCCCCCTTGGTAATCTTCTAAGAATTGGTAAAATACTTCGACAGGATTTACGTTCTGTGAATAAACGAACCTAGAGTTTCCTGGAGCTTGCAGGTTTTTAGAAAAAATCTTCCGCAGTGCCGAAGACACACAGTCGGAGCTCGTTTGCATTTCAAGCGGAGAGCCAGGTGAAGTAACATCTGGTTGGCATTTGCTTATGCAGATGACCCGCCTGAAACTTCTCTTTGTGCTGACTGTCGCTCCATCTTCCAGTGACCTGGTCACACATGTTTGTGTTAAGATAGATCACGACATACAGCATTTCCTCTCACAGTGGATGGTTGCTGAGACTAACATCTTCAACGAAGATAATCAGTTCCGTGCACTTATGTGTGGTAAACCTATTGTGATATGGGTGGTTCTGCATGTAACTTCGGTCGCTTGTAACAGAGATTTACAAACATAGTGTCGCCCCAATTTCTTCCTGGCGCGACTGTATGTATCGCATGCATATGCCGAAGACCTTCGTCTAAAGACTGCCTGAATGCCCTAAAG
The DNA here is from genome assembly GCF_040414725.1 of Anabrus simplex. Taxonomy (NCBI): domain Eukaryota; kingdom Metazoa; phylum Arthropoda; class Insecta; order Orthoptera; family Tettigoniidae; genus Anabrus; species Anabrus simplex. The sequence continues at coordinate 152,474,702 of NC_090266.1, forward strand.
TTCCACCGCTTAAAGAGCTATACCAAATGAATGGGGAGTTGCTACAGTAGCCCCTGTGTATAAAGGAAAGGGTGACAGACATAAAGCTGACAATTACAGGCCAGTCAGTTTGACATGCATTGCATGTAAGCTTTGGGAAAGCATTCTTTCTGATTATATTAGACATGTTTGCGAAATTAATAACGGGTTTGATAGAAGGCACTTTGGGTTTAGGAAAGGTTATTCCACTGAAGCTCAACTTGTAGGATTCCAGCAAGATATAGCAGATATCCTGGGTTTAGGAGGTCAATTGGACTGTATCGCGATTGACCTTTCTAAGGCTTTTGATAGGGTAGATCAAGGGAGACTACTGCCAAAAATGAGTGCAATTAGACTTGGCAAAAGAGTGACTGAATGGGTGGCTACCCTGCTTACACACAATCCCAGTGAGAATCTTTCTTCTAACAGGTTAGGGACCACCAGTGGATTCTTTAGTCTTAGCCGCCTGAGCACAAGGAGGGTAATGACTCAGAATATGTCTTAAGACGCCTGCTGCTATTCCATAGCAACCCGACTCCTTACTAGGCCACTCAGCCGTTGCCCATGACTCACGAGCTTGAACGTAACTAGAGTAGCCCGGATCACAAATCACAATAAACAAATTGATTGATTGATTGATTGATTGATTGATTGATTGATTGATTGATTGATTGATTGATTGATTAATACACCAGCTGTATTTTACTGAGCAATATATTCATACAATTTAGCAACCAGTGCTCTTTCACAGGAATTTGATGTTGCGAGCCGTGTTTTAAGTTAATGATTTAGAAATTAAGGAGTTAATGAGGCATGTTTGTTCAATATGTAAATTTATGGCTTAAGTCCTTTTGCATTTTCATAAACGTATGTGTGTTTAGTCCTCAGTCTTAAGGCTGGTTGGATCCTCAACAGCTCTGCCATCAGCTGTCATAGATGGCCTAGGCATCATTGAAGAGGCGCACTAGGGAAATGAGGAGGTAGTTTCCCTGTTGCTTTCCTCACCGAGCCAGAAGTTGCCATTACATATCAGTCTGCCAAGTTCACAACAATGCATGAATCAACCGACCCTATGAGCAACATTTTCACACCATTCATAGCAGGGAATAGATACCACAAATTGTCCGATTCCTTGGTTGAATGGTCAGCGTTGAGTCCTTCTGTTCAAAGGGTCCTGGGTTCGATTCACAACCTCGTCGGGATTATAATCGCGCCTGATTAATGCTTTTGGCTCGGTGACTGGGTGTTTGTGTGGGTCCCAACACTCACTCTTCATATTCGGACAACACACTATACTACCAAGCACCACAGAAACACGCAATAGTGATTACCAGGACGAGGATTTCTATGTAAATACAAAATAATAAATCAGTATTTCATTCACATGCATTACCGTAGTTTAATATCGATTGCCGTGAGCAATCCAGACCGGGAAGATGTAATTCCTTAAAATTTGTGCTAAACACGATCATGGGTACGTTCCATGTGATTTCTATTATACGTTTCTTGCGCTTTGCCCACAACTTTAAGGTAGAAATAGCACCTTTTGAACAGACTCTCCTCATTTGTCAATATTTCGGGTTATAATACTTATTTTTACAGATTTTAGAAAACTCATGGATTTTTACACAGTTGAACTTTTTATTTTAAATATGTTCCATATTTTAAGGTTTCAAACTTATTCTTGTCAGATAAAATAATAGTTTAAAATTTATTTTATTAGCATCTCTTTTTCAAAGCTGGACGCTTGAATTTCTGTTGAATGCACATTCTCTTGTTTATCACTCGGCCTCGGCTTTGGCTTTATAATTCAACCCCCATGACATTAGAATTCCTTATACCAGAGCAGGTCTGGTCCAGGCAATCACCAGAGCATTAATGCCAATTAGGTTAACCTGTTCTATTCAGTACTTCACACGAACCGTCAACAGTAGAGCTTTGAGTAGTTAAATAGTGAAAATGCCACCAGATAGTAAGTCTTCATCTGTAAATATAAAATAGTATGCAAGTGATTTTCCGAACTAAGAACTATCAACGGATGTTAAATTCACTTTTTTGTGATGCGTGCCAGAAAACAGTGTTCAGTTCTCAGCGATTTCTAGTGCAACAACACATTTCGACAGAAAAACACAAAGGCCAACAATAAGTTATAAACCAAAGAAAACCATATATCTATAAGATATACAACTCACTGTGAAGAGTGAATTTAGAAACGACTTTTCGTTGTGCCCTAATGGGCGCAGATGTACAACTCTATAAGTTGCTTCAATGAGTTCCCTGGAAAAATACACAGTACGGAGTATATCAGACCAGTCAACATTAAGGAAGAACTATGTACCATTGATCCGTGAAGAAACTCTGGGGGAAATAAGGAAATCTACGCAAGCCATTCCAATTTGGGTATCACTTGATGAGATTAGACAGCACAGGGAGAATTATTGGGAACATTATCGGTTTAATGAATGGTGAGCTTTTTAGTTCTGTTCTATTAACATTCAATGTCTTGCATACATGTAACAAGAGCATAGCCAAATTGTGCAATGATGCCATGGCAGTTACTTGGCAGAATGGTATTAGATATGAAAATGTGCTAAAGTTTCTGAGTGGTGAAGCTCCGTATATGGTCAAAGTTGGTGTATTATTGAACATAAGGTACCTCAAGATGATTCTCTTCACCTCATCGGTGTACAGAATTTACTCGAGCTAGGTATCCTCAAAATGGACCTCTTCATATCTTCAATGAAGAAAGTTCCTTTGAAGGCTCGCGGTAGAATTCCTATTCTAGCACACATGTACCCTGATACGCCACTGCCACGTAAACAGGTCATAACTCGGTGGTGAACGTGGTTAGAGGCAATAGCATACTATGGAGTTAACACTGAAGCCATCGATAATGTGTTTTTTAGACTCTGACATTGCTGCTTCAATTGAATCCGCAACGTCATTTGTTCGAGACAAAACGGTGAAAAATGACATATCCCACATCCAAATAAACTTTTCATGCATCATATCAGCATTAAATACTCTCCTAAAGCAAGAAGCCACTCTGCTCAAAAGTCTCGTCATTGTTAGGGAAGTGATTGAACGTCTGCTGCAGTGGAAATGTTAGGAATGTTGCTAAATTGAATTCAACTCAGTGTTAGCCCTGGATCTAGGATATAGAGATATGTGCAAAAGCAGTGCAATTTTAATTGGTGAATGAAACTAGATCTGGAATTATCTCCCAAAGACGTAGGAACGTTTAGAATGGTCCCTGCAAATTCTTGATACGTTGAACGGAGTTTGTGACTACAAAGTAATTTTAAGAATTAGTATAAGCAGTTTCACGTGAAAATTAAAAACAATATTTTGTAACCCACTTCTTCGAAAATAAGCAATTCTCGTAAGATTAAGACGTGTGCGCACCCTCCCCCGCACACACACACCCACACAAAGAAAAGAATCAGCTCAGAATAAAATCCCAGTTATATATGTTAGAAATTTAAGTTCTAGTTTTCTGACTCTCCTTTAAATCGTGTGGCATGTATGTAGTTCATATTTTGAAAAAAATTATGCCACATATTACTACGTATTTGTAGAAAAAATGAAATGACATATGGCTTTCTAGTGCCGGGGGTGTCCGAGGGCATGTTCGGCTCACCAGGTGCAGGTCTTTGTTATTTGACTCCCGTACGCGACCTGCGCATCGTGCTGAAGATGAAACGATGAAGACGACACATATGGCTAGCTCCCGTGCCAGCTAAATTAACCAATGATGCTTAAAATTCCCGACACTGCCGGGAATCGAAACAGCGGTCCCCTGTGACCAAAGGTCAGCATGCTAACCATTTAGCCATTGAGCCAGACCATATTTGTAGAATTTTTAGCCCATACGTATGTACATATTTAGCCGTTATTACATAGCCTATAAATCCTAGCCCTGGTTATTACATCCCTCCGTATGGCGTTGGCGCCAGAAAGGACATCCAGCCGTAAAACAGGGCCAAATCCACATGTGCAACACAGTTCGCACCCGTGATCCCACAGGTGTGGTAAAAAGTGGTAGAAGAAGAATGAAAAGATAGTCTTTTTTTGCTATTGGCTTTACGTCGCACCGACACAGATAGGTCTTATGGCGACGATGGGTCAGAAAAGGGCTAGGAGTGGGAAGGAAGCGGCCGTGGCCTTAATTAAGGTACAGCCCAAACATTTGCCTGGTGTGAAAATGGGAAACCACGGAAAACCATCTTCAGGGCTGCCGACAGTGGGGTTCGAACCCACAATCTCCCGAATACTGGATACTGGCGGCACTTAAGCGACTGCAGCTATCGAGCTCGGTGAAAAGATAGTCTACAGATACCAAATTCATATGTAAGTAGGTAGTGGAAGAGCTGTAGGTAGCAACTTCCGCCTTTCCAGCATTGAAATAGTAAGATCTCACTTCAATTAGAAGACCTCAGCCTGGAGCCTACCGTCCTAAAATTAAACACCGGCTCTTGATTAGTTCGTAAAGTTACGTTTTTAGCATCCTACTGGTGGCAGGAACTGAAAACCATGTGTTGTGGTATGTTACCATGCGTACGTAAGAATCCTTTAATAAAGTGCAGTATATCGCGCTTCCGTTTAACATGTTCTTCCGAAATACCTGCCTTTATACTGAGCTCTTTGTAGCATTTACAAGCAATGAAATATCGTGGGTCGTATTGGTATCTTTATTTACTCGCCTCTGTCCCTCTCAGCGACATCTATTGTCAAGCAAGCGTTACGGCCCTACATCCGGAGCTCTTTACAGCAAACGGGGTATTAATTTCGTCATTGTGCAAATAAACCTCGCTATGTGAAATACTTCATTTTAAATTTAGAACTTTGGCCGAGGTTCAAGGAATTCTAATTTATGATATATGTGCTGCGGGTCAGTATTTGTCCGACAACGCCGTCACATAGCGGTATTTTTTCAGGCGCATCGACGATTTCTCTTCAAAAATTGGTTTCCTTGAATGTGAAAATACAATTAATATATTGTGGGTTACTGTAGTCACGTCCTAGTTCGTGAACCATGGGCAACGGCTGAGTGGCCTAGTATTATCCGCACACTTTATGTTGGTGCATTTGTGTACGGGGGTGAGGAGTAAGGAGGGAGCTGTCCCGGTATCGATAGTGCTGCCTGGTGCTGCCAACTGAATGAAAATGAAATCTGAATTGAATCGAGAATATGATCGATCGGTATGAAATTTCTAAACCGTTATCATCTTAAGCCAACAACTATGTCACATACACATTATATAACATTATAAAACATTTCTCGATGCGAATCTTGTTCCTAGCATGAATTCTATACTTTGGCTTTGTTGTGTAAACAACAACAGTACTAGTACGTAAAGTGTACGCCAGATGTCGCACAACGATGCTTAAGCGATTCATAGTTTGTGTTTCAAAGGTTGCCAGTACGAATCTCGAAGATCGCCGAGGTCGACCGATTCAGCACTAGGGTGTAAATGCACCAAGATAAAGTGTGCGGATAATAAGTGGTCCTGAGAGTCGGGATACCAGTTGCTATGGAATGGGAGTGGGCATCTCGGACATATTCTGAGTCGTGGCCCTCCTTGTGCTCAGGCGGCTAGGACTATACAATTCACCGGTGGTCCATAACCCGTTAGAGGAGAGATCCTCACTTGGACTATGTGCAAGTAGGGCAGCATCCTGCTTCATGAATTTACCGAGCTCAGAACACTTTAAGCAAGCCTCGGACCTATGGGAGTAATGGAGTCCCACTCCCATTTGACAGGTGAGGGACTCCTTGGAAACAACTTGGCGAACGAAATGGAATTCGATGGGGAGCTATCAATATTAATGGGGCTTATGGAAGAAAGAAGGTAGAACTGGCTGAGTCAGCAAAGAGGATGCATCTGAATGTGCTGTAAGTGATATTCGGGTAAGGGGAGATAACGAGGAAGAGACAGGAGATTATAAGGTGTACTTGAAGGGTGTTAGAAAGGGAAGGGCAGTGTCTGGGGTAGGGCTCTTTATCAGGAATACCATTGCACGCAACATAGTTTCTGTTAGGCACGTAAATGAGCGAATGATGTGGGTAGATTTGTCAGTGGGAGGAATTAAGACAAGAATTGTCCGTGTATTCACCATGTGAGGGTGCAGATGAGGATGAAGTTGACAAGTTTTATGAAGCATTGAGTGACATCGTGGTCAGGGTCAACAGCAAGGATAGAATAGTGCTAATGGGCGATTTCAATGCGAGAGTTGGGAATAGAACTGAAGGATACGAAAGGGTGATTGGTAAATGTGGGGAAGATATGGAAGCTAATGGGAATGGGAAGCGTTTGCTGGACTTCTGTGCTAGTATGGGTTTAGCTGTTACGAATACATTCTTCAAGCATAAGGCTATTCACCGCTACACATGGGAGGCTAGGGGTACCAGATCCATAATAGACTATATCTTAACAGACTTTGAATTCAGGAAATCTGTTAGGAATGTAAGAGTTTTTCGGGGATTTTTCGATGATACAGACCACTATCTGATCTGTAGTGAACTAAGTATCTCTAGGCATAGGGTAGAGAAAGTGAAATCTGTCTGCAAACGCATAAGGGTAGAAAATCTCAAGGACGAGGAAATTAGACAGAAGTACATGGATATGATTAGTGAGAAGTTTCGAACAGTAGACAGTAAGCAGGTTCAGGATATAGAAAGTGAATGGGTGGCATACAGGGATGCTGTAGTAGAAACAGCAAGGGAATGCCTAGGAACAACTGTGTGTAAAGATGGGAAAAGGCGAACATCTTGGTGGAATGATGAAGTGAGAGCAGCCTGTAAACGTAAAAAGAAGGCTTATCAGAAATGGCTCCAAACAAGGGCCGAGGCAGACAGGGATTTGTATGTAGATGAAAGAAACAGAGCGAAACAAATAGTTGTTGAATCCAAAAAGAAGTCATGGGAAGATTTTGGTAATAACCTGGAAAGGCTAGGTCAAGCAGCAGGGGAAACCTTTCTGGACAGTAATAACAAATCTTAGGAAGGGTGGGAAAAAGGAAATGAACAGTGTTTTGAGTAATTCAGGTGAACTCATAATAGACCCCAGGGAATCACTGGAGAGGTGGAGGGAATATTTTGAACATCTTCTCAATGTAAAAGGAAATCATCATGGTGTCGTTGCAAACAGCCAAGCTCATGGGGAGGAGGAAAATGATGTTGGTGAAATTATGCTTGAGGAAGTGGAAAGGATAGTAAATAAACTCCATTGTCATAAGACAGCAGGAATAGATGAAATTAGACCTGAAATGGTGATGTATAGTGGGAAGGCAGGGATGAAATGGCTTTATAGAGTAGTAAAATTAGCGTGGAGTGTTGGTAAGGTACCTTCAGATTGGACAAAAGCAGTAATTGCACCTATCTACAAGCAAGGAAACAGGAAGGATTGCAACAACTATCGAGGTATCTCATTGATTAGTATACCAGGCAAAGTATTCACTGGCATCTTGGAAGGGAGGGTGCGATCAGTCGTTGAGAGGAAGTTGGATGAAAACCAGTGTGGTTTCAGACCACAGAGAGGCTGTCAGGATCAGATTTTCAGTATGCGTCAGGTAATTGAAAAATGCTACGAGAGGAATAGGCAGTTGTGTTTATGTTTCGTAGATCTAGAGAAAGCATATGACAGGGTACCGAGGGAAAAGATGTTCGCCATACTGGGGGACTATGGAATTAAAGGTAGATTATTAAAATCAATCAAAGGCATTTATGTTGACAATTGGGCTTCAGTGAGAATTGATGGTAGAATGAGTTCTTGGTTCAGGGTACTTACAGGAGTTAGACAAGGCTGTAATCTTTCACCTTTGCTGTTCATAGTTTACATGGATCATCTGCTGAAAGGTATAAAATGCCAGGGAGGGATTCAGTTAGGTGGAAATGTAGTAAGCAGTTTGGCTTATGCTGACGACTTGGTCTTAATGGCAGACTGTGCCGAAAGCCTGCAGTAATATCTTGGAACTTGAAAATAGGTGCAATGAGTATGGTATGAAAATTAGCCTCTCGAAGTCTAAATTGATGTCAGTAGGTAAGAAATTCAACAGAATTGAATGTCAGATTGGTGATACAAAGCTAGAACAGGTCGATAATTTCAAGTATTTAGGTTGTGTTTTCTCCCAGGATGGCAATATAGTGAGATTGAATCAAGGTGTAGTAAAGCTAATGCAGTGAGCTCGCAGTTGCGATCAGCAGTATTCTGTAAGAAGGAAGTCAGCTCCCAGACGAAACTATCTTTACATCGGTCTGTTTTCAGACCAACTTTGCTTTACGGGAGCGAAAGCTGGGTGGACTCAGGATATCTTATTCATAAGTTAGAAGTAACAGACATGAAAGTAGCAAGAATGATTGCTGGTACAAACAGGTGGGAAGAATGGCAGGAGGGTACTCGAAATGGAGATAAAGGCTAATTTAGGAATGAACTCGGTGGATGAAGCTGTACGCATAAACCGGCTTCGGTGGTGGGGTCATGTGAGACGAATGGAGGAGGATAGGTTACCTAGGAGAATAATGGACTCTGTTATGGAGGGTAAGAGAAGTAGAGGGAGACCAAGACGACGATGGTTAGACTCGGTTTCTAACGATTTAAAGATAAGAGGTATAGAACTAAATGAGGCCACAACACTAGTTTCAAATCGAGGATTGTGGCGACGTTTAGTAAATTCTCAGAGGCTTGCAGACTGAACGCTGAAAGGCATAACAGTCTATAATGATTATGTATGTATGTATGTATGTATGTATGTATAACGACCTTGACGAGATGTACATTACATTCACAGGACATTCAATCAATTAGATACACTTACCAAAATGACTCCGGCATTTCATAGGGTAGGACGAACGTCCCAAGTCGACACTTGACGATGGATTGGAGGCTGAATGGGACAGGATAGTCGATGCTCGAGTGACCAGGTAAAAGCCTTTCCCATTTTGCAACTCTGGCTGCATTTTTGAAGCCAATAGCATCACTTCACAGCGAAAAAATGAATATGTGCAAAGCAGCCGAAACGTACTCTCCGGTTTTATAAGGAAGATAAACGAAAGGGATCAGGATTGTACAGCTTAACAAGAGGACGGCAGTTTTATATGTAACAGATTACAAGGTCAATAACCGTGCTGGTCAGAACACAGCGTTCATCGATAATAAGCACGGATGGGCTATACCAAAAAACAAGTCCTTACAGAGCCCCATGGTAACAGCCCTGAACAAAGAGTCACTGCGGATTGCCAACGATCATTGCAAATGGACCGTTGATCCGTGAAAGGAGGTCGTATGGTCTGTCGAATACAGGTTTGCATTGTACCATGCTGGCAGTGCTCCGCGTGTGGCGAGAATGCTAGGAATTAATGAGCCATACTGTAAGGTGTCCAAAGTGCAGGCTAATGATGGTAGTGCAGTGGTGTAATGAAATATTTTCAGGTTTGGAATAATTCCCTAAGTGGACGTTGATTAATTATATAGTCAAAGACTCATAATCCCATTGCTTTCGCCTTCAAGACAATCACAGCTACGCCGGTAAATATTTGCTATTTTTCAATGCTCATTCATTCGTTCATTCATTCATTCATTCATTATTTTTGGAGCTTTCGCAGTTTCTGAACGAAATAATGTGGATCTACGAGCATGTGAGTGAGTTGACATTGCTTCAGTGGCCCGTGGTATTTCCCCGATCTTTATCCCATTGAGTATTAAAGGGATGAGGTAGGACGAGCGATACAAGCACGATATATTTCACCAAGCATTCTGTGAAATTACAAGCCGCTATCCTATCCTATCCTATCCTATCCTATCCTATCCTATCCTATCCTACCAGTGTGCTAAGGAACGTTATCAAGGACTTGTAGAAACGTTACCAGACCAACTCAGACCGCTGGGCAATCCAATGATGGCATAACAAGATAATATCTGAATGTGTGCAAAATGTTGCTGTACTTTCCCTTACATCTTGTCTCCAGTCCGACTAGACCGTGTAAATGGTTAAGAGTCCACCGTTGTGTTCAGAATAGCGGTACAGAATCTGTCTGTTACGCTAATGAAGTCCGTTTCGTGGCAAAAGTTTGCCTTTGGTATCTATGATAGTAGTTGAAGGGAAGTTAAGCACTTATTATATTATTATTATTATTATTATTATTATTATTATTATTTAAATTTCTTTATTTTTCTTTTCTTTTTTTTCTTTCTTCGTAATGTGTTCTAATCAATTTGTATCTATTTTGCAGACGCTGAGCAACATCTACATTTCTGGGGTACCACTGGATTCATCATACACCAATATCTGAGGAGGTATGTGTTACTGATCATTTACTTCTCACTTAAGGTAGGGGTAGGCAAACGCTAGCTCGCGGGTACACCCATACTCATTTAGGTTAAAGCACTCTACTGCTCTACTGCTTGAATCTCTTCCCTCCATACTAAACCTTGAGAAATATGAGTGAGATCAGTGTAAATGTGTCCGGCTCCATGACTAAATGGTTAGCGTGCTGGCCTTTGGCCACAGGGGTCCCGGGTTCGATTCCAGGCAGGGTCGGGAATTTTAACCATGATTGGTTAATTTCGCTGGCACGGGGGCTGGGTGTATGTATCGTCTTCATCATCATTTAATCCTCATCATGACGCGTAGGTCGCCTACGGGAGTCAAATCAAAAGACCTGCATCTGGCGAGCCGAACATGTCCTTGGACACTCCCGGCACAAAAAGCCATACGCCATTTCATTTCAGTGTAAATGTATAAAACAGTTTCTTGTAAGTTGCTTCGAAACTAGTGTCTGATAAACTCCCTCCCACCCAGCTGCCCCTCACATTCTGAATTTTCATTCGAGTGACATACCATTACGCCCACTTTTGTTGTAAATTTGTCGCAATGAAAAAATAAGCGTAGAAAAGCTACTCTTCTTGTGATTCTTTGGTACTAATATACAACACCGCGGTCAAAGTCTAACTAAGACTTCAAAAATGATGAGAAAAATTATCAAATATCATTTTCATCCATCAGTCTATAAACACAATAGAGTTGTATACTGTTGAACAGAAATCGCATATCTGCTCGTCTAGGTTCAGCAAATGTTAATGATGTAAACTTCGCAGGTTGTAGTTAGAGGAAATTTGCATTTACATGGTAATGTTCTACGAACATGGTTGCTCAGTGCCTTTGTTGCAGCTCTCGCCAAAGCGGCCGTGTTTCGAATCACTGTGAATAGGAACTAATTTCCTTAATGGAAAGTAATCTCCAGGGGTTTCCACGTCAAACGCTAGGTTCCAAGACTGATGTCTTAAAGACTGGGGCAGTCACGTAAAAATCCGACAGTGTGGCTGCGCTTTGTGACCTCGTAGTTTTTTAGCTTGCATACGGGAGACGGTGAGTTCGAACCCTACCATCAGCAGACCTGAAGATGGTTATGTGTGGTTTCCCATTTTTACACCAAGCTGTACCTTAATTAAAGCCATGGCTGCTTACTTGTCAATCCTAACCCAATATCGCCGAAAACGTTGCTGAGTTGGTGCGACGTTAAACCACTAGCCGAAACGAAACGAAACCAAATCAAATCAAACTCCATGGCGTAACAGCCCCGAAGGGCCATGTCCTATTTAGCGACCGCTGCTCAGCCCGAAGGGCTGCAGATTGAGGTGTCGTGTGGTCAGTACGACGAATCCTCTCGGCCGTTATTCTTGGCTTTCTAGACCGGGGCCGCCTTATCGCCGTCAGATAGCTCCTCAATTATCATCACGTAGACTGAGTGGAACTCGAACCAGCCCCCAGATTTAGGTAAATCTCCGTGACCTGGTTGGGAGTCGAACCTGGGGCCTCCGGGTAAGAGGCAGGCATGCTAGCCCTACACCGCAGGGCCGACTTAAGCCACTAGAGAGAAAAGAAATTTTGAAAATTTATTTTTCATTGAATGTTCGTCCGGCTCAATTGCTAAATGGTTAGCGTGCTGGCATTTGGTCCAGAAGGTCCCGGGTTCGATTCCCGGCCGGGTGGGGGATTTTAACCTTAATTTGTTAATTCCGTTGGCTCGAAGTCTGGGCGAGTGTGCAGTCTTCGGCATTATAATTCAACATAGGTAGAGCCCCATCCTCACAGGCGTCTCTTATACGGCGTCAACTCGAGAGAACTGCACCAAGCTTCTCCGGAGGCCACGCGCCATAAAAAAAATGAATGTTCCTTGTGAGAGTACAACAAACCATCCTTTCTTCTTCCTAAGTTGTATACAGGGTAATCAAAATGACTGCTGCTCGTGAATCATCAAATGAATCAGTTCGTTCAACTTAGGGTTATCTGCGATGTCTGCCCAGGATATTATCAAAATAAAACGTGGTTTGACTGACGAAAGTATACATTAAGTAGCAACGCACAAATTTCATGATACACATTTTATGAAAGCACTACGAAGACGAAGCCGATGGGTTAGTGCCTCAGCTGCTGTGCGGCTAGGCCCACTCCTGGGCCTGTCATATCCCATCGTCGCCGTAAGACCTATCTGTGTCGGTGCGAGGTAAAACAAATTCTTAGAAAAAATTTAAATTAAGAAGTTTCTTGTATAATCACCGCAGGCCAACACTATAACGATGCTGTATTTGAAGTAGCCTTAGTCCTTCGAAAATTCCATCCTAGTTCATTCCAGATCACCACACTTTTATAGACTTCATATTAGCATTCGTTATACCGCATTCACTCGCTCACCCATTCACTGTCTTTAGACAAAGCAGCGACCACTGGATAATAAAATGGAGGAGAGCTTATCTAAAATTACTGTAAATTGGTTAATTTGGTTCACGTCAGCAGAAATAATGCTTTATTGAAAACAGATGATTTTGAATACGCAAGAAAATGTATAAATGTAGCCTGTACTGACGACTTGGTTTTAATGGCAGATTGTGCGGAGAGGCTCTAATCTAAACGTTGAAGTCTGCAAAGAGGTTCAGCGAACAAGATACGAAAATTAGCATTTCCAAACTGCAGCGATGTCAGTAGGCAAGATATCCAAGAGGATTGGATGCCAGGTAGGGAATACGAAACTAGACCGGGTGGATCGTTTAATCTATTTAGGATGTGAATTCTTCTAGGACCGGGCGCGTTGGTCGTGCGGTTAGGGGCGCGCAGCTGTGAGCTTGCATCCGGGAGATGGTGGGTACGAACCCCACTGTCGGCAGCCCTGGAGATGGTTTTCCGTGGTTTAACATTTTCACACGAGGCAAATGCTGGGGCTGTACCTTAAGGCCACGGTCGCTTCCTTCCCACTCCTGGGTCTTTCCTATCCCTTCGTCGCAATAAGACCTATCTGTGTCGGTGCGACGTAAAGCAAAATTGTAAAAACAAAACAAAAATTCATTCTTCTAGGATTGTAGTAAGTCTGCAAAATGAATGCAGTGAGCTCGCAGTTGCGATCAACGGCATTCTCTTAGAAAGATGTGAACGCAAGGACGAAATTATCATTACGTTGGTCTGTTTTCAGACTAACTTTGCCGTACGAAAGTGAAAGCTGGGCAGATATCTTATCCATGAGTTGGATGTAACAGGCATGAAAGTAACGAGAGTGATTGTTGGTACAGACAGGTGGGAGCAATGGCAGAACGGTACTCGAAATGGGAAGATAAAAGTGAAGTTGGGAATGTACTCGGTGGGCCGCAGTAGAGGGATCATAGGAGGTGAAGCGGAGAACAGGTTACCTAGGAGGAGAATAATGGACTAGGCCGTTGGGGGTAAGATAAATAGTGAGACACTACTGACATCACAGACGATCGTTACTCAGTTTTCAATTACTTAATGATGCGAAGTGTGGAACTAAACGAAACCGGAAAGCTAGTTACAAAGAGAAGATTGCGGAGGCGTATAATTAATTCACAGAAGTTTGCTGATTGAACGCTGAAGGGGCATAACGGTATATAAAATGCCAAGCCACACAGCGCTCCTGCTTTACGCGCCGAGCGCAGAAGAGACGTGTTGTCTAGCAAGGTAGGTAGAGTATTCTACGTACTTTGTCGTCTTGCCAGGCTGTCAGCCGGACTGTTTCCGAAGAAGATTCAAAACTTCGAAGACATCAAGACTAGTTTCGATTTATTTATCAGGTCTTTCTCCCTTTTAGCTGAGAATGTCTCCCATTATTTCCGTTTACAACAGCTGATAGGTCTGCACTGGACTGAAGGCTATATTTCTGCAATTCCGAAATTTGCGCCATTTTCAAAAGAATACTTAAACAGTAATACATTCGACTACCTAGGCAAGCTGCTAAATTTCTTCCAGCATTCGGTTCCATCTGTGTATACGAAACGGTTTTTTCTTCTTCTATTATGAAGTTAGCCTAGTCCCGGCAACGTGCGAATTCAACGGAATTTAACCTGCGCAACTCCGCGCAGTTGACTGTGTAGCGAAAGCTTATTCCAAACATGGAACACGTAGTGCAGTCCAATCGCAAAGAAACTAACACAGGTCCCACCTCAGATCAGAGTTCTTTGTTTTGCTGGAAACGATGAATACATGTGCCTGTACGATAATGATGATTATGGATGTTGCAGTAATATAGGTAACATTTTTGTAAAATTATATTTGATTAGCCAAACCCAACAGACGTTGTCCTGCCTGTGTACATTTATTTACCTCAGCATATACGACACTAATATCGGTCGTTTTCGATTACTTTTACATTTCATCCTCTCCCCTTAGGCTGGGAGGGGTGTCCTGCCCCCACACTTTGATAAAAGCAGAAATAAGTTTTAAGGAACACATCATAATCTTCACATACTGTTGGGTAGGCAACCCGCTGATCGGACTTGTCTTGCGGTTTGCTTATCTTCCCCTATTTTATTTTTCACCCCTTAGTGCCGAACTACCAATCAGATTTCGTTCAAACCACTTCATAATCCCTCTCAGATGTAATAAGAACAAACAGTGAAAATTTCAGCGAAGTCAGTCCAGTAGTTTTTGAGTCTATTAGCTTCAAACATACCAACATTCAATTTTATATACATATTACGATGACTTTGAACGCGGATTTTGCTTCATAAGCCCGGTTTCATCATAAGCACACTTTCTGTTTACCCCGCCTGCCGCACCTTTCAGCATACATCCAACTCTCTCTCACTCTTCTTTCACCGAATATCGCAGTCAGCGGTTGGGGATAAAAAAATTGCCAACCAGACATGGTAGCGCTCCTTGAGTGCAATTCTTGGCCACCGCTGTATGTATGTAATGTATGTAAGGAAATACATTACTGCAGGAAGCTGTGAAAGGATATACGTTTTATACGCTGTTGTGGAGCTAGGGAAGGAGTAGTAGGACAACATCAGCAATTATACTCGTGTTCTAAAGTTGAGTAGATGTCCTGTGACACTCATACCAATAGTAAGCGAAACCTGGTCGCTCTGAAGATGAGGATTAGCATAGCATAGCATAGCATAGCTTGGCTGTGCTGTTGTCCATGAACTCCTCGAGATCTGTTTACTCCGCGAATTAGCAGTAATAGTTCTGAGTACATAACGTTCCGTTCTTAGAAAGACCGGCTGTTTAGTATGGCTGGTTAGACGCACACCTTGTATGCTCAAGGTTCGGGATTCGAATCCTAGTGGTGAAGTACACTCTTTCATGCAATAAGTATTTGTAAAGGGGATCAGTTATTTGCAACTGGATAACGTGTCCTGCTACAGAGCTAAATTGCTTTCAGATGGTTACACAAACACGGGAGTGAGTTTATATTTCTTCGTTGGCTCTGCTACGTATATCTCCCAATCCTACGGAGCACTTCCAGGATGAGGTGGAATGATAAATCTGAGCATGCCTTTTCCCTCTACCAACAAATTTGTGGGGATTCCAAGGCGTTAACTTACGCGTGCCATGGTATAGTATCCGTAATGAATACTATCAAGGGCTTGTAGAATAGTTACCACGATAAATCCAGGCCATTGTACCAGCCTGCGGTAGTAAAACAAGATACTAGGTAGGCGTGTTTACATTTTTGGTCTTTCCTTTTTTATTCTCAAGCGCAGCAGGATTGTGTAATTGGTTAGACGCTCGTCTTCTGTGCTTAGAATTACGGGATAGAATAGTAGCAGAGTTGGTTGGCATTTAAGACTACATAATAATTAGCGAAGAGAGGTAAGGCCTACCGGTTCGCCGCAACAATTTTCGTACATGCTTGGTATTGTAAACACATTCTCTTGACACCCTAGAAGCCAATTTCATTCCTTTTAATATTTAATAATAATGGTATTGGATTTATGTCCCACTAACTACTTAAACGTTCTTCGGAGACGGCGAGGTGCCGGAATTTTGTCTAAGGAGTTATTTTACCTGCCAGTAAATCTACCGACACGAGGCTGACGTATTTGAGCACCTTCAAATATCACCGGAATGAGTCAGGATCGAACCTGCCAAATTGGGGTCAGAAGGCCAGCGCCTCAACAGTCTGAGCCACTCAGCCCGGCAGTTGAATATCTAAACCGACGGATACATTATATTACAGGGGTGGCCACTAACCTTAATTTTGAGAGTCGCAAATTTAGGAGACAAAATTGGGAGCATGTTTTGAAAATGGTTTATAAAATTAAGACACGCTTTTCATTTTATAACAAATGAAGGGCCAACGGCCGTAGCCGTGTTGAAACACCGGATCCCGTGAGATCTCCGAAGTTAAACAACATTGGGCGTGGTCAACACTTGCATGGGTTGCCACGTGCTGTTGGTGGCCGGGGGGGGGGGTAATGGAACGGAGGAGCGGAAAGGAGCTGGCCAACCTACCGTACGTAAACTCCGGCTCAGACACACCTCTGCGGAGGTTCGGACCTGCCTTCGGGCAGAATACACCTCCCTTTCACAAATGAAGGAACATTTTCTACACTACACAGAACAATGTTGTTCAGGTACACATCATGGAATTAAATTTTACTTTCGAGAAGTGCTTTTTCGATTGTTCATTTTTGCTGTTAGTTTTTTTTTTAATCTGGCTGATAATTGGTAAGCGCAGCTTGCACAAGTTCACTTAAATGTTCATCAGTTTCAGATCGATATTAAGATTTAATGAATTTAAGCGTTCGTGTACAGTGATTAACACACAAATAGTCCCAAAGATTGAGATAAGTCTCTTAGCCCACACTTTTGTTGGTGGGTCTTTTTTCTTCTGGAACATTCTTACAAAATTCTATGGTAGAAACGCCACTTCGTTTGAGTCCTTTTATTATTTCGTCCTCTTGCAGTTCTAGTAGCTCCAACTGTACAGCGCGAGATGTTGTTAGTTTCCATTAATTATACGAATTAATTTTACTCTAATCTTGATGTCAAGAGCCGCAGCAGACTCGCGAGCCTCGTTGTGGGCAGCCCTGTTATATTATAACAAGATACGAGCCACGCTAGCTTGAGTAAAAAGGGTTTAAGACATTTTACTGTGCAGGTGTTAGGATACGCTGCATTAGACAGTGTTGTTATATTCGTTATAACCTGCAAGTAGGGGTTCCTGTAATCTCGTCTTAGTGATCCTAGTTGCTGGCTTATTTAAACATCTTTAAATACCACCGAACTGAGCCGGCTTCAAACCCGCCAACTTGAGCCCAGAAGTCCACCGCTCTACCTCCTGAGCTACTCAGCTTGGTCAGTTGATAACACGATCATAAAGACGTATGTATGGTATGTATGTATGTATGTATGTATGTATGTATGTATGTATGTATGTGCGACAAGATCCAGAGTATGCGGTCCTCATGCAATTGTCCTTCCATTCCCACATTGTTTTCATGACTTATAGCTTTAAACATCTGGAATAAGACACCGCTATGGGGAGAATGCCTACAGATATGTATGTTTACACGAATATGATTACTTTTGCAAATAGTTTTTACCTTGTATCGACGATGGGTTAACGCAGGACTAGGGCTTTGGATGAAGGGACCGTGACCTTACTGCAGGTACCGACCCAGCATTTGCCAAGTGTGATAATCGGAAACTACGGAAAACCATCTTCAGGGCTGCCGACGGTAGGGTTCGAAGCCAGTCTCTAGAATGGAAGCTCACAGCTACGTGACCGAACTGGCAGCCATCACGCTCGGTGACCGGTTCGTACTACTTGCGCAGAGTGAGGACGTGGTCCCTGCTCCCTTCACCCATTAAGACAGCTGTAGAGTTGCATAAACTGTTAATGCATGTGACTACATCAGTTCTTAATTATTTATGCTAGTCGGAATACTTTCTGCTTCCTGGACGGAATGGTTATAGGAAGTTGTACTGACATGACATCAGACCCTTATTGTGTGCATGTGTTATAAATTAGATTATCCCTCAAGGACTTGCGGAGTCGTTATTACGAATCCAGGCCATTGTGCCATCCGGAGTTAGCACAAGATACAAGGTAGGCGTGTTTCATATTTTGGTCTTCCCTTTCCCTTTTTCTCTCAAGACCAGCTGCATTGTGTAATTGGTTAGTCGCTCGTCTTCTGTTCTCACAATTACGGATAGAATCGTAGCAGAGTTGGTTGGCTTTTAAGACTCCATAATAGTTAGAGATGAGAGGTTAGACGCAACCATTTTCGTACATGCTTGGTGCTGTATACCCATCCTATCAATACCCTAGCCTAGAAGTCAATTTCATAACTTGAATATTTACTGTAAACCAACGGAGGACAAATTATATTATAACGAGACAAGAGCCACTCATGCTTAAGTAGAAAGGGCTTAAGACATTTTACTGTGCAGGTGTTAGGCTACGCTTCATTAGACAATGTTGTTATATTCGTCATAACCTGCAAGTAGGGGTTTCTGTAGTCGCGTCCTAGTCCGTGAGCTACAGGCAACAGTTGAGAGACCTAGCAAGTGATTCTAGTTGCTATGGAATAAGAATGGTCATCTCAAAGTCTTTAGTAGCCTTCCTCGTGCTAGGACTACCCAGAGTACATTGGTAGTCCCTAAATCATTGTGAACCGGGCGAGTTGGCCGTGCGCGTAGAGGCGCGCGGCTGTGAGCTTGCATCCGGGAGATAGTAGGTTCGAATCCCACTATCGGCTGCCCTGAAAATGGTTTTCCGTGGTTTCCCATTTTCACACCAGGCAAATGCTGGGGCTGTACCTTAAGACCACGGCCGCTTCCTTCCAACTCCTAGGCCTTTCCTATCCCATCGTCGCCATAAGACCTATCTGTGTCGGTGCAACGTAAAGCCCCTAGCAAAAAAAGAAAATCATTGTGATGAAAAGAATCTCTGTGGCACTACATGTTAAGTAAGGTCAGAAATTTATCGAGCATGTTTACAGTGTTTTTAAATGTCATTGGTCTTCACTGAATGTATGGAGTCTACTTCCATTTGACAGGTCGGGGAACTTTGGAAACAACTCGGCAGTACATGTTGGAAATAGTATTGTAGAGGCACATAGTTTTTTCACTGAGGTTTTCAGACTGAATACTGAAATGTATACCAGTCGTGTAACGAAAATATACAATCAAACAAGCTATTTTACATGGCTGTTGAAATTAATAATACTGATTTTACATTCCATTATCTACTATTACGGTTTTGAGATACCGAGGTGCCAAAATTTTGTCATGCAGGAGTTATTTTACCCGCCCGTAAATCTGCCGACAAGAGGCTGATTTATTTGAACACCATTTAAATACCACCGAACTGAGCTGGGTTCGAATTCGCCAACTTGAGCCCAGAATGCCACCGCCCTACCGCCCAGGCTACTCAGCTCGGTCAGTTGATAACATGATCATTAAGACCTATGTATGTATGTATGTATGTATGTATGTATGTATGTATGTATGTATGTATGTATGTGCGACAAGATCCAGAGTATGCGGTCCTCATGCAATTGTCCTTCCATTCCCACATTGTTTTCATGACTTATAGCTTTAAACATCTGGAATAAGACACCGCTATGGGGAGAATGCCTAAAGATATGTATGTTTACGCGAATATTATTACTTTCGCTTATAGTTTTTACGTTGTATCGACGATGGGTTAACGCAGGACTAGGGCTGTGATTGAAGGGACCGTGACCTTACTTCAGGTACCGACCCAGCATTTGCCAAGTGTGATAATCGGAAACTACGGAAAACAATCTTCAGGGCTGCCGACGGTAGGGTTCGAAGCCAGTCTCTAGAATGGAAGCTCACAGCTACGTGACCGAACTGGCAGTCATCTCGCTCGGTAAACGGTCCGTGCTCCCTGCTCCCATCACCCATTAAGACAGGTATAGAGTTGCATAAACTGTTAATGCATGTGACTACATCAGTTCTTAATTATTTATGCTAGTCAGAATACCTTCTGCTTCCTGGACTGAATGGTTATAGGAAGTTGTACTGACATGACATCAGCCCCTTATTGTGTGTGTGTTTTAATTACTTAGTTCATACGTGTATGATTTTGTCATTTCAAATTGAGTACATGAAGTCGGTAGACATGTCTTCGTGTCATCATCAGTTTTTTTTCGTTGCTCTGGAGATATTAAGAAAGTGAAACGGAGAAACGATCCTTGTTGTGAAAGCTTGTGAATGTTTTCCGCTCTTCGGCAACTAATTGTGCGTAACGTAGAACGGAGTTGTGTTGTTGTTTGGCTCATACTGTATTTTAACAAAAGGCCTAAATTCTGGAATCTAATGTGTAAATTCGCTCTAGACACTTATAAGAGAATTTCCTTTGTTAGCTTAGAGAGATTGGTAATGAAATGGCGTATGGCTTTTAGTGCCGAAAGTGTCCGAGGACATGTTCGGCTCGCCAGGTGCAGGTCTTTTGATTTGACTCCCGTAGGCGACCTGCGCATCATGATGAGGATGAAATGATGATGGAGACGACACATACACCCAGCCCCCGTGTCAGCGAAATTAACTAATGATGGTTAAAATTCCCGACAATGCCGGGAATCGAACCCGGGACCCCTGTGACCAAAGGCCAGCACGCGCTAACCATTTAGCCATGGAAGAGATATTGGTGAAAGATGCTATTCAGTTTAGCTCAGTACTTTCTAGTGTATATATACTTTATCCCTCAAGAATACTATAAAGGACTTGCCCGACTCATTGGCTGAATGGTCAGCGTTGAGGCTTTCGGTTCAGAGGGTCCCGGGTTGGGGATTTTAATCGCGTCTGATTAATTCTTCTCGCCCGGGGACTGGGTGTTTGTGTTTGTCCCAACACTTTCCTCTTCACATTCAGACAGCACCCTACACTACCAACCACCACAGAAACACTCAATAGTATGTAAATTTCTCCATAAAGGGTTGGCGTCAGGAAGGGCATTTGCCCGTAAAACTTGGGCCAAATCCACATGTGCGACACAGTTCGCACTCTCGACCCCACAGATGTGAGAAAAGCGGAGGAAGAAGAATACTATCAAGGACTTGCGGAGTCGTTACACGACAAATCCAGGCCATTGTGCCATCCAGAAGTAGCGAAAAATCTGGCAGTCTTAATATATGTAAATTTTACCTAATTATTATGAAATGTGAATTCTTTCGAACGAAATGAATTCTTCATGCCGCATATCATAAAAAAAAGCCTTGTTCCCATAACGCAGAAGCTGTGTTCTAGAACATATTTTGTCATTCTCTCCATTTACTCGGGAGTAAATTGCTTAGGCTATGACCCCGCATCTTCCTGCGCGCAAGGAAGAAGGAATTTAAGTGCTTGTGAAGCCACCATACTTTACGAGGAAATCAACTAGCCTGAACTTACGAACGAATCTAATAATTTCTCGGTGATAATTGACTTTAAAAACTCTTATTGTACACTGACTGACAGAGCAAATGCAACACCAAGAAGGAGTGGTTCGAAAGGGATGAAAGTTGGGGAAAAAACAGAGACAGCACGGAAGAATAATTGATGTTTATTTCAAACCGATATGCAGGTTACACAATGCGCACGGCATCGACTCATTAGGATGTAGGACCACCGCGAGCGGCGATGCACGCAGAAACACGTCGAGGTACAGAGTCAATAAGAGTGCGGATGGTGTCCTGAGGGATGGTTCTCCATTCTCTGTCAACCATTTGCCACAGTTGGTCGTCCGTACGAGGCTGGGGCAGAGTTTGCAAACGGCGTCCAATGAGATCCCACACGTGTTCGATTGGTGAGAGATCCGGAGAGTACGCTGGCCACGGAAGCATCTGTACACCTCGTAGAGCCTATTGGGAGATGCGAGCAGTGTGTTGGCGGGCATTATCCTGCTGAAACAGAGCAATGGGCAGCCCCTGAAGGTACGGGAGTGCCACCGGCCGCAGCACATGCTGCACGTAGCGGTGGGCATTTAACGTGCCTTGAATACGCACTAGAGGTGACGTGGAATCATACGCAATAGCGCCCCAAACCATGACGCCGCGTTTTCTAGCGGTAGGGCGCTCCACAGTTACTGCCGGATTTGACCTTTCTCCACGCCGACGCCACACTCGTCTGCGGTGACTATCACTGACAGAACAGAAGCGTGACTCATCGGAGAACACGACGTTCCGCCATTCCCTCATCCAAGTCGCTCTAGCCCGGCACCATGCCAGGCGTGCACGTCTATGCTGTGGAGTCAATGGTAGTCTTCTGAGCGGACGCCGGCCGGGAGTGCAGGCCTCCTTCAACCAATCGACGGGAAATTGTTCTGGTCGATATTGGAACAGCCAGGGTGTCTTGCACATGCTGAAGAATGGCGGTTGACGTGGCGTGCGGGGCTGCCACCGCTTGGCGGCGGATGCGCCGATCCTCGCGTGCTGACGTCACTCGGACTGCGCCTGGACCCCTCGCACGTGCCACATGTCCCTGCGCCAACCATCTTCGCCACAGGCGCTGCACCGTGGACACATCCCTATGGGTATCGGCTGCGATTTGACGAAGCGACCAACCTGCCCTTCTCAGCCCGATCACCATACCCCTCGTAAAGTCGTCTGTCTGCTGGAAATGCCTCCGTTGACGGCGGCCTGGCATTCTTAGCTATACACGTGTCCTGTGGCACACGACAACACGTTCTACAATGACTGTCGGCTGAGAAATCACGGTACGAAGTGGGCCATTCGCCAACGCCGTGTCCCATTTATCGTTCGCTACGTGCGCAGCACAGCGGCGCATTTCACATCATGAGCATACCTCAGTGACGTCAGTCTACCCTGCAATTGGCATAAAGTTCTGACCACTCCTTCTTGGTGTTGCATTTGCTCTGTCAGTCAGTGTATATTCCGAAACAATCTGTTCTTCCGATCATTTACAATATCGATAGCGAAGTGCGAGTATATAGTCGATGCTCATTTTCATGAAACTAGACCAGGCTCTTACATTTGATTCCAGGCAGTGGTAGTCTTACACTGAAACATTCTATTTACAATAGACAAGATAAACTCGTATTTTTATTGGATCTGTGTGAACAGGTCTTAACTACTTCCCACTAATCGTTGAACAACAATTCGTTTGTAGTGCCGATTTTTAGTCATACGATGACATGGTACAAATTACTACTAGTTATGTACGTACACGATTATTCGTACTGAAATGTGCATCGCCGTAATGGTCAAGAGTATTAGTATCTGTAAGCCTAGTTTGAGAAGCTGCATTTACTCGTTCACGGTTCTAGAACCTACCTTCCCTAAGCCATCCTTTACGGACCTTGACCTCCTTGGCCAACGATCGCTATTCTATACTCTGTACCGGAGCTTCATGGGGTCAATCCTTCACATCATCCAGTCATCGTCTCGGTCGTCCAATCGCCTTCATGTGTATCGCCTAACCAACGTAGCCTCATTTTCTTTACTTCAGATACGTCTGGTTGTGCATATAACTCTTCAATTTTTTGTACGGCAGATGCTTTTTTTATTGATTGGTCCATAGATTTCTTAGGATTCGTCATTAACATGTTCTCTAGGAGTTTTCATCTGTCACAACACGACCCAGTTTCTGCCCCACGAGTTATCACTGGTCTCGTACTTGTTTTACTTATCCTAACTTTCAGATTCCTGACGCTTTGTCAGTTCT
Organism: Anabrus simplex; assembly: GCF_040414725.1. Classification (NCBI taxonomy): domain Eukaryota; kingdom Metazoa; phylum Arthropoda; class Insecta; order Orthoptera; family Tettigoniidae; genus Anabrus; species Anabrus simplex. The sequence goes on from NC_090266.1 coordinate 152,498,648, forward strand.
TGGAGGCTGCTATCCTTCCTCTAATTTTTATTCGTGTTTTGTTATCTCTAATCAGAATAGCTTCCAACTCTTTGACTGTTTGACCATTTCTAAACTTCTGTCTTTAAAAAAAATCTTGCATCTCTTTTTGCCTTAGCATGTTTTGCTCATTTTCCTTTGTAGGGTTTTAAGAGTGTTGTAGAATGAAATATCGTTCACGAAGACGGCCGATAGATTCGTCATGCTGACAACGCGTCATTTCTTAACCTGCAGGCCTTCGGGTTGAGTAGTGGTCGCCTGGTCGGCCGAGGCCCGTATGGCTCATTCGCGTAACGTCATTTATGGGACTAAATTGATGGTGTTCATTGTCGCGGTTTAATTTGTTGGACACACTATAACCACCGACTTGTATGAGAATCAACAGTGGCGGTTTTGGTTACAATTTCATTGGCTGTGTTATTTTTAATGGTTTTATATATGATGGAATGTTTTCTTTCTTATCTTTATCCATGTTCGATTTGATTTCAACTTTCGTGGTTTCAGCCATGTTATGTTCAAAATAATTTACCATCCATACCTGTTTACCATTTTCTTGATCTCGACAAATAAAGACGTGAAATTGAATGCCCGTGGTCCATTACGCTGACACTTTGTGACTTAACTCATTGAATTTAAACTATATCGTTACGCTTGTACACGAATAAATTTTGCCCTAATTATCGCCTGGACAACACTTACAGTTCTGAATTAGCGCTTACTGAATCAAACAGAAGGTAATCTCTGACTTAAATATCTGGAATGTGGGTTAGGATATTCTTATCTTAGTAAATTCTCTGAATTTACGCACCGTGTTTCGCTACTCGAGACGGTCATTTAGATGATCATTTATCACTGAAAATGACACTTTATAAGAACTCTCTTATTCAATTCCATAATTTTAATTAAGCTAATCATCATCAGCATTTCTCCCCAATACACAGATTTACATTAGAATATTTAAAAATGAAAAAGCAACATACCCCTCCGCTCTCCAATAGACAGAACCACGACCCTCCAATGACTCGCCACTTTCCCTTACTCACATAATCCCCTTTTCTCCACACGGAACAGAGTTTTTTTTAATTTTCAATCAATACTGATCTGCATTTAGGGCAGTCGCCCAGGTGGCAGATTCCCTATCTGTTGCTTTTCTAGCCTTTTCCGAAATGATTTCAAAGAAATTGGAAATTTATTGAACATCTCCCTTGGTAAGTTATTCCAATCCCTAACTCCCCTTCCTATAAATGAATATTTGCCCCAGTTTGTCCTCTTGAATTCCAACTTTATCTTCATATTGTGATCTTTCCTACTTTTATAGACGCCATTCAAACCTATTCGTCTACTAATGTCAATCCACGCCATCTCTCCGCTGACAGCTCGGAACATACCACTTAGTCGAGCAGCTCTTCTTCTTTCTCTCAATTCTTCCCAACCCAAACATTGCAACATTTTAGTAAAGCTACTCTTTTGTCGGAAATCACCCAGAACAAATCGAGATGCTTTTCTTTGGATTTTTTCCAGTTCTTGAATCAGGTAATCCTGGTGAGGGTCCCATACACTGGAACCATACTCTAGTTGGGGTCTTACCAGAGACTTATATGCCCTCTCCTTTACATCCTTACTACAACCCCTAAACACCCTCATAACCATGTGCAGAGATCTGTACCCTTTATTTACAATCCCATTTATGTGATTACCCCAGTGAAGATCTTTCCTTATATTAACACCTAGATACTTACAATGAGTCGAGAGTCGATAGCAAAAGGAAACCTTTGAATATTAAAGAAACTATCGAAATTTACAAAGCAAAAGTTAGCGAAGCCAACAGTAATGATCATACACACATTAATTTCACCCAGCTTAATTAACGCCTGGACATCATTTACACTCCTCGAATTAACGCTCCGACTTCAATGTCTGGAATGTGAGTTTGGATATAGCCTGTCTGTAGTAAATTCACACGCATTTGCTGGCAAGATGTAGTGTTTACAGTGCACCGTCTTCTGGTATGGGCTACATTAAATTTGTTACTTTCATTGACCTGGCTCAGTCTCATCATTGGCTTTGACGATGTGAAAGTGACATATGAATGAGCGATGCTAGTAATACCATTCCTTATGCAGCCAGTCCCTGTTATGAATGGTACGAAAATATCGCTCATAGGGTCGGTTGATGCACGCATTTCAGTGGGCTTGGCAGACTGATAATGTAATAGCAATTTCTGGCTCGGTGAGGAAAGCAACGGGAGTCTTCACTCCTCATTTCCCGAATATGCCTGTGAAGTGACGCCTAGTCTATCAGTGGCATCTGTTGGTGGAGCTGTGGAGGATCAAACCAGCTTTCGGACTGAATATCCAACACATAAAGTAACTTCTCTGAATTTACGGACCGTCTTTCGCCACTTGAGACTGTTTTTAGATTATCATTTATCATTAAAACTAACATCTTACAAGATTCAATTGCATACTTTCTTTAACGAAAATCTAGAAGTTATATTTACTCTTTAATACATTATAACATGAAGAAACAAATAACCCTCTCCCCTCTCCAGTGGACAGAAGGCAGGTTCCACAACACTCCCCTCACTCCCTTCTTCCCTTCCCCTTCCCTGTCCACGGAGCAGAGTACAACGCTTACAAAAACTCCATATATTCACCTCTTCCATGACCACAGTCCGTAAACAGTGTTTGAAGGCAACGGGCTACATTTTAGCAGCTTAATAAGTACAAATACATTTCAATAAGTTAATACGTTGACGGTTGAATTCTAATACAGTCATTATTTGTTAATACTAGTATATATATTATCACCACACTCTCAATCATTGACAAGTTTACGCAACGTAAATAATATTCTACGTACTGTAATGGTTCAAATCCCGTTACAAGATGATATCTGTATTTTTATTATTGTATCTGTATTATTATTATTATTATTATTTTATCTGTGAGATTACTATTATTTTGTTATAATTATTATTCAATTCCAGTACGCAAAGCTTGTCGCATGCGTATTTGTAATTGAGTGTATGCATATATACGTATACGTAGATTATCATTAAATACCTGTACAGTGAGAGTTTCGATGTATCAGATGTGGATGTGACGTCGTTATATTGTTATACTACTGGCGTCCGACTCGTTGGCTGAACGGTCAGCGTACTGGCCTTCGGTTCAGAGGGTCCCGGGTTCGATTCCCGGCCGGGTCGGGGATTTTAACCTTAATTGGTTAATTCCAATGGCACGGGGGCTGGGTGTATGTGTAGTCTTCATCATCATTTCATCCTCATCACGACGCGCAGGTCACCTACGGGTGTCAAATAAAAAGACCTGCACCTGGCGAGCCGAACCCGTCCTGGGATATCCCGGCACTAAAAGCCATACGACATTTCATTTATACTACTGGCGATTCTGCCAAGTCATTGCTACGCCATGGCTACGTCATCGTATTTAGTTAGCACTGAGCTCACTTTCTTTGAGAAACCCAACGAGCCGGCGGCGGTTTCACAACTGTATGTAATATTTGCCGCGTTGTGGGAGTATGTCATTGTTATTTCTGGAGATTACGTAGCTGTGTCAACCAACGTCTATAAAAGGTGGATACATATTGTAGCGTCAGTCATTATTTAAACGGAAGCAGTACAGTGAACAAGTCTACTAGATGAAGAGGCCTCAGTCGGTCAGTCAACGAGTGTGAACGAGAGATGGAGAAGACTCAGTGAGCCATTAATTATTGGTCATTGAGAGAGTGAGGCCAAAGTTGGTCCGTCACTTAGTGGAAGACACGGAGGCAAGGGCTTACCATGGAGTCAGAGAGGGCAACCCTGGACCTGCCAAGAGGTAATACCATACTGACTTACAAAGAAGTCAGATGATATGGAGAAGAAGCAGTCACAAGGATGTATCACCAAGTTAGGCGTGACACATCTACAGTAAACACCAGATCAAAGGAATACGTCGTAATTACACTCAAAGTGTTGAAGGTACAGTCAAGTGAATCAGTGAGGGAAATATTTCGTATAAATTGTTAAATGTCCGGTCAAGAAGAATTCAAATTCATGCCTAGTTTCTTTCAGTTGCAATGTCATAATTTCATATTCTCATCTGTTTTATCGCAACAAGACTCACTATTTTTTATATATTATTTAAAGAATATATTTTGTTCTATCAAACGAATTCATAGTTTTATTTCAATGACAGTAATATATCTTAACCTCAAAATTAATGGGGAAACCGAACGCCAATCTCCTTTTCCCAGAACTTACATGGTATGTTGTCAAAAGTAAGCTTATTACCCCACACCCTAGAGATAGTCAAGAGTCTCATTCTATTATTGCTGCACTGAGTGGCAGCTGGCGCCCTTCAAATAACGTATGTGTAAGTAAGCAGGTAACAAGTAAGTGTGAGTACAAGGTCCGACGAGTGTGCATTTTATTTAATGAATGTTCATTTTCATATTAAATGCAGATATTCAGATTTTTCAATTTAATCCAGATTTATATATGTTTGTAAAATTAGTCAGCGAGGTAGCAAAGTCTCAGTACATACGCATCATTTAAGGTGATTTGATGGAATCTGAGGATGTTCTTGTAGAACGAATCATGCCATTCTTTTTAATGTTGTGTATTTTTTTTACAGGTAGGCCCTATGTTATAGCGTTATATATTTTTACTTCACATGTAAGTAAGTCGACACTGGAAAGTATGCCTTCCTTCTTTACCAATTCGTAATGTAAAGACTTTCTTCTTCCTGGCTTTAATCCCAATTTGTTGGTGGATTTGACACAGTTTTACTGTCGGATGCCCTTGCCGACGCAAACTTATTTGGAGGAGTGTATTCGCTATTCTATGGTTCTGTGAATGTTAGTAGAGTAATGTGTTGTGTATACAATTTATAAGAAGATACGTGTATTGAAACGAACGTTAAACCCCAGTCCCCGAACCAGAGAAATTAACCATACGCACTTAAATCCTTGGACCGACCGATCGAGAATCGAATCCGGGGCCCTCTGATGCGAAGACCAGTACACGGGCTATTCAACCAAGGAGCCGTACTCGTAATGGAAAGGCGATATAAGAACTAAATAACAGATTTGCCAATGCATTTTATAACAAGGCAAACAGGCATGGTGAACTTGACCAGCTTCTGTGTGACGTCGGGTTACAGGTACAGTGTCTGACTTCATAAGCGACCATAAATATAAATGAGTCTGGTTCTGAAGTTGCTGGAATATATCTGCCATCCTGCTACCATCCTGAAAGTGGGAGACGGCCTCACGGATGTTTCTACCATAAATCTATTAATAGCGGTGGGTGTATATTCATGGCATGTGCTCTTGCAGAATTCCAGCTACTAGAAGCGTTGTGTGTTTCTTTGATTGAGGCGCAGCAGAGAAATCCTGTCAGGAGCAGCATTCACACGTAATTAGGAAAAACTGCTTTCTCGTCGCAAACTGAATAGATTTCAGAATAATATTCCCATGAATTGCTTCATTCACGTTTCGAATTCATTCCTTGTTAGTTCAACGAGATGTTCGTACAACAGATGACCATATATTCCCATTCTTACTTGTCTTCTGCCGAGTGGCTGGCACTAGAGTGCTGGTTTTCTGAACCCGAGGTGGCGTGTTCGATTTTTGAAGATGCTGAAATACTTCAGACTCGAGTTGATTTATCGGCAGTTAACAGAACTTCAGCGGGACAACATTGCCGGTATCTGCAACGAAGTCAAAACCAAATTATTATTATTATTATTATTATTATTATTATTATTATTATTATTATTATTATTATTATTATTATTTTATTATTATTACTACTACTATTCCAAAGAGTCTCTTGCCTGTCATATGGAAGAGGAACTCCGTTACTCCGGTAGGTCCGAGTTTTGCTTAAAATGTTCTAAACAGAGTTAGTTGGCTGTGCGGTTAGTGTCGCACATCTGTGAGCCTGCATTCGGGAGATAGTGGGTTCGAACTGCAATGTCGGCAGACCTGAAGATGGTTTTTCGTGGTTCCTCATTTTCAGACCGGGCAAATAATAGGGCTGTGCCTTAATTATGGCCACGGCCGCTTCCTTCCCACTCCTTGCCCTTTCCTATTCCATCTTCTCCATGAGAGCTATCTGTGTCGGTGCGACGTAAAGCATATTGTAATATATACATACATATAATATCCTAAAAATTGTCATTCGTTGTCGGTTTGTTCACCCACGTGGCCACATTCGGGAGATATGTCATAAACTTACATCCCCATGGTATGGTTGTCACTAATCATCAGCAGTGCTTTGGATGCAGTGTGTGGTGTGGTATTATCCATGATCATTTGATCGGTCCACACATGCTACCCTGACGACTGACTTGATCAGCGTATCTGACCTCCATGAGGAACACTCTCCGTGTACTGCTGAATCATGTGCCCCTATACTCTATTTTTCCCTTCAGATTTGAAGTCTGACAGTTGAATGGCAAAGCGCTGAACTACAGAAAATAAACAAACACCACCAAACAATGTTGCCAAAAATAGGCAGTGCCACGCCCCTCTCACGGACCCCGGTTATTTTGAAAGTAATGATCATTTTCTAAAGCTTTTATTATATTTCCATAATAATAAAGCGCACACGAAAACACGAAAAAAACTTTTAAGCTTAAATCGAGAATAAAAACTAGTTCAGTATTTCGTATTGCCGTTCCTCAAAAGCTACCTACGATCAACAGGTTACGTGGATGTAAATCACAAAATTACGACCGAAATATTTAACGCGGAACACGATAACTAAATGTTGGTAAACACAAAGCATTAAAAAAAACAGTTCGTAACTCAGCGAGTCACTACCAACTGCAAATAAAGTAACCTTCAACTAATAACAATGAATAAACTAAACGAAAGCTAATTATCAATAGTAAAAAAAAGTACTGCACACGTGGAATGAAATAACTCTAAGAATAGAAATACTGCACATTACTGTACACACACACACACACACACACACACACACACACACACACACACACACACAATAATAATCATAATCTCGTGTCCTCATCCTGAGGTGGTGCAGCTCTTTTCAGGCACACCCCCATTGGAGGTGAGCTGCATGTACCATTTCAACCACATACCAGCCCTCCTGCCAGTTTTAAATTCCTGGCAGTACCGGGAATCGAACCCGGGCCCCCGAGGACGGCAGCTAATAACACTAACCGTTACGCTACGGAGGCGGACACACACACAATGATAGAATAATATAACACAAAACAGAATTTGCCGGGAGAGGGCATCAAGTGACAATGAGAAATGGACACTCCGTTTAGCGCCATAAGTATACAAACGTTGCCTACATTACCATGAAACAACACGCCATTTTTTCGCAACGCCAGCGCCAACGTCATGCTCCAAGTTTTAAAAAAAACTCCTATAACAGTTCGCTGCGCCATGTAGTTAATGCACGATGGAGCTAGGTCCAGTGTATTGGCCTGCCCGGTATCCCGACCTTAATCCACTGGACGTTTATGTATGAGGACACGTCAAGAGTTTTGTGTACTCTGCTCCATGTAGCTTCGCCAGTCCATGTTGAGGCATGGCGGATACTACGAGGGGCTCCTAAGATAAGGTCAATGTACGTCCAGTAACAACGCATTGTAGGATGTATGCTCATATGGACATTTTCTTGTTTTTGTCGCAAGATTCACCCCCTGTTGGTTGTTACAAATATTTACACACACTTTATAAACGTACTACTGTACCCTAAAGCACTATAGAAAATGAGAAAAAGTAGTAGTAACGGGATTTTCGTACGTATGGTAGTACTTCCTTGGACAACTCTTGATATGACTACAGGCATTCTTCTCTTGCAGTATGTTCCTTCGCTTCTAGGTGGGAGCTATTTTTAACCTCCTAATGCAGGGATCTGTTAATATTCACGTTATGCAGAGGGCGCTTCAAAAGTAAGGTAGCAAGAACTCGCACGGAGGAATGTTATTTTTACAGGCAGATATAAGGATGCATAGTAGTAGCGCACTGATACATATATATTTCTATTCAACATAGTCACCATTCTTGCCTAACCTCGTGTTCCAAAGTTATATCAGTGCAACGTGCCAACATGAAAGGAATCTGCATCCAGTCCCTGAAGCCATGTAATAACGGCTTGCTGAACAGCATTATCTCGTTGAATCTCTTAACACTGGTTTCCAGGTCGACGCTGTAGAGAGAATGGTCCAGATGGTTGATTTCCTCACCAGGCAGCGAAATTGAATACTGCCAGTTACTGTGACATAAAGGACAATTTTCGGATAGCAATTCGCAGAAAACGACCTGAACTTCTCTCAGTCTAGCCGCACAACGGAAGAGACGAGACAGCTGCAGAGAGTCATTTTTGCCAAAGACTGACTCCAGGATGAAGTTAACATGATCTGTCACGTATTAACCGTACACCGGTCAAGACGCTCGTCTCTGGTAGTCACAGACAAAACTGTGCAGAAACCTTGAAATACGTCTCATCTCATGGGTGCTCGAGACATTTCGCTGTACACATGTGCGACGTAGGCATCACGATTATTGCAATACATCGTTCTAGACGGCTGAAATTGGCACTAGATATGGTAGATATGGTTTACAAAAACAATGTAATGGATAACCTTCATATAACAGTTAGCTGAAAGTGTCTTCTATCAGTGAAGTGAATTTCTTATCGTTTCCTTGTAATTCATCCAAAAACATAGTAATGTTCCGTTTTTGTTAATGGGATGTACCCGAAACTTTCGATAAATTGTCCTTTCCTCCTCTAAACACAGATGTAATATAAAATTACAGCCACGTCTTCATCGTACGCCATATGAATTCACAATGCCAGTCACTCCATGTGAGATTTGTGCTGGACAAAGCGGAGGCGGGACAGGTTTTTCTCCGGGTACTCCGGTTTTCCCTGTCATCTTTCATTCCAGCAACACTCTCCAATATCATTTCATTTCATCTGTCAGTCATTAATCATTGACTCAGAGGAGTGCGACAGGCTTCGGCAGCCGTCACAGACTGCCGAAGACAGTCAGAAGCAAAAGATTTCGTCCCCGACGGTTTTGTCTCGAGACGTTTTGTCGCTGGCAATTTCGTCTTTTCCTTTGTGTGTCCAGTCTCAGCAGGCATAGAGTTGTTGCAAGACAATGATGCCAAACCACACGCCGCCAACAGCATGCGTGAACTGTTGCGGAGTTTCCGATGGGAGGTACTGGATGCTTCTCCCCACAGCCCCGACCTAGCACCTGGTGATTTCCACCTCTTTGGACCGTTCCTTCCCACTCCTAGCCCTTTCCCTATCCCATCTTCGCCATAAGAGCTACCTGTGTCGGTGCGAAGTAGAAAAAGTATCACCTGGGTGGTAAGCCACTCAACGATGGTACGGCCGTTCAAAATTCGATCATGGAGTGGCTTTAGGGACTGGACGCTGATTTCTCCCATATCGGCGTTGGTGCCTTGGTGTACCGTTGGAACAAGTGCTTGGACGGACGAGAGTGGTGACTGTGTTCACTAGCAATTCGTATCAGTGCTCTACTACTTTGTGTCCGTGTAAATTTACCGGAATGAAAACAACTTTCTGTAGTACAAACCTTCAAGCACTTCGGTTCCTCGTTCCTCCGAAAATAGTAAAAAAGTAGTTAGTGAGACGTAAAACAAATTATCATTATTATTTTTATTAATATTATTTTTTATGCGTGAATGGCCCCTTTCGGAACACACGAAGCTTTATTTATGATTTCGTTTGCGGAGGATGCAGGATGCTTTCTTCTTTTCACTAAAGATCCTCTTCCTTTCTTCCGTCCACTTGGTACCTGCTCGTTTTGGTACTTTATTCTCTGGAGTAACTTCCCACTTGTCAATTTTCTTCTATATATATATATATATTTCGATTCAAAACTTCTTAATTTAATTAATTTTTAATGTTATTTGTTTTACGTCCCACTAACTACTTTTACGGTTTTCGGAGACGCCGAGGTGCCGGAATTTAGTCCCACAGGTGTTCTTTTACGTGTCAGCAAATCTACCGACACGAGGCTGACGTATTTGAGTACCTTCAAATACCACCGGACTGAGCCAGGATCGAACCTGTCAAGTTGGAGTCAGAAAGCCAGCGCCTCAACCGTCAAAATTTCTTCAGGTTGAATATGTATGTTCTTCATGTCCGTTTTTGTTTGTTGTGTCCAAGGGAAGTTCTTCAGTTTATCAACTCTTTCAAGAATTTGATGGGTTAGTCTGGTTTCTGGAAGCCTCTTAACATGTCCATAAAATTTTAGCGTTTTCCTGAGGTCTGCCGCAATATTAGATAATTTTTCTATGGATTTCCGGGATTGGAGGCGGTACCCTTCTTCCATGTGTCTTGGGCCTAACTTTTCCTCATTTATTATTTTTTATTACAGTCGAAACGGTTTATAACGAAACGACTCCGAAGAGACCGCCGATTAACGGTCGTTATAGGCGATAATAGCAAAAAACCGGTCTTTTCTTTCCTAAAAATGTCATGCCTGTAAGTTTTAGGGTGCAGACTTGCGTGGTTAACTAGCAGAGAAAAGTAAAAAAAAATCCACATGTGGAAATTACTATATTTACAATACAGTATTTATGGAGTGGGACAGATATTAATCCTTCTTCCAGTGTTTTTTACACAGTACGTACAGCAATAATATGCCAGCAAAATAAATGAGGAAAGAAGTAGCAACAACGTAAATTGATGAGTAATGTCTCACACGGTCTTGGCTAATGAATGAATGTTTACTCTGTCCATCCAAATCGTAGACATCGTTGAGTGCGATACACCGAATTCCTTCGATGCTAACGTTTCCGCCATATTATTATTATTATTATTATTATTATTATTATTATTATTATTATTATTATTATTATTATTATTATTATTATTAACAAATATGTCGCAATTGGGAAATAGCCCACTGGCAGTGGTCACTTAAAGCATTGTAATAATGAAGTTAAAATATAACTAAGGAACAACAAGAGTACAACAAGCAATTCCGTGGAAAGAAAATACTACAAGAATACTACAATTTTAACAGTCTAAATCCAACGTCATCATATACATGTGACTTTTCTTCAATATTAAACACTTTTCTTTTGCGACATCTTCACAGCGATGTTTGCCTGGACGATTTGACATAAACTGATTTGAAATCTACATACAATGTATTGAAAACAGGAGTTTGAAACTAAGCTTTATATTGTTGTCAGCAATCTCCAAATACGTAGTAAACAAAAATTATTCGACGTTATAGCAGATACATTTCTCCGAAAATGTGATAAAATACTCCCTATTATACCATACGTCGTAATAAGTGATTTAAAAAAATACAGTGTTTATATAGGATTCAGATGGGACCGTTATATTTCGCCGTTGTATGAAATACGTCGTTAAAAGCATTATTATTATTATTATTATTATTATTATTATTATTATTATTATTATTAAAAGGTCCCGAGCCAGGCTGAGTGGCTTAGACGGTTGAGGCGCTGGCCTTCTGACCCGAACTTGGCAGGTTCGATCCTGGCTCAGTCCGGTGGTATTTGAAGGTGCTGAAATACGTCAGCCTCATGTATGTAGATTTACTGGCACGTTAAAAAACTCCTGCGGGGCTAAATTCCGGCATCTCGGCGTTTCCGAAAACAATAAAAGTACTTAGTGGGACGTAAAGCCAATATCATCAAAAGGTCCCGAAGAGGGGCCAAACACCAATCGTGCTAGCAGCAGAAAGCAAGCAAGCTTGTAGATTTGATATCGGGACCTCCAGTTTATCGTGAAATTCACTTCTCATTTCAATAATCCGACAATGGCCGGGATTCGAACCGCGTCCGCTTGCTTGGTGAGGAGTCAGTAACTAAGCCACTCCCTATCACGCCCTCGGGTGTTCAAATTTCCTTGTTTATAAATCCATGTAAGACTCCATGACTGATGATGATGATGATGATGATGATGATATAGGCTTTACGTCCCACTAATTACATTTTCGGTTTTCGGAGACGCTGACGTGCCAGAATTTTTTCCCACAGGAGTTCCTTTACGTGCCAGTAAATCTACCGACATGACATATTTGAGCACTTTCAAATACCACCGGACTGAGCCATGATTGAACCTGCCTAGTTGGAGTCAGAAGGCCAGCACCTCAACCGTCTGAGCCACTCAGCCCGGCCCATAACTGATGGAGACGTATTTATTTTCTCGTAAAACACAAGTCAAAACTTCTGAACGACCACGTTTTGTGTCGGACTCGAGCCGTCCTTCCTTCCTTTCACTGCTACAGCGATGTTCATTTACTTAGGTAGCCTACTATGTCTGTATTTGCTTAGAAACACAGTGCCTCTTCAAATTCTCATAAAGCTTTAACTAAGGTCAAGTAGAGGTCGCAAGTGATATGATCTCACTGCTGTGAATTTAATGGCTTACCTAGACTCTCATACTATGTTCAAGTACTGCTTAAGTTGGCCCAAAGACTCTTAAATATGGATATATGCACACCATCATGCCGTGCTTTCAATTTACGGGAAACTCACGACGCGCGTAAACAAATTTCCGTGTAGTTAAGTCAGCACTTAGCTACTACGTTGAGTAAACTCTTGTTTTATGTATACGATAGCTGTAGACCGCCTACTACCTGTAACACAAGGTGACCGGCACACAACACCTGAATTCTAACGAAATGAATTATGTAACGCAGTCTGATAAACATAAGGGTAGGTCGAGAGGTCGGATAAGCTCAATGACCTGGACTATAATGCATTCCAGTTTCTGAAGAGGCTATATTGGTAAGGAAGGTCATTGGAACATTCATTCTCTAACGTTCATTTGTTACTAACTTACAATTTCACAGATACCTCTTCCAATACATGCCTTGTAGGTAAGTATTCTCACTCACTCTTTCATTCTCCTCAAATTCCCCACATTTATTAAATGAAAGTAATTAATTAAATGTGACTGAGCAATTCTAGATTACTCTTCGTGATGTGGTTACATAGTTTCCGATGCGAAAACCTTTAAAATAATTCAAGTAAGGTCTTGGAAACAGGCGTGGCAAAAATTAGAGCTGGATAGTTAGGTTGTGGAACAGTACAATGCGTCTACTGCCAGTTTGTCCAGTCGTGGGCATGCGTGTTTTTTGCATCTTGAAATATGTCATGATGTTGTCTATGTACGTTATATCGAGACTATAACATAGTAAGTAAGATATCACCGAGCAAGTGGCTGCGCGATTTGGGCCACGTAACTATCAGCTTGCATTCGGGAGATAGTGGGTTCGAACCTCACTGTCGGCAGCCCTGAAGATTGTTTTCCGTGGTTTCCTATTTTCACACACAAGGCAAATGCTGGGGCTGTACCTTAAGGCCATGACCGCTTCCTTCCCACTTATAGCCCTTTCCTATCCCATCGTCGCCATGAGGGGGCCGATGACCTTCGATGTTAGGCCCCTTAAAGCAAGCATCATCATCGTCGCCATAAGACCTGTCTTTGTCGGTGCGACGTAAACAAAATTGTTGTATATATCGGTAAAATGTTTCAACGTGAGCCAAAAATACGTATTGGAGAAACTATGTGGTCGAACAAGTCCGAAACCACAAATTAAAAACAAAAGTCGCCGTCTCCCGGAATGGTGAAGAGTTTTTCGTTACAAGTTGCTTTACGTTGCATCGACACAGATAGGTCTTACGGCGAAGATGGGAGGGAAAGGGCTGGGAGTGGGAAGAAAGCGGCTGTGTTCTTTTTAAGGTAATCCCCCTGCATTTGCCTGGTGTGAAAATGGGGATCCACGGAAAACCATCTTCAGGGCTGCCAACAGTGGTGATTGTAACCCACTATCACCCGAATGCAAGCTCACAGCTGTGCGTCCCTAACTGCACGGTGAACTCGTTCGGTTGGGTGAGGGTTGAGGTCCAATAAAGTGTACTGAATGCCACTAGATATGTATCCTCCGTAGGAAGTATGTGCGATTCAGGAAACAATTCATTTCAATTTTACTATCTTAGAATAGACTGGTCGCTGTAACCATTACATTTGAAAGCAGCGTTCAGTTTCACTGCTTCTCAAACTCCATTAGCTCCTGCAGTGAAAGTCATGAGAATACTTCAATTTTGTGCTGGGTAGTGGTGCGAATCTATATTAAGATAGCCATTAGTGTGCGTGAGATGGAGTTGCACGTTTGTGTCTCAGGTAAGTCATTTTTCTTTCATCATAACATACAAGAACTGTCAAATTCCGTTGCACTTCATTTCCATGAAAAAGCGAATTCATTGATGATGTTCATTCGATAGTCCAGAAACTGGGGAAGTTTTCATTACCTTCGGTCCACGCTGTAAATGAATCCTTCACGATACCTTCTTCAGATGCTCCTTTGATGGATCCTGCAGACTAATTGTCTTTTCCTCAAAATGTTCATGAATAAGTTAACCACTATAGAGAGTGTAATAGAAATACCGTACTTTTAGTCCGTTGAACAGGTGATGCCTCATACATTTACCACTGTTGGAAACAAGGAACACTATATTTCGTCCAGTATTTACCGAAGTTCTGTTGCGAAACGCGAGCAGTATGTAAACACTACTTTACCTTGCCCTCGGTCAGTCCACGGCTGAACAAGGAAAGTTGCACCAGGTGGCATTGTTATTACCTGTATAGCCTATGTTTATTCGGAATTACGATCAGATTTTGTTGTTGGAATGAAAATCTAGAAGCAGAGAACATTTTGTTCCAACACCGTGAGTGAGACAGTTATCCCACAACTGTTCAAGAATATTCTTGTCCATTTTGCCTCATTTTGAACAAGTTACATATGTATAAATAATGAGGTAGAATCGTGCTCTATTGCCCAATTGCACAAGGGGACCAAATGTGCCACTTAGTCTATGGAAGACAATAAAAAGTGGAGAGAGAAATGTACCTTCCATGAATACAATGGGGCTGAATTGTATACGAAGAGGATGTTCCAGACGCTGACTTAACTCCGGCAATCGTGCCCAGATTGGTCGGTATTCAGAATTTCAGCTGAATAATTAGGAACGATCTTGTCAGTGAAGTCGGTGTACCAAATGCAGTCGCAGAACTCCCAACCTAACCTTGCGATTAACAATCTTGTGAACTGCCTAGAAACATAAATAAATATCATTCTACTCATTTTAGCTGTCGTTAGGCTGCATATATTTAAAAGATGTTTTTGGGTCTTGGTGTAGAAATCTCTTAAGCACAGATGTAAAAGACAATACGTACATTGGATGAATGATTCATTCATGCAGATGGAAGCTGAGCAACGGAGGCTTCTTCGTCTATGGAAGAAGTTCACTAAACGCTTTCGTGAGCGAGTTTTACTCGTCAACATTGACATTGACCTTCAGAGCCGTAACGCTATTATCAACCTTCATGTGGTTATCAATAATAGTTCAGTGCGCCCATATTAATAACATGATTAACCATTCCTAGAAGAAAAGTACGTTTCCAGTTGATTGATTCCTTCAATGCTCCTAGAAATTCCAAACGTAGGTCCGATCATGCTTTGAAATCGGTCACTCTAAGAGCTCTAGCATACATGTACGCCCACCGCATTATATCACTATCATTCTCAGCCATAAGTCCTTGCCTCTTGAAAAAAATCAGACTACACGTACTCCGATATGACCTCGAGTTTCTCACGTTTTTTTTCCTTGTTGTTCGTAACAACTATATCTAATATTTTGATTTCCTGTCGTATTCATTATTAGGCTTATACCATTATCTATCTCGGATTATAAACATAATTACCGCCATGGGCCTCTTAAATTGATAGAGTAAGCATTGGTTGCAGCTAAACTTTCCATCGTACTTGATGGTTTACCATTATCAGTCTGGCAGTTTGCGAATGCTCCTTGTAAGACTACATAAAATAATATGCACATTGGTTCCATGGCTGAGTGGTAGAGCACTAGGGTTCCCGAATTAGATTACCAATCGGGTTGTGGGACATAAAACACGGATAGATCATTCCTACTGTTTGCGAATGGCTGTTTGTGCTGTCTCTACACAAATCTTCAAGTCCAGAAAAGCATTCCTCTGCTGCACGTAATATTGTAGACGCTCTCCACGGGGGTTCTCTAGACACACGAATATTATTATTTATTCAGACAAATATGCAGACCATAAAGTTGAAAGAAACGCTTTCCCGTCATTCCTCCAGCCTGTCATCTGTTTTCTTCTAAAAATAAACAGGATGGGAATTCGGATCATGTTTTGGGCGAAGTTTGAAGACCGCTATTCATGAGTAATCAGTAGTGTAATTTGTACATTTAAATTAGTGAAGTAATTCTTCAGTTAGATTGTCTTTTGTTGTTTTCGTTTGAATGGGCTGTAGTAGCAGAGAGACATTGTCACTAGTTTGTCACCAAAGTGGCCGATTTTGAGGGGTTGGACAATGCATTTCGGATTTTTGAAAATAAAACTAACTTCGCTGTGGTTCGGATTTCTCATAAAACTCGGAAGTCCCATGCGTATGTTTACGATATCATCAGTAGCGTAATATCATCATCATCATCATCATCATCATCATCATCATCATCTGTTTACCCTCCAGGTTCGGTTTTTCCCTCGGACTCAGCGAGGGATCCCATCTCTACCGCCTCGAGGGCAGTGTCCTGGAGTTTCAGACTCTTGGTCGGGGATACAACTGGGGAGAATGACCAGTACCTCGCCCAGGCGGCCTCACCTGCTATGCTGAACAGGGGCCTTGCGGGGAATGGGGAAGATTGGAAGGGATAGGCAAGGAAGAGGGAAGGAAACGGCCGTGGCCTTAAGTTAGGTACCATCCCGCCATTTGCTTGGAGGAGAAGTGGGAAACCACGGAAAACCACTTCGAGGATGGCTGAGGTGGGAATCGAACCCACCTCTACTCAGTTGACCTCCCGAGGCTGAGTGGACCCCGTTCCAGCCCTCGTACCACTTTTCAAATTTCGTGGCAGAGCCGGGAATCGAACCCGGACCTCCAGGGGTGGCAGCTAATCACGCTAACCACTACACCACAGAGGCGGACAGTAGCGTAATATTTAAATCTTAAATTCTTGTTTGCGTTGGCGAGTAGGACGATGTTTTGATTTTGAGCAGATTATCTCAGACCTAGACATTCGAATACTCGGCCTATATTATGAATGTTGCCGCGACTCGGCGCAAAAATGTGAAGCAACAGGTGAAGCAGGAAGTTTTGTTAGTGTTGGAACAGGAGAGAGAATAGAAGACCGGAGGCACTTAGTTGCCCTCAAGAAAACAGAATGATCGCTGTGCAGTTTCCAGCCACACAGGCTGTCGAGAAATGGAGCTCCTACTGCTTTCCGTACGGTGTTACAATATTATAATGATGAGTTTTACAAACTGTCGCTTCCTCGACAGGAAGCCAGTGCTCCCAAGCCAAGATTCTTTAATCATTATCAAGCGAGTTCGCTACGCGGTGTGTGTCGTATAGCTTTGTTTTCGTCCGACTCGTTGGCTGAATGGTCAGCGTACTGACCTTGGGTTTAGAGGGTCCCGGGTTCGATTCCCGTTAGGGTCGGGGATTTTAACTTTCGTTGGTTGAATGCTCTAGCTGTTTGTGCAGTCTTCAGCATTAGAATTCATCTTAGGTAGAGCCACAGATGAACAGGTCGCCTACACGGCGTCAGCTCGTAATGACCTGCGCCGGACCTCTCCGGAGACCACATGCCGTTAAAAAGAGGTATTATTATTATTATTATTATTATTATTATTATTATTATTAGTCACCGCCGGCTGGATTGTACATTTCCCAGAGTACAAGCATGACAGAGAGGAAGAATCGCATTGTCATGCAGATTTCTGGACTATGTAATACACGGACTTGTCTACAGTTTACCGAAAAAAAATGTTTTAGAAAGATTTTATGTCGATAGGCCTAGCATTCTCTTCATATTATCCCAAGCGCTCCTCGTCACTTGCTTAACATAATAGCCCTACGCAATTTAAAGTGTGTACGGGATGAATGTACGAGTATATTGAATAGTAAGATATTATAGCAAGGGACGAGATACGTGAAGTTCGACGCCGATTTTGCCGTACGAGAATCCATTTTTGAATCTAGTTTTGTGTGAGAATTATATAAACCGGGGTCGCGGTGTCTACGTTGCCTGTTTATCTGCCAGTAACGTAGAGAGAAATAAAAAACTAGGTATATTCTTTATTATATAATATGTATATTTTATTCTTGCTTTCTTAGTCCATTTACGTCCAGGGTTGGCATTTCCCTCGGACACAGCTAAGGATCCCACCTCTACCGCATCAAGGGCATTGTCTTGGAGCGTGTGACATTGGCTGGGGATACCTCACCTGCTATGCTGAACAGGGGCCTTGTGGAGGATGTGAAGATTGGAAGGGATAGGTAAGGAATTGGGAAGGAAACGGCCGTGGCCATAAGCTGTGTACCATCCCGGCATTTGTCTGGAGTGGAAAGGGGAAAAGGGAAAAGACAGAAAACCACTTCGAGGATGTCTGAGGAGGGAATCGAACTCAGCCCTCTACTCATTCGTCCTTCCGAGGCTGAGTGGACCCCTTCCATTCCTCGTACCAGTTTTCAAAGTTCTGGCAGAGCCGCGAATCGAACCCGGGTCTCCGGGGTTGGCAGCTAATCACACTATCCACTACACCACAGAGGCGGACTGTATTTTTATTAACAATCCAAGTCCACCGCATTCCCGAAACAGATGTCAGAAAAGATATGATTGCCATCTAGCGCCGAAGAATTGAACTGATACCTAATAGTACAAAAAACATTTTCAAAAATTCCGATTCACGCCACGTGTTGCCTTACAGCGCTTCAACAGCGAGCTCGCCCAGGCTGGGTCCGTCAGTGCTATGGTGAGAGTATGCCGGGTTATGTGTCATGCGTTATTTGCCGATTAAACACATAGGCAAACGACGTTTTACTTCTTCCCCTATACTCCCCAAGCATGGCTTCTAAATTAACTGGTGAAGTATCCTCCGATGATTGTGATAGTATTACAGAGGTCCTTTAAAACATTTAGTGACAAAAGTACAATGGAACGTTGGATTGCGAGCATAATTCGTTTCGGCAACATGCTTGTAATCCAAAGCGCTCGTATATCAAAGCAAGTTTTCCCATAAGAAACAATTGAAACGCGGATGATTCGTCCATAACACAAAATATTTATTCGCATACTATTTCTGAAACAAAATATAACTTAAAACAAATTAAACTGCATTGTACCTTACAATAGAATCATTATTGGTGTGAGGGAGACGAGAGATTACATGAGAATAGTTACTGTGTAGCACGAATTTCACTAACGGAATCACTGATACCTGTTGGCTCACTGGAATTGTTTACTTTTCGTGCAATTGTAACGAGGAACCTGTCCAATGACTATTGCTTTTGTCTCTTTTTGAGGATTTCATGAAAATGTGACATTGCATTGTCCTTGAACTGATTCATCGCTTGTACTGCTACACCCGTATTCGGGTGGTGTTTTTCTACAAAATTTTGCACCGTTTCCCACATTTTGCACTTCTCCCGAATCTCAGTTGAAGTGATGACTTCCATTGACTTTTCCTCCTCCTCTTCCCCGCGCGAGATCTCATCCATAACCTCTTCCTGTTGTTCGCGATGCAGGTCCATCAATTCGTTGGTGGACAGTTCCTGACTGTTCTTCCACCAGCTCTCGAATGTCCACGTTATTCACCTCCAACCCCATAGTCTTCCCTAAGGACACAATTTCATCGACAATCGGCGGCTCACCAACAATCCCCTCAAAGTCGCGTCCAAGAACACGGTCAGGCCACAGCTTTCCCAAGCGGAAGTGAGAGTTCTCTTGGTGACCACATCCCAGGCTTTATCGATCTTCAGGCAGTTCGCGTTGAGGATGATTTCTCCCAAACTCTCGGAGGGTAAGGTTTGTTCCTTCGGTCACTTCGAAGCATCACTGAAATAGTGCTTTGGTGTATAGCTTCTTGAACTTCGAAATGACTTGTTGATCCATAGGCTGGAGTAGTGGAGTAGTGTTGGGAGGAAGGAACTTAACCTTAACGAACTTGAATTCCTCCAGTAATTCGTCCTCATGACCTTAAGGCCTGGAGGATGAGCAGGAACATTGTCCATAACCAGCGAGACTTTGAGCGGCAGACTATTTTCTGAAAGGTATTTCTTCACTACAAGACCAAAGACCACGTTCATCCATTCAGCAGAGGCACAGAGGAGGGGAAAACCTAGGCATAAGTGACGCTCGTATTGCGGAACCTCACTCGCTTATCAAGTTACAATTTATTTAAAATATTTGCTCGTCTTGCAAAACATTCGTAAACCAAGTTACTCGCATTCCGAGGTTTCACTGTAATGCTATTTTGAATGGCAGACCAACTCTTGAATTAAAGGTCATGAAGACTAAATCACATGGAGGTTCCAAAAGACGTCTGCAACTAGCTTTGCGACCCGTTTATTTCCACTGCTCTTGCCATTAGACCATTAAACACTTGTCTACCCAGCATCGTTTTGGTCTCCCTCTCTTTGTTTTACCCTCCATAGCCGAGTCTATTACTCTTGTAGTTATCCTATCCTCCTCCATTCGTCTCACATGAACTCATTCTCGAAGACATTTTATGCTCACAACTTAATCCACAGAGTTGATTCCGAACTTTGCTTTTTCTCCTTAATCCAAGTTCCCGCCTGATTGTACCGCTAATCATTTTCCCTACTTTCATATCTGTTGCTCCTATCTTACGAATAAGATATTCGAGTCCACTCAGCTTTCACTCCCGTACGACGATGTCTGTCTGAAAACAGATCAATGTAAACATAGGTTCGTCTGAGAACTGGCCTCTTTCTTACAGAATACCGTTCGTCGCAATTGACAGTTCACTGCCTCAGCGTTGCCGCAACTTGATTCAATTTCACACTGCCGCCCTCGAGAAAATACACTTCCCAAATACTCGAAGTGATCTACCTGTTCCAGTTTCATATTTCCGACATGAGATTCAAATCTCTTACGTTTTTCTCATCTTACATCACATTAGTCTTGAAAACGCTAATTTGTAGTTCATACTCACTGCGCCTCTTTTCAAGTTCCAAGATATTTAATTGCAGGCTTGTATGACAGTCTGCTTTTAAGACAAAGTCGTCGGCATTGGCCAAACTCCTTACTAAATTTCCACCGAGAGACTCCTCTGCCCTTCCTTACTTTTCATACAATACCTTTTAGAAAGTGACCAATGTATGCTATGAGCAATGGTGATTACAGCTTTATCTAACCCCCTATAACTACTTTGAACCAATAACTAATTCTACCATCATATCTCACTGCGGCCAGATTGTCAGCATAAATGCCTTTCATTGCCTATAATAACCTACCCCTAATACCATAATCCCTCGGTTCGGCTAACTTCTTTTCCATTGGTACTCTTTTCATATGCCTTCTCTAGATCTACGAAACGCATCATTTTTCAATTACTTAACGCATACTGAAAATCTAGTCCTAACAGTCCCTCTGTGGTCTAAAACAACTTTGGTTTTCATCCTACTTACTCCCCACCATTAATTACACCTCACTTTCCTAATGCTCCGATAATTGAACATATTTGGCCTTTTATTATTATTATTTATTATTATTACCGGGATGATTGGCTCAGACGGTTGAGCCCATGTTGGAAACCTCGGTCCTGGCTCAGTCCAGTAGTATTTTAAGGTGCTCAAATAACTTATATTGGACACAATTCCGGCACCTTGGCGTCTTCAAAATCCCTAAAATTAGTTAGTGTGGTATAACAATTTTATTCTTCTTCTTCTTCTTCTTCTTCTTATTATTATTATTATTATTATTATTATTATTATTATTATTATTATTATTATTATTATAAAACATATTAATTCTAATTCCGTTGACTAGCACGAGATCCACTTCTCATGACAAAAGTGAATGAGCTATCCCTATTGCAGAATGGAGAATGTGTTGTACTTGGTTTCACCTTGTCTACGTAACATGACCCCACGCACATCCTTGTGTGCAAGCAACGGTACCATTGTAACCTTAACATTGAGAACAAAGGCTTTCGTCATTGCATGTTGTTGTTTTTTTTTTTTTTTATGATGGCGAGCTTGAGTTTCATTGCGTGTCGCTCTGATCGTTACATGTATTCAGGGAGAAGTCAAACATGAAATGAAATGGGAGTGTTCCATTCTAGTTCATTATTTTTGTGATCAGTGTCGCTCAGTTTTACTTGAGTCTCGGCCGGAGCAAACTGGCGTGGTGGGCTTTTATTTTCACGACCGCTTTCATTCAGACACCAGGTTAAATAGCAGATTGCTTGTTGACCCGAACAGCAGATTGCTTCCTAATCGTTCGATCTGTTTTGAGCAGTCTGCATTTTAATTTAAAATTTCACATAATCCTAGCCGTATATACATGTTAACAATGCCAGACTCCTTGGCTTAAAGGTCAGCACTCCGGCCTGAGGTTCACAGGACTCCGGTTTCGATTTCTGGCTGGGCCGGCGATTTTAGCCACATTTAGTTAATTCCTCTATCTCAGGGGCTAGTTGTGAACGTTTAATACAAAATCTTCCTTTACATACAACACACAACACTACCAACCACCACAGAAATATACAATAGAGAGTACATCCCTCCACATAGGTTGGTGTCAGGAAGGGTATTCGTCTGTAAAAAGGGCTTAATCCGCGTCATCGCCGAACTCCAGATAAAGGGTAAAATGGCTGGGAAATATACAAGCCTAAATAAATTTGCGTTGAAACTTTGATGGGACTATGTAATATTTGGCTTAATTGTTTATTGGAAATATGTCGAAAGCAAACCTGGATTTAGTCATTATTGCTCCGGGGCCGATGACCTATGTTGGGCTCCTTTAAACAACAAGCATCATCATTATTGCTCCCCTCCCAAAACCCTGAAAGTCTCCTTTAACGAAAACTAATAATTACTAAGCAGCTAATTCAGTACCAGTGTTATCCCGCACAAAATATTCCAGAGCGAACGTTTTTTTGCTAGGGGGCTTTACGTCGCACCGACACAGATAGGTCTTATGGCGACGATGGGATAGGAATGGCCTAGGAGTTGGAAGGAAGCGGCCGTGGCCTTAATTAAGGTACAGCCCCAGCATTTGCCTGGTGTGAAAATGGGAAACCACGGAAAACCATCTTCAGGGCTGCCGACAGTGGGATTCGAACCCCCTATCTCCCGGATGCAAGCTCACAGCCGCGCGCCTCTACGCGCACGGCCAACTCGCCCGGTAAAGCGAACTTTTCTCTTTGTCGATATCCGCGACTGACTCTATGTTTGAAATTCCACATCCGACAATATTTTCACTACCGATGGATGTGTGGTAATGCAGTGCTGAAATCTTACTTCAACATTACAGGATTTTTGCGCTCCACAGATTAGAGTTCAGTTGCCCTTCTTCTTTTAATTGCGTTGCGTATATTTTCAACCTTCTGCCAGGAATTACAAAATTTAACTCTTAATCAGGCGGCAGCGCGCTGACCTCTCACTGCTGGGTTCCGTGGTTCAAATCCAGGTCACTTCATGTGAAATTTGTGCTGGACAAAGTTATTGCTAGAGCCCTGCGCGGATATACGAAATAATACCCGCATCCGCACTTCCGTAGGCACAGTGGCTAGTTATTACCCGTTTTTCCCCAGCATAGTTGTTTCGATCTTTAGGATGATCGGTGGCGTTTAAGCGTATAAAATGCTATAACTGTGTGTCGTGGCTTCCGATACGTTAAAAACGCGTACGGGGGAAACAATTCTCACTCCATGGCGTATTTTATGAACTTTAACAAAAGACGTTATAATAACGTATTTTAAAAATCACTTTCATAGTCGAATGCATAAAATTACGTTCAGCCACAGAACTGAGAGGTTACACAGTTTGAAGGCCAGAGTTCGAATCCCAGCGTTGACGGCGACTATTTGCACACGCTTACTTGCATTCCTGGAAACTGCTCTGATAGTTACTTACGTAAGGCCTTAAAACACCTATCACTAACCAAAAAATTGTACTACACAGTTGAAAACAGTACACCCAGAACGGTTCTGCTCACACAAGTAAATTGCATGTGACTGACGACAACCAACCTAACCTCCTGCAAGGTGTCTTGTTTACCTCTTCTATCCAAGACTCAATCGACTGTTTATTCTTCACCACATTCTGCCATTCCGTTTAAGATTGCACACCCGAAACAACATAATGTTTAAATATTTAGATAGATCATAGTCCGCCTCTGTGGTGTAGTGGTTAGCGTGATTAGCTGCCACCCCCGGAGGCCCGGGTTCGATTCCCGCCTCTGCCACGAAGTGGTACGAGGGCTGGAACGGGGTCCACTCAGCCTCGGGAGGTCAACTGAGTAGAGATGGGTTCGATTCCCACCTCAGCCATCCTGGAAGTGGTTTTCCGTGGT
This sequence comes from Anabrus simplex, assembly GCF_040414725.1. NCBI lineage: Eukaryota > Metazoa > Arthropoda > Insecta > Orthoptera > Tettigoniidae > Anabrus > Anabrus simplex. The sequence goes on from NC_090266.1 coordinate 152,523,101, forward strand.
TTCCCACTTCACCTCCAGGCGAATGCCGGGATGGTACCTAACTTAAGGCCACGGCCGCTTCCTTCCCTCTTCCTTGCCTATCCCTTCCAATCTCCCCATCCCTCCACAAGGCTCCTGTTCAGCATAGCAGGTGAGGCCGCCTGGGCGAGGTACTGGTCATACTCCCCAGTTGTATCCCCCGACCAAGAGTCTGAAGCTCCAGGACACTGCCCTTGAGGCGGTAGAGGTGGGATCCCTCGCTCAGTCCGAGGGGAAAAACCGAACCTGGAGGGTAAACAGATGATGATGATGATGAAGATAGATCATAACATAAAAATGGGTTTGCTGTAATAGCAAGGCGAAGATGAACTGGATGATGCTAATAATAATAATAATCATAATAATAATAAGGTAACTTCACCTTCTAGCGGTTTTAAAAGACGCTGGAGAGCTGTATTTTCTTTTCATATAAAGGGGTACTGCTATAGTCTGACACGTGCCAGGATCATACATTTAAGCACATTCGAACGCCAGCAGACTGCGACGAGACTCGATGTCTGTCAGGAGTGGTCACTATGTTACTCAGCTAACCAGGTTCACCCTACACATTTAGTTTAGAGGTTGTGAAGTGTCTGAAACGGAATATTTCACTTAAGATCTATACCATCTTCCTTATAAATCTTTTTAATGCGTTTTTCACGACATTATACACACCAAAGTTCGTATATTTTAACATGATATATTTGAGTTTTTATCTAAATTAATCACCCTGATCACAATGTCTCCATCAAAAACAAAAGGAAAATGAAATGTCGTATGGCTTTTAGTGCCGGGATATCCCAGGACCGGTTTGGCTCGCCAGGTGCAGGTCTTTCAATTTGACGTCTGTAGGCGACCTGCGCGTAATGATGAGGATGAAATGATGATGAAGACAACACATACACCCAGCCCCCGTGCCATTTGGAATTAACCAATTAAGGTTAAAATCCCCGGCCCGGTCGGGAATCGAACCCGGGACCCTCTGAACCGAAGGTCAGTACGCTGACCGTTCAGCCAACGAGTCGGACAACAAAAGGAAAAAAGAAAGGAAAACAATCGCCCGCCGCTGTGATCTAAGGAGAAGGCTCATTGCGTTTGTCCTGCCTGTATCTGCAATGAAGTGCATTTAATCATGGGAACACAAATCTCGGCAATAATTACGTGCTTCTTCACGTCATTTCATGGCGAATGTTGGGATGACAGCCAGAATGGAGATCACGGTTTCTTTCTTCCTTATTTCTATATCAGTTAATTACAAATACTTACACCAGTACAGCTTGTCTGAATTACATGACGGAATTGACGACCATGTCTCAAGCACCTCAGCGTGAAACGACAAATGCATTGTGCCTCTTCCTAAACATATATCTGTTCTGTGCTTTCTATTGTTTGAAAACCACATTCAGTTTCTGGAGCATCGATTTCGTTCTTTCTTATTTAACTGATACGCTTGCGTTTGCTCCCAATCACTGCCAGATCGGGTATTTAAAGGCATAAGCTTCAGGTCTAATTTTTTAATCTTTTCAGGTGGTGCAGTTTTCTCATCATGGAAATTCAGATCGATATCAGTTTCCTTAACCTCATAGGTCTGTAATATACTAATTGCAACACATTAGTCTTTCCTTGTAACCCGTGTTCAGCAATGTCAGTGTTCCAGACTTGATTGTTATGATCAATACGTCGAGTTAATTCAAAGTGAAAACAATATCCTTTACAAACTGTTCGATTTCATAGAATAATGTAAATTAGTTTTCATTGTAACCCAAATCCGGGATCATGCTGCATGAGTTATACAGGGAAAAGAACGAATTTTTTACGAGGGCGAGCCAAATGAAAAACTGATTTTTTAAAAATTCAGTTTATTTTACTGAGTGAAGGTGCTACACAACTGTACCATTTTTCTATGTGGTCACCCTTAAGTTCCTCCACTGTTTGCAAAGTGCATGGATTTCTTTAGCGGCTCCATGGTTAAATAGCGTGCTGGCATTTGGTCACAGGGGTTCCGGATTCGATTCCCGGGAGGATCGGGAATTTTAACCATAATTGGTTAACTCCGCTGCACGGGGGCTGGGTGTATGTCGTCTTCATAATCATTTCATCCTCATCAGGACGCGCAGGTCGCCTACGGGAGTCATATTAAAAGATCTACACGTCCTCGGACTCTCTCGGCACTAAAGCCATACGCCATTTCATTTCGTCTAGAAAAAACATCCCCTGGTTGTCTGCTTAGCCACTCGTGCACGGTCTGTACTCATCATCCTCATTCGAACGGAATTACTTCCATTCCACTGAATCCTTGAGTGGACCAAACATGTGGTAATCACTAGGGGCGAGGTGCGGTGGACAAACATACGAGATGCAGCTCTTGGATTGTTGTAACTGTTGCACGGCAGTTTGCGGCTGAGCATTGTCATGTCAAACATGCATCACCATATTGAATAGCCATTCGTCGATGAATTTTAATAGGTTTCGCACCTTCACTACTCAAGAATTATCTTGTTGCGGGGCAGGGGTGTGGAATCAACTTAAAGGGGTGTAAAAGGAGTTGAATTATTTTTATGAGGATACAAGTAAGAAGTGGACTTAAAACAATGAAACCCTAAGGGGGTGAGGAATGATGACAAATAAATGTATTTATATGAAATCGTTTGAATTATGAATTTAAAATTTCGAATGGTATCCTAGGTGTTTGCAGAAGGTTTGAAACAAATTTCACCGCACAGAGTGTTAAATAAGGGTTAATATCCAAATATTCAAATATTCATTCATAGGAAGTGGAGTTAGGGATTGGAATAACTTACCAAGGGAGATGTTCAATAAATTTCCAATTTCTTTGAAATCATTTAGATAAAGGCTAGGAAAACAACAGATAGGGAATCTGCCACCTGGGCGACTGCCCTAAACGCAGATCAGTATTGATTGATTTGAGAATAAAATAAGAGACCGCTGTCTTTCTTTCAAGAATGTCTATAGTGGGGCAGTAATCGTTCCACCGGTAATTTGATGGTGTTTGCTTGCCTGTACGGTGCTGCCGCATATAGGATATTCGTTAAAGTCCTTGCAACGGCTATCGGCTCCAAACTAGCTACCATATCCCACCATGCCAACCAAACAACTCCAGCCATGCCAAACAACCCCCCTGCCAAGTAACCATTTAAGTCCTCACTTCCTTAAAAACTGACCCACTTCCTTAAAAATTACCACATCTAGCCTCAAAAACACTGGAAAAACGGAAACCGAGGCAGGAGCACCGTAAAAATAGCTGCCAGTATAACTTATACTGTATACAAACAACCCAACATCTGCATCAAATTTATCGTAGATAAATTAGCGCAAGATATACGGCATAGCATTTCCATATGCAATACATGAAGGACTATCACTTGTACAAGACCATATGTCGTATTCCACTAAAATACCTGTGTCACCAATTCGGGAGAGTAAAGTTCGAGCCTCTAGGGAATTGTTCATATACTAATTTTTTTTCCACATGCATTCTACCGCAAAATTTATCAACACTCCACTAATTAACTCTTCATTTTTACTTTTAACCCTCAAAATTAAATATCTTAAATAATGACCGACAGAGGAGCGCTAAAGCGCACCGGTCTCGGTAGTTCACTAACCATCGGATATAGGTGGCTCATACGGATGACCAGGAGCCTTGCAACGGTATTGCCAACGGACAGAACCGTGGCAAGACATTTAGAACTTCTATTACACTTTTAAGGTTTTCATTTGACACGTCCTCATATACAGGGTGGTCGGAAACAACGTGAACAGAGTTTATGAGCGTTAGATATGTATGATATGTAATTTGAAAAAAAAATATGTCGATGAAATGAAGTGGCGTATGGCTTTTTTTAGTACCGGGGAGTGTCCGAGGACAAGTTCGGCTCGCCAGATGCAGGGCTTTCGATTTGACGTCCGTAGGCGACCTGCGTGTCGTAATGAGGATGAAATGATGATGAAGACGACACATACACCCAGTCCCCGTGCCAGCGAAATTAACCAATTATGGTTAAAATTCCCGACCCTGCTGGGAATCGAACCCGGGGTCCTTGTGACCAAAGGCCAGCACGCTAACCATTTAGCCATGGAGCTTGACATTATGTCGATATTTCGCGCCGTTGTCATTCTGTCAGCTGCTGAAGTTAGCCAATCAGATCACTTCGTGGGCGACTTCAGATGGACTTTGCGAAGCGATGTTGCTAAATCTGCACGTGGCTTATGAACGGCTTGAGAGCGCCAATAGAAGAGATAAACTTCCCCCAGCTCGGCCCACAACAAGCAAGGTACGGTGGCATTGGCTGAAACCCTAGGTGTGTTAGTGTTTGATGCTCATTTCTCGGCATGGCTCTCAAGCCCGACCAAGGCACGTGCAGATTTAGCAACACCGCATCGTAAAGCCCATTTGAATTCGCCTGCGGAGTGATCTGATTGGCTAACTTCAGCAGCTGATAAAATGACAAGGGCGGGAGATACCAACATACTTTTTTCAAATTACTTATCAGTATGACCAACGCTCTAACGCTCATAAACTCGGTTCATGTGGTTTCGACCACCCTGTATATTAACGTCGAGGAAGCTCTGATTAAATTATAATTGAACTCGATGAATAAAGCTGTGTGTGTAACCAGTTTCGGTGGTGGGCTCATGTCAGGTAAACGGAGAATATGTTGCCAAAAGATAATGGTGTCGGCCATGGAGGGTAACTATGGAAAGACTGTTTTATTGCTTTCATGGTATACTTATCAATATCGAGTAGGAAACACGGAACTGGAACATATGGATATTTTCAAGTATTGGGGTGTGATAAATGTGTGATACAGTTGGTTATGGCGGAAACCAAAGTAAATGTTATGTCGGAGATCGTTGAAAGAGCCACAGAGTCTTAGGAGTACAGATTCTGCAATAAGTAATGTTTCCTGGCTACGGTCTTGGACACGCTAATTGATATACCTACAGGCCGAGGAGACATGAAATTTGACCGAGGGTGATCACGAGTAAGTTTTTGGACTGTTCACTGTTGCCACCAAGCAAATCAAATTAAGTCTGAGTTAATGCTAGTTATTTATAAGCTGGTAGCAACAATAGCAGGATGACATTTGCAAAAAATGAAATTATGGTTAAGTTACGAATTAACTTGAATAAAGCTGTCTATGAACCAGTTTCGGTGGTGGGCTCGTGCCAGGTGAATGGAGGAGGATATGGTATCAGGGAGCAGATGAAATTATGGAAAGACTGTTTTATTGCTTTCATGGTAAGTGATGACGAAGTAATCTCAAATAGACGGATGTTGGGGAGTTCAGTTAAATCAGATAAATTGTAATCATTTTATTGTTTTACTTCCCTCCAACTACATTTGACGGTTTTTGGAGACGCAGAGGAACCGGAATTTTGTCCCGCCGGAGTTCTTTTACGTGCCAGTAAATCTACCGACACGAGGCCGACGTATTTAAGCACCTTCAGATACCACTGAACTGAGCCAGGATCGAAGCTGCCAAGTTGGGGTCAGAAGGCCAGCGCCACAACCGTCTGATCCACTCAGCCCAGCAGTTAAATACAGGTTTGCAGATCGAGCGCTGACATTCATTAGGATCTGTAATGAAGACGTATGTGTACTTGCAAATATCAGTGACACTGCCACATTGAGAGAGTGTAATCTATGAAAAGTCACATGCCTGTTGCTCGAAGTTCACGTGAAACTGGAGATCCCGCGGGAACGATCACCGATATTTATTATTAGGCCTATTACATATATTGTAATTGGAAGATATCTCGATGGCAATGCTTACTTACAATAGCTCAGCAACGAAATTAAATTAAAACATGCATTAAATTACAAAAATACAACAAAAGAGTTTCACCAATACAAAATATTGCCAGAAACTATGTCAAAACTCCAAGTTACATAGTAGTGAAATACGAAGAATTTTTTTACAAGTTGTTCTTTCGTCACACCGACACAGATAGGTCTTATGGCGGCGATGGGACAAGAAAGGTCTAGGAGTGGGAAGGAATCAGCTGTGGTCTTAATGAAGGTATAGTCCCAGCATTTGCCTGGATTGCAAATGGAAAACCATCTTCACGGCTGCCGACAGTGGGATTCGAACCCACTATCTCCCGAATACTGAATACTGGCCGCACTTAAGCGACTGCAGATATCGAGCTCGGTAGAATTTTTTTTTAAAATGAAAGGCACGAAAAGAAAGTGGATATATAAGATTACTTACGAGCAGTGTAGTATAATTACAATCAATTGCATAATAATTAAAAACCGAGCAAGTGACTGCGTGGTTTAGAATCGTGTAGCTGTCAGCTTGCCTTTGGGAGATAATGGGTCCGAATCCCACAATCGGCAGCCCTGGAGACTGTTTTCCATGGTTTCCCGTTCTCACACCAGGTAAATGCTGGGGGCTATAGCTTAATTATGGCCTCGGTCACATCCTTCAGACTCCTAACCCTTCCCTGCTTCATCGTCGCCATGGGACCTATCTGTGTCGGTGCGACGTAAAGAAAATTGTAAATAAATCAAATGAAAATTCAAACAAAGTGTACAAAACAAATGTTCCGTCTAAAGTAGCGGAACTTAATAACTGCAACGCGGTTACACAGTAATTCTTACAATATTGACAGTATTTAATCAAAATGATCCATTACAAATAAGGGAGTGTAATAATTACAACGCAGTCGCATTGTACTTACATAATTCCAATCCTTAACACTATGACTTGCAGTAGATCGAGTGGTACACGCATGCACATAAATGGTATCCCTATATAAACAAAACATGGCGTCCCCCCACCTCCTCACTTAACGCATTGCTGCAGGTAGACAGCCCGCTACAAGACTGTTGTGATTGACATGGGCACAGTGGTGGACGTATAGCAATACACACGCTGCTTATCAGCACTACCCGTTCACTCCCTTCTACTTTTCGGTACTGGAGTGGCCTTCAACACTACCCCTTCACTCCCTCCTCTCCTTTCAGTACTGGAGTGGGGCAGTGTTGATTGTTACGTTCGGACATCGTTTCTGTGCATACGTGTACGTTAGCTTAAAAGTGTATCTACCTCACCATTACATGAAAAATTATAAAGAAATTTAGGGATATTGAAGTCTCTCCCTGAAGCATCTAATGTTTTCGGGAAAAGGTTGTAAGACTGCTGCAGGAAATGCATTCTTATTACCAATTCCCCAATTTACAAACGAATATAAATTGTATATTAAATTGTTTATTTTAGTCTTTGTAAAATTATATACATTGCTCGTATGAGAACGGGGTCATTTCCTCACACTACTCTTCTGTAAGGATATACATGGTATTAATGGGTGCTCGAGAATCGAACCGCTACCGTAGTGTAGGTCATACTGCTCTGTAGTGAGAATACTGGGAGGACTCCGATGTAGCCGCGCGTCACAGATACAGCAGCAACCAGAAACTTTACATGCAAAATTGTGCGTGGAGATAAGTACAGTAATTAAGTCACTCTGGGTGTCCCTGTTACTTAATGCTTAATCCAAGATTAGAAACGTGTTTTTAATTAGTAGCTGAACCGGCTGTGTGGAACGGGGTGCATGTGAGGTTAGACCCGCATTTTAATGCAGGACTCGTCCGGTTGCAAGCAGCGACTTATTCTTGTGTGAAAATCGATCCTAGGCGCGGGTGACGTCAGCAAGTCTGTGTCTGAGAGCGCTCTCTTTTGAAGAACCTTTCAGTCTCCTGTTGCACTGCTATTTTCGAATAAATGCTCACTTCATCGACAGATATTGCCACAGTACGTCTTGAACGGGACAGTTAATATACCAATTCAATTTTACTGAAGAGGGATTTTATAGTACTTAATACACTTCTATGGATTTCTTCTTTCTTGCTACTTATACCATGCGGAATGTAATCGGATACTCTTAATCACCAAATCATGGGTGAGCAGGAACTGGGAAGAGATTATTCATTTATTGCAATTTTTACCGACAACAGCAGCAATTTCTAATTCGAAAATTTTAATTGAAAACTGTCAAAATTTAATTACCTTTGTCAGTCCTGTAATTTGTATGTAGTGTGTCTGAACCTTAATTAGATGCCCGAGGTTGGATTGCTGGATCGCCGAATGCTGGAACTAGTTTCACTAAACGTAGCGGGGATAAATCTAGGAACTGTTGATATGAGAGGCAGCGGCACCGACCATGAATGTTTCGTGCTGACTACGTGGTACTTCAGTATCTGCAGGACATCTGGTTTTGAGATTCCACGCTAATTGCTACGCAACCCAGTGCGGTATCAGGCCTCAACTCTGGATGTGGTTTGTATACAGTTTTGTTGAATTTCTGTATTAGGCTTGGTCATATGTACGACGTGTGTCCGATATGTTCCAGTGCGTACGTTCACAATAACAGTATTCATGGAAGGCATCTGAACCTCGCAAATAAAAATCAGTATCTTTTACAAATCTGGACGTAGGCGACCTAGTCACTGCCCCCCCAGCATTTGCCTGGTGTGAAAATGGGAGACCACGGAAAACCATTTTCAGGGCTGCCGGCAGTAGGATACGAACCCACTATCTCTCGGATGAGAGCTCACAGCTGCGCCCTTCTAACCGCTCGGCCAACACGCCCGACCATCTACTTTATAATTGTTGAATAATAATAATAATAATAATAATAATAATAATAATAATAATAATAATAATAATCTAATAATAATAATCTATGACCTTGGCTTCCGATTGTCACCTAGATGACTTACTCGACAATTTCAACGTTCTGGTTTTTCTCTTTTGTCACACCACAGTTCACAGTGCTATGCTCAGACAGATCAGAATTTTGCTGAGTAGACACCTAGCGAGTGTGTCTCTCCATGAACATGGTAGGCAATGTATCTTAAGACAAACCACAGTATCTACCCGGGATCGAACTCGTAAACTGGGATACGGTGATTATTCGGTGGTCGGTGCCGGAAACTAAGCAATTTTCCTTTTTTTACCCCACCTGTATAATGTCGTAACTCAGAGGTTTTCGGCGACGATGAGATAGCAGAAGTTAGGACTTCTAAGGTAGTTGTCGTGGGATTAATTGAATTACAGCCTCAGCCAGCATTTGTCTGGAGCGAAAATGTGAAACCACACACAACCATCTTCAGGGTTGCCGACGGTGGGGTTCTAGCCCACACTTCCCCGTTGCAAGCTTGCAAGCTTCTGCACACCCAACTGCTCGGTATTATTTCCTTAACAGGAAAGCAGTGTTCGTATGGAAAACTTTTAATTGTTATTATTTACTTTAGGAGAAATTTGTTCCCGTCACATAAAGAGCTGAGAAACCCAGTCTCGTTGACGTAATAAATGTTTGTCGTGATGTGATTGTAACTAATAATGTCAGCTATTAAAAAGTGATGACGTGGAGCTGTCAGATTACCGGAATACGTTTCTTCGACAGGAGAATTATTGGGTGAACTAGATCTGTATGCCCTTCTTAAATCCCTGAATAAAGAGCAGCTTCCTCGAAAATTCCTTTCTTTCCATTTTATGTCCCCTCTGCAATATTTTTAGCAGCAGCCAACACTCTTGTGTTATCTTGACTGCAGTCCTTACTTTCGCATATCGAACACATTTGATGCTAAATATATTTGTTTATATGCTCTGTATAATTGCTGGTTTGCACGGCAGCACCATGTAGGTTGGGATACTGGTCACCTGCAACTTTACTGACCTTGTGCCGGTGATCTATATTTATAGTAGCTGATTTCTTTGCAGTGATATTTGTTTCCTTTAAAGGGGTTGGTGCATCGTTATCATCAGCCTCGTGTGTGCGTGTGTGAAGGTTTTGTTTGATAACCTCTGTAGCGTCCATACGAATGCATTTGTCATTTCTAGGGTTAGGACTGGAAGGAAAATTACCTTCGTCTTCTTCCTGGCCCGTTTCCTAATTATTGCGGTCGATACTTGATAGTGATTTGCTCATTTTTACGTCTGGATGTCCTTCTTGACGCCAACACTGTGTGAAGCGATCGATGCATTCACTACAGGGTTAGCAAACTCTTAGAAATGTAAACCTTTACAAAATGACCATGTAAACTATTATAAAAATGTATTGGTGAAATTAAGAGGTTAATTTTATCTCCTAGAGTTACTCTGTAATTAATTGAACAGTCTCCGCTTACTTGCACAAAAATTTCCTTCCCTAGTTTGTCATACGTTGGACTGTCGGTGGTATCTGTGGATTAGGTGTTATGTTTTAATATTAACAAAATGCATCGATCATCCAGAACATCATGAACACCTACCTAATAGCAGGTATGTCCACCCTTGGCACGGATAACAGCCGCAACGCCTCTTAGCATGGACGCAACGGGGCTGCACAGACAAGTCAGCTTAATTTCCGTAAATTCCGGGGAGGGGGCGATGAGCTCTGACAACACGTTCAATCACATCCCAGATGTCTTGGATCTGGTTAAGATCCGGCGAGTTGGGGGCCGACACATCAATTGCAACTCGCCACTGTGTTCCTCGAACCACTCCATCACACTCCGGGCCTTGTGACATGTCGCATTATCTTGTTGAAAAATGTCACTGCCGTTGGGAAACACGATCGTCATGATGGAGTGTACGTGGTCTGCAACCAGTGTACGATTCTTCTCGGTCATCATGGTGTCTTGCACGAGCTCCTCTGGAACCATGGATGCCTCCCTAATTGTTCCCCAGAGCATAATTGAGTCGCCGCCAGCTTGTCTCCGTCCCGCAGTACAGGGGTCAAGGAGCTGTTCGCCTGGAGGACGATGGATTCGCACCCTCCCGTCGGCATGATGAAGTTATCGGGATTCATCAGACCATGCAACGCTCTGCCACTGCGGCAGCGTCCAGTGACGATGGCCACGTGCCCATTTCAGTCGTAGTTGCCGATGTCGTGGCGTTAACGTTGGCACATGCAGCGGTCATCTGCTGCGGAGGTTCAACCTTAGGAGTGTTCGGAGCACTTTGTATTCAGACACACTTGTTCTCCGTCCAGCATTAAAGTCTGATGTTAATTCCGCCACAGTTCGCCGCCTGTCCTATTTTACCAGTCTGCCCAGCCTGCAACGTCCGACATATGTAATGAGGGGTGGCCACCCAACCCTTCGACGTTTGGATGTGGTTTCACCTTGGTTTCGCCACGTGTTGAAGACGCTTACCACAGCACTCCTCCAACATCCGACAAGTCATGCAGTTTTCGAAGTGCTCGTGCCGAGCCTCCGGGGCATCACAATCTGCCCTCGGTCAAAGTCGCGATTGATCGCGCGCGTTCCCCAATTTACACATGGACACCACTCACTGATTCTACATGCACCGTGCGTGTGACTGACTAGCAGTCATTCCTCATCAGGTGATGCTGTTATCGCCTGGACGGGTTTATATCGATAGTAGGTAGTTGGTCATAATGTTCTGCCTGATCAGTGTATTCCTTATGCTTAATTCGTAATTTTGTCGTCACAAATTAAACCATTGAAATAAAATATAATTTCAGTTCTTTGCTTGCTGAAATAATATATTCTTTTCAGATATGAAAATCGATATGCGGGATTCCTCTAATTTTCCAACTACGTTTTTATCACATCATATTTCTTTCCAGATCAGACGATCTTTTGAAATGGGTTGATCTAATGGAAGTTCTCATTTCAATATACGTATGAATTAAAAGTTATTTTAAGGCATATAAAAATATATCAATAATCGAGAAAGGGGTAGATAAAAGTTTCTAGCTATTTATATGAAATCTTTATCTCAAAAGTTAGTTTCTTGGTAGCTGGGGCATTGCGGGTCGGAGTCACTGATTGTTTTAAGTTCATAATCATTGTTCGTCGCTTTTTTTAAAATTCTAGTCACTGTATTGATTTTGGAATTATTTTTAACTTTTAATATTTTGAGTTGGATCCGCTGATTACTTTACATTCATATTCATCCATTCATTTTTCATCATCAAGTTTTGAATTCTGGCCAGTGGATGAATTATGGAAATTTAAATTCGTACCATTAGGGGCTGATGACTTACATGTTAGGCCCCTTTAAACAACAAGCACCATCATCGACGGAGTATCGAACGCGGGAACCTCTAAAATACGCTGACCACGCAGCCAAGGGGCCGGAGTGAATGAACTTTCTTCAACTTATCCCAAATAGTTCTAGAGTCACTGGAGCCACCCAGGTTCATTTAGTCGGTTGAGTGGGAATATGACTGCCAACATTTCTTGAAATTTGTAATAAAGAGTTACTGAATCGAGTTGGTGAGGGGATATCGATTCAGCTAAATTAGACGAGAAGAGGAGATAGAATGATAGAACACATCTTAAGACACCCAGGACCTGTTCAATTGGTTTTCGAGGGAAGAGTAGGCTGTAAGAACGGTAGGGGTAGACCAAGGTATGAATATGGCAAGCAGATTAGGACAGATGTAGGATCCGGTGGTTAAGTACAAATGAAAACGTTGTTACAGGTTAGGGTGGCATGGAGCGCTATATCAAACCAGTCTATGGACTGATGACTTAAACAACAACAGCAACTAATACTAGTAATGCTGTGTCAGATACTGGCAAACATGGCTGATAAATATGTGAAGAGTAACCACACATTCCAACCTCACCTCTTCTCAGGTTTCTTGTAAATGTGGAGAATATATAGTGACATGTATTGAAGATGGTTCGGGAATAAAGAATTGAGTGCTTCAAAGGCAAAAAGAGCTGTGTTAAATACCACATGTTTAAATATAGCATCCTTGAAAGGTTAATACTTTGTAAAGACTGGAAATCGAACCACTTAGTTCGGTGGAAAGTTACTATACTCCGGTTGTATTTTAAATATGATGAGACTAATAGCCATACGTTGGAGATGTTGGGCGACAAGTATGTCCTCGATTCACCCAGGAGGACGTAGGTTCCATTCCACGTCAGGAAATTGTGTTTGGAAACTTGATTGCCTCCTCTTGCGTATGATATAGTCCTGATGTTCACTCATCTTACAATGGTAGATTTCTGTGGGAAAGGCGGCTGGCCATAAACCTAACCGTTCTGATCACCTTCCAGAGGCTTCGATGACCTGTGACAGAGATGACTTTTTAGTCTTGCCTTAATTCGTTAAAACCGCATCTGTAAACGTAAATTGTTCGTACGGTGAAATTTCAGGTTTTAATAAATGGTGTTAACGAAACGCTTTCACCTCCTATTTTCCCCATTCTGCCATCAAGGTTATCTGAAAAAGACACAGGAGGAATGGAAAGTTCAAACTGAGTAATTTTATCCGAAGTTGTTGACTCTTCCAGCTCTTAAATTGACTGCTGTAGTTTTCTCTAGAAGTACGCACACACCTCGGGAATATCATGTGATTGTACTCACCCAGACACTAACTTATCCAGTCCTCCAACGCACTTCGCCATCCTCCTGTCTATAGATATACTGGCACCTAATAAGTCTCCAGTGGGACAAAAATTTCCGGTACCTTGGCTTCTCCGACCACCGTAATGGTATTTAGGACTTAAAGCCAATAAAGAGTTGTTCAGACGCAGAGCGCTGGCATTCTGACTCCCAAGTTAGCAGGTTCGCGTCTGGCTCAGTCCGGTTGTATTTGAAGGTGCTCAAATACGCCAACCTGGTGTTGGTCAGTATACTGACACGTAAAAGAACTTCCGCGGGACGTAAACCATTACTAGGAATAGAGGGCCGGTAACTAACAGACTGCGTCATTAAAGTCTGCTTTAGTGAATTATGAGTCGTACGGTGAAGGAAGTTATTCGGAGAATAATTCACATGGAAAAGTACTGCTATTGGAATATTACGACCGCTGAAAAAAGTGAAATGGCGTATGGCTTTTAGTGCCGGGAGTGTCCTAGGACATGTTCGGCTCGCCAGGTGCAGGTCTTTCGATTTGACTCCCGTAGGCGACCTGCGCGTCGTGATGAGGATGAAATAATGATGATGAAGACAACACATGTACTCAGCCCCCGTGCCAGCGAAATTAACCAATGATGGCTAAAATTCCTGACCCTGCCGGGAATCGAACCCGGGATCCCTGCGACCAAAGGCAAGCACGCTAACCATTTAGCCATGGAGCCGGACATTACGACCGCTATTAGTGGGAAACGTGAGCGGTAAGTCAGTGCTTCCGCCCGAATGCTTTCAGTTCTGGATTGCTACTTCAAACTTCTTCCTGACCTGAGCATGATTTTTGTCATCCAGTCATAATCTAAGATAGTGAATAAGGGTAAGGGTAATCATGTAGTGGATAATCATGATTTCCGCTTAACTATTGCCACATAATATTTGGAACATAGTACAATACATTAATTCTGTTTATGGTGACCTCGACACTGTTATTGGACTGTACTTAAACTGAGATGTCAGTCAATAGGAATAAGAAACCAATTATCGGTGTAAAACTTCCCTAACATATGTCATTGTATTACTCAGTTACAGTTGAAATTAGATTAGTTTATATTTCGTAAAAACGAAAACTAGTTTTTAATTAGCACTGAGCGAATATGCTGTCGAGACACAAAAATATACGACTATGTATCGTTTGCGTAGGCCTATAGCGTTATTTGAATGTAATCGAAATCTATATTATTAATGCATTTAAGTCCCTGTGCCTTTGAAGTTTTCTCTTTAAAAGACCCATCTGTTTCATGGCGCTTCTGTAGTGTTGGAGCTACAGTTGACAGCTAAGAGAACAATCAGAACAAAGTGGCCGTCGGCGTTCTTCGCATTCGACGAGCGCGTTCTCAAATAAAGAGTAAGTTTGTGAATTGATTTCGACTGAACACATCCCAGTGACAGGGTGGGGCGTCGCCTTCATCCAGAAGGGCTGGGCATCCTGTCACGTCGGAATTGGCTATGGTGAGGCAAGATTAGTACATTACGTGAATGTATTGGGTCGTAAACGTATGCCAAATCGGAACCAAGACATATAATCATTACATTTTCGTCGGTTTACAGCCTTACCAAGAGGCCACAGAAACAGAGACGGCAGTCGAAGTGGCGGTATCTCATCAAAATATTAAATAAACTAAGGGAACAAGTTGATACGTACGAACGTTCTCCTTGATTGAGGTTTGCACCTAACATCGGCTGTTGACCACGTCTGTTTGTAAGAACTGTGTTTGATATTTGTGAAACGATCGCCTTTGTCGACATATTCTGCCTGTTACTTTGTGGTTCAAAGAATAGAGCGCATTATATATCTTATTTCACCCAATTAAAGAGCCCATTTTCTTTTATCCACGTAGCATTAGTTGGTACAAAACGAAACGCAGCAGTAAGGGGAACTGTGCTCCCACCATTACTTTTAAAACGTCAGTTTATGTTAGTCTTACCTTAAAAAATGGACTACAAGTGTGAGAATAAATAGATGTAGTTCCCTCCTACCCAGTTTTCCTGAGTAAGGGTCCATATATTGTTAGGCGACTGTGCATAAGAATAATTTTAGAATCAAGCCACACGAGAGAAGAATAGGTTACAGCCAGTTAAACTTTAAATATGATTAGCACTTCAGACTAACTTTGGGGAAATTAAATTAATTACAATGTGCAAATTTTCCCACCTACGTATGCTTTTAGCCATGATTATTTGTGTTTTTAATTTTACTGTTCATGTCACTACAGAACACTGTAGAAAGGTTTGCGTTGCTCTCAACAGTCAAATTAGAGAGAAGAATGAGCTGAATGTGGTTTGTTGTTTTAAGGGGCCTAACTAATGTGATTTAGATGTAAAAGCTTTCATATGTTTAATAACAACAACATGTTATGTGATATTAAACAAATATTGCTGTCCAGTTCATCCAGTCCTATATCTTACATTTAGAGCATACTAACATGAATGATCATAATTGAAACACCGGAATACATTTTGTAAATGTTGCCGATGTTTTATTTGTAATCTATATAACTTACAGTATATAAAATCTTATTTCTGCCTCGAGTTTTGAATACTAACACGATACTTGGTTTTTATACCGTGTAGCACAAATAATATCCTCTGTCGCGTTCAGTTTATTTTTGGTCTATTAGTTTATCTGTTACAGCATCATGGGAAAACGGATAGGAGAATTTTGTTGAAACCTAGTACCATCTGACCAAAATAAATTGGAAATTTATCAAGCGTTGACCAATTTAAACAGGAGTTGTGTATCACCTATAACTTGGCTACACTGAAAGCTGACTTACGAAGAAACCTTGGTAATGGCTTGAACCGCTTGAAGTATACAGTGAATGTAAGAAGTATTGGAATATTATCGATTTGTACTAAAAGAGCCATTAAACATACCCATAATTTTAGCCACTAAATAATATTAAAAATCCTTTACGTGTACGGATGGATTTTGACGAATAACTAAACAAGAATATTATCCTGGCCCCGCAACAAGGAATACAAATTCATATCTGCACCATTATACTGGTGAAATAAGTACTCGAACAGTAAAATCGAATTCTCGCTTTTCCGCAATTTACACCTTTCAGTACGGGGTTTGTCAACGCGGCAGTGTTACACACGTGTCTTTGTACCTGTCTGATGTTTCAGTTGCTGCGCTGTTTGTTATATAGAGAACATCCCCTAAAATGTGCCGGAAGGCGAAATAAACTACTTTGGAAGTAAGAAGGGCAATTATTAGGTTGTACAACAAATATAAATCATTGTGAGAAATTTCTAGGATAGTAGATTGACCAGTAACAATCCATAATGTCAGTGACAGGTTCGGTGAACGTCAATCGTTACAAAATTTGTCCTGAGCTGGGGGCCAAGAAAATTAAATGACGCTGATGGCAGAGCTATTCTAAGAAAAGTCGAACGATATCCGAAGATCAGTGTACCCCACTATCGCAGTGGAGCTGAAATAAGATCTCAACATACATATATATCTCACAGCACGGTTTGCAGTTTCCTTAGGAAGAGCTACTACAAGGGAAGAGTTTCCCGTAGAAAGTATTACGTCAGTAAGATCAACAGAAAGAAGAGGTTGCAGTTCGCAAAATCATACGTAAACTCCTCTCTGGACCCGTGGAATTGTTATTTTCACTGATGAGAGTAAATTTGTTTTTGCTCCTTACGGGAGATGTAAGGTGAGGATATAAAGAACGCAGAACTGAAGGAGAACCTCACTCCTATCGTAGTAAAATACTTTGGAAGCTCTGAAACGGTATCGGCGGTCGCAGTAGTGGGGGCCTTGCATTTTGTTGAAGGAAATATGGGTCATCAGTACTACATTAATGTAATAAAGCTTTATCTCGTCCCTAGTGCAGAAAAGATGGGGTTTTAAATACAATTTTGAGTTCATACAAGATAACGATCCCAAGCGCACAGCTTTGGAATACAATAGTGCGGATCCTCTACAACAAACCCAAGTTCAACCAAACTCCCCGGCAGTCTCCAGGTATAAATCCCGCTGAAGATCTGTGGGATTACCTTGAGAAAAGAATTCGTACTAGACACATTTCTTAAAAAGTAAATCTGAAACGAGCATTCGCAGAAAAATAGAACAACATTCCCTCTGTTACCGCGTCTGATTTGGTGAATTCAGTGCCAACATGACTCCAAGCTATTATCCAATCCCAGTAAGTACCGGTACTAAACTTGTAATATTATCAATGCCGTGCAAATTTAAGAGACTGAAATTTCCTGTGAACTGAGACTGTTATAATGCTTACCGTGGCATTGTTTTAATGCCTACTCAAGAGTCTTTATTTTGTCGTCATCATGGAAATATTTAGTTTAATTTATGTAATTTATGTAACTTTTACATTGAGGGAACATTTGTGTTATGCATTTTCATATACATGGCCCAAGGGCGTATCCAGGGGGGAGGGGTTACTGGGGGTTAGACCCCCCCCATGAAAAGTTTACAAAAAAAAAAAAAATAGAAACTGACAAACTAAATACACATTAAGAGATATAATTGTAGAACCAAGAGATATGTTGAATCTATTTTCTAAGAAGCCTCGAGAGTTGGATTTTAGATTGTAAACTGAAGATATCATTCGCTGTAAACTTGTTGACCTTGATCGTATTCTTCTTGTTCTGTATTTTAATGTAAGATTTTGTAGTTTACCGCGACCTGAACATCAATATAATTCACTTGTATCAGTGTCCTCATAAGACTTGCGTGCGCGCACCACACACGCACAAGCACCTTCATTGTGTTCTATCATCATTTTGAACTCCATAACCCTCCCCCTCCCTATCGACCGATCCTGACTACGCTACTGAGATAGCCAAGAAGATATAGCCTATAGTTTAAAAAAAATATGGTTAGTGTTCGAATATCTTTTCACACAACATGTCGTCATTGCCGGGACAAAACCTCCTATGTGATAATATTTTTGGAGATATACTGACCCGCAGCACATACATTATGAAGAGCGAGAATGCCTTGTCAATATGCACACAATATTGCACCTTAGATGACAGAACCTTACCGGTCAAAGTTCTAAGCTAAAATATTTCACATAGGAGGTTTTGTCCCGGCAGCGACGATGTAATCAGACATTTCTTTATTGGCGCAATTTTTCAGTGTAAAATTAAGTCACTTAACCCATTTTATATTATTATTATTATTATTATTATTATTATTATTATTATTATTATTATTATTATTATTATTATTATTTGCTAACTTGAATTAAGATCTATATTTTGATATGATAAAAGGTAAATCTGGTCAAGCCTGTGTTTGAATAAGAATGATCAGTTAAAAACGTAAATTGCTAGCCTGGGAAATTTTTTCAGGAGTAACAGTATTTCGGCTCAACGGCATATCTTGTTCACTCACTGATCTTCTCAAGCTTACTGTCTGTGAATAGCTAGCAAGATAATTTTGACCCCCTGTAGGTGGGGGGCGCAGATGAAGAATACACCCACGGTATCCCCTGCCTGTCGTAAGAGGCGACTAAAAGGGGCCCAAGGGGCTCTCAACTTGGGAGTGTGGATTG
Source organism: Anabrus simplex (assembly GCF_040414725.1). Lineage (NCBI taxonomy): Eukaryota > Metazoa > Arthropoda > Insecta > Orthoptera > Tettigoniidae > Anabrus > Anabrus simplex. The sequence continues at coordinate 152,542,061 of NC_090266.1, forward strand.
GCGACTACGGGGCCCTTAGCTGAGTCTTGGCACTGCTTCCACTTACTTCTGCCAGGCTCCTCACTTTCGTCTATCCTGCCCGACCTCCCTTGGTCAACTCTTGTTCTTTTCCGACCCCGACGGTATTAGAGCATTCGAGGCCTAGGGAGTCTTTCATTTTCACGCCCTTCGTGGCCCTTGCTTGCCTTTCTTCGTCCGTTACTTCATCTTTCGAAGTGACGGATCCCTTCTTTCTTATTTTCTTTCTCTCTTTACCCCCTGTGGGTGGGGCACGCAGACGAACAATACATCCACGGTATCCCCTGCCTGTCATGAGAGGCGACTGAAAGAGGCGACCAAGGGATGATTTAATTAGAACCATGAAACTACTTTTGATTCGTACCATAATGTGGGGAACACAGTGGGTTGCCTGTACTTGCGACTAGTACCACTATGTTAGGTACGAAATAGGTTTGTGATTAGTAGCAGCAAAGAGGCTGGTCTGTGGGTTTCCAGTACCCGTGCGTCGTACCGATATGAGCAACACCGCGGGTCTGGGCGATGCCTACGAGTTGTACCACTATATGACCGACACCGTGGGTCTGCGTTGCCTGTGATCAGTACCCTCTATGTGAGGAACACCACGGGAATACCGGCATCCGTGACTAGTACACCTAGATGAGGAACGTCAACGGTTTGCGTTGACTGCGAGTGGCGCCATTGTGTGAGAAACACCATAGGTCTGCGTTACCTGTACGAAGTACAATACTTGTGAGTAGTACCATCTTGTGTGGAACACCGTGGGTCTTCGCTACTTTTGATTAGTACCCCAACATGACAAATACCATGGTTCTACTTTACTCGCGACATGTACCATTCTGTGGGGCCTTAGACATGGATTTTGGACCTCGTTAGATATCAAGCATCCTCGATTCAGGATTATGCTTTATAAGTGGTCCCTTGGTTAGTAATACTATTATTCGTGATCTTTTTTGCGTCGGATCCACTGTTTTTTTGTTTGTTTATTGGTTTTTTTTGGGTTCGTGTCCATCCATTCATCCTTCATGACATTTTCTTATTTTGGTCAGTGGATGATTTTGAATTTTTTGTTGCCATTTCATTTCGTACCATTAAGGGCCGGTGACCTCGATGTTAGGCGCCTTTAAACTATAAGCGTTATCATCCAAGATAATTTTGGCTATTTGCTTGGCTGCACGGAATATCTCTGTCTTCCAGATTAGAGCAACAGCGTGGGAAGAGCTGACAATGGTTGTCTTATGTGGAGTGACCGCCCGACTAGCAGCTTACTCTGCCTTCTTACCTACAAACCTTGCATCACACTTTATGATAACTCCCATTCTCTTGGCGAGGAGCTCATTCAATATCAGTGTGTCCAGCCCTTACGGTACCCTTTTGAAAGCTCCTCTGAAATCGATGCAGTTATCGCATCATCCCTACAGTATTATTTTCGAAAATGGGAGGCGCTTGACAGCCAAGTGGCTATGCTTGAAATTGTTACCACTGTGGGCGTCTGCATGGTTAGCAGATACAGCTTATAGCCTAGAACATAGTCACAAGTGCAGCCTATATATACTATTGAATAGGGTTCTGATGTTTATGACCTAAAGAAGTACAAAATATGCAAGTAGATATGCCCTAAAACTAGCTAAATATGACCTAAAAAGGTAAAATAAAACACTTTATGGATAGGAAGCAAGTATTAAGAGGATTTCTAATAATGTTTTGCTATTTGCTTTACGTCGCACCGACACAGGTAAGTCTTATGGCGACGATGGGATAGGAAAGGGCTAGGAGTTGTAGGAAAGCGGCCGTGGCCATAATTAAGGTACGGCCTGGTGTGAAAATGGGGAAACCACGGAAAACCATCTTCATGGCTGCCACCAGTGGGATTCGAACCCACTATCTCCCGGATGCAAGCTCACAGCTGCGCGCCCCTAACCGCACAGCCAACTCGCCCGGTACAATAATCATGCAGAGCTACAGTACGTAAATTAAAACTTTATAAATTCATTCAGTATCATAGCCCTGAGGCGTAGTTCTCGCTCTGTTTTTCTGAAAGGGAGCCAAGAAAAGGGCGTATTAGCATGCTTTTTGGTATCTGTCGGTGTGCGTGTGTACATAATCTCTTTCTTGGAACCATGTCTTCTAAAACTGTTACCTATGTATTTCGGGAAAAGTAAGAAAAATACGCCTAGTACATTATTTAAAATGCTGCGTTTGAAACTCGACGCAACTGTCGAGGTATCTCATTGATCAGTAGTCCGACTCCATGGCTAATGGTTAGCGTGCTGGCCTTTGGTCACTAGAGTCCCGGGTTTGATTCCCGGCAGGGTCGGGAATTTTAACCATCATTGGTTAATTTCGCTGGCACGGGGGCTGGGTTTATGTGTCGTCTTCATAATTTCATCCTCATCAAGACGTGCAGGTCACCTACGGGCGTCAAATCAAAAGACCTGCACCTGGCGAGCCGAACCTGTCCTCGGACACTCTCGGCACTAAAAGCCATGCGCCATTTTATTTTTCATTGATCAGTATACCAGGCAAGGTGTTCGCTGGGATTTCGGAAAGGAGGGTGCGATCAGTGGTTGAGAGTAAGTTGGACGAAAACCAATGTGGTTTCATATCACATAGGGGTTGTTAGGATCAGATTTTCATTGTGCGATAGGTAATTGAAAAATGCAACGAGAGTAAAGTTATATTTATACTTGGTAGATCTAAGTTACAGACAGCATATGACTAAACTACAGAGGGAAAAGCTGTTCACCGTACTGGGGGCTATGGGATTAAGGGTAGATTGTTGATATCAGTCAAAGGCATTTATATTAGCAATTGTGCTGGAGTGAGAATTTATGGTAGAATCCGTATAGATAAGTGCAATTACTGCTTTTGTCCATTCAGAAGGTATCTTGCTAACGCTCCACGCTAATCTCATTACTCTATGAAGACATTTCACTCCTGAATTCGCCCTATATTTCAATATTTCAGGTTTAATTTCATTTAGTCCGGTTGCTGTATGACATTGGAGTTTTAATTTACCACCCGTTCCACTCGCAAGCGTAATTTCACCAATATCATTGTCGTCCTCCTCCCCATGAGCTCGATTGTTTGCGGCGTCACCACGTAGATTTGCTTTTACATTGAGATTATTTTCAAAATATTCCTTCCACATGTCCAGTGACATGTGTTCAGCTGAATTACCCAAAACACTATTCATTTCCTTTTTCCTTCCCATCGTAAGATTCTTTATTACGATCCAGAAAGGTTTCCCTTCTGCTTGACCTAGCCCTTCCAGGTTATTACCAAAATCTTCCAACGACTTCTTTTTTGGATTCAGCAACTATTTGTTTCGCTCTGTTTCTTTTATCTACGTACGATTCGCTGTCTGCAGTTGTCCTTCACTGGATCCACTTCTCATACGCCTTTCCTACGTTTACAAGCTGCTCTCACTTCATTATTCCACCAAGATTTTCGCTTTTTCCCATCTTCTAGGCACTCCCTTGCTGTTTCCATTATCTATGACAATGCCTTAACACAAAGTGTCCTTAATCGTGTCCTATCAGCGTAATATTGTCCGACTCGTTGGCTGAATGGTCAGCGTACTGGCCTTCGGTGCAGAGGGTCCCGAGTTCGATTCCCGGCCGGGTCTGGGATTTTAACCTTAATGGGTTAATTCACCGAGCTCGATAGCTGCAGTCGCGTAAGTGCGGCCAGTATCCAGTATTCGGGAGATAGTAGGTTCGAACCCCACTGTCGGCAGCCCTGAAAATGGTTTTCCGTGGTTTCCCATTTTCACACCAGACAAATGCTGGGGCTGTACCTTAAGGCCACGGCCGCTTCCTTCCCACTCTTAGCCCTTTCCTCTCCCATCGTCGCTATAACACCTATCTGTGTCGGTGCGACGTAAAGCAACTAGCAAAAAAAAATTGGTTAATTCCAATGGCTCGAGGGCTGGGTGTGTGTGGTGTGTTCAGCATTAGAAATCATCCTAGGTAAGGCCCTTATCTTCACAGACATGCAGGTCGCCTAATAGGCCGTCTACGAGAAAAAGACCCGCACCAGGCCTCCCCGGAGGCCATACGCCAGTATTATTATAGCATAATATTAAAGTTTTGTTATTTTATTCTATGCGCCAAGCAATTACTTACTGTCTTTCATTCGAGTTTTACATTTTTCTATATTTGAATTTCACCATGTCCAGAACCGTAGAAAACTCTTTCGTCGACATTCTTATGTCCATTTTGAACGCTTTTTATCTTAATGGTGTTCTGGCCATAAAGTACACTGACTGACAGAGCAAATGCAACACCAAGAAGGAGTGGTCAGAACTTTATGCCAATTGCAGGGTAGACTGACGTCACTGAGGTATGCTCATGATGTGAAATGCGCCGCTGAGCTGCGCACGTAGCGAACGATAAATGGGACACGGCGTTGGCGAATGGCCCACTTCGTACCGTGATTTCTCAGCCGACCGTCATTGTAGAACGTGTTGTCGTGTGCCACAGGACACGTGTATAGCTAAGAATGCCAGGCCGCCGTCAACGGAGGCATTTCCAGCAGACAGACGACTTTACGAGGGGTATGGTGATCGGGCTGAGAAGGGCAGGTTGGTCGCTTCGTCAAATCGCAGCCGATACCCATAGGGATGTGTCCAAGGTGCAGCGCCTGTGGCGAAGATGGTTGGCGCAGGGACATGTGGCACGTGCGAGGGGTCCAGGCGCAGCCCGAGTGACGTCAGCACGCGAGGATCGGCGCATCCGCCGCCAAGCGGTGGCAGCCCCGCACGCCACTTCAACCGCCATTCTTCAGCATGTGCAAGACACCCTGGCTGTTCCAATATCGACCAGAACAATTTCCCGTCGATTGGTTGAAGGAGGCCTGCACTCCCGGCGCCCGCTCAGAAGACTACCATTGACTCCACAGCATAGACGTGCACGCCTGGCATGGTGCCGGGCTAGAGCGACTTGGATGAGGGAATGGCGGAACGTCGTGTTCCCCGATGAGTCACGCTTCTGTTCTGTCAGTGATAGTCACCGCAGACGAGTGTGGCGTCGGCGTGGAGAAAGGTCAAATCCGGCAGTAACTGTGGAGCGCCCTACCGCTAGACAACGCGGCATCATGGTTTGGGGCGCTATTGCGTATGATTCCACGTCACCTCTAGTGCGTATTCAAGGCACGTTAAATGCCCACCGCTACGTGCAGCATGTGCTGCGGCCGGTGGCACTCCCGTACCTTCAGGGGCTGCCCAATGCTCTGTTTCAGCAGGATAATGCCCGCCCACACACTGCTCGCATCTCCCAACAGGCTCTACGAGGTGTACAGATGCTTCCGTGGCCAGCGTACTCTCCGGATCTCTCACCAATCGAACACGTGTGGGATCTCATTGGACGCCGTTTGCAAACTCTGCCCCAGCCTCGTACGGACTACCAACTGTGGCAAATGGTTGACAGAGAATGGAGAACCATCCCTCAGGACACCATCCGCACTCTTATTGACTCTGTACTTCGACGTGTTTCTGCGTGCATCGCCGCTCGCGGTGGTCCTACATCCTACTGAGTCGATGCCGTGCGCATTGTGTAACCTGCATATCGGTTTGAAATAAACATCAATTATTCATCCGTGCCGTCTCTGTTTTTTCCCCAACTTTCATCCCTTTCGAACCACTCCTCCTTGGTGTTGCATTGTCACTGTCAGTCAGTGTATTACATTCGCCATATTCATTCCTCTCAGCATTTATAGGATTTACCCACCCGCTTGTATTCGCCAGCGCTGTACCAATAGTTGCTATATTTCCCTCATCTTCACCGAGATCCGCAATCATTTATTCATCCATGTAGTACTGCTGCCTGAAAATTAAATTGATCAATGTCATTGTAAAGAACGCCATACTCGCAGAGCGTTTGCTCTACTAAAGGAAATTAATTTCGTAATCGAATACGTCAGGGCAATGTGATCACTTTAAGCTGATGTGTTGACACGCCATAACATGTGTTTACGTGAAACGTCAGCTTTGTCTGTAGACGCCTTAACACCTTCGGTACCTTGTTGAGTTCATGTCACGCCACGTCAATGCCGTCATCAGAGCTAAAGGGGGCGCTACATACTACTAGCCAGGTATCTCCAGTTCAGTTGCTCATCGGTGTATGTTATTTTATACATTACTAGCCATTACTGCTCGTATGTTCAAGGCTTGTTTCTAAATGGCGTCACTGACGCACACCTCCGTGTTGATCTGTTCATATTATGGCGATAGTAAGCTGGCATACTCCATTGAAAAGACCCTCTTCCATTTTAGCAACCTCACAAACTTGATTAATTAGTTACACTTATGTACATAAAAAACAGAACACCTTGAAGGACTAGAGATAGGAAGTTCATATTCACAGGACATGTTCATTAGTATGTTTTGCAAAAACGTTTATCATTTCAGTCACCTAAGTTCAGCATGTGTCCTGTTGCCTAGTAGGCACGTGGTCCTCAATGGGCACTGATAACTTGTTCCATGCGTGATGGCATCGATGCGTATAAGGCGCGAATGGCGTTCTGGGATATAGCCATCCATGCTGGTTCCTCAGTTCATCTTTGGTTGGCATTGGGTCACAGCGCCACACCCGTCGTTTCACCCTATCCCACACATTTTCGATTGGCGACAAGTCCGGTGATCGGGTGGGCCAGGGCAACAGTCTGACATCCTGTGACAACAGGAAGGCACGTGTTCGAGCAGCAACAAGTGGTCGCGCATTTTCCTGCTGAAATATGGCTTCTGGGGTATCGTACTGAAAGGGTATGGCTATGGGTCGCAGGATGTCATTCACGTACGTCAAACTGGTCACAATGCTCTGGACACGCACCAACTGTGATTTGTGGTTGTACCCAATAGCACCCCATACCATAAGGCCTTGAGTTGGCGCTGTATGTCTTGTGCGAATGCAGTCAGTGTGGTGCCTCTCCCCCTGTATGCGGCGAACCAAAATGCGACCATCATTTTCAAACAAACAGAACATGGATTCGTCGGAAAACACTATCCGCTGCCATTCCTGTCCCCAGTGACGTCGTTCTATAAAGCATTGCAGTCTAGCATGTTTATGCACATTAGTCAAAGGTAGGCGGAGAAGTGGACTACGCACCGATAACTCGGACCGTAATAAACGGCGACGGACTGTCACTCATGATAGTGTAAGATGTGTTAAACTTTACCACTATTGCGCTAGAGCCGAGAAGGACGTAGATCTGTCCTGGAATTACATTCGGATGAGGTGTCGATCTTCTCGGGGGGTGGTCTGGATGGTGCGCCCAGACCCATCTTGTCGTGTTCTACGTCCTTCTGTGAACAATTCTGTACAGACCCTTTGCACTGCCGACACACTTCGTCCCACACGAGCAGCAATTTCCCGAATGGATGCATCACGTTCTTTCATGCCAATAATGAGCCCTGTTTCAAAATCACTCATTTGACGATACGGTTCTCTCATACGTCTGCGAGGCTAGGATTTTGATGACATGGTGTCTTGTAATTGATTGACAACAGACACTGCTAACTTGTGCAGGAATCCTGATCACAGCTCCCACATAGTAGAAATGCTAATGTATTAGCTCATTTTTGTCATTTTTGCCATTTTGTATTTTTAGGTCATTTTCTAAAATTATACGTCATTATTTGGTCATTTTATGGAATTGATCAGTCTATTCTATACTTTTGAGACATTTTCTTACATGTTTGAGAATTTTGAAGCATTTACGCGTGTGGTATTGGATATTATCGGAACTTTAAGTGAGCATGAATACGGAGACTTGTAAATCTTCAACGCTTTGTCAATCTGGGGATTAGACACTTTCTTCACTACTTACTTCGTGGAATTTTCCACATTTCAGGATAGACACCTCCAATTGGAGAAGTCTTCCTCGTGAACAGATGAGATTTTCTTCTGAAATTGCGGAACAAAATTCTCTGCGAAACTTAAAGTATTTCATCTTGTTTACTTGACATGGCAAAAGTTCAAAAGCTTATTATGACGTCTGTAACATAAGTATAGGCTATATCAACTCGATTAGTAAATGATTGTAAAATTTCACTTAAAATGTGTAATTTCTTAAAGCTTTCGGTTCATTTTACAGGATTTTTGCCATAATTTTTAAGATTTTAAAAATTGTAGGTCATCAAAATCCTGGCTCTGGTCATTACGAATTCTCTCGACAGCTTATCTGTTCTTCAGCAAGTTATGATACGACGGAACATAGAAGGATGAAGAGTTTCGCAATAAATATACACGCACCAAGCCGTGTAGCTGTGAGATTGCATTAGGGAAATTGTGGTTTCGAATCTCACCATCGGCATCTCTGAAGATAGTTTTAGGTGATTTCTCTTATTCACGCCAGGTGAATGCTGTGGCTGTACCTTATTTTTAGAAATCCTCATTACGCCTACTGGGTATGCACATTGATAGTCGGCTAACTTGGAGTTGTCATATTGCTCACTTTCTTCCAAAAATTGAACGAGCGATTGATATTTTTCGCTTTCTGACGTGTACCTGGTGGGGAGCTGATCCTGTTATACTTTTGACTCTGTATCGTTCTATAATACACTCCATGATCATTATGGGAGTTTTTTGTATGGGAATTCTCCTACATACGTCACGAAGAAACTCGACACCATACCATTTTGGGCGATCCGCATCTGTTTGGATTCTATGCGATCCACACCAACAAATGCTGTCTTAATAGAAGCTGGAGAATTAGCTTTGCAAATGCGTCGAGAGATAATAGGTTGTTACAAAATTCTTCTATTTCACAGCATCTCATTCTTACTGCACTTCAACGATTGGCCGTTATCCAGGAGAGACATGGACGACGCTCGCGATACAAGCCACAGCTACCGTTACGCTGCTACAGCGAACTGAAAACGAGTTTCTCACTAATCCTCAAAACACGAAACATGCCCGGATTTGAAGCCAGCTTTCAGAGTTCTTCATATCGACTGCCTATATACTATCTACTTAAATATCTCACCACAGAAGTTCGTATATAGAACTACATTCCGACGCTGATTCGCTCCATGTGACCCAGCAGTACTTATATCTTCACGGATGGTTCCAAATTCGATGAGTCTGTGGGATATGCATATTACTGCCAACAAACGGGAGAATCTGGTATCTTGAAACTAACGCCCGAAACCTCTATTTACATAGCGGAAATTTTAGCTATATGTGCTGCACTTCGTTTTTGTCGAAATAAGCGATTCGATTCCGCTATAATCATTACGAACTCCCAAAGTGTTATGAATAAATTACAAAATCTCCAGTGGAATCTCCAAACGCATGGTTACATGTATGACACCGCGGAGCGTGCTTTTAACATCTAGTCTTCAGGTTGCTCCGTAGCATTCCTTTGGGTCAAGGGACATAGTGGAATTTTTGGCAATGAAAAAGCTAACGTACTAGCCAAACGTGGTGCATCGAAAGGTCTACTTACAGCGCTGCAACTCCCATGGATGGACTTCATTCCCACTGTTCGACAACATCACAAGTGGTCTACAGAATGGGAAACATCTCAGCTTCACAAAGGTAGAGCTTATGCTCTCGTCCAGTCCCAACATCCCTCCTAAGCCATGGTATAAGAAGTTTCATCGGTCACGAGATCTAACGGTTTCAGTAATCCGAATGAGGCTGAATCGTGGATCATTCCCTTCACATCTACATCGCATACGAGTTTTTGGCCGGGTGAGTTGGCCATGCGGTTAGGGTCGCACAGCTGTGAACTTACATCCGGGAGATAGTGGGTTCGAATCCCACTGTCGGCAGCTCTGAAGATGGTTTTCAGTGGTTTCCCATTTTCACACCAGGCAAAAGCTGGGGCTGTACCTTCATTAAGGCCACGTCCGCTTCCTATCCTAGGCCTTCCCTATCCCATCGTCGCCATAAGAATTATGTGTCGGTGTGACGTAAAGCAAATAGCAATAAAAAAACAGGAGTTCTTGATTCACTGCGCTGTCAATGTCAGTGTGAGGAGGATGGAGATCTCAACCGCATTTTGTTGAAGTGTGGCCTTTATGATGCTTCTCGAAGCCGCTTTCTATCTGAATTATTTTATCTACAAGTACCGTTCCCGACCAGCGGTGCATTGGTGTTGAAAGTTGAAACCAATTAAGTTCTCAGTGCTGTGATGGACTTTTTGAGAACCGCGGATATAAGAATTGGACTTTGTGCTCATCGCATTGTTGCCAGGGTTTTGTTTGTTTCCCCCCTCTCCTCCCGGAAGAGAGATTCAGTGTGGTTTTATGTACTTGATGAACGTGAACGATTTGGTTTTCATTTCTTATACATATTTTGCGCTGACAATTCATATTGTATGTGTGCTGTGAGTGTTTATTGTACATGGACCCCCTGTGGGTGGGGGACGCAGACGAATACACCCGCAGTATCCCCTGCCTGTTGTAAGAGGTGACTAAAAGGGGCGACCAAGGAATGGTCAAATTAGAACCATGATACTACTTGTAATTAGTACCATCACGCAGGGAACACCATGGGTCGCATTTACTTGCGCGTAGTACCACTATGTTGGTTACACAATAGGTTTGTGATTAGTAGCGACAGTGTGTACTCAGGATGCATTTTACAGTACCTGTGATTCGTACCATATATGAGCGACACCATGGTTTTGCCGTTGCCTAAGATTAGTACCCATTATGTGAGGAACACCTCGCGATATTGCGAGTCCCTGTGGTTAGTCCACTTCCGTGAAGAACACCATAGGTTTGCGGTGGCTGTATAGGTTTGCGTTGCGTGTAAATAGTGACACAATGTGCGAAACACCATAAGTGTGTGTTACATGTGCGCATTACATTACCTGTGAGTAGTACCACAGTGTATGGAATACCGCCATTCTACACTACTTTTGATTAGTACCGCAACATGACAAATACAATGGTTCTACTTTCCTAGCGATAAGTACCATTATGAGGGGCCGATGACCTGGATATTGGACCCGTTTAGACTAAAAGCATAATCGATTCAGTATTATGCTATAGACGCAGTCCCTTGTTTAGTAGTACTATTGTTTAACGCTTGTTTCTGGAAATGTGGGGCATTGCGGGTCGGATCCACTGATTGTTTAAACTTCATATCCATCCATTCATTCTTCGTTCTCACGTTTTGAATTCTGGTCAGTGGAGGATTATGGATTTTTAATTGTCCGTACATTTCGTCTCATTTCGTGCCATAAGGGGCCGATGACCTAGCTGTTAGGCCCCTTTAAACAGCAAGCATCATCATCATCATCACTGTACATGGAGGATGACCAAATGTTGTTAGGGCAAAGGTCAATTAAATAAATAAAAATTAGGGCCAAGGCTGCTTCCTTCCCACTCCTAGCCCTTTCCTATCCCGCCGTTGCCAAAAACCTATCAGAGTTGGAGCGGCGTTAAACCACCAGCAGAAAACAAACCCAGTACACTATAAGTAAGCAGTTCTGAAGTCACCAGGTTGTTTACAGTGGTCTAACATATATAAAGGTTATTGTTTAGAAGTTAACTCGCCACGAACAATACCGAACCAGGAACTCGTCAATCGTAGGGGTGTGGCATCATTAATTCTCACAACAAACCATCTGTTACCATAGCAACAAGTGACATTCTATTGTTTTTGTGACCTAGGTGCCACTTCTATGGCGCATCTACTTTAACTAGAAACTTTTAAAGCTTGATCAGAGTAGGTAAAGAAAAAATGGGAACTATAAAATAATATGATAATATTAATAATAAAATAATAATGTGACTGGCTTTAAGTCTCACTTAACTACTTTTTACAAATTATCCTAGACCACGGCCATTATTTTCTCATTTCGATCTTCATCTCTCACTATTAGCGCCCCAAATATTCATCAGTTCTATATATGGTACAATTTTTTCTGAGATATTTCACGCTTGAAATCAAAATAATTGGGACAATTATCTGGCGAACATCGTCAAAGAAATAGTCTTAGGAGTCAGTCACTTTATTGGAATGTTCCTTCGTTCTTTGCTACAGCCATTGTCTACAAAGCACTCGCCTTTTACAGAGTTAGCTCAAATTCCAATTTTTGTTTAATTGGCTTCCTGCAAAGAGTATTGAGTATGGTCCTTCAAAGAAAGTTCTAGATTTGATTGGATTTGTACTGTCCTGTAAATGCTGTAGCCTGTTAAATATCCCCGTAGATCAGTGATCGAGTGTCGGACTTCAAATCTAAAGATCGCGAGTTCAAACGAGGCAGACGTAGTATTTTTGAAGGATACTTTTGAAATATTTATTTATGTGTATAACAAAAGCAAACTGAGAATATCCGTAAGTTTATTAAAGAAATTCAGATATACGAATTAAGTACAAGAGAATGGGAAAACATTTTCCAGTCGGCAGAATATAATTTACTGTATAATATAAAAAGAAGTCCGTAAGAGCTGAAATGAGGAAGTTCTTAGCACAGAGTCCTAGCCTTTTCCTATCTCAAAGTCGCCATACGAGCTGTCTTTGTCGGTGCGACGTAAAACAAATACCGTTGTAAAAATTATGTACGCATGCACACTGAATATGTTTACCAAACGAGTTGGCTGCACGATGTGGGTCACGTAGTTGTGAATTTACATTCGGGAGACCATGGGTTCGAACTCAATTGTCGGCAGTGCTGAAGATGCCACAATGCAACATGTCAAAAGGGCAAAAGTATCAGACACTGGTTGGAAGGGCACGACCAAGATTTCAAAATAATTTTCTGGTTTCCCACTTCCCAGACTTGAAAGCAATATTAAGTATCAGTGAGACAATATCATTAGTCATGCTCATCTTACGATTTTATGCCACGCGAAACCCAGGAGCTGTGGGATGCACTGCAGAGAGAATGACTCCCAGATACATGTGGCAACATACCAGCACCTTACTGAGTCACTCCCACCAGCGTAAAGCCGCGTATACACTTGAGCATTCGCCCCGAATGAGCATGCGTTGCCGATTCGGGAGCGCACAAGCATGACCCGCATGCGAATCTGTTGAGCAAGTTTCCACTGTGTTCGAACCTCGTGCGGACCGAGAACACCGTCTGTGTTTAGGTGGAGTGTAGTGTTTTGCCTGACCTGAGGCTACAATGGTGAATCGAAAATTGATTGTCGCCAGTTATTGTTATATGTATTTATTGCATTCCTTGAAAACAAAAAGGAGAAAGCGGTGGTGGCAAAGAAAACTGTATGAAGAGAGATGCAATGCTCAAATGTTAAAAACGATCGAACATGAAACATATGACAATTTTAAAAATTTTACGAGAAAGTCATCCGAGGATTTTGAATGGATATTGCATACTATCAGGGTTACGATTGAGAGAGAGGACACAGCATTTAGGAAAGCCATATCTGCCGAGGAACGCCTAGCTGTGAAACTGCGATATCTGGCTCCAGGAGACTCTTACACGAGTTTGCAGTACCTCTTCAAAATTTCGAAACAGGCCATTGGCAGAATCATACCTGAAGTGTGCCAAGCTATCGCAGCGTGTTTAAAGGATTATGTGAAGGTATGAAATGGCGTATGGCTTTTAGTGCCGGGAGTGTCCGAGGACATGTTCGGCTCGCCAAGTGCAGGTCTTTTGATTTGACTCCCGTAGGCGACCTGAGCGTCGTGATGATGAAATGATGATGAAGACGACACATACACCCAGCCCCCCCCTCAGGCCCCCGTGCCAGCGAAATTAACCAATGATGGTTAAAATTCCCGACCCTGCCAGGAATCGAACCCGGGACCCCTGTGACCAAAGGCCAGCACGCTAACCATTTAGCCATGGAGCCGTACTATGTGAAGGTATTGTAATAGAACTCGTCCTTGGGGTTCCACAGAACGGGATACTTGTGGTAGTACCTCAGGAGGATAAGAGAATTATCCTGGGACAATTCCATTTCAACTTGAAATTATCTTTCACACTCTTCCTTCACTTCACTTGCACGAGCGAGATCGCATATGCAAGGAAGCAGTCGGCTCATACTGTTCGAGCTACCCCACTCATCAACCGTCCACACTGAGCACGAACAGAGCACGTGCTCATTTTGAGGTACCGACAACATTCGGATCGGGCTGAGGCATGCGGCTCCATTCGGTTCGCCCAGTACTCATCTGAGCAAAACTGGGCAACCGCACGCTCATTCGGGAAGAATGCTCAAGTGTATACGCGGCTTTACTGTTGTCCGTGCTGCACACAGCAGTTACTTCTAAATAATGAGACTCGGCTGTGTATTTTCCTATAAGGAACATGATTGTAGCGGGTGATCTCAATTTACCAAATGTCAATTGGGAAGGTAATGCGAACGACAGGAGGCACGACCAACAAATGGCAAATAAGTTAATATGGGAAGGGCACCTGATTCAGAAAGTAATGGAACCAACTAGAGGGAAGAATATTCTGGATGTGGTGCTGGTAAAACCAGATGAGCTCTATAGAGAAACCGAAGTAGTAAATGCTATAAGTGATCACGAAGCTGTTTTTGTGGTAATTAAAAATAAATGTGAAAGAAAGGAAGGTATTAAAATTAGGACTATTAGGCAGTACCATATGGCTGATAAAACAGTCATGAGGGAATTTTTAATAACGAACTATGATCGGTGGAAAACGGTAAATAAAAACGTAAACAGACTCTGGGATGGCTTTAAAGCAATTGTTGATGAATGTGAAAATAGGTTTGTACCTTTAAAGGTGGTAAGGAATGGTGAAGATCCACTATATTATAACAGAGAAGTAAAGATACTTAGAAGGAGGTGCAGGTTGGAAAGAAATAGTTAGAAATGGCTGTGGAAGTAAGGAGAAATTGAAAGAACTTACTAGGAAATTGAATCTAGAAAAGAAGTCAGCTAAGGATAACATGATGGCAAACATAATTGGCGGCCATACAAATTTTACTGAAAATGGAAGAGTATGTATTGGTACTTTAAGACAGAAACAGGTTCCAAGAAGGTCATTCCAGGAATCATTAATGAGCAAGGGGAGTGTGTATGCGAGGATCTTCAAAAAGCAGAAGTATTCAGTCAGCAGTATGTAAAGATTGTTGGTTACAAGGATAATGTCCAGCTAGAGGAGGTTACTAATACTAAAGAAGTATTAAAATTTACCTATGACAGCAATGGCATTTACAGTAAGATACAAAATCTGAAAACTAGAGAAGCAGCTGGAATTGATAAGGTTTCGGGGGATATACTAAAGACAATAGGTTGGGATATAGTACCATATCTGAAGTACTTGTTTGATTATTGTTTTCATGAAGGAACTTTACCAAATGAATGGAGAGTTGCTATAGTAGCCCCTGTATATAAAGGAAAGGGTGATAGACATAAAGCTGAAAATTACAGGCCAATCAGTTTGACATGTAAGCTTTGGGTAAGCATTCTTTCTGATTATATAAGACATCTTTGCGAAATTAATAACTGGTTTGATAGAAGGCAGTTTGGGTATAGGAAAGGTTATTCCACTGAAGACCAAGTTGTAGGATTCCAGCAAGATATAGCAGATATCCTGGATTCAGGAGGTCAATTGGACTGTATCGCGATTGACATGTCTAAGGCATTTGCTAGGGTAGATCATGGGAGACTACTGGCAAAAATGAGTGCAATTGGACTTGTCAAAAGAGTGACTTAATGGGTGGCTCTGTTTCTAGAAAATAGAACTCAGAGAATTAGAGTAAGTGAAGCTTTATCTGTCCCTGAAATAATTAAAAGGGGAATTCCTCAAGGCAGTATTATTGGATCTTTGTTTTCTTGTATATATCAATGATATGTGTAAATAAGTGGAATCAAAGATAAGGCTTTTTGCACATGATGTTATTCTGTACAGAGTAATAAATAAGTTACAAGATTGTGAGCAACTGCAAAATGACCTCGATCATTTTGTGAGATGGACAGTAGGCAATGGTATGATGATAAAGGGGTTAAAAATCAGGTTGTGGGTTTCACAAATAAAAAAAAAAGTCCTCAGTTTTAATTACTGCGTTGATGGGGTGAAAGTTCCTTTTGGGGATCATTGAAAAATACCTAGGTATTAATATAAGGAAAGATCTTCATTGGGGTAATCACATAAATATGATTGTAAATAAAGGGTACAGATCTCTGCACATGGTTATGAGAGTATTTAGGGGTTGTAGAAAGGATGTAAAGGAGAGAGCATATTTGTCTCTGGAGAGACCCTAACTAGAGTATGGTTCCAGTGTATGGGACCTTCACCAGGATTACTTGATTCAGGAACTGGAAAAAATCCAAAGAAAAGTAGTTCGATTTGTTCTGGGCGATTTTCGACAAAATAGTAGCGTTAAAAAAATCTTGCAAAGTTTGGGCTGGGAGGAAGGAGACCAGCTGCTCGAGTACGTGGTATGTTCCGAGCTGTCGGTGGAGAGATGGCATGGGAGGACATCAGTAGATGAAGAAGTTTGAGTGGCGTCTTGAAAAGTAGGAAAGATCACAATATGAAGATAAAGTTGGAATTCAAAAGGACAAATTGGGGCAAATATTCGTTTAGAGGAAGGATAGTTAGGGATTGGAATAACTTACCAAGGGAGAAGTTCAATAAATTCCCAATGTCTTTGCAATCATTTAAGAAAAGGCTAGGAAAACAACAAATAGTGAATCTGCCAGCTGGTCGAATGCCGTAAGTGCAGATCAGTAGTGATTGATTGATTGATTCATTCATTCATTTTTGATGTGAATAGAGAAATCTGAAGATGACCATTTGGTTTCTTGAATTCTGTAATGAGTTTACTAATGTATTTATTTAATGTCTCATTACTTTTTCCTGTGCGTTATAAATTGTACTCGATGAACTGGAAAATGTTTTCATATTTCCACTATTAACAAACCGACATTGTAAACGCATTATTTCTGATCAATCAGATTAAGTAAAAGAGAAACATCAAGCTCATTTATCTACGGTAATTGAGATAATAGGCAGCTGTTCCTGTAGGCATTTTTTAAAATTAAGTCATAGGCTAAGTGACATAAAATTGGATGATGCCAGAGGGGATAAGTGCAGGCAATTCTACGCCCCGAAGCCATGGCTCTTCGATGCTTGGTTGTGATGAGATGGGCTTTGAGTGAATCGTCATGACGCCTACATTTATTCAGGGAGTCATTTGGTTGATTCGCGGAAATTAAAGTACAGGTACATGTTACAAATGACAGGTAGTCTACTAGCAAGGATTTTTTGGCTCAAACGTTATGCTGGTCCGTTCTGCAGGAAAATGAACCTGCAACTATAAGCTCCGAAAGCGAATGTCTCACCGAATTGAGGTACACAAGATCCTGTGATGGCCTTTCCGTTGATAGGCAGAGAGAAATGGTAATAATTTGAACCACAACTATTACAATGTACGGGAGCAACGACAGGAAGTAATGCAGTCTATCGTTTCGTTAACAGGAGATGTGGAGTTTCGTGCGAGATCTAAAGGACATCGACAGATACAATCATCTTAGTTGATTGGAGGAAGTAGTTCTTAGTGATTAAATATTTTTTTTTAAATATTAAATTTTACGTTTCGTATGTCCGCAATATGACTTCACTTACTGTTGTGAAAAGTGCAGTAGAATAGAACGTAATACTGTAAAACTGTGTAATCATATAAAATTTCACTCATATTTCTATCGACAGTAATGATTACCGGGCGAGTTGGCCGTGCGCGTAGAGGCGCGCGTCTGTGAGCTTGCATCCGGGAGATAGTAGGTTTGAATCCCACTATCGGCAGTCCTGAAAATGGTTTTCCGTGGTTTCCCATTTTCACACCAGGCAAATGCTGGGGCTGTACCTTAATTAAGGCCACGGCCGCTTCCTTCCAACTCCTAGGCCTTTCCTATCCCATCGTCGCCATAAGACCTATCTGTGTCGGCGCGACGTAAAGCCCCTAGCAAAAAAAGTAATATTACAAAATCAAGAAAACTGCTGCCCACTCAAACGATCTACAGTTCCTGGGAGTATTCAGTTGGCCAGCGTCACTACTAAGTTACTCAGCTGTATTTAATAATTTTCGTGACAAATGCCGCTGTCTCGCATATCAAGCAGCTCCTCAGTTAACTTCATGAAGCTGAGATAACCTTAGCCCCCTTTCTCTCCGCCACATACGTTACTAAAATGACTTAACGCGTTCTGAACATACAGTGGTGCTGACCGTGATATTCCCGGCTCCGTACATGAAATAAAAATATATTTTGTGTGAATCCATATTGCTTACGTATGGCCAACCAGTTTGTTGTCACTGTAGGCTTAATATTATTATAGTTTCACATTCTATTCTGCCCTCCTGTTTTCCACATGATCTACTAAAATAAGCATTATGTTGTCAGAGACTGAATTAAACTATTTTTTGATTCTTTACAGATAAAATGCAACATGCCATTGCGGATGCAGACGGGAGGAAAATCTTAGATCTCCTTTCTTCTGAACAAAGTAAGTACAGCAATTATTCTTTTACGTGCTAGTCTTGGAATTGAGAGCCAGATATCTTAATTCGATCCTTCTTACAGCAGGTATCGTTTTAATTATGTCGTCAATCATTTCATCAGTTATCATTTATTGTAAAGTCTGCAAGTGGTATGTGGATTGTCATTAGACTGATTTAGAATCGCTTCTATGATCTGAGGAATTTAGAAGGGTTCACCATCCGTCGACCTCAAAAAATATTGAATGGCAGCGATGATGGACATTGCGGTAATAATAAGATAATGTAGGAAAAAATATAACGGGTGAACACTTTTTGTTCTAAACATATTTACGGTGTATACACACGTGGTGTGGCTCTGAAAAGGCTGTCTGCTCTGCAACCTGACGTGTTAGACCAATGGGTTTTGTCCCTGCGCAAACAGTGCTTCAGTAGCTGTAAATCATAAAGGGCCTTGAAAAAAGGCCATTGCTTTTATTAATTAGCAGCTACAGTACATACGAGGATTTCAGCAAAAGGCATGGAAACTTTTTTCTTCTTGAAGATACCAGTCCGGTTGGAAAATGTGACATCATATACGCGTAACACGGCTCTTTGTTAAAGTCCCCGATGTGTGTGGAGTTATGCTACCCGCCGAGCACGCTTCCCCTGCGAGCATGTCAGCTCTGAGCAGCGGGGAAGTGCGACGTCACAACTGGAGAACTTGGTCAAGGTTGTATTACGTCAGACGGAATGTTCGATTCCCTTCCATCATTAATTTCTTCTGAATGAATTAAGATATGAAAGACATGAACTACATCACCGTGTAGCTTATTTTTTATAATCATGAATCCCAAGTTTCAAAGAGATCTGTTGAAAATTACGGAAGATATTAGCCATTACAATTTCTTGGGGATATTGAATAAAAAGGCAGGTATCTCGCTTGTCAAGCCAGTTCACTTGGCACCACAGCCGAGATCGGACGGCCGGCTGTTTGGTATTCTGTGGTCATTATGTAAGTCGTCAGTTCGACCCTCTGCGAAAGTTTAAGTCCGCGTATTACGACGCACTACAAGACTTAGAATATTTTCAGTGTTGTGTGTGTGGTGTTAGAAACTGCGCCTTACTTGAAGTGCGAACAGTTGAAGAGTGTTACCATTTTCGAGGACAGTGTGACTGGAATTTACATTTTCTCACCAATGCGATGTTACGCTAATATACTGTAAGTTGATGTTCGTATTTGAACGAAAGTGATTAACTTGACATTGAATACTGAAAGTGTTGAAACGTGATCATCAGTGAAACGTCAAAACTGTCCATGATTTTATATTTAATTTTGACAAACTGTACTAGTAGTGGAACATAATCTAATATTTTCAGACTGTTCAGGTTATTGAATTTACGGTAGTGGAGCATCATAGTGCACAGTTGTTCTACCAAAGGTGTTGGAATATTTTTCAAACTGTACGTCGATGTTACGAACGACTGATATAATTAATCATATTTAACAGTGTTGTCGAACTTTGATTCTATTTTACAAGTGTCCAGATTCTTAAGTGAGCATAAACTCAGTACAGTATTTAAACGATCTGCTGCATTTAACATTCTTTAATTATCCCGATAAGACTTGTAACGAACCAAGGACGGTTCCAGGAAGGACAGTGTTTTCTTTTGCCATTTTCGATAGTGAACGGGATTAAATTCACGTAACTTATTCTTTTCCCTTCGATGTTATGTGTCAAACGGGATACCTTGTTTTCTACATACAGTAGTTATTCGGTCTATGTTCTCACACTTGACTTTGTAATGCGGTACATTGGTATAATTAAATATGGGCATGTATTTCCAAGTACTTGCAGCAATCGCTCGGCAAATATCAACGAAAGTTCAATATAAAGGAAGCGAAAAACTCCCAGTAATATGTGCTGGTATGGCGCACAGAGCGCAGGGAAACGTGTAGAATGGAGTAATGGCACTATTCAAATGTCATGCTTCAAATAACCACAATCAGTGCAGAACATATCCTAAGTCATGTGCCGATTGCAATTATGGGCCTTTTCCCAAGAGGAATTTCCGCGGTAGGTACATATTAAGCAAAACGAAAGGGAACACAAAAATAAGAACTCCCAAAAGCACAGGTTTAGAAAAGATGAACATATATATTGAAACAACTTCAAAAGAATAACAAATGTTTACACAACAGAGAGTAAAAATCGGATCGTTTGATGCACCATAGAAAAGGGGAATCATACAAGTTATTGACAGGTCTTATTTTGGTTCATACAGGCACTAAAAAGGGTAATCACACTAATCACAATAAATCTTTGGTATACTCAGGTACAAGATAAGGGCCATAGGAATAAATTAATGTTCTCATTACATTCAAGTTCCAATATGACAAAGTACACATAAATGCTGCGCAAAAAACAGCAAGAAATTTTGAAAAGGAACAAGTAAAAATTACGCAAGTTAAAGGGAACTTTCCAGTACCTAAAATGGTACGCAATAAAACGACATTATATCCCCCAAAATCTAACACACTTGTTTAAGACAGGAAGATACTAGAACATTCGAAATGTAAACAGCAGACGCAGTGCGAAATTGGCAGAGCACAATGTTACCAAATTTCATTAGCAAATTATAAGAAAATACGAATGGGAGACGAAAAGGAGAATGGAAAGAGGAACAGGAAAAGAAAACCAAGAAACAAACAGCGGGGAAAGGGAAATGATCAGGCTGTCAAGTCCCACTTCAAAACAAGGGAAGGCAAAGTTCATGCATAACACTTAGAATCTGAGGGCCAACATGATATCGCTAGTCCAGTACACTTCCTCCTTCACATTTCCACCACAAGTCTAAAACCAATAGTTTGGCACGGCGCAATTAGTAGAGTCCTGAAGGGACTAGAGTTCGAAATCCAAGCATTAGCCAAGCCCATACGGAGAAAGAGAGGGCATAAATTGAATGGATGACAATAATAATAATAAAGGTCTGCTCACCCAGTACGTAAAGAAGAGTGAAGTAAAAATTGAAATTCACACGGTCCAGCCGCGTACACTGCTCAAGCTCTCACTGCCGATCACAACATGTCAATCACACCTGATCGCCGAACAGGAGAAAGCGGCCAGTATATATACGGAAGCGAAGCGAGCTCGAGAAAACACTAGAACCGGGTGACGTCACGGTGATAGCGCGTGGAGGGAGAACAGTCCAAGCAGTGGCGAGACAGACTTGTAAGCAGAAAGTTCGTGAAGCAGCGCAGTATAATGTGCACCGAAATCGGAGCGGAGAAGTATGCACAAGGTAAGCGAAGTTGAGCTCGTAACAACTTTAACAAGGTGACTTTATTTTTTACGTGATTAACACATCACAAGTTTAATTTTGAGTTCAGCTTAATCCATCAGTAATGACTGTGTTCTTCTAATTAATTAGTGAAATCCCACTGTGAAGACAATTGAGTGCGCTAGTGACTCGTTAAAGAACGCTACTGACCATAATCTCATTTGTCCAGATCAGTTA
Source organism: Anabrus simplex (assembly GCF_040414725.1). Classification (NCBI taxonomy): domain Eukaryota; kingdom Metazoa; phylum Arthropoda; class Insecta; order Orthoptera; family Tettigoniidae; genus Anabrus; species Anabrus simplex. The sequence continues at coordinate 152,563,971 of NC_090266.1, forward strand.
CTTTGAATCCATTTCATACCCAGTGCCATGTTACAACCAAGACCACGAGTGCTCGTAGACCATCCAGACCTCCGACATATTCGAGACCTTCCAGATATTCGAGACCTGCTCGGAAGATGGTGGCACCGTGAGCAAACATTGCGACCCCGCAATGTACAAGGACCAGTTCAACCCCAGGAGAAGTACTCATTGTAACTGCTGTGCTGAGGTGATGTTAAAACTCTGACTTTATTTTATGAATAAACGTTTCAAAAAATTAGCATTAAATTATACTTACTTCCCTCTCCTCTGTAACAAGTCAGATAAGGACCGGTCACCCCTGTGCCGAGTCTTGTGTTCACCTAGCCATCAAAACAAAACTTTTACGGTTACAATATACAGACGAAAGGACAAGGTGTTTACTACATGTGTAAACAATGAATAGCACTGAAATATCGTAACACACTTTATTACGGTAGTATACAGGGCAATATGGCCTTCCCGGAGCAAAAGAATGACAACACAGTAAACATAAAGTTGACATGACAAACGTGGGCCTAAAGACCCTCAAAGTAGTCCCCTGCTACTGACACCACACGCTGCCAACGATGTGGGAGGCACTGAATACCATCTGCCTCAGCATTTGCCGCACCATGTGTGAATCGGGTCACCTGTTGGCGCACAGCATAAACAATGTACTCTCGCGTTGCAAACCGCCTACCACGTAGTGGTTCATTAATATTTCGAATGAGATCAAAGTCACAGGGCGAATTGTCGGGAGAGTACAGTGGGTGCTCCAAGTCTTCCCATCACCAACGTCGCCCTACACACTCTGCTTTGTGTGGTTTTGCATTGTCGTGCAGGATTATTGCACTGTCCACAAGATCCGGTCGTTTCTCCCGAACGCCACGTCGTACCTGTCGCACCAGGAAGTCCCTGTAGTACTGTGCGGTCACTGTTCTCCCATGTGGAACAAAGTGGCAAACAATGACACCCCTGACGTCATACGCGACGATCACCATCAATTTGACTGGGGAAGGATTCTGACGGACCTTCTGCCTCCTTGGTGATCCAGCATGTCACTACTCCGCAGTCTGACGTTTCAGTTCTGGTTCTTATGCCCTGGCTCAAAATTCATCGATGGCGATTATTCGTGACAAGAATTGATCGCCGTCCTGTTGCCAGCTTGCAGGGTGGTCGGAACATGTTGCATAGCGCATCTACCTTTAAACTTCCGCCAGTGCATGCGGTACCCACCGCGATGCGATTTTGCGCAGTTGCAGCTCATTACGCAATATCATGTGGACGGTGCGTTTGTCGATGCCACTTGCCCTCTCTAACTCCAGTAGCATCCATCGTCTTTCTTCATCCAGGAGCTGCTCGGTGACGGCACGTCCCACGTCGGTCTGCACACTGACAGGTCGTCCCGAACGTTGCTCGTCACTGGTTGACACACGTCCTTGCTGAAACTTTCCTACCCACCGTGCTACTGTACGGTACGGTACGGTAGGGCATTATTCCACCGGGCGAGTTGGCCGTGCGAGTAGAGTCGCGCGGCTGTGAGCTTGTATCCGGGAGATAGTGTTCGAATCCCATTGTCGGCAGCCCTGAAGATGGTTTTCCGTGGTTTCTCCATTTTCACACCAGGCAAATGCTGGAGCTGTACCTTAATTAAGGCCACGGCCGCTTCCTTCCAACTCCTAGGCCTTTCCTATCCCATCGTCGCCATAAGACCTATCTGTGCCGGTGCGACGTAAAACCACTATCAAAAGAAAGGGCATTATTCACAAGGGTTTCCGCTAATTCACTGTGACATTCCATCCCATTTCCCCCTCGGAGAACGGCTATTTTGATGTAAGCACGCTGCTCAACACGGGTTACTTCCATCTCGCACGACACTCACCAACTGACTGATTTCACAGCCTTCGCTGCGCTGCTACCAGCTATCACAGAGCCATCTGTTCTGCATACACACTATGCCTGCAGAACTTTCCACACGACACATATAAGTTTGTGATCCGTTCACATATCTACAAGAAAAAAAGTTGCCATGACGTTTGCCCCAATCCTTGTAGTTAGATTATGAAGATTATTGTAACTAAGAGTAGAACAATAGAGCGATTAAGGGTATGCCCTTTGGTGTAATTCAGACACCCTTGAATCCAACACTGGTGTCATACAAACAGTTTGTAAAGGGCTCGCTCTGGCCATTGGTACACTCGAAATCTTTAGTATCGGGTGGCCAGAAACATTCATTTCAGGCAATAAATCAGTAACAGCCCTCAGAACCACCCAGTCAGAACCCGCTTACACACTCTCTCTCATTGGTCACATCCATTAGACGCGTTAACACATGCGCACACATATGAAGAGTGAGGGTGGTGGGGAACACGTAGTACGAGGATATCTAGCATGAACGGAACACACGCGAGGGGAAGGTACTTGCTTCCCTGCCTGTTCACACGTCCCACTGGGTCGACAATGAAGGGAGAGGGGAATGAAGAGAGGAACCACATGGTTCGTTCAAGGCAACAGACGTAATGTGTATGTCAACTCATTGAGGGTCAAATTCTCCAGTTTCTTTGTAATTCTTGTGTGCGAAGTCTGGCTGAAATGTTAGCGGTCTCGACTATGACTTCATTATCAAATGGCATCGCGCTCAGCCACTGTAATAATGACCCTTATTTTCGTCAATATTGGCCCTGTTAACTACTATTACTACTACTACTACTTTTTATCCTCAAAAACCAAAGTAAAAATAACCTGGCATTAAAAAATTATAATTATCAGAGACGCAAGAGCGTTTGGAAAACCGTTCCCATGAAGTTATTGTCGGCGCTGATCAAACAATTGAAAATCCACAGCCTGTTTCCAGTCATTCGATCGGGTCAGGAATGGAATGAAGCCCCACCTAGCGGTGAGGATACGAATTGTGCCGACTCCCGAAGCCTGTCGCACTCCGCCGGGGCGATGATTAATGAATGAAAGATGAAATGAAATGGTATTGGAGAGTGTTTCTGGAATAAAATATGACGGGGAAAACCGGAGTACCCGGAGAAAACCCTGCCTCGCTTCCGCTTTGTCCAGCACAAATCTCACATGGAGTGACCGGGATCTGAAGCACGGAACCCAGCTGTGAGAGGCCGGCGCGCTGCCACCTGAGCCACAGAGGCTCAACCTGATCAAAGAATTAAATGCCATACATTGGTGTGGGATTACATCGTGCACACTTCATCGCAATTAAATTACAGTTAATTGTTTTCCTTGAATAGGAAAAGCTAGTATAGACAGAATGTTTAACCATAGAAACATCTTAATCAGTTCCCGAAAAAATGGAGTTAAGAGTGAACTCTGAGTACGCAACGTCGCATGCCACACCTCCTGGAAGACGAACACGCGTGACGTTGCCTTGGTTACTTCTCCTTCATTCTCAAGGTTGGCCAAAATCCTCGCCCAAATGTTACCAGTTTCTTTTTTCCACCCGGAATTCTTGTGATCGCGATTGTACAACGTGGCAGTTTCGTTGTAATTAACTAGGTGTAGAATGGTGATAATATGCATTTGCTTGAAGTAGGTGTGGGGTTAAGTGGATATGGAGAATAGCCTGTGGAAGACTCCGTGGCACCGAAACGAATCACTAAACTGCTTCTTTACATAATTAGACGTGACATTTGTTGTGGGGTCCTAATGAAAATATTTTAAATTGCAAAATGTGTCGCCTCTCTGAGCAAGCCTAGGAGATGATGGACCAGGGCAGGTCGACACTTCTCTTATCAGACATTTTCGCGAACCTGTAGACGGGCATTTTAGCGCGATTCCTTTTGTACTGTTGTTCATCTCTAACAAAGTGTATTAAATCACTACAGGGTGGTCGGAAACAATGTGAACCGGGTTTGTGAGCGTTAGACGATTGGTCATAAATGATAAATAATGTGAAAAAATGTAATTCCATATCTCGTGCCGTTGTTATTTTATCAGCTGTTGAAGTTAACCAATCAGATCATTCCGCGGGAGAATTCAAATAGGCTTTGCGAGGCGGTGTTTTTAAATCTGCACCTGGCTTAAGACCGATTAAAGAACACCAATCGAAGGAAAAACCTTCGCCAAGGGATGGACTTGAATGCGTATCTCTGAACTGACAGAATCATGCCATAGCAAGTAAGTTACCGTGACACGGGCTGAAACCCACGGTGTGTTTGATGCTGTTTTCTCGGCATCGGTAACTGCTAGGTGATCGGTTATTTACGGAAATGTTGGCCAAGCAGCCATGTAGCATGCGTACAGTGGACATTGCAACGCAAACCTTCTTCGATTGGTGCTCTCAAGTCGGTTTTAAGCCTCGCGTAGATTTAGCAACACCGCCTTGCGAAGCCCATTTGAATTCGCCCGCGAAACGATCTGATTGGCTAACTTCAAGCAGCTGACAAAATGGCAACGGTGCGAGATATCGAATTATTTTTTCAAATTATTTATCATTATGACAAACCCTCTCACGCTCATATAGCCGGTTCACATTGTTTCCTACCACCCTGTATAGACACAACGTTAGAACAGAATTGCACATTGTTAACAACAACTCACTGGCAGCATGAAATGTTGCATAATTACTTCTCCCTCTTTATTTTATTTAGTACTAGCTGTTGTGCACCTGCCACCGATAGCTATGTGACAGCAGAAGTGGCAGAGTGCACCTCGAATAACAACAGTCAGTGTAATCTTCATAAGTTTTATCAGTTAGAACATTGTTAGTTTCCTTCCTACTCGGTGATATTAGGGCATCTTGTCATCAAGGAAGTTTTTAATTTCCCCCTCCTTTGATGACTCCCTTTTCTCTTATTCGTCTCCTTCACATTTTCTTTCTCATTTCAACGGCAGTCTTCCTGATCAATATAGAGCCGAAGAACACGCGATTTTGCACCTTATGAATACAATCACGACATCAAAGACCATCATCGCCAAATAACTCGTTAACACGACAATTGAACATTAACAGCGTTGGTCGGCGTTGATGGACTTAGCATTAATAATCTAAACTCGTGAATATTTCTGTTATCTTAGCCCGTACTGTGAAAATGTAAGGAGATATAAATGATCGGATGTTGTAGTTAGAACTAGTATTTCCGGTGATGTTTGGGATTATGTGAAAAATAAATAATTGGGAATATCTCCGTTATTAATCCGCGTAAGGTAAAATCTCATTAAACATGAAAGACCGGAAGTAATAATTTGCACAATTTTTATTATATAAGGTGCTTCGATACAACTAATATTATTGGAGAAATTTTACACTGATTGGCCAAAAGTCACGGGAAGGGGTGTCTCATTAGAAAATGTGCCGTGTATGACCTCTGAACGTTGCGACTAGCTGCGGTGTAGCTGAGCATTCTGTCACAGACACCAGTGTCGTGAAGATGGCAACACGTAGCGAGTTAACTGACTTTGAACGTGGGATGATCATCGGCGCACGGCGCGTGGATTTGGCCCTGTTTTACGGCTGAATGCCCTTCCTGATGTTGACTGGGTTAGTGGTGTATGTAGATGAAGAGGAGTTTATTCATTCGAACACATACCCCAGTCCCTGATCCAGAGGAATTAACCATAAACTGTTAAAATCCTAGCCCCGGCCGTGAGTCGAACCCGGAGCTCTCTGAACCGAAGACCAGTGCGTTGACCATGCAGCCGAGGTGCCGCACATATCGGATAAGGTATACAAAAGATGAAAAGGGGTTCATTTCAGATCTCCGTTTGTGTCGTCACGGCAAAACGGCCTAACAGAATTTGTTGAAACTTATGTGTTTAGGTTCAAGAATAGCCAGGGTGTGCATTAGGCTATAAATTATTCGGTTAGTATGTGGTGACGTAGCAAAATTAAGGGGCAAATAACGGGAATACGAAATCTTTTTAAATATTATTTGTATCAATAACGGAAAATAATACTTGTGTATAACATAATTTGTGATATTGATCAATACCAGGGGTGATGATTTTAGAATTTTCAAATCGGAAGTTTCGCAATTTGATTTGTACTTACCGGTATAGATTCTCGTTGATGATGAATTGGTCATTTAACAATTGTATTGTGGTTCAAAAAACATAGAATTGAATTTAATTCTGATAAACCGGTAATCTGTTTTGATAACATTAATGTGACAGTATTATAGCATTTGCAAATAGCTAATAGTAAAGTAAAAATGTATCAGGTATCATAAAATTGTACATCTATTTTAAATTGATTTAGGATTAAGCATAATATATAAAGGGAACATATTTACAGTGATGCAAAATAACGATATTAAAATGAAAATATACAAAGTTAACTTAAGGCATGTTAATGAATCAATAACACTGTTGAAGTAATTGAAGAACGTGTCTGAACATTTTGTTCGGCCATTCGTGCTCTTCTATCAGTTACAATTAAAATGAATTAAGGTATTTTCCAGCACGACCCCAAATACATTGCATAGCTGCTTAGGCGAATTCTACTTGACATTTCAAACTCCTCGGTTTACGTTTCTAGAAGAAAAATAAGAGGTTTTACTCCTAAAATTGTTGATTTCGCATTTATATGACATGTTAATATCATTTTCGCCGGGCTGAGTGGCTTGGACGGTTGAGGCACTGGCCTTCTAACCCCAACATGGCAGGTTCGATCGTAGCTTAGCCCGGTGGTATTTGAAGGTGCTGAAGTATGTCACCCTCGTGTGTGTATATTTACTGGCACGTAAAAGAACTCCCGCAGGACTAAATTACGGCAGCTCGGTGTATCCGAAAACCGTCAGAAAAGTAGGTAGTGGGACGTAAAAATGTATATTATTATTATTATTATTATTATTATTATTATTATTATTAGCATTATCATTTTCTCTCTTATACAAAACACATTAAATATGGTTTACAGATCATGAAAAAAAATACAAACTTACGAGCATTTAACAACACTTCATGTAATATAGATATTATGAAAATTCACCACCCCCAGCTATTATAGGCTGTATCTTGTCAGACTTGAAAACCAGGTGGAGAGTTCGAGTTCCACCGTCGGCAGCCCTGGATATGTTCTTTCCTTTTTTAATTTCCTAATTGTATACCAGACAGGCGCTTGGACTGTAGTTTAATAAACGCCACAGTTGTTACCCTGCCAGTCTTGACTCTCTTCTTTCCCACCGTCGCTACAAACCTTTAAGACCTCGGAGCACAGGTAGGTCTAATAAAATAGAATATCTGCGAGCGACATGCGACTTTTCTGATTAGTTCCAGGCGGGTTAAATACGACTTACACAATATAACCCTACAAATGAGATGTTTCTAAGAAGTTCTCGTTCGCAGTGTGTGTATTATTAGCAGCTCATTACTGTGGTATTACAGCAAGGTATTAATTATCAGCTCGAGCTGTGTCACGCAGCGACCGGTTGCACGCCAAGATAATAAAGCAAGAGCGACCATCTCTACTTGTTTTACTGTATCCTGTTTGAAATCCGGGAATCTTGAATAGTGACCGGTATTTCCGGGATTACTTACATTTGTTCAAAGATACAACCTACAGAATTTTCGACAAACTTGAAGTCATCCCAAGCCTCATTGACTGCTCGATTTTGGATTGACGATCCAGCCTCGATTATTCTGTATCCACTAATGTTCTGCAAATACATGACGTTGTTCGACTGCATGTTCTTGAATCCGAAAAGCCTGAGCTTCCTGTGAGCGAGACGACTTCCCCTACCGTTCAGTACGTTTACACACATCAATATAGGTAAGTGAAGGGCTTCACAAAAATAGTTGCAGGTGCACCGCGGTGGTAGCCAACGGTGTCACTAGCTTCCAAATGAACTGCGATAACAGAAGCATCTGAATATGACCTAGCACGATTTTTATGATGCAAATACTGAAACTTAGACTACCGTTCTTGTATAAAAGATCAAAGAGTGGCTCCTGCACTTTCGGTAGCTCCCTCGATGATACCCGCAAGAATATGGCTGCTCGAATTCGTGCATAGAATTTTGATTGTGAACGTTCTGTTTCAGCCTTGACAATTTCTAATTGTAGATTGCTCAGCCTCAATATTAGACTCTTTATCTGTGGCGCCGCAGTTCATTGTGAAACTTTGCCTCTTAAACGAGTGTTCGCCGTCAGACTGCCTCCGGTTCAACAGCCTACCTTTTGTAGATCTTCTACTGTTCTTTTCAGCCATCTTGTTTTCGGTCGACCTCTTCCACGCTGTCCTTCAGGATTCAGAAATTGATGTTTCTTTGGTACCTCAGATATATCTCCATCTTCATTTCTAGCCGACCTCAGCGTACCTGAATTGATTAATCTTGTTACTGGTGTAATCCAATAACTGTAATAGATTTCCACATTATATCGCTCTCTCTCCGTCGGCCATTTTCGCACATTGGACCAACTGTCCTTCCCAGGACCTTATTTTCAAATTTTCCAGCATCACGTGTCTCATTTTATTAAAAGGCCATGCTTATCAGAGGTAAGGGAGGGCTGGCCTTATAAGGGGCTTATAGATAGTTTAGTTCTTAATCTGAGGGTCCCTCACCGAAATAAACTGCCCAAAACAAGAATACCCTTTGTTAGCTGAGATCTAAGATCCAACCAGCTGGTCAGTTTTAAGATCCAAGCCATTAAATAGTGTATACCGTATGTATTTTGTGTTGACAAGGTGCACGGGGAAATCTGGGTAGTAATGGTAGTCCTTGCAGTCAGAAGGCTTGTCTCATTGTGTTATTAATTTACCATGTATAGGAAACCATCACCCTAACCGGCAGCATTAAACAATGTTTCTTTTCTCTTTAACGTCACGCCAACACAGGTTTTCGGAGATACTGGCATAGAAAAACTTGGTTTGGGAAAGTACCGTCCGTTGCTTTAATTTAGGTACAGGCTCGGCATTTACCTACTGTGAAAATGAGGAAGAAATCGAAAACAAAGATAATTGAATGAAATTAGCGAGAGGGTGGATGTCACAGGCAGTGAAATTCGTAGACATCGAACGGATGTTTCATGGATAAAGACTAAATGGTCTCCTGTTCTGTGCATTTGGGTATGGAAGTTATTAACTGATGAGCAATTTCATTAGAGATAGCTGCCGTTTACACAAAATGACGAATTGTTTGGCCGTTGAATGTAATAGTATGGCGTGCCATGTGACTGAGGTGTCCTCAGACCTCGATAATAGTTGAGCCCAGAATGAGTAAGACACGAGACCTCCGCGATTTGATCGCGGCCAGATTGTCGGGGCCAGGCTTACATGTTAATCCGTCTCCGAATTCATGCAAGAACTGGGCTATACAAGTGTCACATTTTGAGAAGTATACCGAATGTACGTGGATTCGAGCAAAGCCATTGCCGTCAAAGTTCAACTACCATGGTGTAAAACGCGTTGATAACCAGGATCGTCGTCGGCTAGCTCGGATGGTGAGAGCGGACAGACTGTCTACAGTGCAGTAGATCTCTCGCGAATTTATTGCTGGATAACAATGAAGTGTGATTAACCATACCATCTTCCCGCAATGGGGTACAGAAGCTGGAGACATGCACCTACATCAAGACAATTCCCCGGTCCATTGCTCCCGAAATGTGGCAAATTTCTGCAGTGAATACTTCATGGTTAGCGGATATTTGCCTGAAACCCATGGTCATCAGACCTCTATCCTGTTGAACACGCCTGCGATGCTGTCGAAAGATACGTGCACATCTTTGACCGTACTGTGGCAAATTTCCGTGCATTATGGGAAACCGTGGAGTGTGTAGGGATCAGTACGGCTTCCTAACAATTCCTGTGTGTTACGGAGTCCATGCCATGCCGCATCTACTTCGTGTTAAAGGCGAAATTGCGTGTCAGGTTGTCCTAAGCAAGTATCTCTAATTCAATTGCTCAGAATGTATTTCCTCAGTCTTTTCAAATGTACAAACATCTGTTTTCATATCCTCTTCTTCCATATGCGTTTTGTAAATATGTATGTACACCGACGAGCCATTAAATTATGACCAGCTAATTAATACGGCGTAGAACCTCCTTTTGCCCGCAGAACCGCGCCAACTCTGCGAGGTATCGATTCAGAGAGATGGCAGATGGTAGCTATCCTGGGGCATCTCATACCACAAGCGCAACAATAGGTCTTCCAGTTGGCGTACTCTCTGGGACGGTGGTAATGTAGCACGAATCCGCTTCTCTAAGTCGAATCATTAATTTTTCATTGGGTTAATATCCCGAGTTATTTGGGAGCTTCGGCATTAAAGCAAATTCACTGACCTGTTCTTGGACCAATCATCCACAAATCTGGAATTGCGGCATGTCGCGTTGTTATGTTGGAACTGGCCATCACCAGCAGGGTTCACTGTTGATGTGAATGATTCTTGGTTTCCAATAACGTCCAGATACCGACAGCTGTCAGTGATTGGTGTACCGTTATAATATTGTAGGTTACAGTGTGTCCCATAAAAACATCGCCCAGACCATCACACCTCCTCAACCAGCGTGTCCCCACACAACAGTGCAACCAGATTCCATAGCCTCCGATGGTATTGGGCGTGCACATGCTCAGCCATCGATTTAATGAATCAAAAATCTGGAATCAACGGACTAGACAACCTTTCCCCAGCCCAAGTGTCGATGACTGCGTGCCCGTCTCATGCGCTGCTGGAGTTGGAGTATAGTCATCATTTGGGTACGACTGGATCTTCCAAATCCGCAGCCTGATGTGTAGTAGTGTTCGATGAATCTTGTGCAATGAAATACGGCCCTGGTCACTACTGTTGTACATCTGAGCGATTTCTCAAACTGGGATCCTGTGGTCGCACCGAACAATGCCCGACAGTGTCCGATGGCCTCTGGCATCAATGAACCGGACACCGGTATCAACACACAGCTAGACGACGTGTTGTAGTTTGCCCATCATTTCACAATTATCGATACGTGCTCACGACAGCGACTTGAGAGCAGCGAACAAGCCGGGCCGTTTCACAGATGGTGGTACCAAGACGCCGCACAGCTGTCTGACCGCGCAAAATACCTTTGCATAGAGAAATGTTCTATAAACCTTAAAATAACTGTTCAAAAATATGTTTTAAGATTTTCCTTATTCTTATAAGAATTGGGGTTTAACTTGTCTTAATAATAATAATAATAATAATAATAATAATAATAATAATAATAATAATAATAATAATAATGTCAATAATGATCAAATGGATTAGGGCTTTCCTTAATGCTGCTGAACGTAGGTTATTTTGTGACTACAGGTTTTGAAAAATACTCCAGATTAAAATAAATCTGCAACAATTTGTATTCTGTGTTGGACTCCTAGCTTTATACAATCCATAGATATTTCATTTGAACTATTACAGGATGATATTAAAATGCTAATTTTCATTTGAGAATGCACTACATTACGTAATAGTATTTGAAGTGTAGGTACAGTCATAACAATTGAACTCTTTAAGTAAACGTAATAAAATACTGTTCATGAATACACAAAATATATTTTATCTCCCTTGTCCTAAAAATCTCTACATCTCTGGTCAAAACAGTAATAAATTAACTTGTCACTGAAATACGATTTCATGAGTCAGGCGAAACACATGCCGTTCCTTCCATCTGGTTCTTATCACAGTTAAATAAACAGTGGAGAAATACATGTGGTGCAACGAAGTACTTAAGAATGGAAGGTATTAATTAACACATTTATGATTTATGATTAGACTTAAGTACCACACATCTGTTCGATTAAAGAAAAATAAGGATGATAACAAAGTAATGATGTATACAAAATAATAATGCACTACATAATAAATATGTATAAAGTATATCACCTTTATATTATTCTTTAAACACTGGTCCATTGCTCTATACTGTTTCTGATGCCGGATCTTGTAGTAAACTTAGGACCTCAGAAGGATTTGGGTCGTTTTTCTTTTGTGGATTTCTTCTCAGGCTACTTATTAGGTGATCAGATGACACCATCTTCCACTGTTTGCTTCCTGGGCCATTTTCGAGTATTCCATAGACGGAAGAATTTGCTGGATTTATTAAGTGCCTCTTGGGCCTCTTCTGAAAGTTGACCTATGGGGACTAGGGATAATTTTATTATACGAGCGCCATGCAGTAAAACCTTATGGACACTCTGGGGCATGTAGTACCAACTGTATTCTTTGCTGTATCCAAACTGTAGCTTTCAAAGATTTTACCATTTACCTCATATCCAGAAGAAAGTGTTCTCAAGATTACTCCAAATTGCTTAACTCTTCATTTACACCAGTAATATAGGAAACTAAAGTTGTATTACTGAAATTTCCTAGCAGAATTTCCATCGTTAGTAGTTTCAAAATTCTGGTTTCGGAATATCTAGCAATAGGCCCATTTCTTTGCGGATTTTTTCTTGAATATTCTTTTTCCCAACTTCTACTATTTCTTTGTGAGGCTTCTTTAACTGCCATAGCCTACTTTTCCCTCTAGTCTATAGAAAATATGGAGGATGAATTCAAAGAAATTTTATCCAGGCATGAAGGCTTGAGATTCCAAATGAGAGTGAAGATTCTTTTATTGGTCTTTTAAGTACAGAATCCAAATCGTTCATCTGTTTTGGTGTAGCACCACATATGTAGCAATTTTGCAGTGATGAATTATTTAGATAGCTGCAGATCTTTCCATCAAGCCATAGTCAAATGGAGCTCCGGTACAAATTTTACATTCTCCCATTCTATTTCAACACTAGTTGGTGCCAGCTCCTTAATTTCCCGTTCAATTTCTTCACGAACAAATCTACAGGTTTCTTTTCTAAACGTGATTTTTATGCGACGACACAACTTCACTGAAGAAGGGGTGGGATTTTTCAATAATACTAATTCCTTTTCTGTCCCGTCATCTTCAACACCTACGCATTTCATTTCCAAAGGCACTAAAGATATAGTAAATTAAAAAGTCATCCCTTTCATCATTTTCTATAAACATTTGTTTACAACGGCCCTGTCCTTATGCACCATCACACCCCCACTTAAACAGAACTATTATATCTGAAGTTAAATGTAGTTGTTTTGGCACTTCATGTTGTACTAAAGCAAGTCTTCTAATAATATGGCCAGTCAAATCTTGCATCGGAATTTCTCTACTGTATACACCATTCTGCCAGCGTGACACATATACCGTTCCACGCTCCAAACGCAATAAATGTTTCCGGGTAGGGGTGGTCATATTGTAATGGTTCATCGGTGTTATTATTATTATTATTATTATTATTATTATTATTATTGGGGTATGTTATACCATTTGTATTTGGAGTAGTATTGATTCTATTGATGATAAATAAATGAATCTAAATCAAATCAAATGGGGTCCAAACCAACTACCTCTTGAATGAAACCTTCCACCTGCAGAATACATACCCCGAAGCCAAGTAGCTCACCCAAAGTATATTTATTAATTCTCTAAAGTAGTGGTCCGCAAATAGGGAGAGAGAGACGAGGGGGGGGGGGGCTGATAATTTAGGTGGGCGCGCCTAAGATTGAAAGTTCCTACGACGATACTTCACTTTATTTTTGAACAATTATTACTATCATCCGATTTGCAGTACAGTAAGCCAGGCAAGATTCTCTTCAACTCCTATTCAAAACGAAGATAATATACCTTCACGGAAACACACAATCTTAATTTGAATTTCACAAAGGCTGGTAACTGGACCCTGCCAACACGAGGTCGGAGATTAGGTACTGTCACACGTCTTCGACTACAGCAATTACCCCAGCGTCATTTCAGATCCGAACCAACTTCCACCCATTGTAGCTTACGAATACAAAGTAACAAATAGCCACGTGACACTGTTTCAATCACTATCTCGCTACGCTGCGAAAATACTTTTTCTCAGCCCGAAATTCGTCAGTCGGTGCAAAGAATGAGTGAACAGTACACTGTGTTGCAAAGATGAATTTCTACGCGTTCTGAGCAGGAGCAGTTAATCTTTTTTTAGGGGTAAATGTATCATCGGCATAATCAGGGACAGTGGCTGATTCTCAGCGGTAATAAGCGATCCCGTGAAAGTGATTTTTTGAGTGCCAGTTCTCCCACGAAAATAACGAATATGGAACACGATACGAATTTAGGTGTATGTTCACCTTCCTCATTTGCTTCAGCTCTCGCCGGTAAGGTTAATTATTCGATAAAAAACAGGAGTGCGCAAATGTCATGATTATCTAAAACTACCTTTCACTAACATTCTTGTGAAAAACCAATAACGGCTACAGTGTGTTCCTTCCTAAGATAGTTTAGCCATCGATAGTTTCGGACAGAGCACGCAGAGCATGTGAGTAAACCTATCGATATATTTAAGCGTCACGTGCAACAATTGAAACTAAATGCTATATTCGTAGAAACGTATGCTGCAATTCCTAAGAAAGCACTAAGATAATCCTTAGAAGCATCTTTATCGTAAAATCTATGACCCGGCACATTATTGGAGAGAAATTACTTGCCGAGCTGAGTGGTTCAGACGGTTGAAGCGCTGGCCTTCTGACCCCAACTTGGCAGGTTCGATCCTGGCTCCGGTGGTATTTGAAGGTGCTCAAATACGTCAGCCTCGTGTCGGTAGATTTACTGGCACGTAAAAGAACTCCTGCGGGACTAAATTCCGGCACCTCGGCGTCTCCGAAGACCGAAAAACTAGTTAGTGAGACGTAAAGCAAATAGCATTATTAGAAATTACTTGTTCCTGCTGCCGTAAATGTGTTTGCGATCATGCATGGAGTTACGTACCGGTATGGCGAGAAATAAACAACAATGTTTCAGAGTTGAAATAGTTGTAATATTAAATATTCAGTGCCATCTTTAAGAAATAATAATACAGGGTCTCTTTCCCTAAAGTTTTGGAAATTTCTCGTGCTTTAAGTCTTATTTAGTTTTAGTGTAAGTTAAGTTTCTGGATTTGCTCCTTCCTTCGAAGAATATTTTGTTCTATTTTATGAACAAACATAAAAGTGCACTTCTTAAATTGCATTAATATATTAATCTATCATCTTATAATTACCGTGTATTAATTCTTCAAAACTTTTAACACGCGTAGTTTGCTGTGATAGGTGATTATTATTATTATTATTATTATTATTATTATTATTATTATTATTATTATTATTATTATTATTATTATTGTGAACAGCAGTTCTTGTGAGAGGGAGGGAAGGAATTAAGAGTAAAGTGGGGGGGGGGGCAGGGTGGACAAGAAATGTTATGCTCCAGAACGGGGGCGCGATATAAAATGTTTCCGGGAGGACTACTCTAAAGTTCGGTTCCCCATAGACAAAATTTTGCTTCGTCCGAAAAAAGGCATATCAAATATATCATCTTTTCCGGATTCGGATTGTTTTTCTCAGACCAGACTATTATATCCACGTTTCGAGTAATGCAATTTACAGCATGTTAAATTTTAACCTATGTAGGTTTCATTTAGTTCTGGGTTGAACCGTATTGAACCGGGCGAGATGGCCGTGCAGTTAAGGGCGCACAGCTGTGAGCTTGCATCTGGGAGATAGTGGGTTGAACCCCACTGTCGGCACCTCTGAAGATGGTTTTCTCTTTTTTACCGATTTTCACACGAGGCAAATGCTGGGGCTGTATCCTAATTTTGGCCCTTTCTTATCCCATCGTCGCCATAAAATCTGTATCGGTGCGACGTAAAGCAAATTGAAAACAAACAAAAAACCGTATTGAAGAACTGAATAACTAAAAATAACTAAATAACTCTACACACCGCGGAAGCTTATCTTCTAAGATATGTATGTTTCATTGGTGTCTAACGATATCCAAAATGAATTTGGGAATTTATCACGTCTGAAAAGCACAGAATTATTGTATTAACTCAAATTAGGCAACACTCAAAATCATGGCTCAAATAATTGCTTTGCCACTTTATCAACAGATGTTAATTCTGACTTGGTCGGCGTAGCTATCTATATACGGTATATGTCGAAGAGAGTGGGAAAACTGTTCGTGTGGGATCGGTTGTGGCCGTCATGTACAGGAAATGACGAAGGTGATTATCTGATTACTCCACCACTGCTTTCGGCCTTGAATGTTATTGCTGAGTAATAGGCTATAAACAGTACAATAATGAGTTCAATGTCAGGCATGCTGAAAGATGAGGAAATCCAACCGTGTAGAGTAGAAGTTCAAATTTAGGCCTACACCTATGGAAGACGGGCTGTATGATGGCAGTGTACACAACAGCCAATATTTTAAAAAATATATTGATCCATACTTATGGCGTAGGAGTGTGTCTGGGTTCGATTCCTGGCTCATCTATGGATGTTAATTCTCGACTAGAACAGGGTTTACTCAAGTTGATATAACTGAGAAGCAATCTTGGATGCTGCGGACCCGATCAAGATGCCAAAGCACGTTAGGATGTCGTTATATCTTTCCTGCCCTTAATCGCCGAAAAGCTAATCTGAGTTAGTGTAACCATTAACTGCTCCAAACCCGTACCAAATGCCAAACCCGACCCCTAAAGTCGACCCATAGAGAGCGTAGGAGTCCCAAGGGTGACCACATCTTCAGCATTTTCGCCTTAGAATCACAACTCTTATAAGAGAATCTATCCTCTGCAGCCATCTCTATATTTAAAAAGAAAAGAAACCTGTTCTTCCACGAACCTACTACGCTGGCGTAGCAGGGGAGAGGCGATACTCCCACGTGACGCGTCCCAGGTGGCGGATACGGGGATCCTAACCGGCTTGTCGGCGGACTTCAAGGAAATAAAACACTTCTCGTGGACCAAACATACAACCCCCTGTGGGTGGGGGACGCAGACGAAGAATACACCCACGGTATCCCCTGCCTGTCGTAAGAGGCGACTAAAAGGGGCGACCAAGGGATGATTGTATTAGAACCATGAAACTACTTGTGATTAGTAACACCACGCGGGGAACACCATGGGTCGCTTTTACTCGCGCGTAGTACCACTATGTTAGGTACGTGATTAGTAGCACGCAGGAGCACCCCACTTAGAGTGCACTGTCGGCTTTTACAGTACGTGTGATTAGTACCAGATATAGGCTGTTAGTACGAGGGGGTCGCAACTCCCAAAGTGATTTATTAATGAATGATAGATGCTATGAAATGAGAATGGAGAGTGTAGCTGGAATGAAAGATGACGGAAAACCGTAGAACCCGGAGAAAAACCTGTCCCGCCTCCGCTTTGTCCAGCACAAATCTCATATGGAGTGACCGGTATTTGAACCACGGTATGCAGCGGTGAGAGGCCGACGCGCTGCCGTCTGAGCCACGGAGGCTCCCCGATTTTAAATGCAGAACGTAAAATATGTTTCGAAACACCCGCTGTTTCAGGAAGTTGCTTTAATGGCTGAAGGTCCTTGTCACATTGGTCGCTCTAAACGCCGAAAGTCTTCTCTTTCTAGTCGCTGTGAGTGACTGAAGGTGCGTCTCTTATTTGCTATGAAAAGTTAATAACAGGATGCTGAAATCTGATGTCATCCCATGCATTGCATCGTGTTTTTGTTTGCCATGGTCTTCATTGTTGTGGTTGGTCAATGTAACCCACCCCCATGGCACTGCAGCCCTTGAAGGGCCTTGGCCTACGAACGGACTGCTGCTCAGCCGGAAGGCCTGCAGATTACGAGGTGTCGTGTTGTCAACACGACGAATCCTCTCGGCCGTTATTCTTGGTTTTCTAGACCGGGGCCGCTATCTCACCGTCAATTCTTATCACATAGGCATAGTTGACCTCGAACCAGCCCTCAGGTCCAGGTGAAAATCCCTCAACCTGGCCGGGAATCGAACCGGGGCCTCCGGGTAAGAGGCGGGCACCCTAACCCTACACCACGTGGCCAGCGGTTGATCAATGTAGCTTGAATAAATTCGGTTGTGATTAGTTCCTCGTGCTGTTGTATTTCATAAAAGTGGTTTCAAGTGTTTGTTCATGTGGGAGAGTCAGTGCTACTTTTCTTGTAAGAGTTGGTTTAGTAAACCGTATTGGTTATCTTTACATCTTTACCATACGGCATGGTGTGTTCCAAGGTTTGATGTTTTATTGCGGCGAAGATTTTTTTTTTTTTTTTTTAACAGTCTTCGGAAGAGTTCTCATGTATTACTGGATCGAGGAAAGCTTCATATTTTGTATTCTGCACTGTTTGCCGGTGTGATGTTCTTCGCATCGCATTGCGGGAAAAGCGATGTTTCCACAATTTTCCCAATTTCGGTTTTCGAACGTTGCTAAGCATACATAGTTTTACTTGGAATCAGGAACCACAGGAACATGTCTTTTCGTTTCCAAACTCCGACATGCATTGACCAAAATTCGAGCCGCCGCCTTAGCGGGAAGACAGTAGCAATGTCACCCAACTGTCACGTCCCCATCTCGAACAGCATGAGTATTTTTACATAGATTTTAATCGAATGAAAGGATGTTGGTTGATGGGTTTGAAGGCCTAAACATTTTATACCACACACTACCAATCTCCTTTCCAAGGAATATCTACAGATACGTTTGAGGGGATGGATTCCGATCATTTCTTTATCTCCATTTTTAAAGGAGTACTTTGTAGGCTGAACGTGACCGCGATATTTGTTTGCTCCCTTGGCGTATAATCTTGCTAGAGTGAATGCAGGGCCTGACAGCTGACTAGTCCAACACATCCTCACACCCGCGTTATTAATGGCCACTCGCCGTACCACGCTGTGCTCCCTTAGCTTTTGTGTGGGTGAGCCACACCACAAAGGACTTCGTTTAATCTTCATATCAATACCATCACCGGTGTCGAGATAATTAGTGCCAAGCTCTAAGAACACTTGAAATAATGTGCAATAATAAAACATACGTGTCGTGTTACACAAGTCCATTACATTAAAATTCATCTGACTTGCACAGCTGCAAACTTACGCTACGCCGATAGCATATTATATTGGTTGTATAATGGAAAGCGTTAATCACATGACCATTTCATGATTTGGTTGCTACAGGGCAGACATGATTTTTCTGTTGTGCCAGTTCACGACACTTAATAAGTAACACTCGGACATATATGAGGAAGAATACACCAAGTTCGAGGACTTGGCGTTTAGTTTCTTACTGTGAATATTTTAAAGCAATGATGACAATGACCTCAGAGTAATCACCTTGGGCGACTATATAATTTTAACTGTGCTGGTAAAGATTCTGGAAGACTTCTGGAAACTGCCTTCTTCAACCCAACACAGCGTCTCCAGCGGCGTTGCTTTTAACTAATTTGCTGTATTTATTTATTTATTTATTTATTTATTTATTTATTTATTTATTTATTTATTTATTTATTTATTTATTTATTTATTTATTCACAAAGCACAAGATACAGCTACACTGAGCAAATTTTACTTGCACTGCCAACAGACTATTTAACCAACGTAAACTTTCATAATAAAATATAACAAACATAACAAAATATAACAAGATCAGGTACACAGCCTACTAATAACTGTCCAAATCGAAAACCATAAGAATGTCCATATTGATAGCCAAGTCGTCGTGGGTCAAGATGGCGGTATAATCCCTTCACATCAACTTATCTTTAAGAGGCTATTTACACACCTCTCGAATACACTTTTATTTGATGCTATATAGAGTTCTTGTCTCCTGTTAATATTGTTAAAGAGTGTCGGGAGGCGGATTAGGAAAGATCGTTGAAGTATTGAGTGCTGAGTGTGGGGAATGTAGAGAAGGTCTTTGGTTCTGGTGGAGCGGGAAGGAACACGGAGAGAGAAGAGTGAGACAAGATGTTCCGAGCGGTAATGCCCATTTAAGATCCCGTGGAGGAAACTCAGGTCAGCTATCTGTCGCCTGATGTGCAGCGGTGACATATTAATTGCCATTAATACCTGCTGCGTAGACAGATTTCTGAGCTTGGGGTTTCTGTTCCTTACAATTGCAGCAAAGAAGGACACTGCTCTGTCTAACTGCTTAGTATTGGAGGGGGAGGCTGTTGTCCAAATAGGAGAGCAGTAGTTTAAGAGAGGTTGAATGATCGTGAGGAAGAAGTGACGAAGAGCAATGGGGTCAGAAATTTCTGTGAAGCGATAGAGAATGCCTAGTAATTTCATAGCCTTGGTTGTATATGTTTCTATGTGGGTCTTAAATTGTAATTTTGTATCAAATATTACACCTAGGTCACGCTGTTGCGTAACTACGGTGATGGGCTTGTCGAGTAGGTAATATGATGCCGGTAGAGGAGATTTACGTAGTGTTATGGTCATGTGGCTGCATTTTTGTGGATTGGGGATAAGTTTCAAAGTACGGCACCAGTTCGAGAGGGCATTAAGTGAGGACTGTAGCAGAGCTGCATCTCCTGGATTCCTGATCTCCCTAAATATCTTGCAGTCGTCAGCAAAGAGTAGGGTATTGGCTGTTTCGTTGAGTTCGGACGGCAGATCGTCCATAAACAAAGAAAACAGCAAGGGGCCAAGAGTACTGCCTTGTGGGACACCGGACGTGACTGGTAACCATGAGGATGAAGTGCCTGATATTACCACTCTCTGCCAACGGTTATGTAGGAAGCCAGAAAGAAGTGCCAGAAGACTGCCATGTATATTAAATCGTTCGGAGAGTTTATGGAGCAACAGAGTATGGTCTACAGAATCGAAAGCTTTCGAAATGTCTACGTAGCAGATATCCAGCTGCGATTTAGCTGCAATGGCGTGTGATGCAAAGCTATGCAGAGTGGCTAGGTTTGTTAGACAAGAGCCACCTGGTAGAAAACCATGCTGCTTGGTTGAGATATACGGCAACGTGAATGCGAGGAGACGCTGGTGTATAACCCTCAACTGGTGACGTATTCCGGAAGGAACATAACTGGTGACATGGTGTCTGAGAGACGTCTATAATTTGAGCATTTTTAATGGAATCACTTTTCATTAAGGCGAGGTTATATTGAAAAGGCATATCTTGACGAATGGTTTAACACATTTTATTACCAACTCCATTGCACCAAAAATTTAAAAAAATTCTGAATCCAAGAGTATGTCACTTAATGAAGAATAAATCTAGGTTTCAACTTAGATTGCATCATCGTCCCTCATATGCATCCGAATGGCTCAAAAACTACTTTCCTACACAGAATGAAACATAATCATTTCAGAAAACTTAAGTTTATCACACATTCACTGAAACTACAAAAACCTGCAATGCACTAATTTTTGCACTTTCAAAATATTCAAAAATATTACAAATATTTGTAATTTGTCTTATTTGATTTCTTTTTCGTCCAATACACACCCGAATCACATATTATATTTGTTTGCATGTTTTCACTAATCTCAAGAAAATACATATAGGGTCTATCTTTTTCTGAACCATTTGGAGCAAAAGTGGCCTAAGTGTTCAAATTAAGAAGTGATCAATATACATGCCACACATATCTTGTGAAACTTCGTAAACGAACAGAAATATTACTTTTGATAACTGGTTTACATTGGAGAAATATCTTCATTGTTTGATTTGAAACAAGCAGGTAGAGAAGTAATACTAAAAGAGCTTCAAATTCCATGTCATCAGTGTCGTCAATTTCGGAACGATCCATGCGTTTGTATTTCTGTCTCATATTCCGCATTTTGACATTAGTCTATTCAACTATAAGTTGCACCATCTCCCTGGAAAATATAAAATTCCAGGCAGTTTTAGGTTCTATTTGATTGCCAGTTCTTGCTTGAGCACGTAACGCAGGTAACCGAATTATGTTGTGACTTGGGGTGCGTACATTTCTAGTAGGTTCTTTAGCGGACCATTTATAACGGTTTTTTTACCATAGTAATAATGCTGTTCTGTGCATTCTTGATCTTCACCTTCACTACCTGTGCCTTTTTCTTCCGAGTCAGTACAATGATCACTTTCAATAGCAAAGTCACTGTCCACACCATTTTCAACATCACTAAATTCTGTATCTAACCACTGTGCTACCTGATCTTCGAACCCAGGACCTTCAGGCCTTATAGGTTGAGATGGACCAGCACGGTCTGCCATTGTTGAATTACGAACAAAAATTAAAAAACTATGAGTTCACTTCGTACAACTTAAGAATCCACACATTAAAATGTTACACAACTGGTGACGTGGTGTCTACGAAGCCACTTGGAAACTTGTCCACACTCTGAGGAGAGAACGATAATACTGAGGGCGAATCTCTAATGATGAAACGTTTGTTGAGAGAGAGATAAAAAGGTACTGCAAACTAAAAGTCTCACTTCCGATTGTGTGTTTAGGGGTGTACATGTATCTCCTACAAGGAGTCTGTCAGACACCACGTCACTAGTTGAGGGATAATTTAAGATGGAAGCCATACAGCTCTGTGTCTAAGTTCTTTTTTTACATAAACCAAGATACATACAAAAACACTGGCTTTCCCCAGGAATGTACTAAACAGTTTGATAATATAATGAAATGTTTCTCTGTGTAAGAACATCCTCAAAATTTTTAAACATCGTTTATTTGCGTGCGTATGTATATTGTATGTATGTATGTTCAGTCCGTCAGCGATTCCGCTGGTGGGATCCTCAACAGCTCTGCCATCAGCTATCATAGATGGCCTAGGCATCACTGAAGAGGCGTACTAGGGATCTGAAGAGTGAGGTGGTTTCCCGTTGCTTTCCTCACCAAGCCAGAGTTGCTATTACATAGTCTGCCAAGCCCACTGAAATGCGTACACCGACTGACCCTATGAGCAACATTTTCACACCATTCATAGCAGGGACTGGCTGCATAAGGATTGGCATTACCAGCATCGCTCATACCTCAGTCACTTTCATATTGTCAAAGCCAAGGATAAGATAGAGACAGATATATGAAAGTAACAAAATTGCTCTAGCCTATACCAGAAGACAAAGTGCACTGTAAACACTAGGTCCTGCCAGCAATGGCATGTATGCATATTACATGTTGTAAATATGATGGTAGTCAGCCGCCTGAACTACTGCTTGCTTACATCTGGTGCTCTGTCACCTTAAAGACGCCCCCTCCCCACACACCGATTTACTAAAACATGGCTCTCACCAGGCACAACTGCGCGCTAAACCTAAGACTGCTCTGTTAGTAGGTTAGTTTCCTACAGTATTCCTTGGTGATGCAGTAGTTGCTGTTCCTCACTGTAGAAGGACGAAACCGTTCTGATTATCGAGGAGAGAGATGCTGGGATGCATTTTTAGACACCGCCAACTACTTATTCGTGGTTTATCGGGAGCGCGCAGTTCCTGAACTTCTGGATCATACTTCGTATACGGTATTTCAGATTTTAACATACTTTGTGCAAGCTAGATTCTGGACATGAGGTATCGGTACTAAAGGTACATACTTTCAGTTCACTAGATACTATTTGATAGGGCGACGTTGACTCGGCAGCGCAATCTGTCAACCAAAACACACTCCTGGTACTGATCACCGCTTTCATACTAAAAGACAGTTGGAGTGTTCTGTTGAAAGCATGGTACTTAGGTCATCCAGAAATTAAGATTCTCTATTTCTTTCCGTTTAAATTAAACGTATTTAGCTGGGAAATACTAGCATGCGCGAGAGATCTTTGACGTAGCAATTATATACCGGCCGAAAAGTCCCGCCTGGTATCAGTAGCACAGCAGCAGTGGTTCGAAATGGCGGCTCGTATTTGTTCTCCCGCCACCTACGAGGTCTGTTTCTACGGAAATTGCAATGGGCCATTCAAAACAAGAGGCGTGGAATCCTCAGTGCAGGTGTTGTGCTAATCCATGGCAATGCTCGCCCACATACTGTATGGCTCGGCGCTCAGCAACTGTTCTGCAGGAGTTCGACTGGGAGGTATTTGATCACCTACCATACAGTCCTGATCTTGCTCCCAGTGATTTTCAACTTTTCTTGCACCCAGAGAAATTCCTGTCCTGTCAGGAGTTTTACATGAACGAAGAGCTGAAGACGAATGTCACACGCTGGTTCCATTCCCAGGCGGCAGACTTCTACGACATCGGTACCGGTATACAAAATTTGACCCCACGATATGACAAGTATCTCAGTTCTGATAATGATTATGTCGAAAAATAGCTCCAATATTGCTGTATCAATGCCAAAATCTTTTTCATGTAACTGTGTTGTCTTTTTGTTAAAAAAAAAATAAGGGAAACTTCATTTCTGGATGGCTCATGTAGCTTGCTCCCAGTGTGTCCAAAGAGTGAATAAGAAAGGCCGAAAATGTCTCTTGAAGAGGACATGGAGTACGTCCGTCAATGGCTAGGCACAATTTGTGCTTAAGTGGCGGTCAAGATGATATGGATACCGTCTGTAACCATATGAAGTGTGTTGCACGGAAGAAAAGAAGTAGGGAACGACCTACTGTAAGAGATTTGGAATGGTATACGTGTTCCAATTTCATATTCCCTACCTAGCATTCAGTCCTTCTGCCCTTCTTGCAATCAACATAACTTCAGTCTCCGAAATACAGATCTTTCGTATAATGCACGCTGAAGTCAGGTGTAAATTTTCGACATAATCTGCCATTCAGAGAGAATCATTGGCGTATCTGAAACCGCTTACAACCTTTGCACCCTCCAGTTCAGTGCATTTCACTAACAAATATATATGAACAAGGGTGAACGATTGCAGACTTGTGTAAACCGTATTAATTTCTTGGATTTAGAACTCAAATTTAATACCCGTTTAGTTGGCTTCCAGCATATTAGATAACTCATGTACGACAACATTCCCACACTCCGAAGTCTGTTTTAAAATCTGTTGATTATACGTTAAACAAATATCATCAATTAAACATCAAATCTCACTTGTCTGATTTCCTGCAGTAACCTACATTTGAACCCGTAATCTTTCAATATACTGAACGTTACATGCGTTCTCTTGATCTACTAAAAATAACTATCTATATGCCCCGTAGCGTTTTTAGTAGTGCGTAAGCCCTACTGAAATTTTAGTTGTGTTTACCGAACTGGTATTCATCCCTGCTTTACTCCAGCAATGATAGAATTCTCGTCACCCAAAGGTCCTTCAACACTGCCAAGTATATTCGTTAATGAAATTCCATGATAGTTGCTGCAGTCCTTCCTGATCCCCTGATTTTAGAATGGTGTAGTTACTGTTTTCGTACAATCGGTTGGTGCAGTTTTTCAAATCATTTCAAGTTAATTAATTCTGTTATCCTCTGAAGCCATTTTCTCTGTTTTGCCACTATATTTCAAAATTTCTCGTCGTATTTCATCTAACTTACTCTTGCTGATTCAATTACACTTACTAATTTACCACACCCTCCGCTTCCTGATGAGTGATTCAATTTCTGTTGCCGGGATGAGTCGCTCAGACGTGGAACGCTAGCTTTCTGAGACCAAGTTGGTGGGTTCGATATCGCCTCAGTCTGGTGATATTTCAAAGTACACCAGCCTCGTGTCCGTAGATTTACTGATAGGTAAAAGAGCAACATTTCCGGCTACTTGGCGCCTCCAGAAAAAATGTATTAGGGGGACGTAAAACCAGTAATATTATCATCAGTTACTATTCCAACCTTCACCGCGATCCGAAATCTTCAACTGGTGGAGTATTCCTTCAATCTGTCCAACTATTCCTTGGTAAAAAAATGAAATGGCGTATGGCTTTTAGTGCCGGGAGTGTCCGAGGACATGTTCGGCTCGCCAGGTGCAGGTCTTTTGATTTGACTCCCGTAGGCGACCTACGCGTCGTGATGAGGATAAAATGATGAAGACGACACATACACCCAGTCTCTGTGCCAGCGAAATTAACCAATGATGGTTAAAATTCCCGACCCTGCCGGGAATCGAACCCGGGACCCCTCTGACCAAAGGCCAGCACGCTAACCATATAGCCATGGAGTCGGACTATTCCTTGGTAATCAGCAATGAATTCATCTGATATCCTAAATATCATTCGTTTCTCTGTGGCTAGGATTCGGTTACACCCCAGTAAGATGCCTAGCACAACATTCCCTGCGGTTATTTCCAAAGACTTCAAAGTTTCCTTTTGAACTCTGATGTCATTTCCTTGTTTTTGTGTAATGTTTTCCTACCAACATCGTTTCTTGTTTGACACTCTTAATCTGCCTTCTTTCTACGTACGCTTACATGCTCTCCTAGCTTCACGATATCTGCTACCCAAGTTTACACACACAGTTGTTCTATGCTCATAGTTCCATTAATGTAAAACAGATCCTTACAGAACAAATCATGGTATTACACCTCAGTTTTGGTGACTGCCACAAGTTACTAGTTTCAATCAAGGACAGGTGTTATACGCACCGATGTTAAATCAAGACTGTTACAGTTTGCAAATTATGACTGTCGTCTGATCGTCACTGTCAAGATCACTACACAGACCTATTTAGAGTGTTTTTAAAGTGTTTGATGTGTGTTTATTTTATCTAGGGTTCATGTTTTTAGACAGACCCAGGTGTTCAGTGTTTTTATGTAGGTACCGGTGGACTACTTTTACGGTTTTCGGAGACGCTGAGGTGTCGGAATTTAGTCCCGCAGGAGTTCTGTTACATGCCAGGAAATCTACCGACACGAGGCTGACATATTTGAGGACCGTCAAATACCACCGGACTGAGCCCGGATCGAACCTGCCAGGGGTCAGAAGGCCAGCGCCTCAACCGTCTGAGCCACTCAGCCCGGCGTGGGCTTAATTAATGTACAGCCTTAACATGTGCCTGGTATGAAAATGGAAAACCACGGTAAACCATCCTTAGTCCTGCCGACAGTGGGGTTCAAACATATGGACTCCCGAATGCAAGCTGATAGCTATGCGACCCAAACCGCACAGGTACTTGCTCTGTTCTGAGTAGTCATTGTATTTTTAAGGACTCTGTCAACTTGAAATAATAATAATAATAATAATAATAATAATAATAATAATAATAATAATAATAATAATGTTGGGTATTCAGCCCGAAGGCTGGTTTGATCCTCTACAGCTCCACCAACAGCCGTCATAGATAGCCTAGGTGTCACTGAAGAGGCATACTAGGGAAGTGAGGAGTGAGGTAGTTTCCCGTTGCTTTCCTCACTGAGCCAGAAGTTGCTATTGCACATCATTCTGCCAAGCCCCCTGAAATGCATGCACCAACCGACCCTATGAGCGATATTTTCACACCATTCATAACAGGGACTGGCTGCATAAGGAATGGCATTACTGGCATCGCTCATACCTCGGTCACTTTCATATTGTCAGAGCCAAGGATGAGACTGAGACAGGACAATGAAAGTAATAACATTTACTCTAGCCCATACCAGAAGACATAGTGCACTGTAAACTCTACATCCTGCCAGCAAAGGCATAATAATAATAATAATAATAATAATAATAATAATAATAATAATAATAATAATAATAATAATAATAATAAAATAATAATAATAATAATAATAATAATAATTAGTAGACTGTTCGTTACTTTTTTTTCAGGAAAGTCACGACAGCCTCTTTTATACGATGATTAGCATAACTTTGTGCTGTGCGACGTGGCTATCCATGCATAATTTTACACGAGGACATCCTAACTCAGGGCGAGTGCAGAAACTACTGTCAACTGGTACTTTATGCGTACTCAACTTTCAAAGTTTTATCTTAATTGCAGCATTACGTTTTAACCTTCATTAAGAAAAACGCTGACTTGCTCTGCGAGGTGAGTCAGCTGCCTTATCGTGTAGTTTTGTGGCATCCGACATGTATTTCTATCTAGAAACCTTGCTCCCTGCAGTTACCTTTGTACGGTAGTACGATTACCTTTGACGGGGCACATTTTAGCGGACGCATATATGACACGAGCTATTCATAATAGTTACCCGGAATGGACTCGTTACACAGTCGCGGGTGCGAATACAACCTATGAATGGTTATGTAGACGTAAGGTATCCACGAAATGTCACTGTAATATTTGTCCCAAATGGATTATAATAATTCATTTTACTCAAATAAAGTGTAAAAACTGCGGTAAATTAAGAAATAGTACGAAATATTTTACTTGCAGGGAATAATATGGATACATACTTTACTACCTTACAACTATTTTTTCTGCTACGTCGCAGCGCTTCCGTATGTTTACCTAACACTTTCGTGTGTGATGTCTTTGCTCACTGAAGTTGTTTGAATTAATTAGGTGTCGTTTTCTTCATGTTGCTCATTCGTTATGTGCCCTAACTCATTAATTAAACGATCTATTTATTGGTCCAGGGATCATGCTATATTCCTTTCAACAAACAAGTAATATATTTATTGGTCCAGGGATCATGCTATTTTGCTGTTTGAACTGCCCGCGCTAGTCATATGGACAAAGATAATGACAATTCACAGACATAGCACTCCATTCGTCGATGCAAGCCCTGGACCGCAAGAAACAAACAAAAGACGGCACGAGCAGCGGAATACAACATAAAGGAGTTCTGTCTACGGCCCGTAAGTACGTATACATATTTCTCTAGTAACGACGGTATTTCTTAATTTTCCGCGTGTTTTTCACTTTATTGGTGTAAAAGAAATTATTATATTCCATTTGGGACGAATATTAGTGACATTTCGTGGAGACCTTTGGTCTACACAACCCCTATGAATATCAAGAAATGCACACTATGGCTACTCGTGCACGACCTGTAACGTTGAACGGACATTTCGACACGTGGTAAAAGGACTAACGGGTATGCAGGGTGATTGGGAATTACTGACGGGTAGCGGGATCGGATCTTCTGGCTTCCGTGCACACATTTGTATTAAATGGTCCTGCAGGGAGTACTCTAGTAGCGGTAAGTCGAATGATTTGGTGGGGCAGAAGACAGATTCTCCATGTCATATTCACTGATCAGTATGGATAGTCAATTATTTTCCACAAGTCGTATATAGTATCGGTTGACAAATGTCTACTCGAGCAACGAAATTCCTGATACTAATAAAATGTTTTCGGGAGGTGTGTCACTGTGAAGAAGATGCACGGAGAAGGTGAGGGGTTTGGGGGGCGTGTCCTATACTAGGAACTGTCCCGGCATTCGCCTTAGTGCAGGAGAATGGAAAACCACGGAGAATCATTCCCAGGAGAACCGACGGTTGGAGCCAGCCATGAGGTCCAGCCCTGTCCCGTCTTCCGAATGCAGAGGCGTAGAGCCACAGTAGAGCCGTGGCCATCCCTCCTCTGTTCGGTTGGTTGGTCGGTCGGTCGGAGTGCAGAGCAGTTGGACCACGGACCAACCGTGGCCTCTTTTGGGCTGAGACCCACTCTGCATCCACCGACCATTCCTAATGGTAGGGATAGGAAACATACGAATGCTGTGTCCATATCACACACGAGTGGCTAATGTTGGCTTATTGCACAACTGCTTGTCTATTTGTGTGAACTGCGGCCAAAGAAACCTCTTCATTAGCACCTGGCATTACCGGTGTTCCTCCAAAAGCAGGCAGTAACTGTTCATGTGATGCAGTTGAACGCAACAATCGCAAACAACATCCCACTCTAAGATTGCCTTCGGTTGCGCTTACGGTGTATCCCCATAAGATTCTCTGCATGTAGGAAAGGAGTGTATCTACAGACTCCTCCGTGTTTACAAAGCAAGGAAGAGAGATCGTATATCATGAGTGGGGAGCCCCTTATTCATAACTCGGAGATAAGCGTCTGGGTGGCATGAACCGGTCTACTTCGCACACAGGAGCTCCGGATATGTATTCTATTAACATTATACCACTTTTCCCACACCCTACTGCGGCCGCGGGTGTGAACTGTGTCACGCATGTGGACGAAAAATTGTGTGTTTGGTTAAGGAATATTTCCTATGGAGGGAATCATGATACAGTAAGATAGCTAATGTCAGATTTGGAGGGAAAAGTGTTCTACTCTCTTTGGGGAAGGGGATTAGAACCTTATTTTCGTTGGGGAAGATGGAGGATAGGCGTTGCCAGTTTTTCGCAATACCTCTTTTCTTTGCTCTAGGCTTTCCAACCTGATCTGTCGCCTTGACTGGAGTTAGTACCTAAATATCGTAATTCGTTCCCGACCTTTTTCCAGGGGACACTCCAGTTGGCTCCCAAACTGTTGAAGGAATCGTATAGGAGTCGGTTCCGCAGTAAACTGCAGTAGGTGTGGTTACATTCACCTTGAGGTAACTTATTTGGAATCTTTTCCTTTTTCAATTTGCTTTACGTCGCACCGACGCAAATAGGTCTTATTGCGAGGTTGGGCTAGGAGTGGCAACGGAGCGGCCGTGGGCTTATTTAGGGTATAGCCCCAGCATTTGCCTGATGTGAAAATGGGAAACCACCGAAAAGCATCCTCAAGGGCTGCCGGCAGTGAGGTTCGAACCCAGTACCTCCTGAATGAAAGATCACAGCTGCGCGACCCTAACCGCATGGCCAACTCCCTCGGTTATTTGGAATTAATAAAAGGTTTAAAATTCGTTTCTTCGCCATTATAGAAGGCTTTTAACTCTGCTGCAGGTGAATTTAGGGATGGTACCTGTCATAAAAGCCATAGCCGTTTTCTTCCTAATGCTAATCCCAAATAATTATAAATACACAACTTAGCACAGAAATCAAGAGACTCAAAGAACACAATAACGTCCCTAGTGCCTAACATACAGCAACAGCACCAACAACTCACTATCATCATTCCATCATTTAGGCGGTTTGAAACAAATCTGTTAAACTAGCAATTACCCGCGGCTTCGCTCGCGTGGATTTCGTAATTTGATAAAAGTAATCGTTCCTCGGCATTGTACTAAGACATGATCTGAAAATTCTTAAAGTATAAAAACTCACCTAAAAGGTGAGTTTCATTTACCCCAGAAATTCTTTGTAAACCATGTTTGTGGTTTTACCTTTTGGAGCTAAGACTGTCTTCTCTCAAGTCGTAAAAATATACATGTTTTTTATATTTTTAAATGAGATTCCAAATACCTATTCCCACATCTGTAAGCCAACGGCCGTAGCCGTGTTGAAACACCGGATCCCGCAAGATCTCCGAAGTTAAGCAACATTGGGTGTGGTCAGGAGTTGGATGGGTTGCCACGTGCTGTTGGTGGGGGGGGTAAGGGAATGGAGGAGCGGGAAGGAACTGGCCACCCTACCGCACGTAAACTCCGGCTCAGGAACACCTCTGCGGAGGTTCGGACCTGCCTTCGGCCAGAATAACCCTTACCTTACTACATCTGTAACATCTTCGCTTCTTGAGATAAATGTGTACTCATAAAAATAATTCAACTTCTTCTTCTTCACTTCTTTCCATCCCTCTCCGGCCTTAAATGGACTTTACGAAAACAAAAAATACGCGTTTCTTCATTTTGAAAGGAAACTCAAAATACCAACTTTCACGTCTCTAACAGCTTCAGTTTTTAAGATAAAGTATCCTCATAAACATATTTCAACCCCTTATTTACTTATTTTCAACCCCATACCCCTTACGTCGATTTTCCGAAAAAATCAAATGCGTTTCTTTATTTAAAGGAGATTCCTAATACTACTGTAATTTTCATGTCTGTAACATCTTCAGTTTTTGAGATATAAGTATCCTCATAACAGTAAATCAACTCCTTTTTCATCCCCCGCCCTTCCTACCAGTTAAGTTGATTCCCCCTCCCCAAAAGTGCATGTTCTTTTATTTTAAAGGAGTTTCCAAATACCAATTTTCACGTCTTTAACATGTCTAGTTTTTGAGATATAAGTATCCTCATACAAAGAATTCAACTAATTTTTCAATTATTTCACCACCCATAAGTGGATTTTCCAAAGACAAAAGATTACGTGTTCCTTTACTTTGAAAGAAAATTCCAAATACAAATTTTCATGTCTGTAACATCTTCAGTTTTTGAGATTTAAGTATCCTTATAAAAAGAATTCAACTCCTTTTTCACTCCAACCCCGCCCATTGAGTTGGTTTCAGCCCACCCAAAAAACTGCGTGTTTCTTTATTTTTCAAGGAGATTCCAAAATACTAGTTTTCACGTCTGCAACATGTTAAGTTTTTTAGCTATACTGTAGATATGCTCATTTTAAAAATTCACCGCCTGTTTTTAGTTCCCCTTAAGTGGATTGTCCGAAAAAATGTATTTATGTTCCTTTACTTTTACAGAAAATTCCAAATACCAGTTTTCAAATCTGTAATGTGTTACCTGTCTGAGATAATTTGCAGATATTGTCTTTTTTAGAATTTCACCCCGTTTGTCACTCCTGTTCACCCCCTATTCATTGGATTATCCATAAACAAAAAATACGTGTTTCTTAATCTTCAAAGGAGATTCGTAATACCAATTTTCATGTCTGTAACATCTTCAATTTTTGAGATATGTCTCCTCATAAAAGGTGTTCAACCCCTTTTCCCCCATTTTTCACTCCCCTTAATGGGATTTTCCGAAAACAAAAAAAGTTTCTTTATTTTTAAAGGAGATTCCAAATACCAATGTTTGCATCTGTAAACTTTTAAGTTTTTGAGATATAGATAATCTCATTTTAAAAATTCACCCCTTAGCGCCGGAAAATCCAAAAATCCTCCCTTAGGGAGCACCTACACCCTAATATAAATGTATCCCCAATTATGTCCAGTAGTTTTGGCTCGGCAATGATGAGTCAGTCAGTCAGTCAGTCAGTCAGTCAGGACAGGTTATCTAAAATATATAAAATAACTTGTCCTGACTGACTGATTCATCATCGCCGAGCCGAAACTATTGGACATAGAGAAATGAAATTTTGGGGATACATTCATATTAACATGTAAGTGTTCCCTTAGGGAGGATTTTTAGATTTTCCGTCGCTAAGGGGGTGGAAATGGGGAGTTAATTTTTAAAATGAGGATATATATATATCTCAAAAACTTAAACGGTTTAGAATAATAAAAATTGGTATTTGGAATCTCCTTTAAAAATAAACACGTATTTTCTTGTTTTCGGAAAATCCCATGAAGGGGGGTGACAAGGGGGGAAGGGGTTGAACACCTTTTATGAGAAGACTTATATCTCAAAAACTGAAGATGTTACAGTCATGAAAATTTAAATTTGGAACCTCTTTTAAAAATAAACAGATTTTTTTTTGTTTTTAGAAAATCCAAATAAAGGGGGGTGAATTTTTTAAATGAGTGTATCTATATCTCGAAACTGTAAAAGTTTATGGACGTAGAAATTGGTATTTACAATCTTCCTTCAAAATAAAGAAACACGTATTTTTCTGTTTTCGGAAAATCCCAATAGGAGGGGTGAAAAGGAGTGAAAAATGGGTTGAATGCCTTTAATAATGATCCTTATATCTCTGAAACTGAAGAGGTTACAGACCTGAAAATCGGTATTTGGGATCTCCTTTAAAAATAAAGAAACATTGTTTTTTTGTTTTTGGAAAATCCAGATAGTGAGGGGTGTAAGGGGGGGTGTATTTTTTAAATTAGCGTATCTATATCTCAAAACTTTAAAAGCTTGCAGATGTAAAAATTGATATTTAGAATCTCCTTTAAAAATTAAAAAACACGTATTTTTTTGTTTTCTGTAAATCCTAATAGGAGGGGTAAAGAGTGTGAATAAGGGGCTGAATGTCTCTAATGAGGATACTTATATCTCAGAAACTGAAGATATTACAGACCTAACAATTAGTATATGGGATCTCCTTTAAAATACAGAAACATTTATTTTTGGTTTTTGGAAAATCTAATTAATGGGGGTTAAACATTAGTGACAAATTGGGGTGAATTTTTAGAAAGACTGTATCTACAGTATATCTCAGAAACGTAAAATGTTAGACCTAAAAACTGGTATTTGGAATCTCCTGTTCAAGTAAAGAAACAGGTATTCTCGTAAAATCCAATGAAGGGAGGGGCGAGGTGGAAAAATTGAAAAATTAATTGAATTAATTGTATGAGGATACTTGCATCTAATAAAAACAAGTTGTTACAGACGTGAAAATTGGTATTTAGATCTTCTTTAAAAATAAAACGACGCGTTTTGTGGGGGGGGGGTATCATCTTTGGGGGCGGGTGTGAAAAGGAGTTGAATTCTTTTCATGAGGACACATATCTCAAAAAGTGAGGATAATCGGTATTTAGAAGATCCTTTACTATTAAAGGATCAAATATTTTTTGCCGGAAAATGCACTTAAAACGGGGGAGGAGTGTAAAAGTAAGTGAGAAAAAGGGAATTATTTTTATGGGAATACTTATATCTCAAAACTGAAGTAACACACGTGAACATTGGTATTTGGAATCTCCTTTAAACATAAAGTGGTTTCCCATTTTCACACCAGGGGCTGTACCTTAAGGCCACAGCCGCTTCCTTCCCACTCCTAGCCTTTCCCTGTCCCATCGTCGCCATAAGACCTCTTTGTGTCGGTGCGACGTAAAGCGACTAGCAAAAAAAACATAAAGAAACACGCCTTTTTTGGGGTAAATCAACTTAACCGCGGTGGGGTGAAAAAAGAGGTGAGACCAATTGATTTTACTGTCCATAATCTACTTATAAGGAGCCTCCGTAGCTCAGGCGGCAGCGCGCCGGCCTCTCACCGCTGGGTGCTATGGTTCAAATCCCGGGCACTCCATGTGAGGTTGTGCTGCACAAAGCGGAGGTGGGACAGGTTTTTCTCCGGGTAATCCGCTTTCCCCGTCATCATTCATTCCAGCAACACCCTCAGCAACATTTCATTTAATTTTTCATTCATTCATCATTGCCGCAGAGGAGTGCGACAGGCTTCGGCAGCCGGCATAATTCCTATTGTCGCCGCTAGATGGGGGCTTTATTCATTATATTCCTGACCCTGTCGAATGACTGAAAACAAGCTGTAGATCTTTGATGTACTTATTCTGATCATAAACCGATCATTTTTAATCTTTCCTGGTTTCGTTTTCAAGAGCCATCTTTTCCTTCGGAGAACGTTCTTGGATTACAGTAGATTCTCCTGGCATATACATAAAAATTTAAACACATTTGAAATAAACGATAAGAATGAGATTGACCGTCCAATTGTTCACCTTTATAATAAGGTCAATAATGCAGGGAAGTATGTCATTCGTATCGCCAGAAATCCCGCACACTTGCCTACGCGCGACAATGGTGCTGGTCACATTGTCAACAATGACAATGACAGCAGATGTAATTTACCGTCAAGTAGCGGTCTTGCATCTTGCTGTGGGGTCCAGAACATCAATATAATAATAATAATAATAATAATAATAATAATAATAATAATAATAATAATAATAATAATAACGTTCTGGACCGCCGTCAAAATGTGCGGACCGCGCTGGAAACGGGTCCTGGGCGGGTAATGACTACGAATGCAGTCCGGCCGCGGGTTCAGTACCGCCAAGGCACCCAAGACGATACCACCCCAGATCTCCTCAAAGATTTGATCCACATTAAAAATGCTTGTAGGAAAAGATGGCAAACATTTAGGGACCCAACTGATCGGGTGGAATACCTAGACCTAGCTCTGGAAGTACGAAATAGATTGCTGAAAAAAAGATTGAAAAATGGGAGGAACGTCGCCGTAATCTCTCAGAAAACGAGTCAGTTCGCGAATTTTGGCGGAATCTCTCAGAAAACGAGTCAGTTCGCGAATTTTGGCGGAATCTCTCAGAAAACGAGTCAGATCGCGAATATCGGCGGGTTATATATAAAACGATAAGCATTCAATTAAAAATTTCAGTATAATACCGTAGCGAAGCACGGGTATCTTGCTAGTTTTGTGTATATAGATTGCTGCTTGGATGGAAGCAATTAAATTCTAGTGCCGTTTCGCGCACGGCTGAAGAAATACACTTAGCTGGGAAAAGCAGGTTGCGCAATATATAAATCTGGCAGTTACACTGAACTCTATATTCACTGGGAGAATCTAATGCTTCTTCCAGTGTTCTGCTGGGCGTGAATTTCCGTGCGGACTGCACGCCGTAATGGTAGGCACTGTACCTCACTGGTGCAGAACGGAAGTGCCTGGAGGAGCTTGCCAGACCCACCTGCAGTTAGTGTCTGACCTCGGAAACATAGGGAATGCCGTATATTCCGTAGCAACAGAGCAGTCTTTGTGTTGCATGATTTAGTTTCCGAGCGAGAAGGGCATCCTCACTGACCTTTTTTCGCATTCGCTGTTTAAAGCTTAATTTGTATCTTCTGTAATTTCTTTCCTGAATTCTCGTAAATGTTATTAATTCATAACTGTAACTTTTCAGTATTACCCCCACACACCTGCTTACTAACTTACCCTTGTGTTCAGTGCCATGGGGCCATTGTTTTTTAATTTGTACCCATATTTGTCCAGTTTCGTAAGTTGAGGTGGTCGGGCTGAATGGCTCAGATGGGAGAGCGCTGGCTTTCTGAGCCCAGGTTAGTAGCAAGTTTGATCCCCACTCATTCCAGTGGTGACGCTCATGAATAAACCAGCCTTTTATGTCACAAGATTTTTCGACAAGTAAGAACTTCTCCGGGACGAAATTCCGGTACCTCCGTGTCTCTGTAAACCGTGAAAATAGTTAGCAGAACGTAAATATATTATTATTGAATGAATTTGTGAGCTCAGCAACAGCTACTTGTCAATAAGCGTATCTACGACTCACGCACACATTTACTGGGTTACTCAACCAAAATGTTCAAAGATGTCTGAAATCTGTTCGCTTTCAGTAGTATAGGGCTCATTATAAAGATAACTGAAAACATCTTCAGAATAATTGTCTTAGAATTAATTTTGGTTTTGTCAGTTAAAATAGTCTTAAATTTAAAAGATCATTCATCTTAGATTTAAAACTAACATTTTAAAGAACTAGGTCAGTGTAGAAATATCTACATAATCAGTCCGAATTAGCAGGATATTCGGATTAACGGGATGCGGATAAATGGGTTCTACTGTAACCTAGTGAAAAAAACGTCTTTTTATCTTCTATACACAATGTGAACATAACCATCTGTGCTCATTGGTGCGAACCACTCTTCCCCTATGATCAATCAATCAGTCACTACTGATCTGCATTTAGGGCAGTCACCCAGGTGTCAGATTCCCTATCTATTGTTTTCCTAGCCTTTTCTTAAATGATTGCAGAAGAATTGGAAATGTATTTACAAAAGAATTGGAAATATATTAATAATAATAATAATGTTATTTGATTTACGTCCCACTAACTACTTTTTAAGGTCTTCGGAGACGCCGAGGTGCCGGAATTTAGTCCCGCAGGAGTTCTTTAACGTGCCAGTAAATCTACCGACACGGGGCTGTCGTATTTGAGCACCTTCAAATACCACCGGACTGAGCCAGGATCGAACCTGCCAAGTTGGGGATAGAAGGCCAGCGCCTTAACCGTCTGAGCCACTCAGCCCGGCATGGAAATATATTGAACATCTCCCTTGGTAAGTTGTTCCACTCCCTAACTCCCCTTCCTATAAACGAATATTTGCCCCAATTTGCACTCTTGAATTCCAGCTTTATCTTCATGTTGTGATCTTTCCTACTTTTAAAGACACCACTCAAACCTATTCGTCTACAGATGTCATTCCACGCCATCTCTCTACTGACAGCTCTGGGTGATTTCCGACAAAAGAGTAGCGTTACAAAAATGTTGCTAAGTTTGGGTTGGGAAGAATTGAGAGAAAGAAGAAGAGCTGCTCGACTTAAGTGGTATGTTCCGAGCTGTCAGGGGAGAGATGGCGTGGAATGACATTAGTAGACGAATAAGTTTGAGTGGCGTTTATAAAAGTAGGAAAGATCACAATATGAAGATAAAGTTGGAATTCAAGAGGACAAACTGGGGCAAATATTCATTTATAGGAAGGGGAGTTAGGGATTGGAATAACTTACGAAGGGAGACTTCAATAAATTTCCAATTTCTTTGAAATCATTTAGGAAAAGGCCATGAAAGCAACAGATAGGGAATCTGCCACCTGGGCGACTGCCCTAAATGCAGATCAGTATTCATTCATTCATTCATTCATTCAACATACCACTTAGTCGAGCAGCTAGTCTCCTTTCTCCCAAGTCTTCCCAGCACAAACTTTGCAACATTTTTGTAACGCTACTCTTTTGTCTGAAATTACCCAGAACAAATCGAGCTGCTTTTCTTTGGGTTTTTTCCAGTTACTGAATCAAGTAGTCCTGGTAAGGGTCCCATACACTGGAACCATACTCTAGTTGATGTCTTACCAGACACTTATATCGTGCCGTTCACCCCCCGAGTCGTTTGTAGCATTAACGTTTGAGGTGTAGTCGATCTTGGCCTTTGCATAGTCCTTCCCTTTCTTTTGCGATACCTTCTTTCTCCAATGGCTTGCTCTTAAGAGGAGATGATTACCTACTGCCATTTCCTTTTGAAGCAGTAATCAGCTCCACCTGTGTAGGAGTACTCTACTTCAATTACTCGTCTTGTATAATAGATTACCCTGTCTTTTGTAAAAGAAACTATATTTATAGTTTCAAAGGCTACCACCCAAAGAACCAGTGTGCTACCATGCCTATCGACAGACGAGCTGGCCGTCAGCTCCCTAATTAGTCCACATGCTCAGCTCTGGTTCATCTATCCCGTCACGGTGTCCTGCATCATTCCCCAAGAAACAAAACAAGGCATACATACTTACCTATTCTATTATATTCTAACCACTCGTTCTTTTGGTGTTCAGCCGTAATGTCATTAGCATAACATTTCCATTGTTTTCTTTGGGTATGTTTCCTGTTATCATTTATCATCAAAATTATAGGGCAGTTATATTTTCTTCTCAATATCTATACCTGGAGTGATCGATTGAGCTATTACACAACCTACTAAATATTGTGATTTATCATTGAAAACCGTATTATATCCACCCATTGACCAAACTGAGTTTGTATGCGTTTTCATGCAGTTTTTCCATGTGTTCTTTCATGATGCGAAATCAAATTGTGACAAACCGTATGATTTTCTAGTGAAAAATGAGGATGGGAAGTGACTGTCGTTTTTCAAATCGTATTCTGTTCACCGAAATAATCGCAGCAAACAGTGTTGCATCCACGGGTATAGTGTGTTACGTTGGATGCAGTGGAAATTAGTTGCATACTTATGGTATTCTGCAATTGATGCTCTTCGCTTACAACACTGAACAGACCGGGGGAGCACTAAATATTAATAACCGTCATTTTGAACGCGTTTTATGATATGCAATATTTGTTGCAGAAGCATTATTTTTCCTCCAGTTACAATACAGTTTAGTAATGTAAGTAATTAACTGAAGGCTATATCACGATACTGTGCTGATGAAATTTTATAATGTGCGATTTTTTAACGATATTCGTAAAATCCAATTCTGAGTCGATTACATTTTCTGTGGTTTCTGGGTGCATGTACCGGGTGGGCAAAATGAAACTGGCCCGGAAACATTTGCAATAGGACAGACGCGGGATTGATCCTTGTTAATGGACATCACAGAAGATGCTGGAAAGGGTGTCATGTGAAGAAATGAAAATCTTCGGATCCAGAAATCCCGACTGCACTTCACTTCATCAACCAATCAGTCAATCAATCAATCACTACTGATCTGCATTTAGGTCAGTCGCCCAGGTGGCAGATTCCCTATCTGTTGTTTTCCTGGCATTTTTCTTACATGATTGCAAAGAATTTGGAAATTTATTGAACAACTCCCTTGGTAAGTTATTCCATTCCCTAACTCCCCTTCCTATAAACAAATATTTGCCCCAATTTGTCCTCTTGAATTCCAACTTTATCTTCATATTGTGCTCTTTCCTACTTTCAAAGATACCACTCAAACTTATTCGTCTGCTGTTGTCCTCCCACGCCATCTCTCCACTGACAGCTCGGATCATACCACTTCACTCAGAAACCATCGACAGAACTCAACACGCGAAGGTACGTCTGGACGCTTTAACGCATGTGCAACAATAAATGAAATGGCGTATGGCTTTTAGTGCCGGGTGTGTCAGAGGACATGTTCGACTCGCCAGGTGCAGGTCTTTTGATTTGACTCCCGTAAGCGACCTGCGCGTCGTGATGAATATGAAATGAAGATGAAGACGAATCATACACCCAGCCCTCGTGCCAGCGAAATTAACCAATGATGGTTAAAATTCCCGACCCTACCGGGAATCGAACCCGGGACCCCTGTGGCCAAAGGCCAGCACGCTAACCATTTATCCATGGAGCCGGACTCAACAGTAAATTTGTAAGGATACAGAAGCAGGTCATTTATTATAATATTTCGACACGGTGGTCACTTAATTCCCACTTGCGCAGATAAACGGCGTTGAGATTTCGTCGGACTTCGTTCCAGGCTTTTTCACTCGAGCAGTGTTTTCTGGTGTTCGAACTATTTTTCGGAGAGTTGCGCTTTTCATTCGCTACAGAGCCCGTTTTACGCCATTTTGCCACTAAGTTTTACATTGCAGACTTTGCTGGAGCTTTTGCCAAAACACACCCAGTCTTATACTCTGGCGCAAACAATTCCGCACAGGTTTTCCATGTATCGTACTTAGCATAACACTCACCAGTGAACACGTACTGTATTCAACGGGTCACCAAACACGTCTGCTCCTCGCACTCACACGTAATGACAAAGAGACCTACTCGGAGCTGCGTACGTGCAGACATGTGACAGCAACCGATTGGTGCAGCGACATCACGGTTCCCAGCATTTCCTGTGAAGGTCAGTTCTCCTGTTCATTTTCCGTGCAAGTTTCATTTTGCCCTCACTTTATAACGTAGGATGATCATTTGCCTGATTTGACTTTATGTTTTGCTTCCCATGAAATTTTCGTTCATTGGGCATAATGCGCTTTGCAACCATACTCCTCGTATTATAGTATCAGCACAATTTTGATGGCACGTAGATCCCTGAAATTGTCTCTGAAAATGTGTACTGAGGAAATGAAGAGCGAGGTAGTTTTTCCGTTGCGCCCCACAACCAGATATCAGGTTCTGGGTGGAATGTGTCGCTGTATTTTCACCAAGCCATAATCAGAAATTTTCAAGAAAAGTGAGACGTTCATTTGCATAACTGAAAGCTGCTTCCGGAGGATTCCTCTGAGAAGTAGATTTTTACACATTAGTAAATATTTACTATTGTCCACCACTGAGACACGATTTATAGCAGATGTGCAGTTCCTGATTCAGTATTGTATTGTTGTTTGATTATAGCTAATACAGTTTGACGTAACATATTAATTGAAAAACTTTCCCTCTGTTGTTCTAAGTAGATAGAAAAACTGTCTTGAATTTTAATTTGAGAGCCATTCTCAATAACCGATCACTTTCTTCATTGTACATGCTTCAGGATATCTGGGCAACCATTATGCTTTCATGATCATAGAATGGTAGAAACTAGTAAGTGGCTGCGCGGTTTTAGTCACGTAGCTAATAGCTTGCATTCGGGAGATAGTGGGTTCGACCCCCAGCCCTGATGATTTATTTCTGTGGTTTCCCATTTTCACACCAGGCAAATGCCGGGGTTGTACCTTAAGGCCACGGTCGTTTATTTCACACTCCTAGCCATTTCCTGTCCCATAGCAACCATTAAGACCTGTCTGTATCGATGCTACGTGAAGCAAGTAGTAACAAATATATATATATATAAATAAATAAATAAATAAATAAATAAATAAATAAATAAATAAATAAATAAATAAATGGTGGAAACATTTACGTTATTTCAGTCTGTTTGGTTAAGCAACTTGATTCTGATATTTTAAAAATAGACATTGCTATCAAAAGGGAACGCCTTTGCTGGTGAGATTTAGTGTTTATAGCGCACTCTGTCTTCTGGTGTTGGCTAGAACAAATGTATTACTTTCGTTGACCTGGCTCAGTCTCATCCTTGGCTTTGACAATATGAAAGTGACTGTGGTATGAGCAGTGCTAGTAATGCCATTCCTTATGCAGCCAGTCCCTGTTAAGAATGGTGTGAAAATGTCGCTCATAGGATCGGTTGGTGCATACATTTCAGTGGACTTGGCAGATTGATATGTAACAGAAACTTCGGCTCATTGAGGAAAGCGACAGGAAACTACCTCACTCCTAATTACCCTAGTACTCCTTCTACGACAGCTGATGGCGGAGCTGTTGAGGATCAAACCAGCCTTCGGACTGAATACTCAACATACATATACATCAAAAGGCAAGACAGTTTTGGAAATGCCTGAGCGCTGGCAATCATACCTGTCAGATATTGTTAGGTCCTTACACATTTAGTTCACTCGGTTATTATCTGTTACTGTCTCTGTTATTGTCCTGTAGGCCATAATTACTGGACCCTTATGCGTTTTATGTATATAAATGATAAGAGTAAAGAACTGGAGTCACAGATATGGCTTTATTTATTTATTTATTTATTTATTTATTTATTTATTTATTTATTTATTTATTTATACAGTATTAATTTAAAATATTGTAATAAATTGCAGTTATTCAGATAAGTTAGAGAAGAAATAGCAATAATACGATTTATTAAGATTACTATTGATGAAAAATTATAGGATAAATAGAGAGTGGATAATAAGAAAAAGATGTCAACTTAATACCTAAAGAATATATCTGCTAACTAGCTTAAAGGATAACTTATTCAAATATAAGGCTAAAATAAATTAAGTGAATATTACTATGTTACAATCTGAGTATACTAAAATCGATGCTACTAAGCAATATATTTCTAGGAACAGTACATAGCCTTAAATGAGAGGAGTGAGAACGCAAATGGGATAGCCTAAGATACTTAAAGCTAGTACGTAATTTTTGGTTGCATTCACACGTCATTCACTCTAACATTCATTGGAGTCAACTGTATGTTGTCTGGAGGAATTTACGATGGACTGTTTTAAATGTCCTAGACGAGCAAGACTTTTTAATATCTTCCGGAATCGTATTCCATAACCTCGAAGCGGAGACCAGGAATGGATGGCTGTAGGTATTTGTTCAATGCGGCGCTATTTCAAGTAAAAGAATGGCGTATGGCTTTTAGTGCCGGGAGTGTCCGAGGACATGTTCGGCTCGCCAGATGCAGTTCTTTTGATTTGACTCCCGTAGGCGACCTGCGCGTCGTGATGAGGATGAAATGATGATGAAGACGACACATACACCCAGCCCCCGTGTCAGCGAAATTAACAAATTATGGTTAAAATTCCCAACCCCACCGGGAATCGAACCCGGGACTCCTGTGGCCAAAGGCCAACGCGCTAACCATTTAGCCATGGAGCCGGACGTTATTTCAAGTAGTGATCCGCAACGAGTGTTAATGTCGTGGAATGAAGAAAGAAACCTAAAATTCGACAATAGATAGGTGGGGCTGTTTGAAGAAAGCAACTGATAGACGGGGGTCATTTGGTGGGTTTTTCTACGGTCATTTAAACGTAACCATCCCAACTTTTTGTAGTATGGTGTTAAATGAGCATCGTGTCGGAGCTGGAAGGCATATCGAATGCAAGAGTTCTGAACACATTGTAGTTTTGCTGCTTGTTCACAGGTTAGGTCAATCAATATACGCAGTAGTATGGGAAGGGGGAATCACGTTAACGATGTTGTAAATAAAGGTTACAGATCTCTTCATTTTGTTATGTGAGTATTTAGGGGTTGTTGTAAGGATGCAAAGGAGAGGGCTTATGTTTACTGGTAAGATCTCAATTAGAGTATGGCTCCAGTGTATGAGACCTACTCTGGAATTTCCTGATACTGGAACTGGAAAAGATCCAAAGGAAAGCAGCACAAATTGTTCTGGTTGTTTTCGGACGAAAGAGTAGTGTTACAAAAATGTTGCAAACTTTTTCCTTACTTGGGAGAAAGGAGACAAGCTGCTCGACTAAGCGGGATGTTACGAGTTGTCAGTGGAGAAATTGCGTGGAATAGCATTCATCGACAAATAAGCTTGACTGGAGCTTCTAAAAGTAAGAAAGATCATAATATGGAGATAAAGTTTGAATTAGAGGACAATTTTGGCCTAATATTCATTTATAGGAGGAGGAATTAGGGAATGGCATAATTCATCAAGGTAAATGTTCGATAAATTTCCACGTTCTGTGAAGTCGTTTAAGAAAACACTAGGTAAACAAGGTTACGTGAACGATGTTGATCCACGAAATATCACTGTAATAT
Organism: Anabrus simplex; assembly: GCF_040414725.1. NCBI lineage: Eukaryota > Metazoa > Arthropoda > Insecta > Orthoptera > Tettigoniidae > Anabrus > Anabrus simplex. Next base: position 152,607,954 of record NC_090266.1, read on the forward strand.
TTGTCACAAACGAAAGGTAATCGTTGATTTACTCAAATAAAGTCTCAAATCCCAGGTTGATTAAGAAATACCGTCGTTACTAGCAAGAAATATGTATACGTATTTACTGGCTGTAAATAAGAGTCCATGGTGTTGCATTCCGCTGCTTGCACCGTCTTTTGTTTCTTTCTTGAGGTCCAGTGCTGGCACCGATGAATGAGAGTGCTATGTCTGCCATTTTTGTTATCTTTGGCCATATGTCTTGCATTCCGCTGCTCGCGCCGTCGTTGGTTTTTTTTTTTCTTGAGCTCTCTTTCTAGCGAATGGGAGTGCGGGTATTTTGTTGAAAAATAGCATGATCCCTGGACCAATACATACATTATATATTAAAAGGAAAATAGCATCATCCCTGGACCAATAAATCGTTTAATGAATCAGTTAATGCACATGAAGTGACAGCCCATCAAATTACATCGAATGAGAAAAATCAATAAAACGACACCAGAGAACTTCAGTGATCAAAGACAAAACACTTACTGAAGCGCTGCGACGTAGCAGAAATAGTTGTAAGGCAGTAAAGTATGTATTCTCTAAATAAAATATTTCGTGTTATTTCTTAATCAACCTGGGATTTGAGACTTTATTTGAGTAAAAGCAATTACTATCTTCCATTTGTGACAAATATTATAGTGATGTTTCGTGGATCAACATCATTCACGTAACCGGTAAACAATTTATATGGACGCAGGGTCGATGATAATTGATTGAAATATTAAACAGTAATAACAGTCAGAACTAAACAGAAAGTAAATATCTCCTATTCTTGTTTTTGTATGAGCAGCTCGAAATCAGGCTCCGTAACTCATCTGGTATGGAGTTCCAGACCCGCGCTCTACCTACCGTGAAGGGAGTGGGGTTTACCATTTGGAGGTGAATGCGAGGATGGTCCGGATGTTCCTGTTTCGAGAGAGTGTGTTTAATTGATCAGTCTCTGAGAGCTTGGTAAACCTGGATATTAGGTACTGACGTGTGGACGTACTGAGTTTGAGTGCAGTAGACAACGGGCTTGAAGTTGCCTTTTCATTTGCAGGTTTATCATAGGCAGTTTAAGATATGGATATATGTTGACGTAGTTTTACATTGAAAATGAAAAGATTGCTGGAATTATGAGCATTTTGTAGCCTACCGGTTAACTGTGAGTTGAGGTCGTGCACATCACAGTAATCAAAACCGGGTATTAGTAGTATGTTGATTAAGTTCAGTTTTGTTGCTAGAGGTAGGAATTTTCCGTATTATTGTAACACATGAGAGGAGCCGATACACTCTTGAACAGATACAGAGGCGGACAGAACTATTCAAATCTGTTGATATGCAACTAAAAATGTTTGAGTTAATCGATACAGAAGGCGGAATTACGTATTATTTCGTGATTCCACTGATGCGTTATCGTGTTTTTCCAACACATAGGCAGTACACGAATGATAAGAATACTTGTGTATTATTCAACATGTGATTTCCCGTAACAATGTTCCGTTACCTTATGACACAAGTATTCAAACGCGCTCTGTTATACAGCAGTAAAACACAGTAAACGAGGGCAATGTTGACGTTTGTACCTTCAGAACTCCTCATTCGTGTCTGCTGTCATACAGTATACAACAAGCAGCTTCACTACGAGTAATAATGTTATGTGTTTTACGTCCCACTAACTACTATTTTACGTTTTTCGGAGACGCCGAGGTGCCGGAATTCAGTCCCGCAGGAGTTCTTTTACGTGCCAGTAAATCTACCGACACGAGGCTGACGTATTTGAGCACCTTCAAATACCACCGGACTGAGCCAGGATCGAACCTGCCAATTTGGGGTCAGAAGGCCAGCGCCTTAACCGTCTGAGCCACTCAGCCCGGCTCACTACGAGTGGCCACAGTCCAAATGCGACGGTAAGGAAAGGAGACGACTCTAGAGAGAAAAAAAAATCGTGCGTATGCATTAACAAAATAAGACGTATAAAGAAACTGGAGAAGTTGTACACAGAAATCCGTCCACTGTGTGGGTTATTATCCAACGCTAGAAAACGAGGAATACCGTTGTCAATCAGGCTAGGAATGTTGCTCTGCCAAAACTTATTTCTAGAAATAAGACAAGTGCTGAAAATGGTGAAGCAAAATCCCAGAATAACAGCGACAGGAATTAGCGCACATCTGGGAGAATATCTTGGTAAGGTGGTTCATGAAAGAACAGTTCGGAGGTTTCTGAACAGTACAGGGTACAATTCCAGAACAAGAAGATGAAACCCGTAAGTAAGTAAAGAACGTAAATAAGAAAAAGCGTTTAGTATTTGCCAACGAGTATGTAATGAAGAACAATGAGCTCTGGGCCCGTGTGGTATGGTCAGATGAAAGTAAGTTCAATGTGTACCGAAGACATGGCCGATTAAATGTGTAGAGACAGAAAAATACTGAGTGAAGTCCTAAAAATGTGGAAGTTACGGTCAAATTTGGGGGTGGCAGCGTAATGGCGTGGGATGTATGGCGTCAAGTGGTTTGGGTGTGCTAGCTTTTATTAATGGCAACAAGCAAAACATTACTGACAGACATTATTCCGCTGGAATAAAATTGATTCGGACTTAGCTAAGAAAGCTTGTAAATTCAATGCCAAAGCGTTTGGCAGCAGTTACTCATAGGAAAGGCATGACAACCAAGTACTAGAGTTTTGTTTTGTTGTTTATTTGAATACTTATGTCCAACTGTTGGGAGAAAATTTTTCATTACGGACATGTATTTATGTTTATTACGTACATACATGTGACATAAAAACTGAAATAAAAGTGTGTTATAGGCATTGAAGGATTTATTTCAATGTGTATGTTTTGGTAGTTAAATGTCCTTGTAGTTGCATAATGTTGCATTTGAATACTTATGTCCGTCTCTGCATATTTAACATGCTCTGCCCATGAGAGACCTTCGTCAAATATAACCCCATGATTTTTAATCGTTTTGCTCAGTGGAGCTTTAGTGTCGTGTAACACATCAGTTATGTTCTCACTTGTAATATATGCTAAAGCTTTTTGCTGTTTTTATTATGATGATCTGGGTCTTTCCAGTGTTGATATGAATCCATTATGTAGATCTTTCTTTGGAATAACTCATTAGATAATATATCCAATAAAGGTGTAACACAGCGAAATTGTTCGAGGACAAGTCTGATATGTCATGTACAGCTCTACATTCAGTAGATGGGTTATGCTGGTGAATCTTCCTTTCTGCTTTGTCAGAAAAAGATGACGTACTTACTATAAATTTGTTGGAAGTTGTACCTGTACCAAGCTGGCATTGTTCCAAATTGTTTGAACTTTTTTACTCTTTTCATGTCTGCCTACGGTATGGTGCGTTTGTCAATCAGTCTAATAATGGGGAACCTATCTCGCCTCGAGGTTGAGAAATAAATACAGAATGAACCGAAATTCGCTCACTCGGGCGTCACAGCGTGACTCCTCAATTGCCAGCAATAAAAAAATATCTGTCACAAAAGTTCGTCCTGCGAGTATATCTTCTTCTTAATCTGTTTACCCTCCAGGGTCGATTTTTCCCTCGGACTCAGCGAGGGATCCCACCTCTACCGCCTCAAGGGCAGTGTCCTGGAGTTTCAGACCCTGGATCGGGGGATACAACTGGGGAGGATGACCAGGCCTCACCTGCTATGCTGAACAGGGGCCTTGCGGGGGGTGGGGGGTGGAGAGATTGGAAGGAATAGACAAGGAAGAGCGAAGGAAGCGGACGTGGCCTTAAGTTATGTACCATCCCAGCATTTGCCCAGAGGAGAAGTGGGAAACCACGGAAAACCACTTCCAGGATGGCTGAGGTGGGAATCGAACCCACCTCTATTCATTTGACATCCCGAGGCTGAGTGGACCCCGTTCCAGCCCTCGTACCAGTTTTCAAATTTCGTGGCAGAGCCTGGAATCGAACCCGGGCCTCCGGGGGTGGCAAGTAATCGCACTAACCACTACACCACAGAGGCGGACCCTGCGAGTATATCCGGCAGGAAAAGGACGTTGAAGAGTGGCAATCTGGCAACACTGTAACCACTTGTAGGGTAACTACCTCTGTCAGCACATATTAGTCGTGCTATACAGTTGGTGTAGTGTGTAGAGTTTTGGGTTAGCATGCAGGAGGTCGAGGGATCGATCCTGGGTTGAGGCGTATGTTTTTTTAATTTCGTAAATGTAGTCCAGGTGATATGGTATCTGGCGTCTTAATCGTCAACAGCGATTGCAGCGGGTCCTCTAGAAACTATTTGCACTTACATGCTACGATCCTAGAAATGGACAACCGGGCGAGTTGGTCATGCTGTTAGAGGCGCGCAGCTGTGAGCTTGCATCCGGTAGATAGTGGGTTCGAATCCCTCTGTCGGCAGCCCTGAATATGGTTTTCCGTGGTTTCCCATTTTCACACCAGGCAAATGCTCGGGCTGTACCTTAAGGCCACGGCCGCTTCCTTCCAACTCCTAGTCCTAGGCCTGCCCTAACCCATCGTCGCCATAAGACCTATCTGTGTCGGTGCAAAAAAAAAAAAAAAAAGTGGACGAACAATAGTTTTCATTGGTCAGCTTTGAAAGACGCCCTTTCGACGTCGTGGGCGTGAATTTATTCGCTGTTGACGATTAAAATGCCAGATACCACACCACCTGGACTACATTTACGAAATAAAAAACATACGCCTCAACCCCTCGACCTCCTGCACGCTAACCCAAAACTCGATCCACTGCATCAACTGTACAACACGACTAATGTGTGCTGACAGAGGTAGTTACCCTACATCTGGTTACAGTGTTGCCAGATAGTCACTCTTCAACGTCCTTTTACTGCCGGATATGCTCGCAGGACGAACTTTTTGTGAGAGACATTTTTTTATTGCTGCCATGTGAGGAGTGGCGCTACGACGCCCGAGTGCGCGAATTTCGGTTCACCCTGTATACGGTATATTGCTGTTGGTCGGACTCCTTGGCGGAATGGTCACCGTTGACGCCTTCGGTCCCGAGGGTTTCGGGTTTGATTCTAGGTCGGGTCTGGGATTTTAATCGCGTCTGATTAATTTTTCTGGCTCGGGGATGGGCTGTTTCTTTGTACCAACACTCTTCCTCATCATCGTCAGACAACATTCCACACTATCAACAACCATACAGAAACGCCCAATTGTGAATACATCCCTCCACATAGGGTGGCGTCAGGAAGGGCGTCCGGCCGTAAAACAGGGCCAAGTCAAACGTGCTACGCAGTTCGCACCCGCGACCTAACAAGTGTGGGGAAAATGGTAGAAGATGCATATTGATACTGATTTCACGTCGCAGTGACTCAGGTCTTATGGCAACGATGGTATAGGATTAGGAAGGAAGCACCCATGGCCTTAATTATGGTGCAGCCCCAGCATATGTCTGGTATGAAAATGCGTAACCACGGAAAAAATGTTCAGGGCTGCCAACAGCGGGGTTCGAACCTACTATCTTTAGAATACAAGCTCACAGATACTTTACTCAAATGCGTGAGATCGTAGAAAGCACCTCAAAACATCTGGTTCGCATGTGCAACAATAATTTGTTATGGAAAACCCAACCCATAGGAAAACGATGGGAAGTTTGCTGTTGGGTGGGGCTAAAAGCATCTGCCTCTGAGTAGGCAGATGATGTATAGGAGAACGGAATTAGATTTCACAATGTCGTCATCGTCAGAGTTTACAAAATAATCACAGAAGACTTGGATCTTGAGCAGCGAATATGAACCGTCACTCCATCTTCCTATTCAGGGGTAGAAGTTTTCGCCACTAATGTAAATGCCATCGTTCTCCTGAGGCGCAAATACTTCTCATGCGAACTAGACGTGTGATAACATCATTGTGCTTTCCCGACCTCGAAGAGAGTTCGTGTTATGAAACGTACACAATGAGGCTGATAGCTAGTCTCTGCCAAATGTATTCTCTTTAAGTTATGAGAAGAATTCTTTTCTTCCTTCTCATTTCTATTGAACGCACTGCAGACTTTGAACAGCTTCTTTCTTGGAGTAAAGTACTAGTGACTTCTTTCTTTAACCGTCTGCTAAGCTGCTTTATACGTAGAGAAGCGCGGAGAGGGGTAGGGTCAGGGTACAGGAAAGACTTACATTATGTATGCTTGCATCAGACGTCTTTGTCTGGCCAATAACTGCCGCCTTTTATCGCAAGGTGCACGGCCGCTGCACTGTTAATATTAATTACCGCCTGAACGGACTTCCCTGCGGACTTGAAGACTTCATTCGGTGGGGTGCGTGCAGGTCTTCAGAGGCCTCGTTATTTATGTATGTCAGACTCTATCTTCAACGAAGATATACATTTGTTCATCCCTGTGTGTTAACACGCTTTCTTATGAATATTACATACACAGTACGTCCCAGAAGTCGCGCCAACGACTCGCGCCACGTGAATCCTAGATGAAACTGGGGATGAGACTATAGTGGCCAAATTCCATCGATGAAATTCACATGGACAATTTCGTAGCACATTTTTTAAATAATTTCTTTTACATCTCACCGACACGGATAGGTCTTACGGTGACTATGGGATAGGAATAGATATGATATGAGTAAATATCTGGATCACAGATAAGGATATTTGCTGATGTTATATTATAGAGAGTAGTAAATGGCGACTACAGGGGAACTTAAATAATATAGTGAGATGGAGGGCAGACGATGGTATGAATGTAAATGGGATGAAAAGTCAAGTTGCAAGATTCACCAAGAGGAAATGTCATCTCAGTTTTAATCATTGTGTTGATAGGGTGATAGTACCTCATGGGTAACAATGTAGGTACCTGGGTGTTAATATAAGAAATGATCTTCATTGGGATAATCATATTAACGAAGTAGTTAAGGATACAGATCTCTTCACATGGTTATGAGAGTATTTAGGAGTTGTAGTAAGAATATAAAGGAGAGTGCATGTAAGTCTCGTAAGACCGAAGTTAGAGTATGGCTGCAGTGTATAGAACCCTCACCAGCACTACTTGATACAAGAACTAGAAAAAATTCAAAGGAAAGCAGCACGATTTGTTCTCGGTGATTTCCGACAAAGGAGTAGTGTTACGACAATGTTGCTAACTTTGGGCTGGGAAGAATTGGGAGTAAAGAGACGAGATGCTCGACTATGTGGTATGTTTCGAGCTGTCGCTGGAGAGATGGCGAAGAATGGTATTGAGTAAAAGAATACGCTTGAGTGGAGCTTTTAAATATGGAAAAGATAATAATATGAAGATAAAGTTAGAATTCAAGAGGACAGATTGGGGCAAACATTCATTTATAGGACGAGGTGTAAAGGATTGGAATAAATTTCCAAGGGAAATGTTCGAAAAATTTCCAAGAAGTTGAAAATATTTAAGAAAATGTTACGTAAACAATTATAAATAATTAAGAGGTAAACAACTGATAAGAGAATCTGCCACCTGGGCAACCGCCCTAAATGCAGGTCATTAATGATTGATTGAAAGGGCTAGGAATGGGAAGGAAGCGGGCGTGGACTTTTTTATTAACAAAGACATTGAAGTTGGAACATATCCCTCTGGCAATGATCACTTACAATAGTGTGATAATAGGGTTAAAACGTAATTACCCAACAATAACAAGCAATTCCATAGAAAGAAAATATTACAAGAAATATTACTAGTTTAACATTCTAAATCCAGTATCATATACACATTCACATACAACTTAAGCACTCGTATTTCCAGTGCTTAGCACTACGGCTTACAATACTGCAGGTTGAACTTGCTACCAGCTTAACATTACAGCACCGTCATATACAAATTCAGACAACCCTTAAATACTTTTAAAAAAATTTATTTGGCTTTTGGTCCATTGACCATACAGCCAGCAAAAAAACATTACAAATTCACAAGTCACACAGTAATATATATACATATGACAGACACAGGAATGAAATGACATAAATGGCAGACAGAAAAGTCGCCTGAAAGTCTCTTTCACTTCACAAACTCCTGGATGTTCTGAAATTTACCTTAAATACTTCAGATGTCTAAATACTACAATTACCAGGCGAGTTGGCCGTGCGGTTAGAGGCGCGCGGCTGTGAGCTTGCATCTGGGAGATAGTGGATTCCAATCCCACTGTCGGCAGTCCTGAATATGGTTTTCCGTGGTTTCCCATTTTCACACCAGGCAAATGCTTGGGCTGTACCTTAATTAAGGCCACGGCCGCTTCCAACCAACTCCTAGACCTTTCCTGTCCCATCGTCGCCATAAGACCTATCTGTGTCGGTGCAACGTAAAACCACTAGCAAAAAACCTACAATTTACAGTGGGTTGAGCGTTGCATTAAAATATGACACTGTTTAATAGAAATTTACACACAATTTACAGAATGAAGCATCTTATTCTTGAAGCATCTTACATTTTTGTAAGAAGTCTTTAAGACGGCTGCAGATAATGCATTTCAATCATCATTTCCACGATTTACAAATGAATATTTACCATAGTTAGTTTTCTGCGGTCTACCTTTTAATTTATGCGGATGATCTGTCCTACTTATGTAAAAGAGCTTTCCTAGTCGACTGTTCAACTCTCCCCAAACTGGCTTATTCGTGTGGCACATAAGTGTTCGTTAATGAATTACAACAATTAATCAACTTATTTAAAATACAGCCCTAGCATTTGCCTGGTGTGAAAATGGGGAAACCACGGAAAACCATCTTCAAGGTTGTCGACAGTGGGTTTGGAACCCAATATTTCCCGGATGTAAGCTCACAACAGTGCGACCCTAACCACACTGCCATCTCGCCAGGTTTTCGTAGCACTATACGGTGAGATGAGTTAATTTCACAACTCACACTCGACTTGTAGCGTGCTACAAGAACTCGAGCTGTTACAGCACAGTGGAGGTTGCTGGTAATGATCAGGGGAGTACTGGCGATGGAACCCGGTAGAATCGGCTCTGGTACCGGTTTCATGTTTGTGTCGGGCTGAGTAGTTCGGACGGTAGACCGCTGGCCTTCTGAGCTCAGCTTGGCAGGTTCGATCCTGGCTCAGTCCGGTGTTATTTGAATGTGCTCAAATAAGTCAGCCACGTGTCGGTAGATTTACTGGCACGTAAAGGAACTCGTGAGGGACAAAACTCCGGCAACCTGGCGTCTCCGAAAACCGTAAAAGTAGTTAGTGACGGAACAATAATAATAATAATTTTTTTGCTAGTTGCTTTATGTCGCACCGACACCGATAGGTCTTATGGCGACGATGGGACAGGAAAGGGCTAGGAGTGGGAAGGAAGCGGCCGTGGCCTTAATTAAGGTACAGCCCCAGTATTTGCCTGGTGTGAAAATGGGAAACCACGGAAAACCATTTTCAGGGCTGCCGACAGTGGCGTTCGAACCTACTATCTCCCGAATACTGGATACTGGCCGCACTTAAGCGACTGCAGCTATCGAGCTCGGTAATAATAATAATAATAATATAATAATAATTTATATGTATTACTGTACGCGAGAGCAATGGAGAACCACGCGCAGCTGAAGGACTGTGAGCAGAATTGAGGTAGTCCTTTGTACCGCTATTGCTCGAATGTCTAAATAAATAGTGAGAATCACCACTAAAAGGAAAATGTAACAGATTGTAACTTCTGCTTGAAGTACTAGAGAGGAGACGTTTTCCCTTGTAATTTGCTATGAACACAGTCCGTCTCATTGGCTGAATAATCAGCGTTGAGTCCTTCGGTTCAGAGGGTCCCGAATTTGATTCCCGGCCGAGTCGGGGATTTTAATCACGTCTGATTAGTTCCTTTGGCTCGGGGACTGTATGTTTGTGTTCGTCCGAACACACTCCTCTTCATATTCATACAATACGCCACACTAACAAGCACCACAGAAACACGTAATAGTGATTGCATCCCTCTAAGGTTGGCATCAGGAAGGGCATCCGACCCTTAAACAGGACCACATCCACATACGATCCGATGCTCAGCCAAGCTTCCATGCAAGGATTTAAATTTTAGCAGCAGCGTGTATTCAGTTAGTGAACTATGGATTATCCAAATTAACGAAAAGAGTAATTGACCAGAATCTAGCTAGCAATACACAAATCACCGAAAACGTTTGCATTCCGTTTGTAAACATGATCATTAAATGTCAAACAGTTCACATTTAATCCTAATACCCGCTGGATTTAGTAGGCCTATGCTTCGCCTCTTCTCTTATGCTTATTGCTCACGGTAAAATGTTTCGTAAAATTTGTTGTACAATTAATTTTTATAAAATTTTGGTAAAAACAAGTTGTGTTGCTCACGGTAAAATTATTTTAAAAAATCCGTCGAAGCATCAGGATGGCCATCTATGAACTCACTTCTGAACTAAGATTTGTATGTGGTGCCATCTATCGATACACTTTTAAACCAAGAATCAGCTATTCAACTTACAGTGTGTTTGAGAATATGGCTCCAACAAGCAAAGCAAAACTTGCTGCTTTAGCTGCACTTATATGTTGTACAGTGGTAAAAATGAAGAAAGGAAATGCTGGGCTCAGGATTGGATCAAAAGAAGAGAACAAGGTAGAGGATTGCTGTCCTTGGTCGAAAATTAGTTGACGTTAGAAGACCAGCATTCCTATAGGGATTTGGCGATTGTGTTTTCTGCCTCTCTTCTTGCATTTCTGTTGTGGTAAAGTGGTGTTTTGACTTCGTACAAACAAGGATATTTCTGGTATTCGTCAGTAAAACACTAACAGCTTCCTTAGTCCACCCGGATCCTGTCATTTTAGAAAGAAGTGTTTGTTTACAATCGAGCTTCACAATCTTCTCACGACGTAGCGCCAACATCATCGTGATGTCAGCTTCGCTGATTGGTTCGTTTCGTAAAATTAATTTTACGGAATAGAACATGTCCTATTTTATGAAAAGTTTTACCAAATGTTTTATAAAACTTGAATTTGACCGTGAGCAACAGAAATTTTATAAAATTAAATTATTGTACAATAAATTTGACTGAAAATTTTACCGTGAGCAACAGGCATTATACTTTCTCCAACTACCTTTATTTTACTCTCCTACATTTCTTCTGGTTTTACTTTCCTTTCACACAGCTTTTGGGACCCTTCGTACGAAGAGCTGGCCCCGACTTCCAGCTGTGCCATCTGATGATGCCAACTCTGGTCCCATTCTGTCTTTTCACTGCCTGCTTCTCACAGCGAGTGTGTGATGTGTAATTGAAACTTACGGCTCTAGTAGAACCGGTTCCTCTCATGCGAACCGACTCCAGCGCTAGGTCTTGATAGTAGGCTACCGATCCTCCCGGTTCTAGGCGTGACTCACCCAATCCCTAGTAACGATAGCCCAACAGTGTAATTGGCTGAATTTGTGGTTGTTTCTCTTCTACATTCAGAGTTCTGGGATCGACTCCCGCCAGTCGACAACTAGTAATCACGGAAAGATGAACGAAGACGCACTATAAATTGGATGCAAAGTATATTACGTTAGTCTGTATTTAAAAAAAAAATGAAATAGACGTCTGCTTATTAGATCAGATACAGACTTGCCGAAGTTCAAAACATAGTTGGTCAAAAAGATCACCGGTGGGAACCAAACCCCACCACCTTCGAATTTTCGCGTCCGATGCTTTTTCGAATGAAACATGGAGGCCTCAGTTCTTTCTGTCAAGAGAACAAAGTTTAGTTACGGGCCTACCGATACGGTCAGCACAACCTGAGCGTGCGCTAGTCGCCCGCTATGGCCCATTCTATGGAATACTGTATTTAGCTTTCACGACTGCATTGTACTTCAAATCGATTTCCAGCTTATTAGGTCGTATCCAATACTCGTAGTATATGCCGAAGAATGTTAACAGAGAACAATAATGGCTAAGCGGACACTGGTGAGAACTGAGCTCACAAACTCTGGTTTTCGCACCGGTGTTCTCCCGTAGAGATATAGTGGCCATGGACGTTCTTGTTCTGTTGGCAGGGATCTGTGTGTGCAGCTTCCCCAGTGTCTGGTTTGCCAGTTTGTTCTGTACTGAATAATAATAATAATAATAATAATAATAATTTCAAACTAACTATCTTACTACTACGGCTTTTTGAGGGGGCGGAATTTTGTCGTGCCTGTAAATTACGTATTAGGCTGGCGTATGCAGAGTCCCACCGGTCCTGGGGTAGCCAGCCTGACTCTTAACCGGAGGCCCCGGATTCGCTTCCCGGCCAGGTCATGGATTTTTACTGGATCTGAGGGCTAGTGCGTGGTCCACTCAGCTTACGTGATTTCAGTTGTTTTGATAGATTTTTATCTTACCTATATGGCGCCCAGTTGTCACATTTACAAGACATATTAAAAAAAACTACAGAACTTTGAAAATATTGTGCATATACAAAGTCATAGTGGTGTCCAGTAAGTGGTACTGTATAGTGGTATCTTCTTTCTTAAGTATCAGACCACTTTCCATGCATCTTTTAAAGGTTTAGTTATTACTTAGCAGCTGTTAGTTTGTACGTGTGTTTTTTGATTGTCGAGACATCTGAATATTACGAACAATGAATCAAGATTCGCTTCTGCTTCAAACTAGGGGAAATGTTTTATACAGAGTATGGTTCCAGTGTATGGGACCCCCACCAGGATTACTTGATTCGAGATCAGGAAAGCAGAATGATTTGTTCTGGATGATTTAAGACAAAACTTGCAGTGTTACAAAAATATTACAATCTTTGGGCTGGGTAGATGTTCCAGGCTGTCAGTGGAGAAATGGCATGGGATGACAATAGTAGACAAATACGCCTGAATGGAGTTTTAAAAAGTAGGAAGGATCATAACTTAGATTTCATGAGGATTAACTGGGGCAAGTATTCATTCATAGGAAGAGAAATTAGGCATTGGAATAATTACTAAGGGAGATGTTTGATAAATTTCCTACCTTAACATTATGTAAAAAAATAAAGACTAGTTAAAGAATTGATCGGGAATCTGCCACCTGGGCGAGCGCCCTAGATGCAGATCAGTTATAAATGTAATGTAAAAGAAATATTAAGGAGCTATGTGCCAGCGAGAGAACAGTCCCGGTCAAGAAAGTCAACAATAACGGCCAAGAGGGTTCGTCGCGCTGATCACGCGTCACCTCTTAATCTGCAGGCTACGGGCTGAGCAACGGTCGCTTGGTAGATCAAGGAGCAGCAGGGCTATTACGCCGTGGGGTTTAGTTTGGTTTCAGGTACCATTGGGCTGAGTCACGATCGTATCTACAAAGTTGATCTCGGAAGGCAAGCCGCCTACTGTCTGAGCCACTCAGACTGGTGTTCTGTACTTAACATCTCTTCGACATGTACTATATGTACAGGACACGACCTAATAAGCTGAAAGTCTATTTCCAGTACAACGCAGTCGTGAAAGCGAAATATTCAGTTGTTGGGGTGGCTGGGTAGTACTGTAGGTTAGGCGCCCACTTCTTACGTACTGCAGGATCGAAGTTGATAAATAACATTGAAGTATGCAAACATACCCAGTTTCATAAGAACACTTCGTGATATAAAGCGATCTCTGTGAAGGCCATGAAAGTCTCCGGAGGATTGGAAGGTAATTTCGTAACTAGTGCACTACAGAAAGTGGGATTGTGGTCAGCCTTAACCCACGTAAGGTTTTATCGTCAGTCTTGAATAATCACGTAAGACAGATGCAAAACTCACGTCGGGCTTCGCTCACGCTCATTTTTTAAGAGAATCGCCGTGGATGTTGTTTATTCATTATTTAGGCAGTTCTTGATCGCACAGGAATGAAAACAGGTCTATGTAGACTATGTGAGCGCAAGTTTTTAAAGATATTTTGCAGAGGGCTGAATGGATTTACCTTCTTTACTTCCAACAACTCTTTTACGATAAACAGTGTGAAATTAGTTAATATTTTTTCTTCACCCTTAATCTCCCTGTCACTACTGTAACTACAATCGTTCGATTTTACTTGCCACAGGTAAGGGAACTGCGGTTTAAATTGGTAAATTAAAGCAATACACGGGAGGAAATATTCATCCGGTAGCACCCGCAGCTGATGTAATACTGAGCGTGTTTTTGACAGACTAAGCTTCCGTCTTGCATGAACACGAACACAAAGCTTTCGTTTTGCTCAGTCTTTTGTACGCTCTTCAAACTTCGTTCAGTTCAAGCAAAATGTCACGTTTGTCGTCCACATGTATCTTTCTGCAGGACCGATCTGACATGATGACGCAAGACCGACGATAAAACGTTACGTGGTAGACCCCTGTGTACTCAGGAATTAACCTGGCGCTTATTTCTAAAGTAGGCCGAGTGAACCCTAGTGCCATACGCGGAGTTTCCTATCTAAAATTTTGGACTTTCCATCAGAGGATCGAACTATTATTCTTCCCTGTGACCCAAGCACACCTTTACCACCTTAGCCAGGTAGCCCCTACATATCATGTTAAACTAACTGTAAGTTACTGTTTTTGCTTAACTTCGCACTAACACATCGAAGGTTTTCAATGACGGAAGGATGGGAAAGGGTTTAGGATTGGGAAGGAAGCGGCCGTGGCCTTAATTAATGTACAGCCCCAGCATTTGCGTGATATAATTGTATTTTTAATGTACTGCGAGTTAGAATAGACCGAGCGAATTGGCCGTGTGTTCCGGGTCGCGCAGCTCTGTTCTTGCATTCGGCAGATAGTGGGTTCGAATCCCACTGTCGGCAGCCCTGAAGGTGGTTAGATGATTTATCGTGGTTTCCCATCTTAATCTTAGTTCACCTGGCTCTGGGGTTGGGTATGTGTACTGCCCGGAACATCCCTGCAACTAACACACCACACCTAACACTACAGTAACACGCAGTCTCCCATACACGGCATATGCGGACCTCCCTCGTCGGAGGGTCTGCCAGGCTAGTAATAGCCACACGAAATAATAATAATAATTAAACCTAACTGTCTTAAAGTTGATAATGCAATAATCTTCTTTAAATCAAATTCAAAATTAGCCCCCAAGCCCGCCATAAATATAGTAGGTCCAGCTATAAGCAATAAAAACTTAGACAATCAAGTGTCCACAAATGCTCTCTTAAATCTATTAAATGCATTATTATTATTATTATTATTATTATTATTATTATTATTATTATTATTATTATTATTATTATTATTATTTCACTACTTCCCTCCTTGAATAAATGTTAATTTTTTTTTTTGTTTGAAACACGTGCATTTAGGAGTGGTAGATAAAAATCGATCGTCAGTGGTTTTGAGCTTCCCCTCGAAAACTAAACTCAGGTTTTTCCCCCCTCAATAAGAACAAGAGAACTAAACTAAGAAACATTAAATTTATTCAAGGTGGGAAGTTCTGAAATGCAAAGCAAAGCAAAGCCATCTCCATACAGGTCATGAAGGCCCTAGGAGCAGTGGAATGTAAAGGTTTCCACTATCCTTAACCTCGGCACTTCATGGGGTAGAGTGGTTGGCTCTACGCCCGGCCGCCTTTGCCACCAGGAGTTAACCCGGTACTCATTTTTGGTGTAGGCTGAGTGAACCTCAGGGTCATGTGCACCTCCGGAAGTGGAAACCTCGTTTCTTAAATTTAAGACTTCCTGACGGGGATTCGAACCCACGTCCTTTCGGGCGAACCGAGCACGCCTTTACCGCCTCGGCCAGGCAGCCCCTAGTTCTGAAATGAATGCACCGTAATTAGAGGCATATAAAATAGATTGCATTCGAAATATCTTCAGATTCATCCAAATTAATTATTTTATGTATGCTATTATACAAATAACGTTTGAAACATATTTAACAATTTTTATAAACAAATACAAATAAGTAAATTAGTTCATAATTAACAAATAAACATCCTAATCTCTTACTAACAGTTACCCGCGGCTTCCCTCGCGTGGATTTCATAATTTGATAAAAGTATTCGTTCCTTGGTACTGTACTAAGACATTTGAAAGTCTCTAAGGCATAAACTCTCGCCGAAAAATTGAATTTCATTTACTCCAGAAACTCTTTGTAAACCACGTTTGTGGTATTGCACTTTTGAGGCACAGATGGAACTCGACATGTGAGAAATAGTCTTCTCTCGAGTCGAAAAATATAAATTAAAAGAAAGTTCTTTATTTTAAAAGGCGATTCCAAATAGTGTACCTATTTCCACGCCTGTAACATCTTCAGTTTTTGAGATATCAGTATCCTAATAAAAAGAATTCAACCCCCTTTTCATTCCTTTTTATGCCCCCACCTCAAGTGCTTTTTTCCGAAAATAAAAATACATGCTTCCTTATTTTTAAAAGATAAAATATACCAGTTTTCACATCTGTAACATGTTAACTTTGAGATATACTGTAGATATGCTCATTTTTTAAATTCACCCCCATTTTCAGTTCTCCTGGGTGGATTTTCCTAAAATAAATTATCTATGTTTCTTTATTTTTAAAAGAGATTCCAAATACCTATTTCCACGTCAGTAACATCTTCAGTTTTTGAGATATAAGAATCCCCATAAACAAATTCAACCCAATTTTCAGTTCTTCCCCCACACCCACCCCCACCTAAGTGGATTTTTCCAAAAATAAAAAATACATGTTTATTTTTAAAGTAGATTCAAAATGCCGAGTTTCATGTCTGTAACATCTTCAGTTTTTGAGATATACAGTAAGTATCCTCTCAAAAAATTTCAACTCTTTTTTTTTTTACTTCTTTTCACTCCAGTTAAGTGCCTTTTCCGAAAAACAAAAATAAAACTTGTTCCTGTTTTTAAAAGGACATTCCAAACACCAAGTTTCACGTCTGTAAGATGTTAAGTTTTTGATATATATACTGTGCATATACCGGTACTCATTTTAAAAATTCACCTGCTTTTTCAATTCTTTTCACCCCTTTTAGTGGATTTTCCGAAAACAAAAGAACAGATATTTCTTTATTTTTAAAGCAGATTCCGAATACCTATTTTCACGTCTGCAACATCTTTAGTATTTGATACATAAGTATCCTCATGAAAAGAATTCAACTCATTCTTCACTTCGTTTTACCCACGTCCTTTAGTGGATATACCGAAAACAAGAGAATGTGTTTCTTTGTTTTTAAAGGAGATTCAAAATACCGATTTTCACGACTGTAACATCTTTAGCTTTTGAGATATAAGTATCCTCATAAAAATAATTCAACCCCTTCTCACCCCCCACCCACTCCCCCGCTTAAGTGACCTTTCATAAAACAAAAATACGCGTTTCTTTATTTATAAAGAAAATTTCAAATACCAGTTTTCACGACTGTATCATGTTCAGTTTTTTAGATATAAGTGTCCTTATAAAATAATTCAATACTTTTTTCAGTCCCTTTTTATCCCTCCATTCAGAGGTTTTCCCGAAAACAAAAAAATACGTGATTCTTTATTTTTAAAGGAGATTCATAATACCAGTTTTCACGTCTGTAACGTATCACGTATTTTAGTTATACCGTAGATATACTTTTTTATAATTCACCCCCTTTTCTCACACTCGTTCACCCCCCCCCCCCCCCCAAGTGAATTTCCGAAAACAAAAACTACGTGTCTCTTCATTTTTAAAGGAGATTCCAAATACCGATTTTTCCGTCTGTATACTGTTAAATTTTCGAGATATATACTCATTGTTATAATTCACCCCCTTTTTGCACACCCGTTCACTCCCCACCCCCTTAAGTGCATTTTCAAAAAACGAAAAAATACGTGTTCCTTTATTTTTAAAGGAGATTCCAAATACCAATTTTCATGTCTGAAAACTGTTCAGTTTTCGAGATATACTCATTTTAAAAATTCACCCCCTTTCACCCTCTTAGCGACCGAATATTATTATAATATGAACGTATCCCCAAAATGTCATACCTTTATGTCCAGTAGTTTTGGCTCGGCGATGATTAATCAGTCAGTCAGGGTAAGTTATTTTATATGTTTTATTTTATATTTTATATATTTATTTTATATATACATACATATCATTAACTTTTGTGAACCGCGCGAGTTGGCTGTGCGGTTAGGGGCGCCCAGCTTTGAGCTCGCATTCGGAAGATAGTGGATTCGAACCCCACTGTCGGCCAGTGTTGCCAACCCGCCTATCTTTTCTCCGCTAAATT
This sequence comes from Anabrus simplex, assembly GCF_040414725.1. NCBI lineage: Eukaryota > Metazoa > Arthropoda > Insecta > Orthoptera > Tettigoniidae > Anabrus > Anabrus simplex. Next base: position 152,626,043 of record NC_090266.1, read on the forward strand.
TTATATGAAAATCCGCTACATTCGGCTAAATTTCAAACTGATACAAAATAGCATATACCAGCTGTTTTAATAGAGATTATCTCAACACTCGCCAGTTTCAGAACAGGAGGTCATCATCTCCTCCCAGCACCGTGTCTTCGGAAGCAGACGTGTTGGTTGAGATCCTGTGGTTCAATTTGAAACCACACAGTACTATTCTTTTTCAAAATACATGCTGGCGGTTCACAACGGGAAGGCACAAACAGAAATTTTGAAATCAATTTCGAAATTTATTTTCACTTTCGTTACTGTTTTCATTGTTTACGACAAGTGCGGAAAGAAATAATGTCCTACAATTTCGTATTTATATTGCACTGCCAATAGATGCACGGTCCGTGTTTGGGATCACTGGGTAGCACAACCAACTAGTATTGTATTGTAAAGTTTAATTATTTAACCACTCTTTACGAAATATGTGTGTACTTTCCAACCTTTCCTTTCGACATATTGGCGTACCGTACCAAAAAGAACCTAATGACAAAAGAAACAAGATATCAAACACAACACTACCCCGCTCATCAAGAGTACAGTAACGATTGCAACAAATTCTGACTGAGGGTGTGGGCCACAGCTGGTCTAGAAAACGAGTGATTGTATGCAGCGTAAGTTCAATACAACGATATTAACTAGACTATGATAACCTAGCAAGTTCTATATTACCGGTATTTTTTCTACTGGCGATGAAAAGTGATATTCTTACCGCTGAAAATCGTTAATAGAAGTTTGAAAATCCTTCAAAAAATCCTCTGTCGGATAAATGGAAAAATTTTCCCCTGTTCCATTTCAAAATTCGCCAAATTTAGCGGAAAATCCGCTGAGTTTGCCAACACCGCTGTCGGCAGCCCTGAAGATGGTTTTCCATGTTTTCCCATTTTCACACCAGGCAAAAGCTGGGGCTGTACCTTGTTTAAGGCCACTGAAGCTTCCTTCCCAATTCTAGCCCTTTTCTCTGACGACTCTCTGAAAACCTGACAAGGGCCTGGAAATATCTGAGTTAGTGCGATATTAAATCACTAGAAGAAAAGTCAAAAGTGCGGGAGGATTATTTTCACACTTTGAAGATAAATGCCTACTTGTCCATATTAAGATAACGGGTGAGAATGCACTGACCGACTCCATGTACCAAAAATGATGTTCAAGTAGGCTATCTCACAATACATTAAAGTAGGAAATTTGACAGTAGAGTGTATTTCATTGACATACATCGTCAACACACATCACAAATGTTTGTGTAGACGAGGAATACGGAAAAATCCATGCGGTAAGTGTAGTTTCTTTGTTCCCGCTAATGGCTTGTTTCCTAATGCCTATATCATACAACAAGTGACGAAACTCCAAACCAGCACATGGGCCGACTCCGAAGGTAACTGTCAGTATTAGTAACTGCCGTCCTCGGAGTCGCAGGTTCAATTTCCATCCCTGTCAGAGACTTAAGATGGACAGGTGTCTAGTGTGCGACTGAAAGGGTACCAGAACTTCATTTCCATTTAGAGGAGTACTTAAAGATGTGCACCACCTCGGGGCATTTGAAGACATGAATGTTGTCCAGTTTCGTAGATGACTGGTTAGTGTATTGCCTCGGATTTGATTCCCGGTCAGGTCGTGGGATTTTAATCGTGAACATTTCATTCCATCGGGTCGGAGACAAGAGTGACTTTGCGGTCCCCAACACTAGCCTCTATCACACTAACACAATATCCTCATCGGAATGTCCGCCTGACGAACGTTGCACCAGACTAGTTAATAGCCACACGGCATTATTGAAACCAGGACTTCAACAGTCCATAACGTACAGGATATCCAAGTGGTGAGCAATCTCCATTGTAAACATCTAAGGTTCCTTGAGGGTCTCTAGGTACACATTTAATGATTAATCCATGTCCGAAAATGTTACGGTGATGATGATTAAGCTGTTTAATGTTCTAAAGCACTCAGCCTCGTGGAAAACCGGGCAGAGGGCTAGGTCAGCACATTACGTGCTAGCGAGTGGGCATCGAGATAAAGTTTTTTTTTAGAGTGCGGTAGCAGCGGGCACGTAACTCGAGTGCGGTGTTGGCTTGTGTATTATAATACATTTTGTTTGCTAGTGGCTTTACGTCGCACCGACACAGATCTTATGGCGACGATGGTATAGGAAAGGGTTAGGAGTGGAAAGGAAGCGGCCGTGGCCTTAAGGCCTTGTGTGAAAATGAGGAACCACGGAAAACTATCTTCAGGGCTGCCGACAATGGGGTTCGAACCCACTATCTTCCGAATGCGAGCTCAAAGCTGTGCGCCCCTAACCGCACGGCCAACTCGCCCGGTTCACAAAAGTTGACACCTTCAATAAGGTTAGGTTTGAGGCATATTAACATGATTGCGTAAAATACTTTTAAAAAATTTAAGTACCAAGTCATAACACAAAACACGTAGGAAACCGAGCGAGTTGGCCGTGCAGTTAGGGTCGTGTAGCTGTGAGCTTGAATTCAGGAGACGGTGAGTTCAAATCTCACTGCCGGTAGCTCTGAAGGTGGTTTACCATGATTTCCCATTACCACACCAGGAAAATGATGGGGCTGTACCTCAAGGGCCACGGACGCTACCTTCCCAACACTAGCTCCTTCCCATCCTAGCATCGCTGAAAACCTCCGGTGTGTTAGTACGACGTTAAACCACTAGCAAGTAAAACCAAACAGGTAGGTTCTTTATTTTCACCGCCTACCGTGCGTCTTGAACTACAAGGGGTTGAAGAATGGAACTCCATGTTCTAGGTTAACGGAAGTTTATCAATCAAGCTAATTCTGCCAGACAGGCTAATGCTATTTCATAACGGAAAGGAAAAGGCATAACTGCGCTCGTGTGCTATTGTTTTCTTGCCCTCTCTGCGATGATTGAATGGCGTGGCTGTTACGCTTCCAGAGGGAGTAGCCATCTTACAATGGCTTGAGATCCCTTCAAGGGCTAGAGACGTGCTCTTCTCGCGTTCGTAATAAACTCAACATGAGGCAAATAGTACCGTATCGCGCAATGAGTAATTAGTACTAAAACCGAATTAGCATACTTTCTAACAATAGCAGATTCATTGTAAAATTTCACTAAGCTAATTTCAATAAATAATGACGTTATTTGCATTACGTCCCAATAACTACTTTTATGGTGTTCGGAGACGTCGAGGTGCCGGATTTTCGTCCCGCAGGAGTTCTTTTACGTGCAAGTAAATACGAGGCTGACGTATTTGAGCACCTTCAAATACCACCGGACTGAGCTAGGATCAAGCCTGCCAAGTGGGGGCCAGAAGGCTAGCGCCTAAAACGTCTAAGCCACTCATCCCGGCGATTTTATATTCTTGAGGCTGTGAGGTCCAAATCTGGTACGCCCAGTCACTGTCTACGATTCTGTAAACGCGAAAGGCCCTTGTCATTAAACTGACCTGACGTTAAATGTAACCTTACTGCTGCTGAAAATTCTGGCATATCTGTATATCTTTAAGTAAGACTGATTGGCTGGCTGGCTGGTTGTTAAAAGGACTTATACGGTACGCTAATTATTGTGGTTATTTATTTATTTATTTATTTATTTATTTATTTATTTATTTATTTATTTATTTATTTATTTATTTATTTATTTATTTATTTATTTATTTATTTATTTTGTTCTGTATTGTCTGCCTGAAGTGTATGCAAGTGACAGTAGATATAATATTCTACAATATTTGAACTTACACTAATTGCCTACTTCGTACTTGAGGAGTGTGTGTGTGTTCAAAAGACGCTATTTCCACCCTAAGAAAGTTGTGCAAAAAAGTAAACGTATAATAAAATGGTGCATGGTACGTACACATGATCGGATATGGTACTACATTTAAGGAATTAACATCTTTCTGGTGTGGAGTGCTCGTGGTATTAGATAGCATTCAACTACTGTTATGCATGTCGACGAAATACTGAACATTTAAAAAAATAGGAAATAGCACCTTTTGAAAAGACACTCCTCACTTATTACCTGTATTATTCATAATAATAATAATAATAATAATAATAATAATAATAGTTTTGCGACCGGGCGAGTTGGCCGTGCGCGTAGAGGCGCGCGGCTATGAGCTTGCATCCGGGAGATAGTAGGTTCGAATCCCACTATCGGCAGCCCTGAAAATGGTTTTCCGTGGTTTCCCATTTTCACACCAGGCAAATGCTGGGGCTGTACCTTAATTAAGGCCACGGCCGCTTCCTTCCAACTCCTAAGCCTTTCCTATCCCATCGTCGTCATAAGACCTATCTGTGTCGGTGCGACGTAAAGCCCCTAGCAAAAAAAAAAAAAAATAGTTTTGCGTCCCTACTTTACTGTTTTCAGAGACACCGAGGTGCCGGGATATTTTTCCGCAGGAGTTCTATTAAATGCCGGTAAATTATTGACACCGAGTGGGTAGGCCGTGTCGTTAGGCGCGCACAACTGTGAGCTTGCATCCGGGTGATAGTGGGTTCGGACCCCACTGTCGGCAGCCCTAAATATGGTTTTCCGTGGTTTCCCCACTTTCACACCAGGCAAATGCTGGGGCTGTACCTTAATTAACGACACGGCCGCTTCCTTCGCATTCCTAGGCCTTTTCCATACCTTCGTCACCATAAGACCTATCTGTGTCGGTGTGACGTAAAACAAATTGTAAAAAAACTGACATGAGGCTGATTTGAGTACCTTCACATACCACCGGACTGAGCTGGGATCAAATCCGCCATCTTGCGCTCAGAAGGCGAGCGCTCTACAGTCTGAGCTACTCAGCCCAGCTTAAATGATGATGATGCTTGTTGGTTAAAGGGGCCTAACATTGAAGGTCATCGGCCATGCATTTATTATTATTATTATTATTATTATTATTATTATTATTATTATTATTATTACAACATTCACTGTATGATTTACCCTTCATATAATATCTTCATATCAACTGTAAATTGAGTGGTATATAAATTTCGATATACTATTTAAAAATAATCTCAAGGAATTCTTCCGACAGGTATGAATCTCATGGTTCGTTTTCTTGTCTCAAAAGTACACCTGATTGGGTTGGCAGAATTTCACTCTTGCTTGTGCAGGGTTTCTTCTCAGTCTAACAACGAATTTTAATATCAGATAATGCTCAGACGATATTGCGTAACTATTCTATTGGAAGAATTTAAGTTGGTATATGAACTCAAAAACACGATATACTAGCGCTAAAGCCATTTCATAGATAATAAAAAGTCCAGTTTTTACTGAACTTACCTGACTTGGAATTTGAATTGAATAACCTACGCTTTTAACTACCGCCAAGAGCATGCATTTAGACAATTATTCCCAACAGGACAAAAAGTAGGTTTAACTGCACTGGTACCATCTGCAGAACGGAGCGAAATAACTGTACACTATGGGTCGTGTAGCTTTAGCGTAAGTTTTTATTAGGGATATGGTAGGTTCGAACCTACTTTCGGCAGCCCTGAAACCGATTTTTCGTTTCCTGTTTTACAGTTGGCACCGAGCAAGTGGCCGCGTGGTTTGAGTGACATAGCTGCAAGCTGGCATTCGGGAGATAGTGGGTTCGAACCCCCACTTTCGGCAGCTCTAAATATGGTTTTCCATGGTATCCCACACCAGGCAAATGCTGGCGCTGTACCTTAAGGCCATGGTTGTTTCCTTCCCACTCCTAGCCCTTTCCTAACCCATCGTCGCCATAAGACTTCTGTGTCAGTGCAACGTAAAGCAACCTGTAAAAAATAATTTTAAAAATCACACCTGGTGAATGTATCTGGCTGTATCTTTATTAATACCACGGTTGCTACCTTCCCTGATAGTCCTCTACGATCCCAGCTGTTCTCGATCACAAATCAGGGTTCATGTGACATTAAATTGCTAACAAAGGGAAGAAAACGGAAAAACTTACAATATTCTTTTTTTGTTTGTTTCAGGTGGAATGGACTACCAAATTCCTCATCTCGTGAAAGGTATGACACTAATATTGTACTTAAGGAGTCTTTCCACTACTAACATTCTCTTGTGTTTGTGTGTGCTGTAGATGAAGATACTTGCCTGTTTTTCGTGATCTGTTCGAAATTCTATTGAATTATCTATGTAAAGTTACCCTCAACACGGCGAGAGTTGCTTGCAAGTGTAGGTCCCAGTGTTGCGATGGTGAGAGAATTGAGCTTCTCCCAGCCCATGAACGGAATCTCACGCAAGATGAAAACACAATCTCGAGTCTAATGGGCCGTTTACATGGGGAAGTAGGTGTAGTGGAAGTGTATTGCGACTTTGGTCACTGTGTGAACAATGTCAGAACCTCGAAGACCCATGTCACTTCTCGTAAAGAGAAGTTCTCTAACTGTGGTACGCTTACCCTTAGGGGTACTAGGGAGTGGCTAAACAAGGAGTTTTATATGAAAGATCCAATCCCATGGAAAAAATGAAGAAACATTTGGAATATAGAAATAAGTTACATGAAGCATAAATAAATATGGAGCCACGCTTCCCTTGGAAAGTTTTACCTAGACTACGATAGATCAGAGAACTATCACGCCATGCAGGCACACCCCTCCCATTGAAATGTTGATGGTTCGCAATGCTTGAATTCCAGAATTAAGATCGAAAATTTTTCATCCTTATTAATTACATTGATACTAAGGCTAATATCTAGCGTTTTGTAAAACTTTCATACAAACAGGTGTCCTATGTTACTTTATTATACTTCATACAGACGTAAACTCTGAAATTTCCTGTGATGTGTTATAAAATTATTTAATTTCACAATCTCGTCTTTTTTACGATGTGCATTTGAAGAATGGTTTATCATCAATTAAAATGCCTTAATACTTAGCCATGGCCGTGCGCGTAGAGGCGCGCGGCTGTGAGCTTGCATCCGGGAGATAGTAGGTTCGAATCCCACTATCGGCAGCCCTGAATATGGTTTTCCGTGGTTTCCCATTTTCACACCAGGCAAATGCTGGGGCTGTACCTTAATTAAGGCCACGGCCGCTTCCTTCCAACTCCTAGGCCTTTCCTATCCCACCATCGCCATAAGACCTATCTGTGTCGGTGCGACGTAAAGCCCCTAGCAAAAAAAAATACTTAGCCATGTACTCATATTTGTTTAACCTATCATTTAGGAATTTTTCGTGGGGGTACGTTGAACTTCAGCCATGAGTGAAGGGTACTCTTATAGTTTGAGAACCTCTGGATTAAGGCAAAGGAATTACAGAAGTATCTTGTAAAAACCGGGTATTTCATGTTGGCAGGCATATGGGTGACTAATCAAGGAGTTTTAGATGAAAGATCCAATCCCATGGAGACATTTGCTTGGGAAGTCATCGTCCTCTTCCACTTTGTGCCCTTGCTTAATACCGGCGGCAGCTCGTTTCACAGAAAACTCTGAAAGGAATATATATATATATGCATATGACCGACACAGGAATGAAATGACATAAATGGCAGACAGAAAATATCAGCTGAAAGTCTCTTTCACTCCACAAACTCCCTGGAATTTTACCGCTCAGTTAGCTCTGTGCTGGCAAGTCTATTTCCGGTATTTTACTGTCAACAGACCACTCGCGAACATACCCTGATTTATGCCAGGAAGCATTATTGTGCTGAAACACAGTGATTTATATTTAACTCCGAACTGGTCACAACATGCAGCTGGTCAAAATGTCCTTATATATGTCCACTTTCTACGGGCTCTCTAATATTTCGAAGGGATGAAGTTCTTTCTATGAAATACACCTCCCGACTCTCACCCCATCCCTGCCAAATTTTACTGTGGTCACTGTAAATTGTTCAGTTGACTTTTGCCGCACTCAAACCGTGCCATCTGACATCCACGTGGCATAGTGTGATTCCTTACTCCAAATCACGCGTCTCCTGTCGCCCACGGACCAGCATCGCTCTTTATTTCAACGAACGCGGCATTTAGCGTTCACGTGCGAAATGTGTGGTTTATGGGTAGGTATTTACGCCTTGATCTCCGGTCCTAGTATCTCCCGGCTCACAGTCATGGTGCTAGCTGCACCATTAGTGGCACTGCAGAATTCACGGTGTCACATGCGATCATGTAATTTTCTCGAACCAGCATTTTCAGTGCTCGATGGTCCTTGTTGGTCAACACACGTGGCTTACCCGGCCATGGTTTTGCTGCGATTTTCCCTTCCCTTCCCTTCCCTCGTCAACTTCACAGTCACGTCCCTGACAGTCGACTTGGACAACTTGAAAAAGGTAGATATGGCCTTGACACATTGCTGGCTCTTATGGCAATCCGTAACCTTTTCACGTTCAAAGTCACTGAGCTCCCTTGCTCCACATATTCTGCAGATACCCCGTAGCTACTAGCTCTGACTTCTTATATAGCAGCAGCAGCGGTGGTCTTGGTGACATCTAGGCTCTAGTTTGTCTACCGAGGGTACTTTTTACTATGTACCGTAGTCAAAATGTATGTAAGCCTCAGCACCTCTCCCTGGCTTGATCTCCCTAGTTTTTCTGGATTCTGCTATGTACAGTGGTCTATGGAATCGCACACGCATAGAGCTCATTCAAAGCAACAAAGTAAACACAAAGAGCCATTTAAGCCAAGAAAATTCATTCTCTCTAATAATGTTTTTTCTCTATGTATAAGCATTTCAGATTTCAATGCAAGTAGTCGTAATGTCGCGTATAAAATAATACCCGTATTGATTTATTGTGCCGAGTATGACGGTTATGATTCTTTCTCTGACCCTCAGAGACTGTCGGCTGGTTTTGCTAGAGCTTGTTTTTCAGATCCTCCCTTGATTTAATAGGCTTTCTCGAACACATTCCAAACGCACGCTTCACATTCATATGCTTCAGTTTATTATGTGGTTTGAAGCAATGACTGTTTCTTTGATTCATGGTCTTTCTCGGGGTTTTACTACCGTGATATATACCAAACCTTAGAGAGCTGCTCTATGTCGAGTTCAAACCGCATGCGCTCTACCTCACGGAAGTGGTAATATGGCGAGACCTGTTTCTAAAGCCACGTTTCTGATTCTTTCTTGAGATTTTTAGAGAGACATTGATCTGCCGACCGTTTGACTCTAATCTGTAACTGTCTCTTCTTAAGTCTCGCCGTGTAAACGAAGCTATACTTTTCTTCTCTCTGTGTATTCAGAGCGCGAGTTCCGGTCACTTCTCTCCAAGCCTACGCCGGGACATAAAATCTGCTTTGGCAGTTCATTTTATGGCGCAATTATGAGCATCCGGGAATTAGTTGACTAAATTTCCGTTTGATAAATTTATTTTACTCTTTTAAACTCTGTATTGTTTTATAGTTCACGTACCCCGTTAACAATGACTTCCGGTTTATAATAATAATAATAATAATAATAATAATAATAATAATAATAATAATAATAATAATAATAATGTGGTATCAATGAAAAACTCCTCAGTCGGCAAGTGTATATGCTACGTACAACAGTACAGACAAGTGGGTCGAAACATTTTCCAACCGAGACCTTCCTTTGAATGTGATAAGTCTCCTTGCCTCCTACCACGTTTCAGTAATGTAGAATGAGTGAATATAAATCTAAGAAAACGAACATGTTGAAGTACCATTCAAGTGTAAACTTATTAAATCTATTGCCTATTTTACCCACAAATCGGCAATATACTATCAATTTACAATACTGAGACAAGGGGACACTGTGTTTGTGGTTTGGATAATCAGTCCAGGTACTAACCTCTTCATCTCTACGTAACTGTTGAATTCTAAATCTACTCAGATTTGTTGTATTTATATCTTGGCCTCTGCCTATCATTGTATGCCGCTTCTATCCCACCTGAAACCAACTGAACGAATAAAGCCTTTTTGTGTCTCCAGAAGTCTTCAAACTCTCTCTCCTTCTGGTCAAAGCTTGTGAGATCGTTTCATCTTACCAAATATATTCAGTCAGTATCCCTTGATTTACACTCCACTCCTCATTTTGCATAGTTCATTTTTGGGGGGAACACGACATTTAGTCTTCTATTCTCTATCTGCACCAACTATTAATCATTTTTCACTTCATATACATCTACTATCCATAAATGAGTCTTCAGTCTAATATGCATATTTACGTTTAAGGTGAGCGAATTTATTTTCCTTGAGAACATTCTTCTTTACTTGCGGTGGGCAACATTTTGTCCATTTTTGTCGACTCCCATTGCCAAAAACATTATTTGCAACTAATAGAATGGATTATTTTTCTACCTTTTTTGCACCCACCACCTCAAACACTACATGCCCTTGAGGACGCCCGTTTGTAAGAATGGGGACGTCTGTCTCAACTGAAAGTGCGATGGCTTGTTAGAAGCACGAGAAGGCATTGTGAAGTTGTTATCCATGCGAGGGGTGGCAACACTCCTTATTAATACTTAGCCATTTTGGTGTATGACCAGGGACCACTTTAAGACACGTTGTGCAATGACGTATAATAAGTGCCCCAAGAACACATTTCATTTCGTAATTTTATGCAAAGATGGTGGTTTGCTTTCATTTCGTTTTTGTTTTCATTTTAATATGTTTGCGTATCATTGAGGTATGAACGTATAAAAAGCGACCAAATTATTTTTTTTGATCAGTGTAAATGAAGCAGAAGCAGAGCCAGTGCCTTTTCCATATTGGAATGTTGGCAGTTTTGTCAGTGTACCCACCTAGGCTAGGGGCCACTCACCCTGTATCACAGCGGAAGTTTTCTTACGAGTTCCTTTCCACTCCTCGCCTGGTGAACATCTCGTGGGCTACCCCATGCAAGCGGTTAGCACTCCCATTATTTCTTAACTTTGGAAATCTGAAGGGATCAGATGTTTCAGCTTGACTACTTTGGCCTTACCATAACTGACTTAGAAGTTACATATGTTAGAAATATGCCAGAATGTACTGTTGCATATCAGTCTGTAAATCCCACTGAACTAAATGCATCAACCGATCCTGTGAGCGATACTTTTACACTATTTACCACACGAACTGTTGGAGAGCAGATGATGATACGAGCATCGCCTATACCTCGTATTTTCAAAGCCGAGTATGAGGCTAAGACAGAGATAATAAAAGTCTATCTAACTCACACAGTTTGTAGTACAACACACTGTCTGGTAAATGACCTGATCTAACATGTAGACAGTAGAATATAAGGGTAGAAAAGCTTCAGGATAAAAGACCAGACAAAAGTACAATGACACAATCAATAACAAGATCCAAAGAATAGACGTGAACTGGTACCAAAAGGAAATGAGTGAGTTAGAGGGGTGCGGTTTAAGTTCGTCTTGGAACACTGTATAAAGATGACAAATAGCTTACATCCCGGTGGAATAATGTCGTTAGGGCAGCATGCCAAGTTAAAAAGAAGACATTAAAAATGGCTCAACCAAGAAATGTAGGTAGGGAACAATACTTACAGGAAATAAATAGAGCCAAACAAATTACTGTAGAGAGCCAAAGCAAATCCGGTGGGAGTGGAGTGCATTGAATATTGATTCATGAGGTAGGAAATTCCTTCTGGAGTGCGATAATGGATAAACGGCTAATAAACAGCATTACGGATGACTATTTAAAAGATTCTAAGGAAACACCAGGTAGTTTGAAATAATATTTTGTAAGCCTATGAAAGGAAATCGTTCGCTCTATGAGTTCACCGAATTCAACTGGATGAAAACGTGTGTGGGAATAACTGTCGTTGAGAAGCGAAGGAAGTAGGAAATGAATTACAGTGCCATAAAGCAGCAGAAGTCAATGGACTTCAGGCGGAAATGTTGAAGTATAGTATGACGGCAGGGAAGGAATATCTATTAGAGTGGATTAACATGGGATATAAGCGAGATACCTTCTTAGCGGAAGAAAGCTGTAATCATTCTGATCTGCAAGCAATGAGACAGGAAAGATTAAACAACTGTTGAGATATTTCTTCGATAAAGTATTCCCAGCAGTGTGTTCAGGCCTTTTGGAAAATATACCCATGCTGATTTAAGCCACCTATCTATGAACAAGGGAACAGGAAGGATTGCAACAACTATCGAGGTATCTCATTGATTCGTATACCAGGCAAAGTATTCACTGGCATCTTGGAAGGGAGGGTGCGATCAGTCGTTGAGAGGAAGTTGGATGAAAACCAGTGTGGTTTCAGACCACAGAGAGGCTGTCAGGATCAGATTTTCAGTATGCGCCAGGTAATTGAAAAATGCTACGAGAGGAATAGGCAGTTGTGTTTATGTTTCGTAGATGTAGAGAAGGCATATGGCAGGGTACCGTGGGAACAAATGTTCACTATACTGGGGGACTATGGAATTAAAGGTAGATTATTAAAATCAATCAAAGGCACTTATGTTGACAATTGGGCTTAAGTGAGAATTGATGGTAGAATGAGTTCTTGGTTCAGGGTACTTGCAGGGGTTAGACAAGGCTGTAATCTTTCACCTTTGCTGTTCGTAGTTTACATGGATCATCTGCTGAAAGGTATAAAATGGCAGGGAAGGATTCAGTTAGGTGGAAATGTAGTAAGCAGTTTGGCCTATGCTGACGACTTGGTCTTAATGGCAGACTGTGCCGAAAGCCTGCAGTCTAATATCTTGGAACTTGAAAATAGGTGCAATGAGTATGGTATGAAAATTAGCCTCTTGAAGACTAAATTGATGTCAGTAGGTAAGAAATTCAACAGAATTGAATGTCAGATTGGTGATACAAAGCTAGAACAGGTCGATAATTTCAAGTATTTAGGTTGTGTGTTCTCCCAGGATGGTAATATAGTAAGTGAGATTGAATCAAAGTGTAGTAAAGCTAATGCAGTGAGCTCGCAGTTGCGATCAGTAGTATTCTGTAAGATGGAAATCGGCTCCCAGACGAAACTATCTTTACATCGGTCTGTTTTCAGACCAACTTTGCTTTACGGGAGCGAAAGCTGGGTGGACTCAGGGTATCTTATTCATAAGTTAGAAGTAACAGACATGAAAGTAGCAAGAATGATTGCTGGTACAAACAGGTGGGAACAATGACAGGAGGGTACTCGGAATGAGGAGATAAAGGCTATTTAGGATGAACTCGATGGATGAAGCTGTACGCATAAACCGGCTTCGGTGGTGGGGTCATGTGAGGCGAATGGAGCAGGATAGGTTACCTAGGAGAATAATGGACTCTGCTATGGAGGGTAAGAGAAGTAGAGGGAGACCAAGACGACGATGGTTAGACTCTGCTTCTAACGATTTAAAGATAAGAGGTATAGAACTGAATGAGGCCACAACACTAGTTGCGAATCGAGGATTGCGGCGACGTTTAGTAAATTCACACAGGCTTGCAGACTGAACGCTGAAAGGCATAACAGTCTATAATGATAATGTATGTATCTGTATGTATGATTTAAGCCACTTCGAGATGGCTAGGAACAGTTTAAGTACAAAGTAGCTCGCAAGCTGGTAGATCTATGTGGCTTTTGATACCGTGAACATAGGTCACTGGACGTCCACTTTTATGTTGAAATCCGAACCACAGTGACGTGACTTCCCAGTTTAAGAATCTCGTAAGCACTGGCTGGGATTCCAAATACGATTGCCTCGATGAGAAGTTATCACGGCTATCATGGCTGCTATGATTCTCGGTATGCATCAAATTGATTGAGAAATGCAAGGAACGGAATAGAGAACTGCATGCACCTTTTGTACTAAATGAATGGTGGAGATGCGTGGTATAATGGCAAGGAAATGCATGCAGCCCCATACTGAGGAATTTTCGGAAAATTACCGGCATTTAAAGACATTTACCGGACAAGTGACCGCGCGGCTTGGGTCACGTAGCTATCAGCTTGCATTTAGAAGATAGTGGATTCGAACCCCGCTCTCTGCAGCTCTGAAGATGGTTTTCTGTGGTTTCCCATTTACACAAGGCAAATACTGGGGCTATACCTTAATTAAGGCCATGGCCGCTTCCTTCCCACTCCTAGCCTTTTCCTATCCCATCGTCGCCGTAAGACCTATCTGTCTCGGTGTTACGTAAAGAAACTTATATACATAAAACAAGGAACTGACTTGGTTATAACAACCTCATCGGGTCATGCAATAGCACCGCCATCTTGAAGTACTAAAATCGCCGTGCCGCGCGGCTAACAATTAGTATAGCTCTGGACGCCAGCGTGGTAACATGTTTGAATCGTTTCAGAATGACAAAATGTAAGTGAACATTTGGGAAAATGTTGGCGCGAAGAAATGCGAAAAGTTTCTTTCCAAAAATGTTACGATATATGGACATTAAACATCTTCATAATTATCGTAAATACCGTATATTCGAGAGGGCAGATCAGCTGTCAGAATTCCAAAAAGTCAAAAATAACTAATGCAGATTGTCAAAAGGCTTATTGGGAGCGTCTCTAAGTTAAGGCAGGCCTGGCTGAGTAGCACGGTCAGTTGAGCGCTGACCTTCTCAGCTCAAGTTGGTAGGTTCGACCCCTGCTCATCCCGGTGGTATTTGAAGGGGCTCAAATACGTCAATCTCGTATCTGTAGATTATCGGCACGTAAAAACTCCTGCGGGCGAAATTCTGGCCCCTCGGCGTCTCCGAAAACCTTTAAAGTGGAACTCAAAACTATTACTATTTTTTATTTTATTCGTTACGTTCATATATATATACCACGTTTACACAGTCCACCAGATCTTCTGTCTCTCAAACTTACTCCCTTTTCTTTGGACTCCTTCCAGGCTTTTTCTCCCTTGTTGCCCTGCAACCGATATGTTGCGTGACTTGACAAGTTTCTCCGGTGCATCCCTAATTTCCACCATTTTCTTGCAAAAGGTTGTCCTTTCCTGAATATCTCCCTCCTGGATGCCCACTTCTCCCAAGTCCTTGTGAACCTCCTAAAGCCGTAAAGGTTGTGCCTTCCACTTTTGTTGTAGATGATGATGATGATGATGATGATGATGATGATGATGATGATGATTATGATTATTATTATTATTATTATTATTATTATTATTATTATTATTATTATTATTATTGCCTCATTATTGCCCCAGTGATGGAAAATGATTTTGAGCTTGCGGATATGCGTACTGATCACCCTGGTAATAATGAAATAAGAAACACAATTTCAAATCCATACTAACTGTCATACACTTACTTCCGCGGAGTCCGGCTCCATAGCTAAATGGTTAGCGTGCTGGCCTTTGGTCACAGAGGTCCCGGGTTCGATTCCCGGCAGGGCCGGGAATTTTAACCATAATGTGTTAATTTCGGTGGTACGGGGGCTGGTTGTATGTGACGTCTTAATCATTTCATCCTCATCACGACGCTCAGGTCGCCTACGGGAGTCAATTCAAAAGACCTGCACCTGGCGAGCCGAACATGTCCTCGGACACTCCCGGCACTAAAAGCCATACCAAACCAAACCAAACTCCATGGCACTCTGAAGGGCTCTGGCCTACCAAGCGACTGCCGCTCAGTCCGAAGGCCTGCAGATTACGAGGTGTCGTGTGGTCAGCACGACGAATCCTCTCGGCCGTTATTCTTGGCTTTCTAGACCGGAGCCGCTATCTCGCCGTCAGATAGCTCCTCAATTCTAATCACGTAGGCTGAGTGAACCTCGAACCAGCCCTCAGGTCCAGGTAAATATCCCTGACCAGGCCGGGAATCGAACCCGGGGCCTCCGGGTAAGAGGCAGGCACGCTACCCTACACCATGGGGCCGGCACTAAAATCCATACGCCATTTCATTTTTCATTTCCGCGGAGCAGAGAGGGGTGAGGGGTGAATGGTTGGACAAGCATTAAACAGAATTTAAGTATAGTAAACAAATCATTTTTGAGGTTGATATCTTTTCTTTCGTGATATGTTACGATTAACAAATGTCGCAGATTTATCATTATTTATCAAAAGCTGAGACGCTTTGGAATTTACATAGATTAATTCTTTAATTCAGGAATTTTTCAACATGAGGAGCTCGATGGCTGAAAATATTTACAACATTGTAATGAATAATGCAACTGGCTTTGAGTAGCACAGTTAAACTCTTTGACCCGCAGGTCCTAAAATTCTAGCAAGAGGAGGCAATCCCTTGTGGAATTTATGCAGTCAAAGGAAGGCGAAGTCTTAGCTTCCATAATGTTTACAATGCGCAGGGTTTCTAAGCCCGAGAGATCATTTTACCATACATCATAATAAAATTTGGCCCTTGTAGGCTACGCATATACACCCATGACTGCGTCGGTCATCATCACAGTATAAAGCAATAGTACACTGCTGTACAAATACGCCTACACAACTAATATTAATGCTACCCTTGGAAAGAGAAATGACTTAAAGGCATATGGCCCACACTACTCGGAGAAGGAAGAGAAAATAAGGTTTATATTTACAAGGCCGAAAGTACGCAGTTAAATTGAGGCGAAAATCCAAGCGCTCCAATTTAATTTTAAAGGCAAGATCCTTAAGTAGGCGTCCAGCCCTATGACAGAGGGTAATCGCATACTATCGGGTGACTAAGCATTTGAAAGTTTAAAGATCAAAAAGGAAAGCAAATTTAGCAGGTTGAAAATAACTTAAGTCACCTTACATAAATTTAGAGGAAAGTTTACGAGGGTAAACACTCATGCTTTCTTACATTTAAAATATTTCCGCAGGGGAAATAAAAATATAAAAATATAAAGACGAAAAGTTACATTTGTTCTTGAAAGACAAAGCCCTATATACAATTTGAGAATGGATCCGGCGACCTACCAGGTGCATACTAAATAGGACGTAGAAATCTTCCTTAGCTTCATACGCTGTAGTTCACTTAATAAAATTGACTGTCATACCTTGTTTGCCATATCATGATGCCGAAACTCCCGCCTCACGACTTCCGAAGGAGACAGTCTCCTTATTTCTGCTTTACAAGTTTGCTTAAGTGTACGTTTCGTTGTCAAGACTATTATCGAGTAGAATCTGGTCGACTGTGAAATAACCTGGAGTGCTATAAAATTTTATGTTATGAAATGTGTGTACAGTCCTTATGTAATAAGCCTTCCTTTTTATTTTTAAAATTTCTGCGTTAATATATCTTATATCTGTATACTTAAAACAGTCAAGGTAAAATTAGCACAAAAATATTATGTCCTAGTATTCATGTGAATGAAGCTTGCATATATGCAAAACTTAATTTATAACGGTTAGGTACTCAGTCTGCCGAAACTAATTTTGAGTAATAAATTTATAAACTACCTGAAAAAGAAAACATACAACACTTTTACCATAGGTCTGGGATGGCGTGTTGACACGCGAACACGACTTCTCTGGCACGCCGCACAACATACTAACATATTTTAATGATTTTAACATGTAATAAATAGGTCGAAAATGTAAAATAAAACTAATCCCATAGCACTAGAGTCCTGAAGTGCTTTGGCCTACCAAACGACCGCTGCTCAGCCGAAAGGCCTGCAGATTACGAGGTGTCGTGTGGTCAGCACGACGAATCCTCTCGGCCGTTATTCTTAGCTTTCTAGACCGGGGCCGCTATCTCATCGTCAGATAGCTCCTCGATTTTAATCACGTAGACTGTGTGGACCTCGAACCAGCCTTCATATCCATTTCAAAATCCCTGACCTGCCCGGCAATCCGGGGCCTCCGGGCAAGAGCCAGGGACGCTACCTCTACATCACGGAGCCAGCAAAAATCTAACATAGCAACGCTTTAATAAAGAAGTATGTCATAATTAATTAATTAATTAATTAATTCTATGGCCGAATTTTGTGCAGAATTCATTAGGTTAAAACGAAAATATGTTACTCTTAAAATGTACCTGTTTTTGAAATGTAATTTTCGGTGATGATTGCCATCCGTGCCGTGTTTTCTTTTTCAGGTAGTTTATAAATGTATTACTCAAAATTAATTTCGGCAGACTGAAGAACCTAACAATTATAAATTAACCGCGTCGAAACTGAAAAGAGATGACTTCAGATATTACAGAAATAATGAAGAACGTGTACAAATGCTAGTGTGAGAGATTTTTATAGAAATATTCTGTGCTATTTCTTCATTTGAAATTTGAAATTATATCACCACTCGATGCATTAACCATATATGCTTCACTTTCAGGTTCATTTGTAGGTTTATTTGTAATGCAATCTAATACCTAAGTGAAGTAACAAAAGGGGCTTACATTATGATTTTAAAGAAAAATAACCGGTGGCACACTAGACAATAAAAATCAATAAACAAGACCGTAATTGACACGCTAGGTGGAAGAGGTTTGTCAAGTACGTTCTTAAATATTTTCCTGATGATTATGCTCTACTTCTGGAATGAAAAAGAATAATATTTGGCCATTTAAGGGTTAAATTACAATATTCGCTACGAATTGCCCTGAACGGCGCTTCTCACTTACCTAACGTAACAGAACTTTGCAAATTAATTGCCAAAGCGTCTGCTGGTGAAAAATAAAAATGTATATGTTATTATAAAAAACCATAGGATTGGATGAGGTATACAGATGTTGAGTCTGATTCTTCTGTAGAAGAGCCTGCCCAGTTTTTGTGTGACGAAGTGTGAAGCACGATATTAACATTGTGTTTAAAACGGCTCTAACTGCCAGATTAACGAAATTCTGAGAAGGGCAAATAGGTCATAAACTGTGTGAATGTTATGGTTCTCAGAATTGTCCAGTTTACGGTCTGAACTTAATTAAAACTGTGTTATATCCCATCTAGGTTCTTTTCTTTCTGTAATGCGTGTGTGGTGATGAAGACCACCAAGTGTAAAAAAAGTCACCCGCTAATCCTCTGGGGTATTATTAACTTGTGGAGATTCACAGGGTCTACTTTAGACCCTCAACATCTACTGCATTTCTCTGGTGAATTCGAGAGCGGAGAACTCTTTACTATTTATAGTTACCCATCCTCCAATGCGATGCAGCAAAGCATGATCAGCAGCTGCTATCATTCATTACTTTAGTCTTATGTGCTTTAAATGTGTAATGTTATATTTTTCTTCTTCACGTGTATCCCGCGATACTTTGTCCCGTGAGATTTCTTAGCATTCGACTGAAGTTTCTCTTTTTTTTACTCTCTGTCCCACTTAATATGACAACATGAACAAAGATAAAATTCTAACTATGAAAATGAAAGATATTAAAGAACAACGCAATTACATGAATCAGTTTAGAGTAAACAAGTCCCCGAGAGACAAGTTTAGTACCCCCTGCTTATAAACAAATGTTCAAATTGACGATCGTCATTTTCAGGACACAAAGATGAAATAACATTAAGAGCCATTTCACACTGAATTGCGAGATAGTCTTTAAATTGCCTCCTCGTTAAACTCCTCCACTCTTACTGGTTCGATGCAGTAAACCATATCTTTGAGGTATGCCAATAAAAACAACCCATTGGCTTCAGGTCAGGAGAATGTGATACAACCTCTTTGCCCAATCCATCCGTTCGGAAACAAAAAACAAACAAAAAGGGCACCGAGTTATAGCCATTTTAAGAAAGAGTACATTTTTGGGACACCCTTATATTGGGCGAATTTTCATAAATTGTTTTTATCTTATCCATCTGGGCCCTATATTTTTAGTGTTCCAAATGTGAGGACATGCCTTTTATTTAATGTTCCCTTGCAAAGGCTAGAGATATTATGGTCCTTAGCTCTGTGTCCTAAATTGTGTTAAGCATATCTTGATAATCAGTGTTACTAGGTGTTTGTTCTGATTTGTGTCTTTCTACGTAATCGGACGGCTTCGTGGGTGAATTAAAATTGGTTTTAAGAGCAGGTCTTTCTGAATCTGCACGTGGCTTAAGATCGGCTGGGGAAGGGTATTACTCAAGCATTCGCCTGAAGTGAAATGGAACTCAACATAAATGTTTCAAATAAAGTTTGCCGCCAATGGAATTTAGCCAATCAGATCGCTTCGCAAATTCAAACGGGCTTTACGAGGGGGTGTTGCTAATCTGCACGGCTTGAGAGCACCAACCAAAAATAAAAACATAGCAGAAGGAGGGACTTGAACACGGACAGGATCGCGCCATAGGAAGCACGCTATGCTGATACCGGTACCGGCTGAAACCCACGGAGTGTTCGTGTTTGATGTTGATTTCTCGAAGTGATTCTCAAGCCGATCTTAAGCCACGTGCAGATTCAGAAAGACCGGCTTAAAAACCAATTTGATCCGCCCACGAAGCCGTCCGATTGACTAACTTCAGCAGCAGCTGATAAAACGGCAACGGCGCGAGATATCTGATTACTTTTCTGAAATTATTTATGAGTATGAGCAACCCTCTAACGGACGTACACCTGGTTCACGTTGTTTCCGACCACCCAGTAGGTCTATATTCTTCTTGGCATTCCTATTTCTGGCTTGAGGAATGATCTATCTTGTCTAATAACTACCAAATCTTTCTTAAAACATTGTCATAAAAGACGTGTATTTATTTTTGTTCCTTCAGTGTACAGAGATCATGTCACATGAGATGCTTCTGGAAATCTAATCGTGATTTTCCCTTGGCCATCGAGGTCACCAGGTCTAACATGTATTTTATATATGTGTTTATTTCGCACTATGTCGAATGTCATATTTTCATTCTTCAAAATAATGTGAAAATGGAACTTTACGACACTGCATTTAGTTCTAATTATTCAACTTCTACCAACATATACCATCAGTTCAATGCTTGTAGAGCAGTTACTTAGATACTTACCAGGTGGCTACATTGCGTCGTGAGCCCTCTTTGTCACTCGCTTGCGCCCTAAATAGGTGCTACTCAACATCTCCTTTCCATATCTACTCTTCTTGGCTATCACCATTAATTAAGACATTTCTTTCTGGCTCCAGGAATGATCTGCCTTGTCTAATAACTACCATGAAGATGAAAATCCTCAGCCTGTTTCCAGTTATTAGACCGGGTCAGGAATGGAATGAAACCCCATCTAGCGGCGAGGATAGGAATGATATTGTAGAGTATTCCTGGAATGGAAAATGACAGGGGAAAACCGGAGTACCCGAAGAAAACCTGTCCCGCCTCCCGCTTTATCCAGTACAAATCTCGCATGGAGTGACCGCGATTTGAACCACGGAACCCAGGTTTGAGAGGTCGGCGCGTTGCCGCCTGAGCCACGGATGCTCTTCTTTGCTAGTGGCTTTACGTCGCACCGACACAGATAGGTCTTATGGCGACGATGGAACAGGAAAGCCCTAGGAGTTGGAAGGAAGCGGCCGTGTTCTTAATTAAGGTACAGCCCCGGCATTTGCCTGGCGTGAAAATGGGAAACCACGGAAAACCATCTTCAGGACTGCCGACAGTGGGATTCGAACCCACTATCACCCGGATGCAAGCTCACAGCCACGCGGTCCTAACCGCACGGCCAGCTCGCCCGGTGGATGCTCTTCTGATAACTACCATAATCCGTGTCCAGAGATCATGTCACTCAAGGTGCTTCTGGAATTGTGGAAACCAATACATTTATCGACTGATTTTTGGAATTATGTCTATTACTTCATGAATGGCATCGAAGGTAATAGACCTAAATTTGATAATCTCTCTGCCAACTGCTCTCTGGTTGCGAGTAATCTTATGTTACCTCGTGCTAGTATTGCTATAACAGTGCTTAGCTCATTTCCACAGTTCTATTATTGCCTCAAAGGCACTAGCACTTGACCCTTCCGCACAAACGGAAATCGTGTTCTCCAGTGGGATGATTTATTATGCACAGTTAGACCTATAGTTCAGAACGGAAATCACACTAATGGGGAAATTGGAATCCACAATATATATATTATATTATATTATATTATATGGATAATAATAGTAAATATTGTTTGATTTACGTCCCACTAACTACTTTAATGGTTTTCGGAGACGCCGAGGTGTCTGAATTTGGTCCCGCAGGAGTTCCTTTACGTTGAGTAAATCGACTGACACGAGGCTGGCGTATTTGAGCACCTTCAAATATCACCGGACTGAGCCAGGATCGGACCTGCCAAGTTGGGGTCAGAAGGCCAGCGCCTCAACCGTCTGAGCCACTTGGTCCAATCTTTATAATTAACTCGATTAGAACTGACTTATTTTCAATTTTGCGGTGACATGCACGAGGAAGTTACAAGGAACTATTCAGCTCGTCACTTTCACTGATGTTAATTACTTTATTCAAGGTTCTGTAAGTAGTATAGTACACTGCGGGTTTCGCTACAGATTTTTCTTTTTCCAAATGAGAAAATAAAGTACCGAAATAGGGATTACTGGTTGCATGAAGGTGCTATACCAAATGAATGGAGAGTTGCTGTAGTAGCCCCTGTGTATAAAGGAAAGGGTGATGAACATAAAGCCGGCAATTACAGGCCAATCAACTTGACCTGAGATGTATGTAAGTCTTGGGAAAAGCGTTCTTTCTGATTTCATTAGACACATTTGCGAAATTACGAACTGGTTTGATAGAAGACAGTTTTTAATAGCGTAGATCATGGGACACTACTGACAAAAGTGACTGCAATTTGACTAGACAATTCAGAGAATTGAGTTGGTGGAGGATTATCTGATCCTGCATTCATTAAGAGGGAAATTCCTGAAGGCAGTATTATTCAGGCTCTTTGCGGACGATATTATAATGTATTAATAGAGTAATAAGTAAGTTACAAGATTGTCAGCGACTGCAAAAAGGCCTCGCCAATGTTGTGAGATAGACAGCAGGCAATGATATGATGGTAAACGGGGTGAAAAGTCTGGTTGTGAGCTTCAGAAAGTGGAAACGTCCTCTCACTTTTAATTACTGCGTTGATGGGGCGAAAGTTCCTTATAGGGGTCCCTGTAAGTATGTAGGTGTTAATATAAGGAAAGATCTTCATTGGACCGATTAAGTGGCCGTGCGATTAGGGTCGCGCAGTTGTTAGCTTGCATTCGGGAGATGGTGGGTTCGAACCCCACTGTCAGCAGCCCTCAAGATGGTTTTCCGTAGTTTCTCATTTTCACACCAGGCAAATGCTGAGGCTGTACCATAATTAAGGCCACGGCCGCTTCCTTCCCACTCCTTGCCGTTTCCTATCCCATCGTCGCCATAAGACCTATCTGTGTCGGTGCGACGTAAAGTAAATTGTAAAAAAACTCCTTTAGAGGTAATCACATAAACGGGATTATAAATAATGTTACAGATCTCTTTCAGTTACAATATGTTTCCAGTGCATGGGACCCTTACCAGGATTATTTGATTCGAGAACCTGAAAAATCCAAAGAAAATAAGCTCGATTTGTTCTGGGTGATTTTCGTCAAAAGAGTAGCGTTACGAAAATGTTGCAAAGTTTGGGCTTGGGAGACTTGGAAGAAAGGAGACGAGCTGCTCGGCTAAGCGGGATGTTCCCAGCTGTCTGTGGAGAGAAGACGTGGCAACATGTGTAGACGAGTAAGTTTGAGTGGTGTTCTTAAAGCAGGAAATTTCACAATATGAAGATACATTTGGAATTCAAGAGGGCAAACTGGGTCAAATATTCGTTTATGAACTAAGCTTAGATTCCATTTGAAAATAACATTTGTTTTTTACTAGGCCATTTATCACTACTAAATACAATATTTAATTAATTATCTAATCATCTCCTTTTTCTTCTTCATCGTGGCATTTTTTTCCAACTTTCTTGGGGTCGGCACACATGTGGGTTTGGCCGAGTTTTACGCCTGGATGCACTTTTTGACGCCAAACGTGTATCAAGTGATATAATCACTATTGCTCGTTTCTGTGGTGGTTGGTAGTGTAGTGTAGTGTAGTGTAGTGTAGTGTAGTGGGTTGTGTATAGATAAAGAGATATGCATTGAGACGAACATAATCACCCATTCTCCGAGCAAGAAGAATTAACCAGATGCAGTTAAAATTCCCAGCTCAGCCAGGAATCGAACACCTGGGCCTTCTGAGCCAAAGACAGTAAGCTGACCATTCAGCCAAGGAGTTGGACATTTCTTTGTTCAGCTTATCCCTAAGGGCGCTGGAGCTACCCAAGCTCATTATGGTGTTCGCTGGGGTTTTAAGGCCGGATGCCCTGCGTAACGTCACATGATTTGTGAGAAAATTCCAGCCCGGGATCGACCAGGATTCGAACCTCAGCCGTTCAGGCAGAAAGCCAGCACGTAAACCACTTCGCTAATCACCATTTAAGAAACTGCTTTAATTCTTGTACTTAGGCCCTATATTCTTAAAGGTCCACAAATTATAACGACGAATAGGATGTATTTATGCATATTTGTATGTTAATTGGCTGCTTATTTTACCATTTTAACCAATTTCCCTGTCTACAGATGATCTTGGGCGCTGTGTGAAGGGAAGTGCAGAAGAAACAAAATGCTGTTGTTTCTGCTGCTAAATTGCATACAATTGCCTGCTTATTGATTGCGTACGGTTAATGATCGTAGTGAGCCGCGTATGAGCTCGCCTGCCTTGTCTTACTTAACTCGTGACTTGTAATTTCAGGAGTTTTCCCTTCAGATCAATTCGTATTTATTTATCTTAACTACTAAATATATATTCCTTCATTTCCACCGCCCCTGTTTTCTCAGACTTTGCCGTATGTTTCCGAGCGTCAAGCTTTTATTTCATGCCATGGATTGGATCATAGTTCCTTCTCCAGTTACCACTGCTGAGACAGCTCAGGTTGGTTTGACGAAGCACCAAACGGAGCAAGGCAATATTTGCAGTGCACGTGATGACAACTAAGAGCACTTAGCCACTGTTGACGAAGGGTGCGGTGGTCATGTAACTTTCCGGAGAACGAGAAGACTTGCCGCAAATATAGTGCTCGTTTGGATCTACGTACACTGCTGAACACTAAAATTCCTTCTCTATAAATCCAGTCGTGAGACTTTATACGGTTACTGCCGAATGATAGCCTCGGACAGATAGAAGCACGCGTCGTTTACAATGGATCGAAGGTTTGACATGACGTTGGCATCATCCACTCCTGCAATACAGAATGAGATGTGACAAGTTATTTTGTCATAGATGCTCCCATAATAGTCCTTAGGCGAAGTCCTTCATTATTCTTCTCCTAACCTTTTTCGCAGAACTTCCTATGATTGGTCGATGGTTGATCCCTTAGATGATGCTAGTTCATGCCAAATCTACTTTCTAGTGGACAAATATAGTTCTGCCTCCAAAATGATTTTGGACGCCATGAGGAAGAATAACGATATTGAGAACGTTTTGCAAGTTTCCCAGGTAAAAGGGGGTACGTAGCCTCCGTGACAATGCAATGTCTTAGACACCGTCAGAAAGGGATATACAGTATATTGTACATGCGAATAATTTACATTGATCTGTTCTACGCCAAATTATCATGTGATTAGCAATACGTTAACGCAGGACATTGCACTACTATTCCTGCAATGTATTCTACCACTGAACATAGCCAAACTATGACAAGTAATCGAAGTCGACGGATGGTTATTTAAGAATCATGTCGATGCAGATTACAGACCCAGCAGAACTCGGGATGCCTTTGTATATTGTGCTGTATCTACTACTTCACGTCGCACCTTCGCTCACGGTATTATGTTGGAGGCCAGTGCCAGACCTATCGATGATCTGGACGTACTTCAACATATTCTACGTGGTTCATTCATATTCTGCCAAGGGATTGTTCAATGCCATAAGGAGGCGCTATAAAGGAATTCTCTTGCATTTATTGCTGCAAGCCAGTAGGCCCTAACCATTGTGGAGTACACGTATAGTACAGCTGTTACATTACCGTCGGAACTAATGGGTAGTTGAATCATTCAAACTGCCATATCTTGGGAAGAATTACACGATTCACCACGCTTGGGCATTCGATTGGCATATTGCTGTGCTTTGTATCTTACTTCCTTCAGCAATGGAGTTACATTGAATGAGATTCAGTTTATTTATTTATTTATTTATTTATTTATTTATTTATTTATTTATTTATTTATTTATTTATTTATTTATTATGCCTTTGTAGGTGGCGAAGTTAGGGCTCTTGGCTTGGCCCCCTCCTACACTTAACCATTATATTAATACATCAGTGGGAACAGAGCATAGAGTAGTATATAATCTACACAATAATAAATTACACCTTTTCTAACACACAGTCATTCACTCATCCAGTCATACAAATTAGTCGGCTTCACTCAGTCTCGACAAGTGATCTTAAATTTAGGTAGTGAGGTGGTATCTCTGACATGGACAGACAAGGAAATCCGAAGTCTAGAACCCGTCACAACAAAAGAATTGTTATACATAGAGGATCGGCGGATATGAATAGAAAGGGAGGAACCAGAGTGGGAATTACTACTGAGAAAGGAGGACGAGTACTTGGTTGGGATGAAATGTATAGGGGCCTGCCTTCAGTGAGCAGTTGGTATGTCTGTTCAGTATGTGATACGTTCATTGTTTATCAGGTTTCAGCCATGAAATAGCGTGGTAGTGTGGGGTGACTTGTGTATCATAAATCAGATTGTAAGTAAGTCTAAGACAACAAGCACTCATTGTAGTTTGAATTCTTTGTTGCGTCTACAAGAATAACATAACAGTAGTCGAGGATGGAAAGCGTTGGTGATGGTATGAGTTTGACTTTCGCATTACATGGCAAAATATTGCCGTTTATTTATAAGAGAATGAAGCATCGAAAATATCTCTTTACAATCACGCTTAATATGTTCAGACCAATTTAAAATTTGCAAGATAAGTTTCGTTCATTATCACTCCAAGATTTCTCACAGTTTGACTGAATATAATTACTCTGCCTTTCAGTATTAACATTACGTTGAAATCTTTCGCAAGGATTATTTCAGCTTTATTCTCCTACGGCTTTTTCCACACTCTGGTGAGGTCGCACGCACGAACTATCCCCCACATGTGGACTTGGTCCTGTTTTAAGGAGGATGCCCTTCCCGAGACCAACCTTTTATGGTTGATGTATTCACTGTTACGTGTTTCTGTGGTGGCCGATAGTGTGGTGTGTTGTATGTATATGAAGAGGGATGTATTAGGACAAACACAAACACACAGTCCCCTAGAGGAATTAACCAGAAGCGATTAAAATCCCCGACCCACCGGGAAATCGAACCCGACACTCTCCGAACCGAAGGCTTGAACGGTGACCATTCAGCTAAGGAGCCGGACGCAACGTGATCTTCAAAGTCATATCACCCAAAAAATATTTTCCAACGTCAGGAATGGAGGTACCTATAGGTTCCAAGTTCACGTTGAAACAAATCCCACCGAGCGGGTTGGCCATTGGCTTTGGGGTGCGCAGCTGTGAGCTTGCAATTTGGGAGCCCTGAAGAGGGTATTCCGTGGTTTCCCATCTTCACACCAGGCAAATGCTGGGGCTGTACCTTAATTAAGGCCACGGCCGCT
Source organism: Anabrus simplex (assembly GCF_040414725.1). Lineage (NCBI taxonomy): Eukaryota > Metazoa > Arthropoda > Insecta > Orthoptera > Tettigoniidae > Anabrus > Anabrus simplex. Next base: position 152,653,376 of record NC_090266.1, read on the forward strand.
TCCTTCCGGCCCTTTTCTATCCCATCGTCACCATATGACCTACCTACCTGTATCGGTACGACGGAAAGCAGATTGTCTTGAAACAAATCCCGTTTTGATGGGTTTGATATTTCATGAGACATGCCTTTGGATAGCATGACTCAATATGGCAGTTCACCCTCACTTATGCACGTTGAAATGACTGTCCGGGTGTTTTGCAAATGATTACTGACCATCAGGGTCTATCATAATTCTACACACAAAAACAGAAATAATAATAATAATAATAATAATAATAATAATAATAACATTTTACCCAGTTTGGATGATTTGACCCAATGTTACGGTCGGATGCCCTTCCTAGTGCCAACCATGTGTGGATGGCTGCATTGGGTGTTTCGATAGTGATTTGTGGTGTAGTGTGTCGTGTGTAGATAAAAAATAATAATTAATGTTAATGTTTTACGTCCCATTACCTACCTTTACGGTTTTCATAGACACCGAGGTGCCGGAATTTTGTCACGCAGGAGTTCCTTTTTAACGTGCTAGTAAATCTAACGACACGAGGATGACTTATTGGAGCGCCTTAAAATACCACTGGATTGAGTCAGAATCGAACCTGCCAGTTTGGGCTCAGAAGGCCAGCACTCTACCGTCCGAGCTACTCAGCCCGGCTGTAGATGAAGAGATGTCTACTAAGACTACCTTAATACAAATGCCCAATCTCAGATATACAGGAATCAACCGCACATAGTTACAACTTCTAGCCAGTCGGGAATCAAACCTGGGGCCTTCTGAACCGAAGCTTACTACACTAACTATTCAGCAGCTAATTTTTGCATGTGATCTTCTCGTAGCACACTGATTATATCGCCGAAGTTTCGAGGTAGGTGAGAATGCAATGCTATTCTATTGGCTCGATTCACACCGACTCCAAGAACGTGATGATATGGACCTTCTTTCTTGCTCTAGAACTCCTGCAGTATCTTAACCTTTGGCCTAAGTAGTACAGTCACGCCAAAAAAGAAGAAAAAACAGAATAGCATAGGTTATCTGGCAGTTCATACGTACCCAAGTGCAGTTCCAGAGTGTGACGATGACAAATATTGATAGCTTCTAAAATAATTCTACTGCAACAATTGTGGCAAAATGCTGTACGATAATTTGAATGAAAATGTCGTGATAACTCGTCCATAATTACCACAAATATGGTAGTTTCATTTGCTATTCATGCAGAAATGCAAAGCACTCGACTCTGCTCATTTCAGGCACGTGGATACTCCCCTTCCACTTTCCATTGTGAATTTCAGGTCAATTCTGGTCAATAGACAGTTTCCAACATTGCACCTATTCCTTTCTGTCTGTCTGCCGCGTTTTGTTTCGTTACCCATGCAAGCAATTTGATCCTTAGTATATGTTTAACATTGACATTTATTGTTTATGCATGACCAGTGAAAAAGGAAGTGCGTCCCTGACTTTTCCGTAATTTCTTTTCTTATTCAGCACCATGCTCCTACGTTTATGTGGGTCGGCAGAGCACCCACGCTCAATGTGAAACTTGATCCAGGGTTCGAGGCCACGGGTACCTTTCCAGTCTCCACGCACTGGTCCTTGTAAAAGTCCCTCCTGAATTCGCTGGTATTACACCCGTGACACTCGAGTTGACTACCGAGTGGCAAACCAATGCCTCAGCGCCCCCTTCTTCTAATGTTGCGATAAATGATATGCAATGGTCTGAATTATTTGCATGTGTCTTAAGTACACAGGCTAACGGCATAACCATGTTGAGACTCCGAATCCGTGAGATCTCCGAAGTTAAGCAACATTGAGCTTAGTCCCCTCACGGATGGATAGCCCACGTGATGTTGGCCACAGGAGGAGAGGAACGGAACTAGGACACCCAATCGCAAGTAAACTCCGACCCAGAATGCCTAATAAACTTGTGTTCTCATCCGGAGGGAATGCAGCTCTTTTCAGGCACACCGCCAATGGAGGTGAACTGCATGTGCCATTTCAACCACATACCAGCCCTCCTGCCATTCTTTAATTTCTGGCAGTACCGGGAATCGAACCCGGGCCCCCGAGGACGGAAGCTAAGAACACTGAGCGTTACTGGACTCACAATGCCTGATCAGTGGTCTATGGCCTAGCTGAGCGTACTGACTGGGTTGCAACGTCCAGGTTTGGATACTGTACTTGGTGGTGGTAAGTACAACAGCGAACTCAGTCACGCAGGCGGTTAATAACTGTCGTTCTGTCCCCAAGATACGACTGGCTGGTTCGAGCCCAGCTGAGGGTTGGAGTACAGGAGGGTGTTTTAATGCGATAACCCCGTATCGTTGATTTCCACTGCATTAAATAACTCGTGTGGGATGAAATTCCGATAATCTTCGTGTCTTCGAACAACTGTAGCAATTGAATTGACGTTAACGACAATAAATAAATAAATAAATAAATAAATAAACCGCGAGAGTTGGCCGTGCGGTTAGGGTCGCGCAACTGTGTGCTTTAATTCTGGAGATTGTGGGTTCGAACCCCACTGTCGGCAGCCCTGAATATAGCTTTCCTTGGTTTCCCATTTTCATGCCATGCAAATGCTGGGTCTGTACCTTAAGGCCACGGCTGCTTCCTTCCCATTGCTTGCCCTTTCATATCCTATCGTCGACACAAGATCCTGTGTCAGTGCGACGTAAAGCAAATTGTACAACAAAAACAAAAAGTACATGTCGGATACGAAGTAATAGCGGGCGCTGGCCCTGAGCAACGGCTTGTAACCAATGACCTATTTTGCAAAGCACAACGGAAATTAACATCAGCATGGGAAAAGTTAACGGGTCAACGCTAGGGCTATTGACCATATGGCTTATTTTAAACTTGGAGCAGTAATAAAACATAGTACTGTATTTTCACACAAACAGCGGAAGTAGCTACTGATCTCTGAACTTGCATAATACTCATATGGGAATGCATTGAAAATGTCAAGACTTCCGTTACTTTTTGTGAGGCCACAGTCCTCAGATATTCACCTTCTAGATAAGGTATTTCATATTTCTGTAGGTTTGTAAAGTTGGAGAGATAGTTTCCAGCCTTTACTCACTTCGAAAATTGATATAGAAATTACGGATATTTTTGAAGACTTTCGTAGGGAGCGTGGCGTTGTATGGAAGTGAAACATAGACGATAACTAGCTCAGAATGGAAGAAAATAGAAGCTTTTGAAATGTATCGTTACAGAAGAATGCTGAAGGTGAGATGGGTGGATCGAATCACGAATGAAAATATACTGAATCGAATTGGTGAGATGAGATGGATTAAGCTGAATTTGATGAGAAGAGAGAATGACAGGACACATTTTAAGATATCCAGGACTTGTTCAGTTGAGTTTCGAGGGAAGTGTAGAAGGTAAGAATTGTATGGGTAGACCAAGGTATGAACATGACAAGCAGATTGGAGCAGATGGAGGATGCAGTAGTTAAAAATGTGAAAAGATCAGCACAGGTTGAAACCACTGTATTGACTGATGACTCAAACAACAGTTTCTAACAAGCTACAATCTTCTCCTGGTTTTCCCACACGCTGGTGCGTCGCACAAGCTGACTTGGCCCTGTCGGATGCCCTTCCTGACGCCAGCCCTACGTGGAGGGTTATATCTATTTCCACGTTGTGTGTTTCTGTGGCGAATAATAGTGTGGTGTGTTTCGAGTTTGAGTACATTTGTATTCACAAACGCTAACACTTAGTCCCCGTGTCAGAAGTATTAACCAGACGTGGTCAAACTCGGCTGCTGACATCCTTTGATCCGAATGCCGCGACGTTGACCATGCAGCCAAGGAGCTGGACATCTAATCAACCACAACATCAGCCATTTTGAATAAGCAAGAAAGCTTGTATTTTCCACGACTGTTGATATGATCATAGCTACGGGACCTCCAGTTTTACATTAAATCCGAACCAAAAGGGCGTGACATTACATTTAAAAATTCCCACATGCGTTGGCCGAAATTTGAGCCGCGGCTGCCTTGTTGAGAAGCTAGTCCCTATGCCCCTCGGCTATTATGCACCCCCTAGCAATTTCGACTTTGTAACTCTTAAATTTTCGGAAACATTCTTTTGTTTATTGTTTCCTGTATGATTGAATGTTCTCGACTTAATCCGCCCAACTCATTTTCCCTCGAAGTCGACCTTAGTGGCACAGACAAGTAGTCGTTATTCTTCTGTTCCCAGTAGCGATTAATCCCGGCCAACTTCAGTGGTATTTCAAGGTTTATATAAGATAACTCCGTCTAGTTAGCTTCTGGCACACTGAAGGACTCCTCCGAGACAAATTCCGGCAACCCCATATCTCTCAGCATCTGTAGAAATTGAACAAATATTAAAATAAATAATTTAATGAACATGTTCATTAAATGTTCATCAACGCATACTGTATGTAGAGAAACTGTCGGACATGTAGTTGTTAATATAAACTCTTTTTATAAGTGGGCATTATTGAATTGGGATTTAGAAGCTATTGATGAATGCTCACGATTTATTTTTATGTAATGTTCTTAATATGTCGTTAATGAACATGTTCATTAAATTATTTATTTTAATATTTGTTCAATTTCTACAGATGCTGAGAGATATGGGGTTGCCGGAATTTGTCTCGGAGGAGTCCTTCAGTGTGCCAGAAGCTAACTAGACGGAGTTATCTTATATAAACCTTGAAATACCACTTCCTTTGCGGACATCCGAAAATCGGAGTGAATACACAGTTCACCTAACCGTCCTTCAATGTTAATTATTTCCTACTGAAACAAGGGTTCGTGAGCTTTAGAATATATCAAAAGGATCAACGCATACTGTATGTAGAGAAACTGTCGGACATGTAGTTGTTAATATAAACTCTTTTTATAAGTGGGCATTATTGAATTGGGATTTAGAAGCTATTGATGAATGCTCACGATTTATTTTTATGTAATGTTCTTAATATGTCGTTAAGTGGAAGTTCCTTTACCAAAGAGCATGCAATATAGGCTATTCCTCTCAGCACTATTGTAGCGTTACTGATTTCGGTATCAAATAAATAAATAAATAAATGTATGCAAGCCTTGCTGAATTAACTAAGCGCCTCCACGATTTTGGAAGTTACAAAAATATCCATTAAAAGGTGGCAGCAGGCATCACCCTTAGATACAAATTCCATATTGATGTTTCAGGTGCTCTTAATTGTAGATAACAAATATTTTCTACACTTTACCGGCACTTTTCCACGTGTCAATCTGCCATCCCCAAACTCTGATTAAACAAAAAACCATCGCAATTGCAGAAAATGGAGTATTTTCTTGATAGCGTTGGTTCATACGTTGGCTCTTGCCAATAAGGAACACAATAATGTTGCCGTATCAGAAATGCAAGTCAGGCTTGCAGTGATCCGTAACTTTAAATGTAGTGGACATGGGATCGCATGAATAACGCAATTTGACACTTGCGTTAAGTGCTCAAGACTGCGTAATAGAATCACGGCACACGTGCTTAATGTTTAAGAGTGCTTGGATATAAAAAAATCCGTGGGATTGGATTTATTGTGACATTTAACAAAAATAAAATGTAGAAAGAATGTTGAACTCTATCATTATCATATGTCATAGAACAGTCTGTTTTATGCGAGCACGTAAGTTGTAATTTTGACTATACTTCCTATCTTGCTGGTGTTTTAGAAGTTCCATATTTTCAGTAACCACTTCAGCAATGTATCTATCTTTTTTAGTTTATCAATCAGTCTGGCTCCTTGGCTAGATGGTCAGCATAGTGGCTTTTGGGTCAGGGGACTGTCGGGCCGGAGATTTTAACCTCTAGCGCAGGGAATGGGTGTCTCCGTCCGTCTTTTTCCTTCTGATTAAATGTGTTTTGTTATTTCGCGCGAAGTGTTTCGTTTCGCCGTCTTTGTGATGTAGGGCACAACCCATCAGAGTGACACGGGCATATGGGAAGCATGTACTATGATAATTAACATAGGATTCTCTGTAGCCTCTTGTATGATTCCTTTAATTTCCAACATCACTACACAGTTTTAACTAAAACAGGCATAAAGCCAGAGTTCCGATAGAGATGTGCAATGCCAGAACTCCTATAACTGCAGCTTCTCGAATATTTATTACGTTTCACTGATCAGTGTATCACTTCAAACATTTATAGTCGGGTGCACAGAATTGCGCTGATGCATCTAGTTTCTAGTAGTGTTCTTTCGTATCCAATGTTGGCGGAACCTCTTTTTTTACTTGTTGGCAACACCAGTCTCTTATTGGTTTGAAGTTAAATGTCGGTACACTAACACTAACCTTTGAATAAAGGTCAGCTCATGGCGGGAAGTTAAATGGGAGTTAACCCTTTACTGCATGAATTATTTTTTGTTTTCGTTTGGTGAAGAACATTTCAAGATTTTATGTTCAACATACGTTCAGTGTTTTAGGTATATCATCATTTAACTGGGGCTAATAGCTTAACACTCGTATGTGATGTGGATAGCCATAATGGGACATATATAGGCCTACTAGCAGTTACCCGCGGCTTCGCTCGCATGGAATTCGTAAAATAATAAAACTAATCGTTCCTCGGTGCTATACAAAGACATTATCTGAAAATCTGAAAATTACCGACAAATTGAGTTTCATTTACCTCGGAAACTCTTTGTAAACCACGTTTGTGTTATTGCCGTTTGGGGCTAAGATGACCATGCAGCATAGAACTGTACATATAAGAACAGTCTTCTCTCCAATAAAAAATGTTTATTTTTAAAGGAGATACCAAATATCTATCTCCACGTCGTAACATTTTCAGTTTTTGAGATAGGCTATAAGAATCTCCATAAAAAGAATTTAACCTCTTTCTTAGTCCTTCCCATTTTCCAAAAACAAAGAGAAATACGTGTTCCTTTACTTTTAAAGGAGATCCCGCGTACTAATTTTGCGTCTGTAACATCACCAGTTTGTGAGATATAAGCATTCTCATTAAAAATTATTCACATCCTTTTTCTCTTCTTTTCACACCCACCCCCGTTAAGTGCCTTCTCCGAAAACAAAAAGTACGTGTTCCTGTATTTTAAAAAGAAATTCCAAATACCAAGTTTCATGTCTGTAACATCATTTTTTTTGAGATATAAATATCCTCACAAAAAGAATTCAACTCCTTTTTCACCCCACCCCCGTAAAGTTGATTCCCCCCCAAAATGCGTGTTTCTTTATTTTTAAAGGACATTCCAAACACCAATTTTCACGTCTGTAACCATCAGTTTTTGAGATATAATTATCCACATAAAAATAATTCAATTTTTTCACTTCTTTTCACCCTCCCTCCTTAAGTGAATTTTCCGAAAAATAAAATACCTTTTTTATTTATAAAGGAGCTTCTAAATACCAATTATCATGACTGTAACATCTTCAGTTTTCGAGATATGTGTCTCATAAAAGGAATTAAATTCCTTTTCACCCCCTCCCCCAAGTTTATTTTCCCCTAAAATGCTCTTTTTTATTTTATTTTAAAGGAGATTCGAAATACAAACTTTCACGTCTATATCAACTTTAGTTTTCGTAAGATATAAGTATCTTCATACAAAAAATTTAACTAATTTTTCAATTTTTCACCCTCATCTAACTGGATTTTCCGAAAACAAAAAATATGCATTTCTTCATGAGATTCCAATCACCAATTTTTACATCTGTAACGTCTTCAATTTTGAGATATCAGTATCCTAATACAAAGAATTCAACCCTCTTTTCAGTCCTTTCTACCCGCCCCTCGCCCCCTCCCCCAAGTGTTTTTTTTTCGGAAACAAAAAACACGTGTTTCTTGTTTTTGAAAGGGATTAAAAATGCCAATTTCACTTCTGTAACATGTTAAGTGCCTGAGATATATTGTAGGCCTAGATATATCATTTAAATTCCACCCCGTTTGTCACTCCTGTTCACCGCCTATTCACTGGATTTTTCAAAAACAAAAAATACGTGTTTCTTTGTTTTTAAAGGGGACTCCAAATACCAATTTTCTTGTCTGTAACATCTTCAATTTTTGAGATATAAGTATCCTCATGAGAGGTATTCAGCCAATTTTCCCCCTTTTTCACCCCCACTTAATGGGATTTTGTAAAAACCAAAAACACGTGTTTCCTTATTTCTAAAGGAGATTCCAAATACTAAGTTTTACATCTGTAAACTCTGAAGTTTTTGAGATACGGATATAATCATTTAAAAATTTCACCCCCCTTCCTTTTCACCCACTTAGCAACAACAAATACGTGTTTCTTTAATTTTAAAGGAGAACTAAATACCAATTTTTACCCCCTTAGTGACGGTATATCCAAAAATCCTTCCTTAGCGAGCACGTACATGTTAATATGAACGCATCCCCAAAATTTCATTTCTTCATATCCAGTAGTTTTGGTTCGGCGATGATGAGTCAGTCAGTCAGTCAGTCAGCCAGTCAGTCAGGACAAGTTATTATATATAGATATATATACGATTTTTCACGATTTTACGCTAAACTTTTAACACTCAAAGACCGGACATTACTTTCTACTGGCAAACACTAACCTTTAAATAAAGGTCAACTCATGGAGGGAAGTTAAATCGGAGTTTTTAAAAAAAACCAAAGGTTGAAACGCACCTTCTTGCACCGTGCGCATGCACCAGGCCTGCGGATCAGTATTCCGAAGACATGACATTAGGTATCCCCCCCCCCCCTTTTTCCTACCTACTAGTTCTGTAAAACACACACACAGAGAGAGAGAGAGAGAGAGAGAGAGAGAGAGAGAGAGAGAGAGAGAGAGAGATTATTTTCGTAAGATTAAATAATAATGGTTAATTAGTTTTATTACCGCTTCATCGACATCAAAGCATCTGTTGGTTACTATAACACTGATCAGAAAGTCACAGGTTTAATTCCAGCTTTGGTAAAATGTAATGTCTTAATATAGTCCGGAACGAGACTGGCCTGTTGACTGGGGGTCTGTTGGAAAGCTGTCTGAAGCTTCGGGTGATACCGGAGTGGAAAGGAACAAGCCATTAGCCAGTTAATTGTCTATATTTCGATTTTTACTCCTGTTTACGAGTTTATATTCATATACAAGGATAACCTTGAATAGAAAAGTATATAAATGTGTTGTTCTGGGTGGCATACCTTAGGTTTTCATTTCAGATGTCTCCTTGATTTGTTGAAGGCAGCGATAGGCAGTTTTCTCCTACCTATCGAGTTAAAGCCATATAGACGACCAGTGCGTCAGTGAAGAGGACACCCTACCTAAGGTGAATTCTAATGTTTAAGAAATTAAGACACAGCCCCCGAGTTAGTGGAACTAACCAATGAAAGTTGAAATTCCCCGGAACTACATGGAACAAAGGCCAGCATGCTAACCATTTAGCTACGAATCCGGACTTCACCTGGATTAACAAACAATGAGGGTTTCATTGAGAGTACGTGCAGTGTGTATCACGCGTTTTACTATGCACTGAGGTACAGTAGCTATTTCTGTCGTATAGATACAATAGTTGGTCGTCGGCAGCCATATTCAGCTATGCAGGCATTTCCAGACATGCGGTTCTGGTGCAGAGTAGTATTGAAGTGTGCACGTTTTCAAATGTGGCGCCGTTACGAGATGGAGACTGGTACATTTGCTCCGGAGTACAAACTCCTGACGAGATGTTGATGATAAATATGATGATGTTCGTTGTTTAAATGGGCCTAAAAGCTAGGTCATAGGGCCCCTAATGGTATGAGGTGTAACGAAATGTGATAAGTAAAACTTCAAAATGTAGAATCTAAAATAAACGATGATGTAAAAATGACCATGAATCCAAAATAGTCAGTGGATCCAGTTCACAATACCGTATTTTCTGAGATGTAGCTAATTTTCCAAAGAGGTCCAAAATCCAGGTAATCGGCCCATCATAATCACTGGTGAGTAGGCCCATGGTGTTTCTTATATATTGGTACTAATAACAGGTAACGTAGACTCCTGGTGTTCATCCCCCATCCACAGGAGGTCGCCACATTTGAAAACATGCGCACTTCAATACTCGTTTTCGCCAGTGCTACTTATCTGGTTGTGAATATCATTGCATCTCTGAATGTGGCTGCCCGCGATCAACTATACACGCGTCAGAAATGAGTACAGTTCCATTAAAAAAAATTGGCATCGCTGTCTTGGTGCTTATTAAAGCACTGGAGACACATTGCACGTTTCTTCACGTGCCTCTTATTGCTTTGACCTAAGTGTAAAGCATCTTAAACAGATCAGGAGATATTTGAGGTGAAAATCATAGCTGGGCCACCCTATTAAATAAACAGCATAGGACAACATAATGCTCTATGCCAGACTCGAACTAGCAATCATGCGGGTGGTGATTATACTCATAGACCTCAGAATGTTCAGGTGGCACTACATTTGACCAGCTACCAGCAACATGATGCTAAAACGTGGAAATTTCTATGTTAGGTCGTTATGAATCTGAAGGTCAGCTTGGTTCGAGTGCTTACTTAGAGTTGATTTTGTGTTGTACCATGGAACTGGAGGGCCAACACTTCTGTATCCCACAGTTATTTCTCATAAACAGAATGGGTTTGATCCGTGACGATAAACCAAACTAAAATTTGTGGCATATATGGCTCATCAAGAGGCTTGGCTTGTCAATACGACTGCTGCTCATCCATATGGCCTGCAGATATTGGAGTGACAGATGATTAGCGTGACATCTTCAGCCGTAATGCTTGGCTTTCGTGACCGGGTCCACTTGCTCGCGTAGCAGACAGCTCCTCATTAGGTCTCACGAGTCTGAGTGAAAACCTTTCCGGCCCTCAGTCTAGAATTAAAATCCCTTGACTGGTCAGGAAACGAGCCCATGAGATACTGTTAATTTCTTTAAATATAGAACTTCATGAACTTCCTTCCATACAAATTGAGTTGTTGGAAATTTTATTTCAAACTTAGTTGATCGCTTGAAAATTACTTTTTTCTCCGTTCCTCCTTTGTATTATGAAATTGTTTAGCTAATACATCATTCTCTGAAGCCGGATGGATGCGGCCAAGATTTGGGACGTTGCCATTATCTGTGAATATGAATTGTGCGCCACTGACGGCCGCCAGCGTTCCTGTTTCCCTGTAGCATATTGTGAGCAAACCTACACGTATTTCAGCTGTTGTCCTCTGAGAGTTTAAGTGCTCTTTTGGAATGATGCATGTGATAGCCCTGGGGAGTCCAACACACATAGATGAAATTAATTGATTCCCGTCCAGATGAATCATGTTTTAGAGATACAAGGACGGTCTGCATTACAGGCCAGTGATTACAATAACACATGACTTGAAGAGAAGGCACAGTACACCACTGGGGCTCCAAAAAGAGGTGAAGGTCCGATTTATGGGTTGTCCCGATAGATTTCACTTGCCAAGGTCCTAGAGTAGCTGATACAGTACAGCCTCGATAATCCGGTAATCCGGCCATCTCAGGACCGCAAGGGTGCGGGATTAATTTAAAAGCCGGATTATTGGGATTTATAGGCTATAACTTCTGATTTTAATGAAAAAAATTACGGTACACATTGGAGGTTAATATATGCACTCCGTTTAATATTTTATGTGCTGGCTTAGGCGGCAACGCGCCGGCATCTCACCGCTGGGTTCCGAGGTTCAAATCCCGGTCACCACATGTGAGATTCGTTCTGAACAAAGTGGAGATGGGACAGGCTTTTCTCCGGATACTCCGGCTTTCCCTTGTCATCTTTCATTCCAGCAGCACTCTCCAATATCATTTCACTTCATCTGTCAAGTCATTAATCATTGCCCCAGAGGAGTGCGATAGGCTTTGGTAGGCGGCACAATTCCTATCCTTGCCGATAGATGGGGGCTTTAATTCATTCCATTTATGACCCGCTCGAATGACTAGAAACAGGCTGTGGATATTACATGTGACGTATAATCGCTCAAGAAATGTATGAGGGCATGGTATTGTGTGTTCTTCGGGTTTAATATTTCAACAGACCTAATTTTATTTATGAAAATATACCGTAATGCACCTCCCATGTCGATACCCACAACAAACATTGTCTTGTCTATAAGTTCAACTGTTTCTGATAAGTTTGTCTGCGAGGATGTTTTACAATGTCATGCGATCATTCTTTTCGTGAGTAATCGCACATACTAGCAATATTGAAGGTAATAACTCAAATATACTGTACACGTAACTTCAATTAAGAAAACTTACAAACCACTGAAGTAAACTTAACATTGCACACTGTATTTGGGAAAAGAAAGTAGCCTACACTGTTATTTTGCAAATGTTTATTTTCGCCCTGTTCTTTATAATATCGTGGATTGTTGCACGTCCGGCACTACAGTGACCGTCATAAGTTTTCGGACAGGCAGAGTTCCTTTATATTTAACACAAAAAGATGAATGTCAAACACATCCAGTATAGTTTAATTAGTTTAATGAACATGTATACATACATGCATACATATATAAATCATTATAGACCGTTATGCCTTTCAGCGTACAGTCTGCAAGCCTCTGTGAATTTACTAAATGTCGACACAATCCTCTATTTGCATCTAGTGCTGTAGCCTCATTTAGTTCTATACCTCTTATCTTTAAATCGTTAGAAACGGAGTCTAACCATCGTCGTCTTGGTCTCTCTCTATTTCTCTTACCCTCCATAAGAGTCCTGTATTCTCCTAGGTAATCTATCCTCCATTCGCCTCACTTGACTCCAACACAGAAGCCGGTTTATACGTACAGCTTCATCCATTGAGTTCATTCCTAACTTAACCATTATCTCCTTATTCCTAGTACCCCCCCTGCCATTTTTCCCACCTGTTTGTACCAGTAATCATTCTTGCTACATTCATGTCTGTTACTTCTAACTTGTGAATAAGATATCCTGAGTCCAGCCAGCTTTCGCTCCCGTAAAGCAAAGTTGGTCTGAAAACAGACCGATATTAAAGATAGTTTCGTCTGGGAGCTGACTTCCTTCTTACAGAATACTGTTGATCGCAACTGCGAGCTCACTGCATTAGCTTTACTGCACCTTGATTCAATCTCGCTTACCATATTACCATCCTTGGAGAACACACATCCTTAATTCTTGAAATTATCTACCTGTTCCAGCTTTGTATCACCAATCTGACATTCAATTCTGTTGAATTTCTTACCTACTGACATCAGTTTAGTTTTCGAAAGACTAATTTTCATACCATACTCATTGCACCTATTTTCAAGTTGCAAGATATTAGACTGCAGTCTTTCGGCACAATCTGCCATTAAGACAAAGTCGTCTACATAGGCCAGACTGCTTACTACATTTCCACCTAACTTAATCCCTCCCTGCAATTTTATACCTTTCAGCAGTTGATCCATGTAAACTACGAACAGCAAAGGTGAAAGATTACAGCCTTGTCTAACACCTGTAAGTACCCTGAACCAAGAACTCATTCTACCATCAATTCTTACTGAAGCCCAATTGTCAACATAAATGCCTTTGTTGATTTTAATAATCTACCTTTAATTCCATAGTCCCCCAATATAGCGAACATCTTTTCCGTCGGTACCCTGTCATATGCTTTCTCTAGATCTATGAGACATAAACACAACTGCCTATTCCTCTTGTAGCATTTTTCAATTACCTGGAGCATACTGAAAATCGGATCATGACAGCTTCTCTATGGTCTGTAACCACACTAGTTTTCATCCAACTTCCTCTCAACGACCGATCGCACCCTACCTTCCAAGAAGCCAGTGAATACTTTGCCTGTCATATACTAATCAATGAGATACCTCGATAGTTGTTGCAATCCTTCCTTTTTTTGCTAGGGGCTTTACGTCGCACCGACACAGATAGATCTTATGGCGACGATGGGATAGGATAGGGCTAGGAGTTGGAAGGAAGCGGCCGTGGCCTTAATTAAAGTACAGCCCCAGCATTTGCCTGGTGTGAAAATGGGAAACCACGGAAAACCATCTTCAGGGCTGCCGATAGTGGGATTCGAATATACTATCTCCCGGATGCAAGCTCACAGCCGCGCGCCTCTACGCGCACGGCCAACTCGCCCGGTCCAATCCTTCCTGTTCCCTTGCTTATAGATAGTTGCAATTACTGCTTTTGTCCCATCTGAGGGTACCTTACGAACACTCCATGCTAATCCTATTATTCTGTGAAGCCATTTTATCCCTGCCTTCCCACCATACTACACCATTTCAGGTCTAATTTCATCTATTCCTGCTGCTTTGTGACAATGGAGTTTATTTACTATCCCTTCCACTTCCTCATGCGCAGTTTCACCAACATCATTTTCCTCCTCCCCATGAGCTCCGTTATTCACGATACCACCATGAAGATTTCCTTTTACGTTGAGAAGATTTTCAAAATATTCCCTTCACCTGTCCAGTGATTCCCTGGGATCTATTATGAGTTCACCTGCATTACCCAAAACACTGTTCATTTCCTTTTTCCCTCCCTTCCTCAGATTATTTATTACTGTCCAGAAAGGTTTCCCTGCTGCCTGACCTAGCCTTTCCAGGTTATTACCAAAATCTTCACCTACTTCTTTTTGGATTCAAAAACGTTCGCTCTATTTCTTTTATCTATGAAAAATTCCCTGTCTGCATCAGCCCTTGTTAGGAGCCATTTCTTATAAGCCTTCTTTTTAAGTTTACAAGCTGCTCTCACTTTATCATTCCACCAAGATGTTCGCCTTTTCCCATCTTTACACACAGTCGTTCCTAGGCATTCCCTTGCTGTTTCTACTACAGCATCCCTGTATGCCACCCATTCTCTTTCTATATCCTGAGCCTGCTTACTGCCCACTGTTCGAAACTTCTCACTAATCATATCCATGTACTTCTGTCTAATTTCCTCGTCCTGGAGATTTTCTGCCCTTATTCGTTTGCAGACAGATTTCACTTTCTCTATCCTAGGCCTAGAGATACTTAGTTCACTGCAGATCAAATAGTGGTCTGTTTCATCGAAAAATCCCCGAAAAACCCGTACGTTCCCAACAGATTTCCTGAATTCTAAATCTGTTAAGATATAGTCTGTTATGGATCTGTAACCCTAGCCTCCCATGTGCGTTACTCATACAGATACAAAACAAAAATGTGCACTTCATTTCATGATACACAATTTTTTTGAAACTTATGAATGTAATTACAGTAATACAGAATGGCCTGTTCATAAATATTCGGGCAAAAGTGAAAGTACAACAAAAATATGAAGGATGGAGTGCATGTAGGAGTGAAAATGAAATTGCGTATGGCTTATAGTGCCGGGAGTGTCCGAGGACATGTTCGACTCCCCAGACGCAGGTATTTTGATTTGACTACCGTAGGCGACCTGCGTGTCATGATGAGGATGAAATGATGATGAAGACACATACACCCAGCCCCCGTGCCAGCGAAATGAACCAATTATGGTTAAAATTCCCGACCCTGCCGGGAATCGAACCCAGGACCCCTGTGACCAAAGGCCAGCACGTTAACGATTAGCCATGGAGCCGGACTGCATGTAGGAATATTAATACTTCGTGATTCTTCTCTTCCTGCGAAGCACTTCAGTCAGGCGTCTCGGCATGTTCTCCATGAGTTTTCTTGTGGTAGAATGGGATAATTTTTCCCACTCCTCTTGCAGTCGTCTCTTCACTTCAGCTTTGGAATTTCTGGGAAGTATTCGGTTGTTGTTTTCCATTATATCCCATAAATTATCGATGGGGTTTATGTCAGGACTTTGTGGGGGGAGGATTCACAACTTTAGGACAGTTGTACAACGATCATAGCCGTACATTATAGGCCGTATGTTTCGAGTCGTTGTCCTGATAAAATTTAAAACAGTCTCCCAACTCCAATATTTTCTGCACTTTTCTTCAGGTTGTTTTTTCGAATTCCTGGTGGTGGTCCATGTTTCCGTTTACAAAACCCAGCTCTTCTACTCCTTCAGGCGACATACAACCCCAAACCATAACATGTTCCACTCCATGTTGTACCGTTGCCTTCATATTTCTTTCTTCAGACTCTTTATTTGGCTGTCGCCAAACTACGATGCAACCATCTGAGCCAAAAACGTTGAATTTCGATTCATCGCAGAAAATTAATCTTCCATCAGTTCGTGTCTTTGTTAAGATGCTCCTTAGAAAATCGTTGTCCCTTGATCCTATTTATTTTCTTGGTATAGGGCTTCCTTCTTGCAGTTCGCCCGTGATACTCACCTCTAATATAAAACCCTGCGGATTGTATTTGCACTGATCTTTCCAAACTAGCTCTCAGTTGTATCAGCAATAGTGGTTGTAGTAAGACGTGGATTTCTTTTCACTTTTCGTACTACTGCCCTCTCTTCTCTGCTAGTAAGGACTCTCGGGCGGCCTGTCTGAGGCAAATTTTCAATTCTGTCTTCAAAATTTGTATCATCGTTAACAAATCTGCGTTTTGTCGAAATGTTTTCCCTTTTTCATGATGGAGTATTAGAGTACTAATTGCCTTTGATGAAATGCACTTGTTCTTTCCTCTGCGTCCTGTTTCAGTCATGAATCGTTTCGTCTGCTTTGTGCATGAGGAAGGCACTGACTGGGACCTGCCTGCACAGCGCATAACAAGTGCAAAGCACGCCTTGAGTAGTTAAACATTGTGACGTGCCGGGTCACCTTAATTTTAATATAAATATATACTCGCTGATTTTCCTCTCTATAAACAATATATCTCGGGCGCCACCCTTCAAACCTATGGCTTGAAGACGATAGTTGATAATTTAAAGTACTAAGTAATAAGACTCTACATACCTCCCAGAAGTGGGGTGATAGAACACTAACAATTAAGTACATACTAACTAGGAAACTAAGGATCATTAATAAGAATTTATGAAATTACCAATTAAAATAACGATTTATTAGGATGATAAACGTGACGGCGTATTAATGAAAAAATGAACTTACGGAAACAAAAGAAAAATTTAATGAACTAAAATTTAATAAAATGAACTGTTACGTGGAGACTTGCAGTAATTTATGCCATTAGCTCACCATTTCTAGATTCTGGTATCTGGACACCTTCGATGGTGTAGCAGCTGTTGTTTGATGTTCCTCTCGTTCTGTCGTTGTCATCTCTCGTAAGTACCAGTCCTATTTACGATTTGTGCATTGCCCACTAATTGGACGACTTTTCTGACCTTAACACTTCCTATAATACTCATTACATAATCTGGTAATTATCCCTAATTTTAATATCAAAACCGCCGTGGGTTGCGTTCAAAGAGATAATACACGTGTATTATTCCGTATTACAGAAACGTAGCGTAACTAAAGATATAACAAAATGATCCCCTGTTCCAGACATGTCAAAAACCGGTCTCTCGTAAACTTCAACTCTCGTCATTGAGATAGCCAGTCCTCAATGAGAGGAACATTGAGTAGTGGTCTACTCAGATGCGAAGTGAACTTGTAAACTAAACGGAGAACCTCCTCTTGTTGTCTGTTCTCACTTCTCTCGTATAATAACGAGGAGAAAGACCTTCCTCTATCATCATGACCATCAGACGCTGAGATGTTAAGGTGTTTTCATATTAAGACGTTAAGATATTAAGACCTTCCGACGTTAAGACGTTAAGCTATTCAGCTATTAAGACCTCCACGAGCCCTTGCCGTTGATGTATATAGGCTCCAAAATCTCCCTCCATCTACCATATCACATGGTCCAGTAAGATCTGATGTTCTATCCCTTCTTTCCATCGCTGTATATCCATCTTATTTCGTAACGTTTATTCATATGGGTTGAAATTTCGCGCGCTTCGTAAGCGTCATGTAGCAAAGTTCGAAAAATAGGAGTTAACATGTTCCAGCTGTATCTCCAGAATATGGAGGCGCGGTGTAATTCTGCAATTTTTATGGTGTCCTTTTCATGGTAAGGGGCTAAAATTAGCATGGCGTATCCGGTCGCCTGACCTTGGGCTACTGGAAATTTACTGCAAGCTATTAATACGGGTCATGTTGTAATATCTTAATCAAGACTTAACTCGTTCATTTCTCGTTGTTGCCGAATACAAAGATATTCTAATGTAAAATGACTAAAAACTCTATATATAAGCATAATAACTAAAAATGGCCTATCATAAATTAAATATATACATCTTACTAATTAATTGTACAGTTTGATAATTTCAAATACATTCTGTGATGTTCGAAACATCACAACATCTCCTGTCCGAAAAATATTGACCAGCAAATTTTCGTATCTAAAATAAGCAAAAGGTATTTTTTTGTAAACTCATCTACAAATCGCAATTGGATAATTACTGTACCTGCGAAGTGCAGTAAATTTAGAGTTTAGTAATTTTGAATTTATTACCTGTTCTTTCCTTAATAGCAGGGGTATTACATGTATAGATTATTCTGTCCGAAAAATTCTGACTGTTACTTTATATTGGTTAGTTCAATCATTCTCTGTCACTCACACGAAAATGTGCAACTGCACAAGGAACAGAAAACCGTAGTATTCAGCAAGTGTCGTAACTATTATCCGAGTGGACGGCAACTAAGATAGTGGAAGGTTTTAAAGGCCTCACTGTAATGAGTCTCAATTCAAATCCAGATGTTTTACCTTAGCACGCCAGGTGGAATAAAGGCCAGATAAATGGACATGCAGGACCACTGAACTGGCAAATTATGGAGATTGTAATTTATTGTCAATTCGTGGTTTCACATCCGTGTGTTTGTGGGTTTGTGAATACTGGTCAAAGTATGTAAGCTTTTGGAAATGAATAGTACCATCCTTCTGGTTAGTATTCCATGTAAAAATTGGAGGTCTCTTGGACATGATCGTGATGTCAGACGTTTAACGCGCTGGCCTTCTGAGCCCAAATTAGTGGTTTCGATCCTGGGTTAGTACGGTGGTATTTGAAGGTGCGCAAATAAGTCAGCCTCGTGTCGGTGGACTTACTGGCACGTAATAGAACTCGTGCGGGACACAAATTCTGCACATCGGCGTCTCCGAAAACCGTACGAGTAGCTAGTGGGACGTAAAATGAATGGTATTATTATTATAAGCTAGGCACAGTAGCTTTGGAGCAATGCAGCTAATATTGTGCATGCGAAATAGACATTACGCGACAAGTACAATTATTTTGTCTGTACACTTAAATATTTTGTGTCGCACTTCATTTTTTTAAATCTCTCATTAGGTATATGAAGGTCGAAACTAGGTTCAGTTCAATGTTCGTCCGTCCTTCTGTCCATTTCTTTGTGCTGACATCACTGAAGTGCTTGGAACTGTCTCTTTAAGTTCAGGGATAGCTGGTTTGTACACTAGACCACATATTATTTGATTAATATACAGAGGTATAGCAATATTGCGGGGACCAATTCAGGAAACGTCAAATTTTTCCTGTAGAATCAACTGGATCGAAAATCTGTACATACAGTAGTTGTGTAAAATATAATTTCCAGTCTTTTATGGGCAACGTGTTTTACCATACGAGGAATAAGCATGGAGATATTCACAATTATTATAATTTTCAAAACTTCCTAATATATCCGGAAATATTATTTGTATCTAAAACTTATACATTGCAAAAATCGTAGAAAATTCCGTTTCTAATCGTCTATATCTAGTACAGTTTCACCGTGCTCTGTACAGGTAGTGAAGATAATCATGGATTCAGATTTTTGTGTGAAATCCTTCAGCGGCGAGTATCACTGACTGGCTATTGTTAATTGAGGTATGATCTGTCCTTCTGCTGCCACTCATCTACGCTTGATAGCATTACTGCTGCAGTTGTTCAGAAACCAATCCGTCAACGACGAATTCAGCATGTAATAATAAACATTACTTTTAGCCATACGTACATGCAGTTCTTGTAATTTCCTCGTTAACGATCGACAAGCTTTTGAAGCCTACCTGGTTGTGTTTTTGTGCGCGGCATGACAGGATTTCTCCAAATCGAGACACAATGTTGTCAACTCTCCGTTTGAACTGCTTAGGATTTGAGAGCGAGCAGCAAGACTGGACAGAACTGCGTGCAGCTGTGCAACACTGCAGACCTGACAAGCGAGCCGGCTTCAGGACCGGCACGTTTTTTTAAATACTCCATATGTACTGTCACTGACAAATCAAGCATGCTATTGGTCAGGAGCCATCTGCTATTGGTCACAACAGAGGCGAGTGTAGACGGACATAAGCCTGGTTACTGTCTGGGAGGTGATACTGCTTAACGTTTGAGTCGCCGGTCGTTAACGAGGAAAATGACAGAACTATGCCTCGTATGTACCTGCTGTCCTATCCTTTCTAATATCCAGAACAATGTTCCTAAACCCCAAATGAAACAGAAGTTGTTTATTTTCATTCCTTTTATGCATTATGTCTACCTACATAATGACCATACCGAGATTATTTAAACACTCTTAAATGACTTCTGACTATACCAAGATCAGTCCAGGAATCTTGAAGTGATATAGAAAATGCCTGATCCAACTATTCCACTCAGCGGGTCTATCGCTTAAAAGGAGGAAGTCACAAATTGGGAAGCAGTCATCAATTCTATTTGATTATGGACTTCCTCAGATTACCTACCAACTCGCTTTACAGAACTTCGCTTATTTTCCATGAGAACAGTGGCGTAGAGAGAGGTACCGAACAATATTCTCTTTGAGTTCGGCCTACTTCTTCCATTTTAAATACACACAGCTCCATATAAACAGGCAGAGATAATCAGAATGCCCTAGCTTCTGTGTTTTGCCACATGGCGATTGTCGACAGAATCTTACTGCTCTGTTGCACGAATCCAGATTTTAATCACCCTCACAGCGTCGACCATCTGCTGAGATGTGCGATTTATGACTCGAAATGGATCCTTAAGATGCAAGCTACAATTTACGGACGTAAATCTTTACGGCTGTTGGAAATTAACTCTCATTACAAGGAAACCTGCATGAGCAAGTTGATGCCGAGCATATGTCATTAATGTCATGGAGTGTAGTGTATATAACCGCAGTAGAAAACCCGAGCATAGTCCCCCCCATCCGTGTTCAGTGCTCACCGCACCAAGTGCGGTTTGTGGCATGGCAGGAAACAAGTAATGGGTGGCTTAACAATATATGTGAGCTTGGCAGGTTCACCGCAGCATATGTGCGAACACCTGGCTACAGTCCTTATATGAAGCGAACCTACTATCTTAATTATGCTTCTTCCCATGAATAGAATAACTCTCAGATCGGGGCACAGGCATAGCTGTGTAGGGCTCGATGTCGTATAGTGCTCAAGATGCATGCACGGCTATCTTACGCTCACTTTCAGAAGCATAGTACAGGGTAAGTAGCCTACATGGAGGGGCGATTTCCCGACTGTATTTCGTTGTGTGTTCTTATATCAACGCACACTGTCTCGGCGTCGGAACGTACTAGTCAACTTGTATTATTGCACAGTCAAACTCTGACATTATCGTTTCGTAATAAGATGTTAAAAGGATCCGGGCGATATTTGCAAGTTTAGGAACGGCTGTATTGTATGACTGATACGTGCGTGCATATGTAAATCCGTTATCTTCATTCGTACAGCCACGGGTCAGTCTTAAGTTGACTTCTGGCGAGGCGCATACTGCAAGGAAACTTACTCTGTGTGTTTTAGTAGTAGGCCCATAGGTGATTATTTCTTAACCTATTCCAGTACGGATACCTTCAGGTAGGACAATTATTTTAGTTAGATGCATAATGGTTTTACCTACTGGCGCCTTATGCATGTAAATGATTTATCTTAAGGCGCCATTGTTGGTACCGATTTTACGAATATGTCAGCGTGTAGTATTGTTTCAAGCTTTCTAACCTAATGGATCATTTAATACAAGCGTTGATTTTTTAGTCACCCACTAAAACAGTTTGTGCATCTGTTTTCCATTTAAAATACATTTTGTTTTGTATCCAGAAATGTACAAACTAAAGACATCAAGTGGGAAAATGCGTATGTGGTACATTAGTGACACATTAATTGTAATTTAATTTCGGGGATAGTTACGAATCATGTAGTGTGGCTGTATTAACATTATGCAATAATTACATTATGGGTTGTCTGCGAACTCACTTTCTTCTGACATTATATTGTGTATATAACTAAATATTCTGTCTATTCGTGTCTTGTTCTTAATTCGCATGTTACTTAGAAATAGTGTCAATCTGTACATTTTTAAATACATCATACGTATTAACGCCAGGTTTACATACTTTGGCCCCACTCTATGGTGGGCACACTGGTGCTCAAGCGAGCGCCCAAATAACTAAACGTCAAAAATAGACAATGGAAAGTTAGTTTCCTTTAGGAAGGTAGTGGGACATTCATTTTGAGCCGCGCCAAGCTGAGCGAAAACATATATTTTGCTGCCATATCCAGTCTATCGCGCTTCTTGACTGCTTCGCTTCCACCATTTCAACCAGGCGCAGTCCTCGTGAAGTCTGGAGCCTAGATGTTCACAAGGCACCGCACACGCTGGTAGTGGCTCCGTGTGTTCACGTTGCTGGTCTACTACCTGGACAGGCCGCTACGTTAGACTGCTTCGTCACTACTTGCAGCCCTTCATGAATTTCACCTACTCCCCCAACAACGAGATATTCCAGCAGCATATTGCACCTTGCCACTGGGCCCATTGTCTAGAATTGGTTCAAGGAACATTCTGGGAGAAATTCAAAGACTGATGTGGCCACCTCGTTCACCCGATATGAACTCCATGAAGCATTTATGGGACGTGGTGGAGAGGTCCATTCGCACCCAAGATCCTGCGCGTACAAATAGCAGGGAGCTGTGGGTAGCTATCCAGATGGCAAGGGTGAACATCTCTCCCCAGGTATTTCGTCCGCCTCTGAATTAGGTGCCATGCCGTTTTGCTGCCCTTCGCCGGGCAAGAGAGGCTTATGCAATAATATTCGACTTTTGGCATGTCGGGTTATTTTCTAACCAATGAGACTTTACATATAGTTTAGGAAGTTTTCATCAGTAAATGGCTGATTTAATAACTCGCTTTCGCAGCGGTCTCACTAGTTGTTCATTTTCTTAAATACAAACTTTCCTTTGTTCTTCCTTTCATTTAAATCTTCTCTTCCCCACTGCGGGTAGGGGACGTAGACGAAGAATACGCCCACGGTATCCCTTGCCTGTCGTAAGAAGGAACTGAGAGGGGTGACCAAGGGTTGATGGAATTAGAACCATTAGACTATTGGTGATTACCAGTACTTCAGGAACACCATGGGTCGAGGTTACTTCCGATTAGTATCTCAATGTGATTAACACCACGGGATTGGGCGTTGCCCGTGATTGGTACTACAATGCGAGGTACACCATGGATCTGCATTGCTTATGAGTAGTACCCCTATGTGAGGAAAACCATGGGTCTGAGTTATCTGTGAGTGGTGCCGTTATATATGACGTACCATGGGTCTACATTGCCTGTGATTAGTACCACCATGCGAGGAACACCATGGTTCTCCTTTACCAGTGATTAGTACTATTATGTGGGGTCGGCGACCTGAATTTTGGCCCCTCTGGTCAACAAGCATCCTCTCAGAAAATAAGGCATTGTGAACTGCATCCACTGATTGTGTTGGATTCATGGTCATTTTTTCATAATCATTCGTTTTAGATTCTAGTCGGTGGATACATTTTGAACTTTTAATTATCGTTTCAATTCGTTGCACCTCGTGCCAGTAGGGGCCGATGACCTAGCTGTTAGGCTCCTTTAAACAACAATCATCATCATCATCTCCTCTATCTCTTAGTTTACTTTCAGTGTGGCAAAGTAATCCTTTACGACTTTCATCATAGGCAGCACTTGCAGGTGCACTGCAAGGAATAAAATTTCACCTTCAAACTCTGTGTAAAAATAACTAAGCTTCCACCTTTCTTGGTCACAAACATTTCTTTTCCTCAAAACATAGATAGCAATATCACGCCAGGATCACAGAAATAAATTTTTATTTACTTCCTTACTTCATTTGTTAATTAATTAATTTATTTACTAGCTGATGTGCCCGTGCTTCGCTACGGAATTCTACCTTTTATACAGAATTCCAGGTTAGGTAGTGTACACGTTGTGAACAAGATTGTATTAAATTGCACAGCTCTTAACGTTACCCTAGAAACGCGACGGGGAATTCCCATATGAAAACTGGATTAGGACATTTTCATTGTAAAGGTAGGCCCGCTTGCCTACCATAAGTCACAATCAGGTTGGGGAGTTTTCATTATAATGCGGGACACTCACACTCCACCTGCCTTTTTAATCCTCAGAAAGACTGTCTTAGTGGTTTTCCCAACTGAAATGAACATAGGTCATTACAATGACTTCAGTAGGAAGTGCGCGATTAAAAGCAATGCTTTTTAATGAAATAGTCGATCAAATGAAAAACCGCACATTTTCTCACTTTTAACGATCGCTGCCGATCTGACAGTCCAAATTTCCGGAGCTGGAATGACCAAGCCGCAGACGGCCGTAATCCGTGAACACTTCGTCTTTTTTCGGCGGGGGAAGTCAAATAGTGGAGAGTCCCAGAGCAAAACCTATGTCTTTTTACTAATCTGTTTCCTAGGAGTGCCCAATGAGTCGGAAAATCTCAATTCAATACACCGGCGGCGGAAAAATCTATCTCACTTGGAGGCAAATTTTCCCTCCAAGCCAGAGCATAAACCCCCTCTTCATTGCTAATTTGGAATAAAATGAATGTAGAATTTAATAAAAGTGAAGAGGAAGAAGCTTTTCTTAAGAAACGGCTCTTTTCTGGGTTGAAGTTTGAGTTATTTAGTGAATTGTGGTGCTATACTTTGGAATAGGCCTAAATTGTACGACCCCGTCATACTGCTAAATATACTACTGTTGCTGCTATTACTACTACTACTACTACTACTACTGCTACTGCTACTAAGTGAGCCTCTGCCTTAAATGGGCACACTGCTCATTCAAAACAGTGAGTCAGAGTAGGGATCGAATAGCTGGAATACTATGATGAACCAGTATGTTACGTACCAACAGTATCAGAAAATGTATGAACCAGAGGAATGACATGCTAAAGAAGAAAGTTTCTAACTCCCCAACCATTTCCCACCAATATTCAGTCAGGCTGTTATACTTGGTACACATCAGAAATCCCCTCTATCGAAGTTGAGTGGAAGTATAAGAGACAAAGAACAACACAACAAAAGATGGTCAATGTTATGCGCTTTCGATATTGTAGGCCGTCATATTTAGTTTTCTTCCGACTCTGAAATACGACTCTTATAATAGTCGGTACGGCAAAACTGCATAAAACACAAATGATCGGAAATTTTATTCTCTATAACTTTTGTTATGTAGTAACTTTCAATAGGACCAATAACATAGGTACCGTTATTTAAATATTAAATTTTAGGCGCTTTTCGCTAAACTAGAATTTCATGCAGGGTGAATAAAATTGTTTATAGCCTAGATTGTAGTTTCTTATTCCCCGACTCTGTAGGCCTATACCGATTTTCATTAAATTCTGTTAACCCATTTTCTCGTAGCTCGGCGTTGATATGGACTTAGCAACAAAAATACAAATTCATGAACATCTGTGTTATCATAGCTGGTACGGTAAAAATGTATAAGACATAAATGATCGGAAATTTAAGTTAATGTAACTTTAGTTATGTATTATTTATCGATAGAACCACTAATATATAAATATTTGAGAACTCAATTTTCGGCCTTCCCCTAAACTACCATTTCACTCAGCGTTAATATAATTATTTACAGCCTAGATTATAGTGGTTCATACCCCGACTTTACATACCGATTTTCATTAAATTCTCTTCAGCCGTTTTCTCGTGATGCGTGGACAGACAGACAGACAGACAGACAGACAAGACAAGACAAGACAAGACAAGACAAGACATTACGGAAAAGTAAAAAATGCATTTACTTGTTTCACTGGACATGACCGATACAGAAATACCATTCTTTTCAAATTCTGAGCAATGTACAGACAAAACTTTTATTTTATGTATATAGATTTAGCAGTAATCATATACAGATACGATGTGCATCATTTTGGACTGCAATATAAGAAAATAAAACTAGGTAACAAGGAGGAAAATTAATTGTAACGTGTTCGTTTAAAATTAAATGAGAAGAAAGAAACGGTAAAAAACAGGCATAATCATGGTCGTATCATTAGTAACGTTCTGTCCGTGTTGGCAACAGAGAAATGAGACCTTACTCCTAGTTTGGTTTTGAAGACGTAATGGGGAATGAAGATATCACTGTACTTTAGTTGGAAGTCTGTAGAATATGGAACGTTGTTGTAGAGCTAGGCGTACACGTGGAACATGGAGTTGTGATCTGTTGCTGATTTTTTTTTTTTTTTTTTGCTAGGGGCTTTACGTCGCACCGACACAGATAGGTCTTATGGCGACGATGGGATAGGAAAGGCCTAGGAGTTGGAAGGAAGCGGCCGTGGCCTTAAGGTACAGCCCCAGCATTTGCCTGGTGTGAAAATGGGAAACCACGGAAAACCATTTTCAGGGCTGCCGATAGTGGGATTCGAACCTACTATCTCCCGGATGCAAGCTCACAGCCGCGCGCCTCTACGCGCACGGCCAACTCGCAACGAGAAATGAGGGAACAAAAGTGTAATTAACAGTTCTCTGAAGAAAACGGAGATTTGTGTACTGTAGACATTTACTCAGGTCCAAGGTCTTTAAGTATGACAAAAGATTTCTTTCGTACTAAACTATCTTAGGACAGTATTACGGGCTTTCACAATTTACGTAAAGGATGGGAAGACGCTGTTAATTTTATTAAAGTTTGTCAGCATGATGATCAAATGAGGGTGCAGAAATCAATGATAGGAAGAACATAAGTACAGAAGCCTTCAGTGAGTGCCATTTATTTCATACCCGTGGGTCACAATTCGGAACCCCATGACGGTATTAATGTAAACTTGTGAAATATGTGTTGGTTTATTCGCGTTAAACTATCCGGTAAGAAAGTCCCGGCAAAACTGTATTTTACTATGTGGCACTGTGAGCTAAATAAGTCAACGGAACGGACTCGTTAGATTTAGCGCGATTCAGGAACTAGACGGATGACTCGCGCAGTCAATCTCCCAGCAAGAAATAACCGAGTTAAGCAGTTGATGTGCCTTCAGACAGATGACAGATGTACAGACACTGTAAGGCTGGCGAGATCACACAGACGTCGCTATATCGACCGAGATTCGCGCGGTAAAGTAGAAAATTAAAATGTGGCAATTGTTGTCATGGAGGCGGGACGATCCGCAAAATAACTTACAAAATGCCGCCAGTTTGACATACCTGATCTAACCCTTTCCCGCACCCTACAACACCCAACTCCATCCCTCCCCTTTTACAGCCAATGAAAATGCAGCCTTGTCCCTCTTCCTTTCCTGACGCTGCTCTTCCAGTTGTTTACCACTTGGTTCTTGGGGTAGTCGCCCCTCCCCAGCCCCTTCACCTCGTGAGGGAGTACGTGACTGTCGACCCTTACTTGGTTGACATGCTCCGAACTTCAGCCGCCTTCTGCCATTTTTATTCCAGCTCGTCAACCAGGAGACAACTATATTTCTTGTTTCGTCAAGCGTAGCATTCCATTATTTACAAGAAAATATTGTCTGGCCCTTATTTATAAATAGCTCCTACTTTGAACAATCTTTTCCTCCTCCTCCTTCTTCTTCCGCTACTTCTCGTATCGCTTTTCCCACATCCTTTGGAGTCGCAAGTGCGAACTGTTTCGCACATATGGATTTGGCCCTGCTGTTTATGGCCGGATGACCTTCCTGACGCCAAACCTACAGTATATGGAGTCTTGTAGGCTTAATCACTATTGCATGTCTCTGCGGTAGTTGGTGGTGCAGCGTGTTGTTTGAATATGAAGAGAAAATTGTTGGGACAAACGCAGCACCCGGTCCACGAGCCAGAAGAATTAATCAGACGCGATTAAAATCCCCGATCCGGCCTGGAATCGAACCCGGGACCCTCTGAACCGAAGGCCTCAACGCTGACCATTCAGCCAAAGAATCGGACCCTAGTTTGAAAAATTCCTCAGAAAGAAATGAAATGAAGCTACTGTGTAAATATTATGATTGAGCATCTTTATAGACATACGTGTGTAAATGTAGTTCAGTTCGCGAAAAAGAAATCTACGATTTATATTCAGCATTATTTCACTGCGGATATCTAAAGTGCAAGATCAGTTATCCTGTGCTGCAGAGATGACCAAATTGGATTTACGACCTTAAAACTGTGAAGTGAAGTGGCCGCCACGTAGCTTTCGGAGTACCAGTCTCTTTTTCGTCCTCTGAGTGGCTCCGACGGTTGAGGCGCTGGCCATGTGACCTGAACTGGGCAGGTTCGATCTTCAAATTTTGGTATTTGAAGGTACTCAAATACGTCAGCGTCATGTTGGTGGATTTACTAGCACGTAAAAGAACTCACGCGGGACTAAATTCCGGCACCTCGGCGTTTCCGAACATCGTAAATGTAGTTAGTGGAACGTAAATCAAATATTATTATTATTATTATTATTATTATTATTATTATTATTATTATTTTGTTGTGGTTTCTAATGTTAACAATATACGCTGCCTCAGTGTCGGAACATACTAGTCACATTGGATCATGGCGCTATTGTTTCGTAATAAGATGCGAAAAGGGTCTGAGCAATATTTAACGAAGTGGATTCGTTGATGTTACTGAATGGTGAAGGAAAAATATCATTAGGGTTTTTTTTTTGCAATTGGCTTACGTCGCACCGACACAGATAGGTCATATGGAGACGATGGGATAGGAAGGGCCTAGGAGTGGGAAGGAAGCGACCGTGGCCTTGAGGTACAGCCTCAACATTTGCCTGGTGTGAAAATGGGAAACCATGGAAAACCATCTTCAGGGCTGCCGACAGTGGAGTTCGAACCCACTATCACCCGGATGCAAGCTCACAGCTGCGCGCCCCTAACCGTACGGCCAACTTGCCCGGTAATATTAGTAATTCCTAGTCTGGATTTTCATGTTGTCAGACTCCTTGGCTGAATGGTTAGCGTTGAGGTCTTCTGTTCAGAGAGTTCTATTTCCAACTGGGTGGGGGATTTGAATCTAGTCTAATTAATTCTTCTGGCTAGGGGACTGGGTGTTTGTCTTTGCCCCAACACTCTCCTCATCATATTCAGACAACACACCACACTGCCAACCACCACAGAAACACGCAATAGTGATTACATTCCTCCACATAGGGTTGGCCTCAGAAAGGAAATCCGGCCGTAAAACAGGGCCAAATCCACACGTGGGACATAGTTCGCACCCGCAACCCCACCGGGGTGGGAAAATTAGTAGTAGTATATATGTTCATGTTCTTTTGCGCTATTTCCTGTTTGCGTTTCTCCAACAATCCAAATGTATTGGATTTAGTTATTCTAGTTTTCGAAGCCGTACTGTTGGTAGGACAATGCGTTATCTTCCATGAGAACATAATTTACACCCGCAGTAATTAAAGGATTGATGACCACGATGTCTGTTTTCGAAGTAAAGGAAAACTAAGGCAAAACTTATTTGAATTGTCCGGCATTCGATAATTTCTCTTTTAGATGCTCTCTTATATGACAGTGATTATTAGGAGGACAAAACGTTTTGAAGACTTATACATCATTGAGTTGACAAACGAGGAAACATCCACATATCAAATGAAAGCACGAGATGGAAATGAACTGTGAGAATGCTGTCAAATGAAAATGATGAATTACAAGATGCTCTGTAGTTTTCCCTGTCCCTTTAGGTATTTGACATCATTTGTATGTTCGTCGCTAAATAGTGTTACAAAATCTGTTCGGGAGTAGGAGGTGGCCTCGAACTGTCTGTTAGTTCTGCTTTGCTGGATTGCTTGATCGACCGCGCTGTTGTGCTTCTTAATTCACAGGAAATGTATACTCTGTCGTTCATTCGCTGTGTTGTGGTTGTCCCCTTTACTTCCGTAGCAATGCTTCATTGTTAGGTCTTCGTGTATAAGTTTAGTTCCGAGAGAAGGTTGGTTGTGGGAACATTAAGCGCTACATTAAAACGAATGTAAATATAACAGTGCTGTGTGTTCGAGAGAGTTGTCATTTGAGGCGGTTAAGGCGTGCTCGGTTCACCCGAAAGAATGCGGGTTCGATTTCCCAAACGAGACTTCCAATTCTGGAGAGGCACATGGCCCTCAAATTCACTCAGCCTTCGGCAGGAATGAACTCCAGTTTAATTCATAGGGACAAATGTATTCAGATATGTACTTAACAACTCCGCACACTTTCTTCAGGGGCTTCACGGCCTTGGGCAAGGGTTCATTAACATTCCAGTGCACTCAGTGGCATGGATCTCTTACGTTTAACCCTGTAAACGGCAACCGACTAAAATATTATTCCATCGTGCAGGCTGGAACTCTAAAGTTGAGCATCTAATCCACTGTGCTAACTGTAGAATTGAGTAATCGTGGGCTAAGGGCTGGAATAATAAATACGTTTTAGCCCGCTGTACACGGTGATTTGTTTCTGGCTCAGTCAAGGAGAATTTAAGTAATGGTATTCGCGGTAGAGAGGGTTGTATTGTCTAGGCCAGGGATGGCGAAGTTATGCCACGCGTGTCACTAGGTGACACGCGAATACGATTTCGGTGGCACACCACATGAACATAATACTGTTTTTATATACGTCTTGTACTGCAGACAATACATATAGTGTTTCACGTGTAAGAAATAAATAACGAAAATGTAAATACTAGTTCCATTCGGACCTGCAATATGGCAACACTGCTACATTGATAGGTCCGAAAGTCAAGTGAGGTAGTGTCGTTTTCTGGTGGTCTTGTATACGGACATCGCAAACATGTTTTCGGTGCCGAAAAGAACAGAAACGTAACAAACGTGGTGACCGTACTTTCAAAGACCTCTGGACAAGGGAATTCGGACTGATAGAAAGATGTGTTGCCTGTGTTCGAAAACAATTGTATCCCCCACAAATGTAAAGCTCAATTTCGAGACTAATCATTCAAATGTTTGTTCCATTTCAAGTGAAGAAAGAAGGAAGTTCGTTTCACAAAATATCGAACATTATACAAAACTAACTAGCTCATTTGTATCATCTTTCTGGTCCAGGAATAATATCACTGCGGCTGTTTCCATCTGTCTCACTGCATAGTACAGCATGCATGGCAAACCGATTTCTCAAGGTGAGTTGTTGAAAGAAACTTTCTTATTGACGTCCAACACATTATTCGAAAACTTCCCTAACAAACAACTAATAATTAACAGAATTAAAGGAATGTCAGCCAGCTGAACTGCTGTCGAGGGTAGAATATTAAAAAATTAAAAAAAGGAGTGAAGAAGTTTCCGAGCAATTGAAAGCTAATTTGGATAACTCCCACATGTATGTTTTGATGAAAGCATGAATGTGACCTTACAAGAAAGGATAGCTGTGATGAAGATGAAATTAGTTTAATTGTTGAGCATACAAACTACAACATGGAAAGATAATAAAGCTAAAGAAGGAAGTGAAGTCCATTCGCAATATTACTACTTTTGATTTTTATACCTAATATTTTTTTTACAATTTGCTTTACGTAGCACAGACACAGATAGGTCTTACGGCGACGATGGGATGGGACAGGCATACGAGTGGGACGGAAATCACCATGGCCTTAATTGAGGTACAGCCCCAAGGAACATGCAATCAAATGTATTTACAAGATATATGTGCAATAAATAAATAAATAAATAAATAAATAAATAAATAAATAAATAAATAAATAAATAAATAAATAAATAAATAAATAAATCAGTAAATCAATGAATAAATTAAAAAAAAACATATTGTGTAACATAATGGGGAATTTAGAAAGGAAGTCGCGGGGTGGAGGGTTGTAGGTTGTAGACATTCCTTAATGGAAAACAAGTGGCACAGTTGATAGTTGAGAATAATAAATCAGACTTAAAATGGCACACTAGTTGGAAAAGGTTTGCCATCCCTGGTCTAGGCGGTACAGGCCTGATGAGTTCGCCCAGAAGGAAGTTGGTACAGTTCTTGGTCAGGAAGTCGAAATGTTTAGAAACGAGACTTTCAATTATGGAAAGACACATGACCTGGGGTATACTCTTCATGGCTGCAGATTGTGGGATTCAAACACACCATCGCCCGAATGCAAGATTACAGCTACGCGACCCAAACCGCCAAGCCAACTCGCTCGGTCCGTCAACTCATCTCAGTGTAGATCCTGGTGCTGCAAAGTTGGTGATAAAACTACATTTTAAGTATTATTACTCACTTTTCAGTTCGAATCCGTGATCATGAGTACCGATTCGCTCATTAGATTTTTTTGGCAATTCATTACGTTTTATATCCCATTACAATGTGTTGTTCGTTAATCCAAGAAATGCTGATAAGGTTCTATAATAAACGATGGAATGTGGATTAAATTTCAAAGTAATTGACTAAACCTCCGCTTCAAAATATAGGCTATCTAGAATATATATATAAAATAAGAGTTTTGTCTGTACATTGCTCAGAATTTGAAAAGAATGGTATTTCTGTATCAGTCATGTCCAATGTAACAAGTAAATGCACTTTTTACTTTTCCGTAATTTGTCTGTCTGTCATGTATATATGTATACGCATCACGAGAAAACGACTGAAGAGAATTTAATAAAAATCGGTATGTAAAGTCGGGGTATGAACCACTATAATCTAGGCTGTAAATAATTATATTAACGCTGAGTGAAATGGTAGTTGAGGGGAAGGCCTAAAATTGAATTCTCAAATATTTATATATTAGTGGTTCTATCGATAAATAATACATAACTAAACTAAAATTTCCGATCATTTATGTCTTATACATTTTTACCGTACCAGCTATGATAACACAGATATTCATGGAATTGTATTTTTGTTGCTATAATCCATATCAACGCCGAGCCACGAGAAAATGGGTTAACAGAATTTAATGAAAATCGGTCACGTTAGTCTGCCTTCGGCAAATATAAATGTAAGTTTACTGGTGAAAATAAGTTTGGGACAGGTTATTCCCGATGGTATTTCTGCTATCGTATAACTCAGCGTCAGTAGTACTGAGTGACCACATTGTAATCAAGGAACCCAGCATTGCGAGCGATGAACAGTGAAGGGGCTTCCCATCTCCCCCTCCTCGTATTTGATCACCGATACCGCGGAGAGCTCCGTTGTCAGGTTTCACTTAACACTGTCGTTGTGTTCTGCGTTCTTACTACGGCGTAACATTTTCCTACAGTATTTCCCTGTTTTTCTGACGTATTCTAAATTGTAGCCTGTGAGCTGTACATCTCTGATTATGAATGTAATAGTTTTCTTTCTTTCTTAATCTGGTTAACCTCCAGGGTTGGTTTCTCCCTCGGACTCGGCGAGGGATCCCACCTCTACCGCCTCAAGGGCAGTGTCCTGGAGCGTGAGACATTGGGCCAGGGATACAACTGGGGAGGATGACCAGTACCTCGCCCAGGCGGCCTCACCTGCTATGCTGAACAGGGGCCATGGTGGGGGATGGGAAGATTGGAAGGGATAGACAAGGAAGAGGGAATGAAGCGGCCTTGGCCTTTAGTTAGGTACCATCCCGACATTTGCCTGGAGAAGTGGGAAACCACGGAAAACCACTTCCAGGATGGCTGAGGTGGGAATCGAACCCACCTCTACTCAGTTGACCTCCGTAGGCTTAGTGGACCCCGTTCCAGCCCTCGTACCACTTTTCAAATTTCGTGGCAGAGCCGGGAATCGAACCCGGGCCTCCGGCGGTGGCAGCTAATCACACTAACCACTACACCACAGAAGCGAACCATGTAATAGTTTTACAGTTTCAAATTAAATTATTTCTAAAGTGCCCATTAGAAATACACTCCAAGTAATGCATCCTTCAAGACGTTTTAGGTTTTATTAATTTCTTGCGTTTTATGTGAATTATAGTGTATGCTCCTTTTAGGAATTTCTACTTCTGTCATTTTAAAATACGTATTTTGTTATTGTATATTCAAATAAGGAATACAGGTATACTTTCCATCTTAAATGAGTTCGTATCTAAACTGTTTTTCTAGCACGGTGATGTAGGTGTATCATCTATTTTTATCCGGAAGTTCAAGGTCAGATTTCGGCTTGTACAAAGAGTTTATTCCTGACCTAACAACTGAAACGCGGTTCATTCAGCCCCGTGAGATCAGCTAACAACCTGTCTAATATGAAAAGCAGCTAACCCTGTCAAGAAAGCCGAACAGTAGGGCTAGAGAAGTCTTCATTTATTCCAATGTCTGCTGGTCACCAGACTTGGCTGTAAGGGTTTCCAAGCTGGGATGAGTGGCTCAGACGGTTGAGGCGCTGGCCTTCTGACCCCAACTTGGCAGGTTGTTCCTGGCTCAGTCTGGTGGTATTTAGTCCGGCTCCATGGCTAAATGGTTAGCGTGCTGGCCTTTGGTCACAGGGGTCCCGGGTTCGATTCCCGACAGGGTCGAGAATTTTAACCATCATTGGTTTATCCCGCTGGCACGGGGGCTGGGTGTATGTCGTCTTCAACATCATTTCATCCTCCCTCACGACGCGCAGGTCGCCTACGGGAGTCAAATCAGAAGACCTGCACCTGGCGAGCCGAACATGTCCTCGGACACTCCCGGCACTAAAAGCCATACGCCATTTCATTTCCGGTGATATTTGAAAGTGCTCAAATACGTCAGCCTTGTGTCAGTAGATTTACTGACATGTAAAAGAACTCCTGCGGGACTAAATCACTATCATAGGTGAAGCTTTGAATTAGTTTCAAGTACCGTCTTTTCTAATTCCTCAACTGGGCTTGGGTATGGCTCGGAAATTTTAAATGGAAATATTTTTCGACAAAATACGTACAAAAAATATTTTGTACTGTAGAAAAATAACATCATGGCCCTTCGAATTGCTTAAATCTTCTGGTGAATAAATGTACAATGTGTGACACACTCGAGGAAACAATACCATAAGTCAGGCAGCAAGTATTTAGGCCCACAGGTCGACGAAAGAAGCGTGATGTGGTGAGAAATATCCAGTGCTTTTATTTCAGCGCCATGTTAGCCTGATTCTTAAATGACTGCATCCCAAACGGGTCCCAATTTCCACACTCGGCTCCGAGGTGTAAGGTAGTGGATTTCGATTTATAGGGCCCCGCTCTCGATTCCCGGTCGGATTTTTAAAAACACTTAATTCCTATAGCTTGAGGCCTGCGTGTTTACCTTCATATGCATCTTCACTTAAAGCGTATCGCACCACAAATACATACCCAAATAAATATATCCCTCCACGTAGTTTTGGCGTCAGGAGAAAAACTAGGCTTAATTCACATTGAGGTCGACGTCAGATAACCGGGGAAAAAGAGGAAAGAAGAATAAGAATTATAATATTTACTTTACGTCCCATTAACTACTTTTTACGTATTTCGGAGACGCCGAAGTGCCGGAATTTCGTTCCGCAGGAGTTCTCGTACGTGGCAGTAAATCCACCGACACGAGGCTGACGTATTTGAGCGCCTCCAAATACCACCGGACTGAGCCAGGATCGAACATGCCAAGTTGGGGTCAGAAGGCCAGCGCCTCAACCATGAGTCACTCAGCCCGGCAGAATATGAATTATAATCCTGTATTTTCCTATACTACGCATAAAAGAAAAATTATGTTAACATAAAACAGCTTGATTTATAATAAGCGCGTCACTTGGTTTCTTGCTTTGTTTGATACTGAAAGACAGGAAACGAATCTGTCATTGGAGAAAACCATAATGTGTCTCTTGACTGCATGGGAGTGGTATGGGAAGTGGAGATTGAGGAAAACACGTGGCGTCTGGTACGTAATAATGACCGGGTGCCGAGTAGGTAACAGTGCCTACGTGATGGTAACATAAAGCAGCTCTGTCATTCCATAGGAAAGCCTCTGAAAAGCCCTACGGTGCAAGTCATGCATACAAACAAATAATAGTCTAAATTCTTTCTATACGTTAAACTTCGGCAAATGCGCTCAGTTTCCAAGCTAAAGACTTCTGGTTTTCAGGAAAACGATCGTTATGTTATGAACACTCAAATAAGAAAATAAGAAATTGCTTTTCATCTGAATGTGTAATTTCCCACCGTAAGGCTCAAGACCGATCCCAACCCTTCAACTCTTCCGAAGCCCGTACAGGACGTTCATCTGTGTCGCTCATACTCCACCCACCTAGTAAGAAGTCTTCGGAATGCTGGAATTAATCGCGTCGAAATTCTCAGTTTTACTATCACTTTAACGTTCCTTTTGATTGCGAAACATAGGGTATATGCAGCTTTTAAGGGAAGCTAGAGAACAGATTGCTCCTTTCTAAAGTGCAAGTGTGTTGTGGATGATATAATTCTCACGTTTTCATTGACTATTCGATGGGTATATGATGGCTATTGAGGTAGCAGAATGGAATCTGGATTTCCTTGGCCTTTATCTGTGATTAACATTGAACAGATTCCCGTAAGATGGTGGTGCCTGGAGTGTTTCCACCCTTCTGCTCCCTTTGAATAGCTTACTACCCTCCATTCGCAATGTAATTCACCGTTAATTTGCAACTAAATTGGTAGTAGATATGAATAACTATCTTGCATCTTGGGAGATTGAGTCATTAGGGCATGATTAGTCAGAGTCCTTAATTGAGGTGTTAGCCAGTGTACTAGTCTCGGAGAACATTTGGTCATGAAGCGTAGAACGTGTACTCAAACATTGTTAAAATTCCCAGTTTTAAGTTTTTCTTCGTACTTACAGTACTTTCGTATCGCAGTCTTACGCTTGATAGATAAGCTAGTTACCAAGTGTATGCGTACGTTTTTTCCGGTTTTCTGTGGTAAAGAAAACGCGCAATCTTCAAGGGAAATTCATTTTTTGTTTATTCAAAATATTGGGCATCAGCTTCTATACACTTCGCCCATCTTTCATGTAAGTTATGAATACCATGCCAGAAAAACTGCTTGTTTTTTGCGGCAAACCATGCGTCGAGCCATTTTCCAACTTCTTCGAAGTTGCTGAAGTGCTGCTTTGCGAGCGCGTGCCCCATTGATGCGAAGAGGTGACAAGATATCTCACTTTGCCATGTCTTCTGGCCCATTCCGGTCTTCTTTCGATCAATGTGTGATCTAATTAATCATTTGTTGGCGATAGCGCTGTGCATTAGCGGTTTCGCTGGGCTTCAAGAGTTCGTAATACACAATACCGCTCTTGTCCCACCAGACACAAAGCATGGTCCTCTTGCCGAAGCGAGTTGGCCTTGGTGTTGAAGGACAGGCTTCGCCAGGTGACAGCCGCAATTTTCTCGGGTTTTCAAAATAAATCATCTTCACCCATCACAATTCGGTAAAGAAATTTTCTGTCGTGGCGTTGAAGCAGCATTTCACAAGTGACTCTGCGATTTTCCATTTGCCGTTCATTCAGATCGCGTAGAACACAGAGTTTATCTTCCCCTTTGCTCGTAAAGGTCTGCTGATAATTTCTTGTGACACATTTAGTGCTTGTGCCAATGGCTGTTGAGTTTGAGTCGGGCCATCATTCAGAGCGCGCACTGTCGGACATTGAAATCACCACGTTCAAATTGTCGAAACCATATCTCACATGTTCTGGTCGATAGAACATGTTCACCATATGTTTCTGCCAGCAAAAGATGACGTTCCACAGCCTGTCTTTTAGGATTAAATAAGAAAAGCAATGCGTGCCGCAAATGGTTTTTTTTTTTGTTTTTGTTTTTTTCAGGCACAAACGTCGACATGATCACTGAATGATACAACACAGACGCTAGTGTTTGGCGGACTAAACTCGTGTGTGTTGGTAGGTTAATGTCAGACGAACAAACTGACGTATGCGTCAAATTCGTACGCTGCGTACTGTTCGCTGGTGCCATCTCTTAGTGAAACCGGAAAAGACTTATGCATACACTTGGTAGCTTGCAATCGAACGACCGTAAACCACGGAACTCAGTTTTACGTGTACTCCGAACCACGAAGACGTGGCTTACCATTTTCAAAATCTCTGTAAGGAATAGACGTTGAAAGGCGTATAGTTGGTTTGATCTCAGTTTTATTTTCTAGTTCGTTCCAGGACTTGGGATATTATTTCCATCAATCCCGTATATGTGTGCAGACTGCCTAGCTGTCTTGTTTAATTGCGCGACCTGTTACTTC
Organism: Anabrus simplex; assembly: GCF_040414725.1. NCBI lineage: Eukaryota > Metazoa > Arthropoda > Insecta > Orthoptera > Tettigoniidae > Anabrus > Anabrus simplex. The sequence goes on from NC_090266.1 coordinate 152,691,545, forward strand.
GTGTACAACTTCAATTATCAGTTGAGATTATAAGAATACGTGCCGTGAAATTTGAAGCATGATACTCGGTGGAATTTCATTAAGTGAATAATGATGATAATAAATCATATAATGATAATAAATAATATAATGATAATAAATAATGTAATGGTTAGGAGCGCGCAGCTGTGAGCTCGCATCCGGGAGACAGTGGGTTCGAATCCCACTGTTGGCACCCCTGAATATGGGTTTCCGTGGTTTCCCATTTTCACACCAGGCGAATGCTGGGGCTGTACCTTAATTAAGGCCACGGCCGCTTCGTTCCCATTCCTAGGCCTTTCCCGTCCCATCGTCGCCATAAGACCTATCTGTGTCGGTGCGATGTAAAGCAAAATAGCAACAAATACTAATATAATAATAATAATAATAATAATGGAGTGTGGCCTCCGGAGAGACCTGGCGCAGGTCTTATAATTATGAATTATAATTATGAGGACGACACACACCCCCCCCCAGCCCCCGAGCCATCGGAGTTAACCAATGAAGGTTAAAATCCCCGATCTGGCCGGGAATCGGACATGGGACCTCGTGGACCAAAGGCCAGCAAGCTAACCATTTAGCCATGGAGCCGGGCATTATTATTATTATTATTATTATTAATCCGTACTACGACGAATTTGACTTCTTTCCTCACTCAAAAGTGCACGGAAAATGATACTTTATTCTTCAGTAGCTGCATTCCATACAATTTTATTTAAAAAGAGTCTGATTGGTTGAACTCCAGTTCGTTTACCAATAGTTTCTCTGATTGGGTGATAGTTCTCTCGAGTATCTATTTTCTGAACATCCCTTCATGTTTAGTATTTGTTCATGCACTGTTATATCGATTGTATTGTTTACGGTCGCCTCGATCATGTATGATTTGGGTGGTAACAAGTAATTTGATTACATTTACTCAAATACTTCGCAACTCGGGAATCATTCATTTACAATTGCATGGCTCGGTTAGTGGTTAGAATTAGTTGATTTCACTGTACTGAGTTTGCTTTGGAAATAATCTTTGTTCTTTAGTTTATCAGTATAATGATTACTCAATGTACTTCATCAGCATCATGTAGACCTGGTGAGTGAAACGTTTTTGAGCAATACTCTATATAGTCCTGCACACACATATAGTGAAAGTTCATGTAATGGGATCGGATGTAGATACTTATCTTTGTAACTATCGTATAAGCAATTAAGAGCGCATTAGTATACACATCGTTTAATGCAGACCTTGAATGCGCCTGTGAACTGAGAAACTATAGTACTTCGACTCTTCCCAACGGGAGAGGAGAGGGTTGCTCTATGTGAGGGTAGTAGCGGAAACAAGCCCTGACACTTCCATTAAGGATAGGGACGCGTAGGGGAGGGGGACAAGCCTTCTTTCCGTTCGCCATATTTGATGACGTCGCATCCTGACTTCACCAATGTTTGCTGAATCTAATTGAGTCCTGATCGGCGTGGAAAGTGTACTGAAGTGAACCCTAAAAATTGCATGTCACACACGATGGATTTGTTGTCCTTGTCTATGGGCGTCCGACAAGTTTGTATTGGTGACATTGCAGTGAGTGAATACCTCGTGTTCCGAGCATACATAACACAGCCGCAGCAATGAAATTGTGCGCGTCATTCACTTTGTATGAGACACATCCAATGAAGACCGTGGTCATTATAAGTATGTGCCACGCATGATTCATGTTGTGTATGTGTGTTTATTCGCGGCGGATTCTTTTCAAGCATGCTTCTGGTTGTCAGTTTGAATTCACGCTAGTTACTCTAAAATTTATTTATTCGTATGTAGTGTGTCTGTTACCCAAACATAACTTCAATAGCACATGAAGGAGATTGCTTTCCCTTCTCATTGCTCCAGCAATATACGATATTATTCATAACCTGAAGGTGTAATGCATTCATTCTCAGTGAATCAAGGAACTGAATGATTTATAAAGTTTCCTTTTGGGGAATTTACCTGATTCTCGACTCTACACCTATCACCGAGCTCGATAGCTGCAGTCGCTTAAGTGCAGCCAGTATGCAGTATTCGGGAGATAGTGGGCTCGAACCCCGCTATCGGCAGTCCTGAAGATGGTTTTCCATGATTTCCCATATTTACACCAGGCAAATGCTGGGGCTGTACCCTAATTAAGGCCACGGCTGCTTCCTTCCCATTCCTAGCACTTTCCTGTTCCATCGTCGCCATAAGACCTATATCTGTCGGTGAGACGTAAAGCAAATTTTTGTTTACACCTATCTTTCCCAGTTGCGAACGAAGCTGCGCACACACACTGGCTCTGGATGTTCACACCCTGGATCTACTGTTGACACAAGCCTTTGTCTTGAACCTGTTAATTTTGCCAGTCGTCATCCTTTTAGATAATGTCGATGACTTGATATTCCTCTTTATTTTAATATTCATTAAAATTGTGTTTAACATTAATATGACCACGACCCTACTACGCTGGCGTAGCAGGGGGAGAGGTGATACTCCCACGTGGCGCGTCCCAGGTGGAGGTGGGTGGGTGGGGGGTCCTAACCGGCTTGCCGGCGGACTTGAGAGAAATAAAATACCTCTTGCGGACCAAACACACAACCCTCTGTGGGTGGAGAACGCAGACGAAGAATTCACCCACGCTATCCCCTGCTTGTCGTAAGAGGCGACTAAAAGGGGCGACCAAAAATGATCAAGTTAGAACCATGAAACTACTTGTGATTAGTACCACCATGCGGGGAACACCATGAGTCGCTTTTACTTGCGCGTAGTACCACTTTGTTTGGTACGAAATAGGTTTGTGATTTAGTAGCAACCGAGATCGCGACGGCTCTTACAGTACCTGTGATTAGTAGCACTATATGAGCGACACCATGGGATGAGGGAACCCATGGTTCTGGCTTGACTATGATTAGTACCCCCTATATGAGGAACACCAAGGGATAGTACGAGTCCCTGTGGTTGGTACCCTTCTGTGATGAACACCATAGGTTTGCGTTGCCTGTAAATGGCGTCGCAATGTGCGAAACAGCGTAGGTCTGTAATACATGTGCGAATTTCATTACTTGCGAGTAGTACCATAATGTGTGGAATACCGCGAGTCTGCGCTACTCTTCATTAGTACCGCAACATGACAAATACCATGTTTCTACTTTCCTAGCGATAAGTACCATTGTGAGGGGCTGCTGACTTGGATTTTGGACCCGTTTCGACTACAAGTATCATCGATTCAGTATTGTGCTATAGAAGCAGTCCGTTAGTCAGTAATACTATTGTTCTACGCCAGCTTCTGTGTATGGGAGGCACTGTGGGTCGGTTCCACTGATCGTTTCAAATTCCCATCCATCCATCCATCCATCCATCCATCCATCCATCCATCCATCCATCCATCCATCGTCCTCACGTTTTGAATTGTGGTCAGTGTAGGTTTTGGGGCTTTTAATTTGTCATTTTACTTCGTCTCATTTCGTACCATTAGGGGTCAATGACCTAGATGTTAGGCCCCTTCAGACAGCAAGCATCATCATCATCATCATATTAATAATATGACTTTCCAGCCAGTCTTCTCTTCCTTGTCGTTTTCTCAATATATATAAGGGTCAGCACTTGATCTGGACGTGGTGTAGTTTTACGGCTGTATGCCCTACCTGCTGCCAGCCCTATGTGGATTTGATGTATTCACTGTAGTATGTTTTTGTGGTGGATGATGATAATAATAATAATAATAATAATAATAATAATAATAATAATAATAATAATGTTATTGGCATGACGTCCCACTAACTACTTTTACGGTTTTCAGAGGCGCCGAGGTGCTGGAATTTAGTCCCGCAGGAGTTCGTTTACGTGCCAGTAAATCTATCGATACGGGGCTGATGTATTTGAGCACCTTAAATACCACTGGACTGAGCCGGAAACAACTTGCCATTTTGCGGTCAGAAGGCCTGAGTCACTCAGTCCGGCTTGTGGGTAGTCGTGTAGTGTACTGTGTAGTGTGTTGTGTGAAGGCAGATACGTGTATTGAGATTACACGAGCACCCGGTCCCCGAGCCAGAGGAAGTAATTACACGCCGCTAAAATCCGCGACCCGGCCGAGAATCTAAGAAAAAGGCTAGAATTTAATGAAAATCGGTATGTAAAGTGGGGGAATAAAGCACTACAGTCTAAGCTGCTGCTGCTGCTACTACTACTACTACTACTACTACTACTACTACTAAAATATTTTCATTCCTCTCCTGAAAGGGGAGGCGGACCTCTTGGACGATGACGCCGCCTCTCAGGCCGGGAGACATGTTACGGTGAAGGAGATGCACGGAGAAGGTGAGGGGTGTGGCGGCCGTGGCCTATACTAGGAACTGTTGCGGCATTCGCCTTAGTGCAGGAGAACGGAAAACTATTCTCAGGACAGCCGACGGTTGGGGCGAGCCGTGAGGTCCAGTCCTGTCCCGTCTCCCGAATGCAGAGAAGTAGAGCCACGGTACAATCGTGGCCACCCCACCTCTGCTAGGTTGGCCGGTCAGAGTGCAGAGCTGTTGCACCACGGACCAGCCGTGGCCACTTGTGGGCCAAGACCCACTCTGCACCTACCGACCCCAGTCTAGGCTATAAATAACTTTATTACCGGGCGAGTTGTCCGTGCGGTTGGGTGTGCGCAACTGTGAGCTCGCATCCGGGAGATAGTGGGTTCGAACCCCACTGTCGGCCCTGAAGATGGGTTTCCGTGGTTTCCCATTTTCACACCAGGCAAATGCTGGGGCTGTACCTTAGTTGAGGCCACGGCCGTTTCCTTCCAATTCCTAGGCCTTTCCTGTCCCATCGTCGCCATAAGACTTATCTGTGTCGGTGCGACGTATAGCAAATAGAAAAAAAAAATATATTCACGCCGGATGAAAATGTAGATTACAGGAAAGAGTTCAGAATTTAATTTTTATATACCTATGTTATAAAATTTAATAAAATCTTGTTCACAATGTGTACACGACTTCATCTAGAATTCTGTATACAATATAGAATTGCGTAGAGAAGCACGGGTACACCCGCTAGTCTACAATAATGACGGTTTCCTTTGTTTGTTTTTTTACCGTTGGTCGCTGTAAGTGGCACTGTAATTCGTCACCAGATGGCTCGCTGTATGCTGGCACAGCGCCACAATTCCAAGTAGGACCTGACTACACTATTAGGTTCCAATTAAGATGTTCCATCACATCGTGTATGCGTGAGAAGTAACAGAAAGGTCATCAGACGAATCAGGAATGAATGTGGTAGAAAGAAAAAATAGAAAGTAATACAATAAATTTAAGTGCTCGAAAGGCACCCAGGATAGAATAGAACAAAGCTGACGAATGGAAAGAAAGTTTGTGGAGAAAACCAGAGGGCGATGATAATGAGACGGTGTGGGAGGGGGAGGGAGGGCATAGCAGATGAAAATTATGACACTTGACACAGCCTGGAATGAACCATCTGGTGATGAGGAACGTACGAATTTGGATAACACAGAAATGAAATAACAATAGTGAAAGGACAGGGAAGAGAATTGCACGTAAATCCTTAAGAGCTGGTAACCACGTGTTACTTAATTGATAACCAGTGTCTCTGTTGAAATTGTTAGGATTGTTACGTATTTCCACACCTTCCCGTATAATCCTAGACCTACCGAGCTCGATAGCTGCAGTCGTTTAAGTGCGGCCAGTATCCAGTAATCGGGAGATAGTGGGTTCAAGCCCCACTGTCGGTAGCCCTGAAGATGGTTTTCCGTGGTTTCCCATTTTCACACCAGGCAAATGCCGGGGCTGTACCTTAATTAAGGCCACGGCCGCTTCCTTCCACTTCCTAGACCTTTCCTATCCTATCGTCGCCATAAGACATATCTGTGTCGGAGCGACGTAAAGCAAAATAGCAAAATCCTAGACCTGTAGTGTCTGCGGAACGTAAAGAGTTTCACCTTCTTTTCTTGACACGGTATAAGCCCAAAAGCCTATAACATGTCTAAAAGCTAGTTTTATTGTCTCAACAGATATTGGCACTCAAGAAAAGAACTGCAAGTTCGATTATGAGCCCATTAGTAACTTTACTAAAGATGAAAACATCAGTTCTGATAAGTGAATTGCAGTGTTCCAGAAAATTCATATTGCACAGTATCACTACCAATAGGTAACGTGTAACGCGTTTCTCTAACACATTTCCTGTGCATCTGTGGAATATTTGCCCTCCAGCAGCCACTGAAAGAGCGTTATGGAAGGCTGTGGAAATGCTATCTTATGCGATATTATCCTTTCAAAATCGATCGTGTATGGAGTCTCGGGAAGGTCTCGACAAGGCAGGAGTATTGATTGGACGCCTCTCACCCTTCATATCGAGGAGCAAATCTTAACAATAAGACAGGTTAGTTGTGTGGGGAGGCTGATGACTCAAGTTTCTCACTCCTATGTTTTACTTGTAACGAAATAGTAATCGCACAATTATAAGCATATCTATAATAGTATAATTCGTGCATTTTAATGCTTGAGAGATAAGGGCACTTCACCCTCTTATTACTGGTGTCTGTATAAATGATTACAGGGAAGGTATACATTTTTGTTCCGTTGGTATGACTCAAGTCCGCCTCTGTGGTGTAGTGGTTAGCGTGATTAGCTGCCACCCCCGGAGGCCCGGGTTCGATTCCCGGCTCTGCCACGAAATTTGAAAAGTGGTACGAGGGCTGGAACGGGGTCCACTCAGCCTCGGGAGGTGAACTGAGTAGAGGTGGGTTCGATTCCCACCTCAGCCATCCTGGAAGTGGTTTTCCACTTCTCCTCCAGGCGAATGCCGGGATGGTACCTAACTTAAGGCCACGGCCGCTTCCTTCCCTCTTCCTTGCCTATCCCTTCCAATCTTCCCATCCCTCCACAAGGTCCCTGTTCAGCATAGCAGGTGAGGCCGCCTGGGCGAGGTACTGGTAATACTCCCCAGTTGTATCCCCCTACCAAGAGTCTGAAGCTCCAGGCCACTGCCCTTGAGGCGGTAGAGGTGGGATCCCTCGCTAAGTCCGAGGGAACAACCGAACCTGGAGGGTAAACAGATGATGATGATGATGATGATGGTATAACTCAAAATGTCTGAATTTTTAAATTATCATTTAAATGTAAGCTCGCCGGAGAAAACAATAGCCACGCTAGTGCACACGAACAGACGGATCGTTAAGCCTGTACAGATGGCGCAGCGAACGAGTCCCGTGCTCAACCGCACGCGCACTGCCTCTACGTGAGCATAAGGCAGTAGCGAGCAGTGAGATCTTGAAGTTTCAAGCGGACAGTTTACGTCAACATAGGTACATGGAAGGATGAGACAGAGTGGCAAAAGGGGGCAATCGTATTTAGCCGTGCCCATGGCCATACGGTGCGTGAAGTTGCTGTATTTTTTTGTGTTTCTCAGCGGACTGTCTACAAGCAGTGGTGTACTTCACGTGGCCACGAAACACGTCAGAATTGTGGTCGGAAAAAGATCCTGACTGAGAGAGACCGGAGACGGTTTCACGGCTTGTGAATCAAAATCGCCTCCAAACCTGACAGGAATTCCTGCAGTCAGAGAATAAAGTCCATCCCAACCTGTTAGGAAGAAAACATTGCGACGGGAACTGAATGCATTGAACATTTGGAGTCGTTCACTTCAAGAGGCCATTGCTCTCACAGGCATATAAAGCTGCGCGTCTTCAGTGGGCTAGAAATCATCGAACGTCGACAGTAGCTGACTGGCGGAATGTAATATGGTCTGACGAATCACATTTTAGCCTGTAATCCAATGACGCACGTCGTCGAGTGCACCGAAGGTCAAATGAAGCATTTCATACTGGATGTGTATGCAAGCTCAGGATCAAGCCGGAGGTGGATCTGTGATGTTTTCGGGTGTTCTTCGTATTATGGATTGGGATCACTCACTGAAGTGACCACTAACATGAGCCAGCATGTTTATTTAAACATTCTGGATGATCAGGTGTTGCCTTTGAGACATCTGCATGGCGAGTATGCAATTGACACCCCGATTTTTCCAAGATGACTACAGCGAAGTTCATCAGGCTGGACGCATATGTGACTGATTTTATGAACACTCCCCCAGCCTATTACATCTCGATTGACCTGAAAAATCAACCGACTTGAACCCCATTTGAAGTTCTTTGGGACATGTTGGAACAGCTTGTAAAACGCCGACAGCAGCATCCCCGCAATTTGTTGGAATTGCGCCATCAAATCCTCAGCGAGTGGCTTAACCTGGATGCGACGTACCTGAACAACCTTGTAGACTCACTTCCTAACCGAATCCAGACGGTTATCAAGTCCACAGGTGGAGTTACACGGTAATAAATGATGCGTGTAATGATTTCTCAAGGGGTGACTAATATTTTGCCCGGTGAGCGTATATTATAACAGTGTGAATCCGTCCAATAGTTAATGTGTGCTGTCATTCTTGGAATCCCATTCGTAAAGTTTTTCCCATTCTTTACATTTAGTTCAGGCTGATACTCCGATCTTTCACTGGTCCCACGAACCTTCTACGCTGGCGTAGCAGGGGGAGAGGTGATACTCCCACGTGGCGCGTCCCAGGTGGCGGATACGGGGGTCCTAACCGGTTTGCCGGCGGACTTGAGGGAAATAAAAGACCTTTCGCGGACCAAACACACAACCCCCTGTGGGTGGGGGACGCAGACGAAGAATACACCCACGGTATCCCCTGCCTGTCGTAAGAAGCGACTAAAAGGGGAGACCAAGGGATGATTGTATTAGAACCATGAAACTACTTGTGATTAGTACCACCACGCGGGGAACACCATGGGTTGCGTTTACTTTCGCGTAGTATCACTATGTTAGGTACCAAATAGGTTTGTGATTAGTAGCAACAGAGTACGGTGCCGGCTTTTACAGTATCCGTGATTAGTACCACTTTAGGAGCGACACCATGGTTCTGGCTTGCCTATGATTAGTACCCACTATATCAGGAACACCACGGGATAGCGCGAGTCCCTGTGGATAGTACACTTACGTGATGAACACCATAGGTTTGTGTTGCCTGTAAATGGCGCCGCAATGTGCGAAACACCATAGGTCTGTATTACATGTGCGAATTTCATTACCTGTGAGTAGTACCATAATGTGTGGAATACGGCGAGTGTAAGCTACTTTTGATTAGTACCGCAACCAATGAATTGAATTCTGGTCAGTGGAAGATTTTGGACTTTTAATTTGTCATTCTATTTCGTCTCATTTCGTACCATTAGGGGCCGATATCCTAGAGGTTACGCCCCTTTAAACAACAAGCATCATCATTCACTGGTCGTCAGCGTAATCGCACATCCTAGAATTTTTCCGGCTATTCTAAGACGTATGATAGCCTACAGCGAATATTATTTTTCATTTTATTTTCGTAGTACTTCATACAGTACTTTGTTACGTGATAAACATTCTGCTGTTCCGGCATATTCTGTGAGGAAATCAATTGCTTCCTGTCTCGCACTATTACAAATCGTTGGAACAGGCCTTTGTTTTTCAAGATAATCAGTGTTCTGTTTATGTCGTGAATAAATGCCCATGTTGTCAACAGAGCGAAGGAGGTGTCTAACCACTCTTGATAAACGCATATGGAATCACCTTACTTTTCTAATAATCATCTTCTAAATAATTTGTCACACCAAAGGAGTGAACTTTTGTGATCAGTACAGTGAATAGTTCCTCATTCGCTGCTCGTGATACAACTTCAAAGTTTGATTCTCGTATTCTGTAAAATTTGTGAAATGTGTAGATCGCCTTCCCGTTTAAAGGCAAATAATTTTTAACAGCATCCAAAAGTTAAATTGTCCATCATTCTACTTTAAACTAAGGTTTTCTTACGGCAGCTGATATTGCTCTTAGGAACTAGACGTTATAGGTGCTTTCAATGAAGTCAACACCACTGTGCTGTGGGATGATTTCCCCGTTAGTACGTGTGAAACCTATCCCATAACCTGTTTGGTACTGGTGTCTATACCGAAACAATAATAATAGTAAGACTTTTTTACGTCCCACCAACTACTTGCACGATTTTTGGAGACGCAGACGTGCCGGAATTTTGCCCCGTAGTTCTTCACGCGCCAATAAATGAACAAACACGGGGTTAGTATATTCTAGTATTTTCAAATAACACCGGACTAAACAGGAATAGAACTCGCCAACCTCAGAAGACCAGCGCTCTACCGTCTCAGCTACTCAGCCTGGCTGTCTGCAGTATAGTATCTTCAGCTTGGACAGGACCATATAGTATAGTACAGGGGCGGCTTTTCAGGTGAAGTGCCATTTCACCACTTATTTTTACCATAATGAATTACTTAAATTTATTTTTCTTATGACATTTGTTGGTTTTACGGAAAGAAAATGTTTTATTGTACGGCGTTTGGAGCACCTCATCACCTGATGAGAACCAGGGGGAACTCCGAAAGCGCCGGCTGTCGGCCACAGTACGGCGCGTGAGACTGAGTGAAGACGAAAGTTTCCGCAGCTGCCTCTACCTCCCAAGTGCTCCCTCTTAGCGCTTGGCCTTGGCGGTTGCCATGACAACCGTGACGTCACCCGCGTACTTTCCACATAGCGGAATGTGCTAGTGAAGTTGTCGGGAGAGCGGAATGTTTCGTCTTCCCTGCGTCATCCTGTGTGAAGTACGAGTATTGTTGGGAGATCAGAAGAATGCACATGCCCGCTGAGGTACGGGGCGAAGGGGTTTTCACCAGCAGAGCCAGTGACGCAATGGTTGCCATAGCAACTCCGCTACTACCCAGGCTGCTTTATATTATCTTCTACTGACAGCTCTTCGTTCTTGTCGGTTGTAATCCAGCTAACTGCAAAGTGTGAGTCAATGTTTTCGTGTAGCAGATAAGAGCCGATCTGTCTGGGCAGAACAGGAAGTTCGTGCTTGCAGGCCACATTCCTCATTCTTGCATTCTTCTCATCTCTACACAGTACTTACGTATCGTGGTTCATTCGTAGTGTTGTGCTGTTTTATTTAAATATGTATCCTATTTATGACATAGTGTGCATTTTGTTATAAACACCATTTTCGCGTTGGAGAAACGAAGATCAGAATGAAGTTCTACGTTTTGATCGCCCTACTGAATCACTGCAAATTTGTGCTACAAAAGAAGTGAAACATTCCGGTAAATCTTACAATCTTAATTTCAAACGATCGTGGTTTAAGGAATTTCCATGGTTGTTCCTCTCCAGCTCTACAGAAGTTGTTTTGTTGGGCCTGCTTGCCTTTTATCAATAAAAATAACGTTTGGAATAAAGAAGGATTTCCAGCCCTTTTGAACATAACACGTTCATTACATAAGCACTCAGACTCTGCAGAACATAAAATACGGCAGCTAGATTTCAAGACATTGGAAACAAACCAAAATACGATCTCTGATGTCCTGAAGGAAATTGCCAGGCTGTATTTTGTAATTGTACAGTTCATTGGAAATGTACGTGTAAATAGGCTTTTCCTTCAGTTGGTAATTGATGCAGTGCTCTATTTAAATAAGCAAGAACTAGCTTTTCGTGGTCATGACGAAACATTCAATTCAATAAATCGTGGTCACGTGCTGGACCCTCCGCCAGTCACAGGTTCGAGGTACGAGTACAAAACAACCAAAAACAACACGTAGTTCCTAAATCTTGTCCTCCTCTGTGGTGTAGTGGTTAGTGTGATTAGCTGCTGCCCCGGAGGCCCGGGTTCGATTCCCGGCTCTGCCACGAAATTTGGAAAGTGGTACGAGGGCTGGAACGGGGTCAACTCAGCCTCGGGAGATCAACTGAGTAGAGGTGGGCTCGATTCCCACCTCAGCCATCCTGAAAGTGGTTTTCCGTGGTTTCCCACTTCTCCTCCAGGAAAATGCCGGGATGGTACCTAACTTAAGGCCACGGCCGCTTCCTTCCCTCTTCCTTGTATATCCCTTCCAATCTTCCCATCCCCCACCAAGGCCCCTGTTCAGCATAGCAGGTGAGGCCGCCTGGGCGAGGTACTGGTCATCATCTCCAGTTGTATCCCCCGACCCAGAGTCTGAAGCTCCAGGACAATGTAGAGGTGGAATCCCTCGCTGAGTCCGGGGGAAAACCAACCCTGGAGGGTAAGCAGATTAAGAAAGAAAGAAAGAAATTTCCTAAATCTGTCGCTCGAAACCGAACGGGAAATAGCACTTCACCATACTTTACAGCCACGAGCCGCCACTGGTACAGTATAGTATAGCACCGGGCGAGTTGGCCGTGCGCGTAGAGGCGCGCGGCTGTGAGCTTGCATCCGGGAGATAGTAGGTTCGAATCCCACTATCGGCAGCCCTGAAGATGGTTTTCCGTGGTTTCCCATTTTCACCTTAATTAAGGCCACGGCCGCTTCCTTCGAACTCCTAGGCCTTTCCTATCCCATCGTCGCCATAAGACCTATCTGTGTCGGTGCGACGTAAAGCCCCTAGCAAAAAGTATAGTATAGTTTAGTATAGTACAGTATATGGTGCTAAGCTTGGAAGCTGGTTGAATTCTCAAGTAGCACCACCGAAAATATTGCGTGGTTATAGCAGAACCGCAAAAACCTGTGGTGACGCCATTGTGAGGCGTACAAAGCACGATGAGGAATGAGCTTTCCGCTCTTGGCTATAAAGAGCTATTGAAACACGACTGGTCCTTTGAGTGGCAAATTTCGTAACATCCGAATGTCATTACTCAGCACTACCCACCAGCTACCATACTGTCAGAGCCTTAAATGAGACTTCAGATTCCACTGCGATGGAGACATACCCTTTCATAATCTTCCATCCATAAATGTTATAACAATTTTTAGGAAATAATAATAATTAGGCAATTCCAGACATTACACCCGCTTGTACGTTGCACTTGCGCCTAGTAGAATAGAATACTCCCATCCCCCAGTTTCGGATCACCTGAAAGTAGGGAGGGAGTAATCATTCATTGTTATGCAAATTGTCTTTTGATACACGAATTATTTTCCTTATTACTATTTGTTTACCTATTAATACATTAAACATTACAATTAAACTTACAACTATTTCCACCCAATTTCTAAATTGTAGGCTTTTAAATTTATTTATTTATTTATTTATTTATTTATTTATTTTTGTCCTAGACGTAATGTATCCACACAGACGCACACGAGATGCTGTCAGTTGGTACAATTAATTTTATTCACATACATTCACAAAGTAACACACACATAACCTTAATCACAGTATCAAAACACTTCACTTCGAGAATATCAACAAAGCCGCCATTATTAAAAATTACTGAAGAACACGGCACATGGAGGTTACAACTTTGAAACACAGTTGAAAACATGACTGCGTATTTCAATATGAAGACTGCAGATATTGCATGTCAGTCCGGGATATATACTTGCTACACCATAACTCTACTAAACAACTCCTCTCAGTCAATAACTCAGCAGTGACTAACTTCACCGTCAAGATCGTTTCTTTATATAGGTGCCTGGCCAGGCGTCTACAAAGTTACATTACAAAAAAAAATCGTGAAAATTCTAGAGTGCGTAATACACAGTTTATAATGTACAGAATATTCTCAATCGTTCTCATGCCTATACCATTCTGGAAATTAGTCTGAAAAATGAAATGGCGTATGGCTTTTAGTGCCGGGAGTGTCCGAGGACATGTTCGGCTCGCCAGGTGCAGGTCTTTTGATTTGACTCCCATAGGCGACATGCGCGTCGTGATGAGGATGAAATGATGGTGAAGACACATACACCTAGCCCCCGTGCCAGCGAAATTAACCAACGAAGGTTAAAATTCCCGAACCTTGCCGGGAATCGAACCCGGGACCCCTGTGACCAAAGGCCAGCACGCTAACCATTTAGCCATGGCGCCGGACAGTCTGTTTTACAATTATGGATTACACTTTATATATACAGGTACGAATAAATTATAATATTAGTTTACAGGTATTTACATTAACTGAACTGATATAAACGTCTATATACAGTGCGCGTTTCATGACATAACCTCAAAAACAACGCGATCATATCGTATGTACACATGATATATTAATAATAATAATAAATGGATGCGACACTTTACAGATATACATACAATAATAATAATAATAATAATAATAATAATAATAATAATTCGAGCTCGATATTTGCATGTGAACGTATGTGTGAGAGAACATTGTTTTCAAGTTGGCTGTTATCGCACTTGCGTCAGACGTTAGGTGTTATATAGTCTAGGACATGTAACTTATCCTTCATAAGTTGAATTAGTGCTTACTTTTGTGACAAGTGTTTATAGAGTTATCCTACAATTACAACATGCATTATGAATGAATGAATTACTGCATGAAAAAACGTCCCCTCTCTGTCACGGATAACCACGAACTGGGGAGCACACTCACCTAGGGTAACCGAATCATGTTGTACTTGGGATATAAAACTCGCTGCAGTAATTCAGAACTGTGTGGCCGTTACTTCAGTATTGATTAATTTAGTTTTAATTCTTACTGTGTATGCACTGAAGTTCATAAGAACAAATTTTGTTTCAGGTTTAATGTGCTGAGCATCTGCTGTGACTAGAGAGGTGAGTTATAGCCTACATCTTATTACTATCAACAACTATGGCATGCTGTACAAAGAAAATGGTTCGGCACTCGTCTACTATGCCCAAAGTTGCTGAACTGATCTCTGGCAAAATAGATCGCATTTACGTGGGAGATTGTTAAATAACTCCTTTCAGGTTAAATTTCAATCAGCCATTCGCCTCTTAAGAACAAAAGTAGTTCAAAGAACATTAAAAAAAAATAATAATAATCGTAGGCTGCGGACACTTGTTACTTGGTACACGGTTTCGAAGGTCTGTTTTTTTAGCATATTTTAGGGGTCCACTTCTAATTACAACGCCTAGCCGGAGTGGGCTTTGTTCACTTGAAAAGACGTGAGTTCGATTCACCGTCAGAACGTTGAAAACCGATAGTTGGCCGTGCGGTTAGGATCACGCAGCTGTGAGCTTTCATTTCGGTAGCCCTGAAGATGGTTTTCCGTGTTTTCCCATCTTCACACCAGCAATGCTGGGGCTATACCTTAATTAAGTCCACGGCCGCTTCCTTCGCACTCCTTGCCTTTTCCTATCCTATCGTCGCCATGAGACCTATATGTGTCGGTGAAACGTAAAACAAATTTAAAAAAAGACGTTGGAAATTTTATAAGGAACTTTCCACTTCTTGAGAGGCTCATTGTTCACTCAGTTTACAAAAGAAACAGTACCAGGTAAATTTCTGGTGCAAGGGTACAGGGCTAACCATGCTCTCCTGCTTAATGTAGTGAAAATCTGTACGTTTATTCCACTCCTCCAAGGACCTCCATGATCTGTATGGGAGGGGGCAGAAAGCAAGCTCGTTGTTAGATGTAATTGGTGGTATTGTCATATCACTTCCAGTTTTACGTCGAATTGGAAGCAAAATGACGTAAGTTAATTTCAAAATCCCACGCACATTGACCGGTATTCGAACCGCTATGGCGAGAAGCCATTGAATATCCCACTCAGTTATCACACTACTTACTGAGATGGTTCTCGCTTCGTGATGTATTTAATTTTTTATACCAACATGTTAATTTTGGATATATCTGAAGGAAGGTGTAATGATGTAATATGTTAACATTGAATTTTGATTGATGTACTGCATGGCGGATGTTAGTTTTGGATGCAGTGTGTTGGAAATATGACAGTGTTTAAAATACTCCATCACACAGTCTTATAACCTCTATCTGTGTATCAGTGTTAGTGTGTAGCCTCCGGATCACGAGATTGCGGATGCACCCTCTAGGGTGGGGAATGAAAATTTGGCCAAAACAGTAATAATGCGGATTCAAACCCCTCAGAGGCAGTCGGATTTTTATAGCGATGATTGCGGATTCAGATCCGTCAGAAACAATGGGATTTGTATAGAGTTGAAATAAAATCCATTCCGCACTCTTATGTCGTACGATGTGGGCATGTAAGAGATCTCCTGTGACACACATGGTGTTCACAGCACGAAATGAATTAATAGCTCAAAAATGTAATAACGTTTAGGTTTCTTTGCCGTCTGGTGAAGTAAAGCAGAACGACGAAATTGGCATGCAGGCGTGAAATCAAAGTGCTTGCATACGATACTTGCATTATTATTATTATTATTATTATTATTATTATTATTATTATTATTATTATTATTATCATCTATTAATCAATCCAAGGCCGAGTTTTTGATGGGAAGTAAGGTGTTACTTCACTAGAATGGTTTATAGACATGAGACGTCATGGAAATTGTTTCCTGAACATAGCCCTCCCCCAACTGGAGGCTGGAGAGATATTTAATCCCCATTATATATGGACCACCTGTGGACAATCTCAAGACTAACGGGACAGCTAGAGTGAACTCGCAACGAAATGCCAAGTTACGGGTGTTGGCTTCTAACAGTGAAACTATCTGGGTTAGACCAGACAGATTTTCATGAAACTTGGCTGAACGATCATTTAATATATCTTAAATTTAACGGTGATAATCATTTTACCGTAAATTCAAAGTTCGTCTTAAATAACTGAGCAGCTCGAAGCAGTTAGCTGATAATGACATGGAATTATGTTGGGTATGCCCTGTAGAAATGTAACGATAATTCTATTTTAAAATTACAGAAAAGTTCTATTCTCGTGATATTTACAAAGAACCTTTACTGTAAGCCGAAAATATTTTTACAAGACGAACAGAATTTCACGTTCTATACTAGCACGTACAGTGTGGGAATATGTCAAAATAGGAGTTTTAACCCTTTTGTATCGTTTAAAACGGAAGCTAAAATATTACAAGTATGGAAACTTGGTCACTTATTTATACACGTGCAAGTTATTAATATCATATTGTATTAGGACACACGAAACACTGTCGGGTCCCTGTTCACAATCACTCATTTTGTCATACTGTTGATAGCCTGTGTAAAAGCGGCTGACGTGCAGCGATGTTTTGATATCCTAATCGATCATCCTACCAGGTCTCATTGCAATCGATGCCCTCGATACGCCAAATTTCATTTAAAATGCAGTGGCAAATAATTGAAGAGTGTCTGTTCAAAAGGCGCTATTTCCACCCTAAGAGAGTACAGTAGAGGAAAAATGCAAGGAAACGTGTAATAAAAGGCACATGGAACTGACCAAATATCGGGTATGGTACTACTTTTAAAGAAATGCATATTTCTGATCGGGATTGCTCATGACATTCGATAGTATTCAACTACTGCAATGCACGTGCACGAAATAACATTTTTTTTTTGTTAAGCAGCACCTTTTGAACAGACGCTCCTATTTATGTTTCTAGTATATAAATATTATTTTACAGCAGAATGACTTTTTAAATCTAGTTTACGTCGCACCAACGTGGGTAGGTCTTATGGCGACGATGGGATAGGGAAGGACTAGGAGTGGGAAGGAAGCGACTGTGGCCTTAAGGTACAGTCCCAGCAATTGTCTGATGTGAAAATGGTAAACCACGGAAAATCATCTTCAGGGCTGCCGACAGTGCGGTTCGAACCCACTATCTTCTGAATGCAAGCTGATAGCTACGTGACCCAAACCGCACAGCCACTTACTCCATAGAATGACTATTACCATTACGTTTGATGTCTTAAATCATCAACCTACTAACAGTTTCTTGTATGTAAAGTGTTGATTTCGTTTTAAAGACTAGACATGTTCGAACACCACCCTTAATAATCGCCAGAGTTTTTAAGTGAAGTAAGGGAACTAGTCCCTTCCCACTCTTCGATATGTATTCATTATGGTGGTTTCTAGAAATATTTTCTAAGATTAAATCCCACTATTCACATTAAAGCATGCTTGCTGTATAATTGTAAACTTGACTGTGTTTATAAATGGAGGTCATTAAAACTGGCATTTAATGACAAGCATATTATATTACAATCTCAAATTACCCGCGTTAATACACCGGACTCAATGGTACAGGCGGTTAGCCTTTCTCCTGTTTCAAAAATACCCGTTTCGATCCCGGCGAAGGTCAGCGTCATTTGACAGTGTTTGAATAGCTGTCCACAAATACATCAAATAGCTCTTTCAGCACGAAATTCCGACACCATGGCGTCTGTTAAAATCTGTAGTAATTGAACAGGCGTTAAAAAACTAAAATTATTAATTATTTTCAATTTTCGGTGGTGGGCTGAATGGCTCGGACGGTAGAGTGCTGTCTTCCTGAAGCCAAGATGGAGGGATCGATCTTCGTTCAGTCCGGTGGTTTCTGATGGTGCTCAATTTCACCAGCATCATGCTGGTAGATTTATTGGCACATAAAAGAACTACAAACAAACCGGTGACGCAAGAGCTCAATGGGACATTGACCTGCCGAGATGAATGTCACCCAGCTAGATGGCCTGCAGTTACT
Organism: Anabrus simplex; assembly: GCF_040414725.1. Taxonomy (NCBI): domain Eukaryota; kingdom Metazoa; phylum Arthropoda; class Insecta; order Orthoptera; family Tettigoniidae; genus Anabrus; species Anabrus simplex. The sequence goes on from NC_090266.1 coordinate 152,709,974, forward strand.
GGATTGTCACGTGGTCAGCGTAACGGGATCCTTAATCCTATTACTTGGCTTTTTTGACTGGGTCTTCTGCCTCTCGTATTAACAGCTCCTCGGTTGGATTCACAAGGCTGAGTGAACCCCATCCCGGCATTTAGTTTCCTGGTCTGGCTGAGTATCTAACCCGCGATATTCGGGCGAGATACCATGCTACCCTAGACTACAGGTTTCCTGTAGGACAAAATTGAGGTACCACGGTATCTCCCAAATGCGTGAAAGTAGTTAGGAGGTACAACCAACCGACGCGCCATATTGAATGAAGATGCCCGTGAAGAAGTCCGTAATCGCCTATTGCCAGTGTTGCCAACATGGTGTTTTCCCATTAATTCTAGTCTTTTTTTACTCTTCGTCAGTGAGTAAATTTTAACACACGATGGGCATTGGGAAATCTAGTCTTTTTGAATCTTATCCCTCAATCGCAGTCGTCAATAGTTCGCACACAACTACAGTTGTGCGGTCCTCTGGACCGCGTTTGGAAGGTGGGTAAAATACGTAAAAAAAATCACCTTCCAATACAATTTCTTGCGTTTTGTACTACATACCTATTCCTTAATTAACCATAAAATGCACCAGACTTACAAAATTTAGTTTCACCGTCGTAAAAGTAATTTGTTCATGTTACACTTGAAAATTGCACACATGGACACAATAATAATAATAATTTTTTTGCTAGTTGTTTTACGTCGCACCGACACAGATAGGTCTTACGGCGACGATGGGACAGGAAAGGGCTAGGAGTGGGAAGGAAGCGGCCGTGGCCTTAATTAAGTTACAGCCCCAGCATTTGCCTGGTGTGAAAATGGGAAACCACGGAAAACCATTTTCAGGGCTGCCGACAGTGGGGTTCGAACCTACTATCTCCCGAATACTGGATACTGGCCGCACTTAAACGACTGCAGCTATCGAGCTCGGTAATAATAATAATAACTGAAGGTATTTCCTTCCTGAAAATTTGAACATTGTAATTTAATGTCATACAGGAACTCACTGGTGTTAAAAATGATACGTGTTCTCTATAATAAATTACACAGAAAAAATCTGCAGTACTAAAATTGATCATATTCAACGTCACATTATACGCACTGCAGACACATCTTATGTGAACATTCCAAACAAATTGTAACTTTGCACGTACGATATAAGTAGCTTGTTTTTCCTTCCTTTTTTGATGGATAAACTTAACATGTCGTCTTTGCATCCCCCGGCAGTTTGTTCTCCTGGAGATGTAGGCTTACTTCGGCTCCCGAAAATCACAGTTCTCGTGGAAGGCGTTTGTTCATTATCCTTGCTCGCAGAGTGGGTTCAACCAGTTGTTTCATTGAAGGACCTGGTGAACATGAGGTGATGGGCCAGCGCTGTCTACGGCAGCTTGAAAAGTCGACGCTTCCTGTCGGACGAGGATGTGCAGCAGGCAGTGTTGCCAACACCAGCGTGAATAAAGCCACTACCCACACAAAGAAAACCCCCACCGAATTTAATATAAAACCCACTGAATTGTTACTCAATTGTTATATATACACTTCTCAATATCTTTAATATTACTACACTTGTGTTAAGGTAGCGTAAGGCCCCACAGAGCTGTAACAACAGAGAAAAATATTAATTGAACAGTTGCCAAAACTAGAAAATTAACACTTCTGCATCTCCATCTTCGTTTTCTGAAGTGGCTGTAGATGTTGAAGCTCCTGCAGATGTTGCTTTGTAGGCTTGTACTGTCCCAATTTTGTGTAACAATTGTTGGGGCACTTCGAAATGAAGGCAACATTTACTAAGCCGTCTTAGTCCAACTGTGACTGTCAAGATAGACTGCAATAGGTCAGTCCCCATCCTATATCTAATTTTGGCTTTTATTACGTTCATTTGACTGAACAACCGTTCCCCCTCTGCATTTGACCAGGGCAAAGATGACAGTGATAATGCAAACTCTACTAGTTCATTAAATGGATTAATGTTTGATGCATCTCTATAACTAATGACTTCACACACAAAACTTCTAGAACTTCTGACAATTAAGTTTTGTCGGCATTTATGTGTGATTAAATGCGAGAGATCCTCGTTAAAATACCCTTCTAGAGATATTCACGTTTTATTATCTTTCTATGTTTTGGGTTTGTCGACAGTTTGAATTTGGCCTTCAGAACCCGGGACCCTCAAAAACGCAGGGGACACGACGCTCACCATTCAGTAAAGGAGCTGTGCTCTTCTGTTGTTGTTGTTATTATTTATTTATTTATTTATTTATTTATTTATTTATTTACAACTTGCTTTACATCGCACAGACACACTTCTTATGGCGACGATGAGATAGAGCTAGGAGGTGGCATCAAGTAGCCATGTCCTTAATAAAGGTACATCCCCATCATTTGTCTGGTGCGAAAATGGGAAACCACGGAAAACCATGTTCAGGGCTGCCGACAGTGGGATTCGAACCCACTATCTCTCGAATGCAAGCTGACAACTACATGGCGCACACCGCGCAGCCACTCGCCAGGAAATGTATTATTTCTTTCAAATATTAATTTATTTAATTCCAAACGTACACCATTAAAAATATTTTCAATAAGCTGCCGATGTTGAGCCACACATCAGTCTTAGGGAATGTCCACACTCATAAATGCTGAGATACTGTAATATTTCTGTGCTGATTTTATCTTCACTGTGTAAATATACGGTTATGTTAACGCAGATTTTTTTAGACATCGAAAGAAAAAACCTTTTACATAAAAAGCAGACGCATTTGACATACAGTTTTATAGCACTCCATATAACATCCATAATTTGACCAGATTCATCACTGATATAGTCTAGACAGAGAAGATAAACAATCCAGTGATGTATGAAAAAAAGATTTGTCCGTTATTGGTACGCTAGCGGTATCTAGCTCAAGATAAGCTCTACATGCATACTTTTGCTAACTAATGAAGTAGAAATAACAATACTAAACTGTCTAGAGCATGTATAGCATGCAAGTGAATTCTGCTTTGCAGGTATGCAACGCTGCGCATTAGAGGGTTAAGGTTTGCATGCCCTCGATCACTGTTAAAAATTACAGGTCAGTTTAAGTGTTCTAAAGTTGATATTTTGTTGCCATCTGGGAGTTAAACCGACAAGTCTAAGTGAGCGAGACGCTCAGGTTAGTTCTGTTTGATGGTCCCTAAAGACGTCACGATTTCACATTGTACATACTCAGATTTACGATGTGAGGAGGCGTAGAAAATCAGATCTCAGACAGTCCTGAACATCGAGATTGTGTGTGTTCGTAACGCAAAACAAAACTCAATGAAATGCTGTAAGTAACAAAAGCAATCTTCGCTGTTCTCATGGCTATAACTTGTGATTCTAACATATTTCATACACTTGGTTGCAATGTTATTACCTATCATCGCTTCTCTCTGCACTGATAAACGATACGACCATACACGCATTTCATCGAGCCATGGCTTGTTGTTCAAATTAACTGCCATCATCTGGTTTTTTGGTTAATCATATTGTCCACAAAGGCTCGTTATTGTACTTTCATGTAAATGCCCTGTGTTACTGCAGTGAACAGCCATGTATACTTAAGGTTCGCGAGTTCTCAATTTTGTCACCGAAGTGTGAATGCAATGCGTTCCAGTCCGGCGAATCTGTTATAAGTTCTTGATTGAACGGGGCCAAGTGAGCTGGAAGTTACTTGTCAGCCTGTAGACGTAGGGGAAACCAACTTCAAAAAATTTGCGTTCCGTAGGTGATTCTTCTTCCTTTTATTGTTAGTTTTTATATTTGCCTGTCCGAGTGGCTCAGACGGTTGAGACGCTGACCTTCTGATCCCAACTTGGCAGGTTCGAACCTGGTGCAGTCCGGTGGTATTTGAAGGTGATGGAATAAGACAGCCTCATGTCGATATGTTTACAGAATTCTGGCACATTGGCGTCTTCGAAAACCGTCCAAAAATAGTTAATGGTACCTAAAGATAACATTTATTTATTTATTTATTTATTTATTTATTTATTTATTTATTTATTGCCATGCAAGTTAGCTGCACGGTACAAATCGTTTATTCAGCTTCCATGAGAACGCATTTTGGTTTGACTCTTTTAGGCTACCTGCATGTCAGTTGCGACGTTCTTCACCAGATGACTGAGAAACTAATGTCTGTTGGGCGATCTAAGGCTGAGGTTTTTTATATATATTTGTTTTTCGGGTAAACAGCAAATTAGATATATTCTACGTGCCGACCCCGTACGACATAGTTCCGAACCGCGTTGCCAAAAGTGAAATAGGATTACCCACTAAACGGCTGCTTATAATTGCCAGAAACTACCAGTCCGCACCCCACCCCCATCGCCCACCCCACTTAATCTTTGTTGAGTTACGAAAATACTATATGTACTGTACCAGGAAATGTTTATGGGGCCAGAGCATGGGAAGGATCTCGGGTAGTGTTCGGTTGCTTATTGGAGCAGGTACAGAGATAGATAGTATCGCAGGGCGAATAATAAATGGTAAAATCTTTTTGATAACATTGAAACTTCAAAATCAAAGTTCCAGCCAACATTTTCAAAAATGCAAAATAAAATATCGATGTTGTATTCTGAGACATCCAATTGATTAAAATGTCCAAAATAAATATCACTTTCTTAGAGATCGTAAACACCATACAGTTCATCTAATATGGATTTTAATACCAAAATAACACTTTACACCTTGAATTTCATTAAGTCCATCACCCGTGATGCAAGCCTACAATTTTTCTAATATTCTTGAACATAATATTAACACACACTTTCATGAATAAGTTGATAGTTCAAATAAATAAAATAATATTTGACCACATGCTATACTTCTACAGTTAATCTAAGTTGAAAATAAAATAGCGCACTTGCAAACCCTAGAGTTCATCTACGTGAAATTATTTCAAGTTATAAAAGATTTTAGAAAGGAATTTAGAGTTCAAAAACAATATATGAAGCCTTCTTGAATTATTATGAAATAGCAAGCTGAAATTCACACGAAGCACTTTTCTGTTGTTGGAGCACTATGATTGACTGAGTGCTTTGTTAAAAGTCAGTTACCGAGCTCGATAGCTGCAGTCGCTTAAGTGCGGCCAGTATCCAGTATTTGGGAGATAGTAGGTTCGAACCCCACTGTCGACAGCCCTGAGGATGGTTTTCCGTGGTTTCCCATTTTCACCCCAGGGAAATGCTGGGGCTGTACCTTAATTAAGGCCACGGCCACTTCCTTCCCAGTCCTAGCCCTTTCCTGTCCCATCGTCGCCGTAAGACATATCTGTGTCGGTGTGACGTAAAGCCAATAGCAAAAAAAAGTCAGTTAGTGGAATTACTCACTCAAAATCCGAGATCTATGCTTATAAGTGTTGGTGTTGTGCTGTCCTGCGGCTTGGTGGCTGGAACTTTTTGCAGCGTGCAGCCAAGGCTAGAACTCAGCACCAGCAGCGTGACAAGTCTGTTCAGTGAAGATACCACGTTAATATCCCTCGTCGACGTCCCTCGATGGGTACCATGATTGAAGAAACCACGTTAATCCCACGCTGGGAGCGACGTTCGATGCAGCAGATTCTCTCAACACTTTGCCAAGATTTCCGATGTTCTTTTAGAGTTAATGTCGGAACACGGAAAGTTCAGTTGGCACTATAGAGCTCTCAATTATCACTAACAAGAGGGCATTCCCTACTCGTCACCACAGATTTCGCTCAAATTTATAAGAACATGCAGGGCTTGACTAGAAATGATGAAAGTACCCAAAGGGGGAACTCCAGATGGCCAAGCTTATAGAAAATAAAAATAAAAATGCAAATGTTGACGCGGCTCTGTCACCGTATAAGCCACTTACGTTAGTGCGCACGCCGAGCAGTTGTTGGCGTAGCGGTAAGACCGCGTACTGGTAATTCGATGGTCGTGGGTTCGATTCCCCGTGTGGGGAGTGTTTTATCTGTCAACTTTTATATTATTCATTTTCCAATTAAGCAAAGAGGTGAATAATTCAGTTTATTTATTTATTTATTTATACGGAAAAGGCATTGGAAAGGTAAAAAAAAGGGATTTCATTGTCAGACTTTTTTCTACCTGCGCCAAGAATCTATTGTTTGTGTACAGCCCCCAAGAGCAATCTTCACTTTTCAGCTGGAAACGAATCCTACAGCGAAACGACTATTCACGTTTATGGCGCATTCCCCAAGGAGGGGAGATAGCCGGTAATGGAGAAAAAAAGAAGAATTTCTGTTTGAACACATCGGGAAAGTTCACCACCCCAAATTTTCTACAATTGTGCGGTCATTAAAAAAAAGTCCTATATGCCTTTTGCGTATAAATAAATAAAATAAATTAAAATAAATGAATAATATAAAAATTGATAAAAATATTCTCCACACGGGGAGTCGAACCCACGACCATCGAATTTCTAGTCCAAGCTCTTACCGCTTCGCCAACAACTGGTCGGCGTGCGCACTAACGTAAGTGGCTTATACGGTGCGAGAGCCGCGTCAACATTTACATTTTTATTTTTATTTTCTATAAGCTTGGCCATCTGGAGTTCCCCCTTTGGGTCCTTTCATTTCTAGCCAAGCCCTACATGTTCTATAAATTTGAGCGAAATCTGTAGTGACAAGTAGGGAATGTCCCCTTGTAAGATTGATATTATACACCGACACAAGTCTCAATGCACGGTTCGTGTTCTCACGTTAGTTTTACGGTGTTGAATACGTGACTTAGAATATCACAGTCTGTACTACAGTATGATTTGTACGTCAGGTTAATGAAGTAATAACTTACAATCGTTCTCAACATGGAAAACATAGTTTTTACACACACACAGTTTACAGAATTAGGATTTAACACTGTCACAGTTCATAATAGTCACTGGTTATATCTGAGGTTCGACTGTAGAATAATCACAGTCCATAAAACACTTGAAAAAATGCCATTAACAACAGTCTCTACAACAGTCTCTGGAATAATACTGTTCATAGATTAAGAAGATTTTATGATTGAATTTGTATAACACGAGTCCGTAAGACTTAATATTGTCATAAAAAGTTCTTAATATTCAGTTAGTTTCTCGTAGTAGTGATCGGAAGTTCCTTCGTCGCGACGCGGCAGAAACTTTACTTGCGACGTCTTCGCACAATTTCAAAGTGTTCGAGTGTGACTTCTACGTCCTCGCGGATCGCGACGGAGCATACTGTCCTTCTGTCATAATCGCAGAACACACTGATTATACTCTCAGTTCGTTGACCTATTTATACCCGTCTTCGGGCAGCACTCTGAGTCTGGTGATGACGGGGTGATAACACTTCCCAAACTTTAACTTGTTACATCTTGGAAACCACTGGACGGATTGATCTCAAATTTGCAGGGAAGTACTTTCTGAATATGGGCTACAATTTAATGTGTGTCTCATGTTAATTGATCCAGGCGTTAAGAAGTTTAAACATGGTTTCGAGAGAATTCTAAGAGGAGATAAGCTACAGGCAGTGCTGACGTCACTTGACCTTGCTCCACTCATGCGGTCTCCCACAATATATGCATTTGGGGATATGAAGAAGCGAAATAAACACAATTTGTTGCACCTTTTGCACCTGTTTTGTAAGATGATTACATGTTGCCACCTTTTCCCTTCTATTTCATGTATCAATACCTCCCCGGACTAAGACCTCCCACCAATTCTGCATTTGACCCTATTGTTGCTTGCATTGCTGTATTTCATCACTATACATCAGAAATTAGCGATATCCAGGATTTCAGGCCATTTTAAGGACATATTTTTCTATATTAATATTTGTCATGGCGTCCAAGTTACACAAATAAAGAAAGGGAATCAGCGACGTTATAAAAAACTTAATTGCATTTGACAGTTGAAGCGTTCCTTACTTCCTTATTTTGAAGGGAATACCCTGTTTCTAAGCTTCGCCTACAATTTTTTAAAGTCTTTCCCGGCTCGCCTTTTGATGGCAACATGACTGTCAACGTCATGAACGTAAATTTTAACTATTAATCATACTCTTTATATCATACTAGCAAGATACCCGTGCTTCGCTACGGTATTATAATGAAATTTATAATTGAATGCTTAACGTTTTATATATAATCCGCCGAAATTCGCGATGTGACTCGTTTTATTTTGTAGGAGATCCCAAATAACAATTTTCAGGTCAGCTATATCTTCAGTTTCTCAGATATAAGTACTCTCATTAAAGGCATTCAACCCATTATTCACCCCTTTTCACCCCTCCTATTGGGATTTTCCGAAAGCAAAAAGTACGTGTTTCTTTATTTTTAAAGGAGATTCTAAATACCAATTTTTACATGTGTAAACTTTTAAAGTTTTGAGATATAGATACACTCATTTTAAAATTTCACCCCCCCTTTCCACCCCTTCAGCGACGGAATATCCAAAAATCCTCTCTTAGCGAGCACCCACATTGTAGTATCAATGTATCCTCAACATTTCATTTCATTATGTCCAGTAGTTTTGGCTCGGCGATGATAAGTCAGTCAGTCAGTCAGGACATGTTCTTTTATATATATAGATTTCAAAAACGTTAATTGAAAAAACCGAGCAAATGTCTGTACGGTTTGGGTTACGTAGCTATCAGCTTCCATTTGGGAGATAGTGGGTTCGAACCTCACTGACGGCAGCCCTGAAGATGGTTTTCATTGGTTTCCCACCTTCTCACCAGGCAAATGCGGGACTGTACCTTAAAGCCACGGTCGCTTCCTTCCCGTTCCTAGCCCTCTTCTATCCCGTCGTCGCCATATGACCTGTCTGCGTCTGAAGATTGGTTTTCCGTGGTTTCCCACCTTAACGCCAGGCAAATGCGGGACTGTACCTTAAGGCCACGGTCGCTTCCTTCCCGCTCCTAGCCCTCTTCTATCCCGTCGTCGCCATATGACCTATCTGCGTCAGTGCGACGTAAAGCGGATTGTAAAAATTTAATTGAAAAACCACGAAAATATCCGTTGACATAAGCATAACAAAAACTAATTTCTAACTGCCCGCCGTGAGTTAAAATTGCCCACTGACGAATAAAAAATGTAGATTTAGCGGGAAAACCACCGTTTTGCTAACACTGGTGCCGAATGGACATTTCCGCCCTTCAAAAATTCGATTGCATCTGTCAGGATTGATCCCGGAGTTTTGATCCGGAGACCGGCACTCTTACCACTGATCCACATGAGAAGCTGCCTCTTTGTAAAGACGTAAGTTAATTCAGAATTTCGTTATTAATGGATTGCTGTTTATTACCGTTCGGTCAAGTACTGTTTTCTTCTCTTATTAACCGGACCATTAGATTATGGAAACTTCACCATATTGTACTGAAAATACACATTTTTTAGGAATAGCAGGTGAGGAATAATCTTGACTCTCTTATAGTTGTGACTGCAATCTGTATGTACGTGGCGCCGCACAATTACTTCTATGTCGGCTCCCAAGCATCAGCGTGGCCCCTCGGGATGGAAGTGTATTTCATGGCTCATTACAAGAATTCAAAGTACAGTTGACTTGGTGAAGACACAGACTCTCATGCCTAGTACAGCCGTAGGTGCATGCTGTAAGAGACTATTCGTGAAGGGAAATTAACCAAATTGCCCGCCGTCAAGCACGCGTAAACACTGGCGACTGAAGTCTTGGCGCCTACGCCACCTCCCGGGCGACAAGATGTGCTCGAGAAACACTTAAGCCTGCATAGTGCTCAAAGAGAAGCAGTGAAGTAACCTGCATTTTGTCCACATATGTCTCCCTTCGTACATAATATTCATGGCCTCCATAGGGATGAGAACCGTGTTTGGCAATGACTTAAACACTGGGCGTTGCTTGGGTACAAAGAAAGAAAGATTGTCCTAACTACTACATCCTGCGGAATTCGAAACTCCTTGTACTTGCGAGAAGGTGTACATTGGCCAAACTACTGGGACTCGCACTAAAGAACACAAATATTCTGTTCAACTGGACCAATAAATCGGCAATAGCTGAATGAACACGCCTTAACTTCGGGTCATGATCTGTTTCAAGATGTTCGAGCAAGATACATCTCTCTTTTCTCCATTGCATTTTTTTAAAAATTCGTTCCCTCCTGAAAATATGGTGACATGAATTACTCCTCAGAATATCATGTCATGTTCTGGTGACGAACAAGTGTGTCATTTGAACGATAAAGCAGCAGTCATCTGAACTGATACCGTCTGGTATTTTTTTAGAACAGCCATGGTTCAGTTCTGAGGAAGCGGAGCAAAATTCTCGCGAGGTGTAAGGTCTCGGCTCGTTTCACGCAACATAAAAACGAAAGATCACATCTATCATTCTGGCCCGCACAAGCCTCATTTTATGCATACCACAGTACAATAACTATCGACAACAATCTCTGAAAGAGATTTGTTCTAAATATCATATCTAGTACAAGGCTCAAAAAATGCAAGCCAACATGCAGTTTTACGCGAAAATACCGTGATCATAGCCACGAGACTAGCTTTTTCGTAGAATCGAAGAGAGATGTATATTCGAAAACATATACAAAGCCATTTTCCGTTAAGGGCTGAAAGGGTGTTGTTTCCTTGTCAGCCATTATCAGACATCGCGAAATAATAATATTCTAATAACATAGAGTATTTAAAAGTATAGTAGAAAGTTTTGTGTCTGGCGACTTGGGTGAATGGTCAGCGTCTAGGCCTTCGGTTGAAAGGGTCCCGGTTTCGATTCCTGGCCTGGTTGGATATTTTAACTACGCCTGATTAATTTCTTTGTCTTGGCGAGTGGATGCTTGTGCTCGTCCTAATCCATTCTTCATATGCAAGCAACATACCTCACTACGATCCAGCACAGAAATGCGCAACAGAGAATACATCCCTCCGCATATTGTTGGTGCTGGGGAGGGCCGTAACACGAGAGCTAAATCCACAAGTACACCACAGTTCGCATCCGCGATCCGGCCACGGTGTGGGGAAAGCTGTGGACTAAGAAGGGTAGAAAGGTTTGTCATATATGGATTAGAAGTGTGGGAAGCAACGGCAACCCTGAGGAGGAAGGTAAGTGCAATGGAAATTTGATATTTGAGGCGTTTCTGTTGACTTATGCTGCGAGACAGAATAAGAAGTGAAAATATCAGCAACAGGATGGTCGTATGTAACGAAACAATTAAGATCGCTGGCCTAAAAAAATGATAGATTGGATACCATCAGAAAGACAGAAAAGAGGAACACCAGATAGAAGTTCGGGAAGAACCAAGGAAGTGGCTGTGCGGTTGGCGTCACGTAGTTATCAGCTTTCATTCGGGAGGTAGTGGGTTCAAATCCCACTGTCGGCAGCCCTGAAGATGGTTTCCCATTGTTTCTTATTCTTACAGCAGGCAAATTCTGGGGCTGTACCTTCATTTCAGGCCAAGGTCGCTTCCTTCCCACTCCTAGCCTTTCCTCTCCCATCGTCGCCATAAGACCTATCTGTGTCGGTGCGACGTAAAAAAAATAACAACTTGGGAAGATGTGGATGGGAGGAATCTACAGGAACGTGGCTGGCTAGATCTACAGCTGTGGAAAATAAGATGATATTAACGACTGTAATGTATAAAAATCTCATATGATAATAGTCTGATAACTGCTTGCCTATCGTCAGCTCTAACAATATCGGGGACATATCAGTCCGAACATCGGGTACAAAATTTTGAGATAGTTTAACAAGTTGTTTAATTTACACATAGAAGAGCACTTTTTCTCCGGGCAGTTACAAATATTTTACAAGAGCATGGTTTGCTCCTAGCAGTTACATTACACAACAGTCTGAGCTCCAAAATACCATCGTCTAGCCTCGCAGAGGCACAGTTTCTTTTGACGCAATAAAAAGTACATCTCTCATTAAAGTGCTCATGTACAGTTGCCCCGATGTGAGGCTATCCATTCCTCAACAGTTATATAAGTTACTGTTCCCAAAAGGAACTAACACAAGGAAATACGTACACTGAAATGAATAATCAGGGGCAAAATTGCCCATACTACGTGGCCTTAATGGTAAAAAGAAAAGGTTGCACATAACCGGCCATAAATAAAGGGCAAGGAGGAGAAACACCAGCAGTCCTTATACAAATCTCTAAAACCTTAAGTGGGTATACGGCCCGAAGATACAGAGGCTAATCCTATACTAGTCGGGGGGTGACTAAAGGAGAAACATTGATGCCAAGACAAGATACACGGAATTTGGAAGTTGAAAGCTTTAGTCAACCAGTGCAATGCTGAATGGGAAACGAGAGGTTCAGCACTCTTCGTTCCCTAGATTACATATTGCCCATTAGGGAATAACAAAGGAGGGCTCAGACTTCGCCGAAAAACCTACATTTAAACCACCAGTTTAAAAAGTTGCATTACCGGGCGAGTTGGCCGTGCGCGTAGAGGCGTGCGGCTGTGAGCTTGCATCCGGGAGATCGTGGGTTCGAATCCCACTGTCGGCAGCCCTGAAGATGGTTTTCCATGGTTTCCCATTTTCACACCAGGCAAATGCTGGGGCTGTATCTTAATTAAGGCCACAGCCGCTTCCTTCCAACTCCTAGGCCCTTCCTATCCCATCGTCGCCATAAGACGTATCTCTTTCGGTGCGACGTAAAGCCCGTAGCAAAAAAAAATTGCATTGAAAGAAAAACTGTTGAAACCTTCCTCTCAAGCTATCCGCAGGTGCTATCACATGTCTAGGTAAATTCTGCCATTACTTTGTATCGCTGGATCTTCCTCGAGCAGGCCTCCTAGCCCTCCGTTGTACTCCCAAGCACTGGAGCAATGCAGAACAGACAAACCTAAAGTGCCCTACTTTTATAGTCCCATGAGGGGAAGTTTCCAGAACACTTTGTGGATTGGCAGATTTCCTGTACACATCCCGGATTTAATTGACTAGAGAACATATTTATCAGCATCTGATAGGTTGATTAGAATTGAGAAGGAACCAGCTGAAGTGTTAAGAACTGTGGAACATAAAAACATTCTCAGAAAAGGTTTACCAACTCCAAAAAGCAATTAGTTAGTTAGTTTTGACTCCAAGAGTCAAGCAAATCGATGGTAACTGTAAAAGATGAAAGTTTCTCGGAGTTCACAAGTTCAAGTCTGTTGACACAGGTGGCCTTAGAGAAGGCGCGCAGTTTAAGTAGCCGGGGAGGTGTACCCCTGGTACAGTTTATATGAAAAAATGTTACATTCTTCGCATATGTAAAATATGTAATATCGCTAAGAATATGTTCAGTTATGTAAAATGATACTCAAAGTACAACCATATCGAAACTACAATTCATAGTAATTTTTAATTTTCAGTTGTCTTTCAAAACAATCCGAGCTCTAGTTATTACCATCTGATCAATTTTATCTATGAAGTGAGGACAGGGGATAATTCGGAAGATCTTACGATATTTCGGAGGACCTGGCCACACTGGGATGGCTACCGAGAGAGAACGGAGCAGCAGACAGGCTTCACCCATACTGTACTTGCAATAACCGCATGCAGATAATGAATGCTACCACTATGCATGTTATTATTTGTTGTATGTATTATGCGAAATGAACAGGATATCATCGTTGCGCCTGCCAAAACCGCTATGTGGTAATGTTGTAGGAGAAATACTAACCCGCAGCACATATATCAGACAGAGTGAGAGAATTCTTTTGAAATTACTCGCACAATATTGAACCTCAGAGGACAGAACTTTACCGGCCAAAGTTCTAAGCTGAAATGTTTCACATAGCGGTTTTCGCAGACGCAACGACGGTACCCATTATAGCGTATGATACGGCAAGAACATTATTTATAGACAAAGCCGATCTGTATATCGGATGAAAATACAGCATTAGGCCTATAGGCCCCTACATTATTTCCTAGAATAATTTATTTTCTTTGCGTTTACAAACACAGTTTTTGAGACACATGATAAGTACGTATATTTCATGAAAATAGTTTATGTAATTTAACATTTTTGTTCTGCCAGGATGAGCCAAACATGGCTCACTTCGACGGTATTTGAAGGTGTTCAAATCCATCAGCCTCGTGTAGGTAGATTTAATGGCACGTAAAATTTTCTCTGTGGGGGGGGGGGGGGAATTCTGGCACCTCAGCGTCACTGAAAACCATAAAATGTAGTTAGTGGGTCGTAAAATCAATAACATTAATTTTCTTCAAGGAACATGCACAAATTTCCATTTTTTTAATGTTGATGACCATGAAAACAAATTAAAATTCATCATTGGTATGCATCTGTTGCACGAAACATTTGCGATCTGTTAGATTGTATTATATCAGTGGTACTATAGTTTGCATACGGCAAGTCGCAAAGCACGTTTCAGGTTTAGATCAGAGAACCTACTTCTGAACCTAGAATTACAAAATAAACTTCATTAAAGAAAACAGGGTGTTCGAAAAAGTAGGTGGATCCGAACATGTTTAACATACTTGCATTAAGTCGTGTAATTTTGGGAATCTCTTCTGTCGGAAACGAACATAAAACTGACCCATACATACATACATACATACATACATACTGGATAATATAACAGAAATCTTCGACTAGGGCATCCGAAAGCTATTTTTAGGCTTTTTCTCTTCCTCATCATTTCAACGGACCGCAACAGAAGTCAGAACTCCTGGTCTGAGCTCTGTAGACCGAGTGAGTTGGCCGCACGGTTAGGGTCACGTAGCCTTTTATTTCCTTGTGTTACTTGTTTAATGTCGCACTAACACCGATAGTTTTCGGCGACGGAAGGATGGAAAAAGGCTAGGATTGGAACTGTAGCGGCCGCGGCCTTAATGTACAGCCCCAGTATTTGTCTGTGTGAAAACGGGAAACAACGGAAGAACATTTCCAGGGCTGCCGACAGTGAGGTTCAAACCCACCATCCCCCGAATTCAAGCTCACAGCTGCGCGACCCGAACTGCACGGCCAACTCGTTCGGCGGTCGCAGTTACGATAAACCATAGCCGGCATAGATCTTTTTAGTAACATCGCATGAGCCGGTATTGAAATAAAGCTTAAAGAAAGATTTGTATTTAACCTAAATATACACACCACATTGGTGTTAAATCAACAACTAAAACTCTGAGAGAAGGACGTTTAAGTCAAATAACACGCGAAGGTAAAAGTAAATTTAAACAAGTTCCTTTGTACGTCAGAGGTGAATTATAACAATATGACACGAGAAACTGTCACGCCACTCGAGTAAATACAGTATTATCATGATAATCGAGTGCAGCAGACTCATCTGTATATAAATATTAGATTAAGGCCACGATGAAGAAAAGGGGAAGACAAGGTAAGAGCAATGATATCGATTAAAACATACCAGTTGGTAATAAAAATGGAATTAGTCTACCAAGGAGGTCATTAGTTCAAGGATTATGTACTCAACAACCAAGAGAAGGAAATCGCCATCGTCCGTCCGCTACTGGCCACGGTAAAAGACAGTCGTTACCGTTCCTCAGTTGGTCTCACGAGGCTACGTTAACACCGTTCGAATCTCTCGTATAAGCTCCTTAAACTCGTTGCCCTCGAGGGAACGTGATGCTTGCTTTGTAGCCATACTGGTTACCATTGGACAGCGACTGTACAGTTTGTAAGGGGCAAAATTGGAAATCATACAAGGGCTTCGATTTTCTCCTTCAGATATTTCGATGTTCAAGAAATCCCTGTAGATGGTAATGAAATTTTATAGTTTCTGCCTGTAGAACTGAAGGACCGAGGTGTCCAAACATTGAGCGTCTTCCATTCATTTCATCAGTAATTCCGAATTCGGAAGGTTCTTTCCTTCCCATGTTGCGTGATCGAGAGGATCGTACCCGTTTCGTTACTGAGACTAGGACGGAACCCGGGCTCTCCCAGGAATGGAATTAGATGAGATCGAAACGCAATGGAGGGCAGGTAGCAAGCTTATATCACTGTGCTGCTACTACTACTACTACTAATTGATTTTACGTACCACTACCTACTTCTACGGTTTTCGAAGACCCCGAGGAGCTGGAATTTTGTCTCGCAGGAGTTCCTTAACGTGTCAGTAAACCTACCGGCGCGAACCTGATATATTTGAGCACCTTCAAATACTATCGAACTGAGCCAGGATCGAACCTGCCAAGTTAGGATCAGAAGGCCAGCGTCTCAACCTCCACTATCCACTATTTGCAACAAGTTAAACAACCTGAACAAAAGAAACCGGAGTTTAACAACCAGCGCCTTGGCCTCCTTTTGCTTCTCTTACCCTCCGTGGCCGATAGCATTAATCTTCTAAGTAACCTTTCCTTCTCCATTCGCCTCACATGACTCTACCACTACAGTTAGTTTATGCATAACCGGGCGAATTGCCTGTGTGGTTAGGAGCGCGCAGCTGTGAGCTCGCATCCTGGAGATAGTGGGTTCGAACCCCACTGTCGGCAGCCCTGAAGACTGTTTTCCGTGGTTTCCCGCTTTCACACCAGGAAAATGCTGGGGCTGTACCTTAAGGCCACGGCCGCTTCCTTCCCATTCCTAGGCCTTACCTGTCCCATCGTCGCCATAAGACCTATCTGTGTCGGTGCGACGTAAAGCAACTAGCAAAAATAGTTTGTGTACAGATTCATGTAGTGATCGTCCCTCTGCATAGATAAAGTAGAGTGATTGCGGACATATCGAGAATTTGGGCTGAAAATTTTCTTCTCCAAGGGCCTATTAGGCCACCTAACTTACTGTACTGAACTGTATTTGTATCTGTACTTACGATAAGCACAGAACTGGACATACTACTTTGTGAAGATTTTACCCCGTGACTCAGTTCGTGAGGGGTTTCAAAATACGTAACTATATTACTGGACTGTACCCCAGTAAAAGAGTGAACGAGGACTAAGGAAATCTGCAAAATTACCTTCCCTTACGAAGAAAATTACATGTGTGCTCAAAATAACGCAGACGCGATTGTGACAGAGCGCACTCACAATAACTCTACGTAGCATGAATTAATTCACGCATTTTTTTAAAGTGACCTTGTTAAGTCATCTACGTTATGGAGTAGTCTCCACACAAGTTTCAATCAGAGTTCTGTTCCGCGAAATGCTACGACACTCCTTTGTCTTAGCAAACAAGATATTTCTCTCGTGCCAGACCACTGTACATTACCAACTATGGGACTTGGTCGCCCAAGACGACTGCTGCCCAACCCGATGGTTATCGGATATTGGAGTGGCACGTGGTCAGCGTAATAGCATCCTCCTTGGCTTTTGCGACCGCTGCCTTTCGCATCAACTGCTCCTCAGTTGGTTCCAGGAGGCTAAGTTAACCCCGTTCCAGTTCTCAGTCCAGAATTAAAATCCTTGGACTGGCCGAGAATCGATCCCCAGGCCTCCGCATGAGAGGCAAGCACACTACAACCACACAACGCATCTGGCATACATAATCATAGAATTAACTGTACTTGTTAATGACCAATATGAAATATGTCGTACAAAAAGAAAACCATGGCGTAACAGCTACGAAGGACCATGGTCTACCAAGCGACCGCTGCTCAGCCCGAAGGCCTCCATATTATGAGGTGCCGTGTGGTCAGCATGACGAATCTTATGTAATAGAAATATATTTATGTATTGTATGACTGAAGTATCTGTTATCCTTTTGAAGGTATGATTTTACTATCGGTATTACGCAAGCATTTCATGTTACGCACATACGGAAATACTGAGGAGGTGGTATAATGTTATGAGTGCCTGCATGTGAATGGACATTCCACCCCTTATAATCGTAACCTCAATACAGTACTCACTACACACAGCGTATCGATTCTGGGAACCTGATGCAAGGTCGACTTCCGGGAAAATTAAGGTAGTTAATAAAAGCAGATAGTGCCCTGTAACACGAGCTTTAATGGTTTGAATGAGTCACTAGCAGACAAAACGTGAAGTGCTGAGCTAAATTCAGTTAATTGGTGGCAATAAGAGAGAGTAAAGTGGCGCCATTACTTCAGCAAGAAAATACATCGTATGGCGCCAATATTCACGATGCAGTTGTAAAACAATTACGTAATAATGTCAATCAAGTGTAATTTGTACCGAATATTACTTTCTATTCATGTCAGTGGCTCTGGTCATGATGACCGCCCTCCGTAGACTTGAGAAATAGGCTCAAGTTCCAGTTTAATACTTCTCCCATGGATTTTCGCTTCAACTCTGGTACACTTGAGAAATGTTGGATTGGATGGCGACTTCATTCCCATACGTAGAGGCGATTAATGACAAATTATTTACACTAGCATGGTAATAATAATTTCGTGTGGCTATTTCTTGGCGGGTGCAGCCCTTATAAGGCAGACCCTCCGATGGAGGTGGGCGCCATCTGCCATATGTATGTAACTGCGTGTTATTATGGTGGAGGATTGTGTTGTGTGTAGTGTGTGAGTTGCAGGGATGTTGGGGATAGCACAAACACCCAGCCCCCGAGCCATGGAATTAACCAATAAAGGTTAAAATCCCCTACCCGGCCGGGAATCGAACCCGGGACGCTCTGAACCGTAGTCCATTACGCTGACCATTCAGACAACGAGTCGGACACGATAGCATGGTCAGTCTATACCCTAAATGAAGAAAAATTCAAGTGTTAATATCGTTCACTATTGTCCAAACTATGCCGTCGTTATTGGCATCGTGCTTGTTGGTTGACTTGATTTTAGTCTAGCCCCTCGCTCCCCTCGCATTCCAACTTACCAGCTACTGTACCGAACACCTAGCTATTTCTCCATACTTCTCTCAACCCATGTAATACCATTCAGATCCCGCTCGCTTTGATAATGTGGGGAAGAAGCCCAGTTGTAAGATGAGACTAAGAAGCCGCATGACATACATGGAATCCAGTACACAAAGCACGACTTGAAGTATGTTGCAGTGCCGCTCGTTTAGGGGTCAATGCGGAAAGTGTAATCATTAGAGTCCCGGCATTTATGCAGTGTTTTGTAAATTTATTAATTTATTTTTGATCTAATGACCATAAATTCAGCTAGATAACGTACATAACAGGCAAATTCCACACTATACACTAGATATCTTGCTATACAAATTCAAAATGCGTTAGTTTTGAGTCCTTTCCACAAGAAATTTTTCTCACTCGTTTGCTTTGTTTTGTGCAAAATAAGTTGTTGATATACGCTACGAAACACATATTTTAATGTCACTATCTTGTAGGAATTGTGCTAAGTTGTGTAGATGCGCTGGTTTCAGTAGGAGAGTAACAATGGTACACTTGTCGGTAGTGGTGTTCCTAACTTTATGATCTCCGAGCACATCACTTCCCGCGCTACATGATATTTTGTACATTCGATGATTAGATGACTTACAATGAGTCTGCAACACATGCAGGGTCTTTACATATTGTTGAATCCAACACTTAAATTCTGTGGAAGTGACCGGGATAACATCCATGTCCAAGTTTCATTCTGATTATGCTTGTAACACGTCGTGGGCTAAGGTTGATCGTGCTGAACCGTGGTTCAATGGAAATGTTGGGTTGGAGTGCAGGTCTTTGATGTAATTTCGTTGTCCATTTGTCGTAAGCTCCCTGTCGGATGATGAAGTGGAAATCTGTACAAGGTGGACATGGTTTTGAAGTTACTGTTACTTGTGTGGCGAGAAGGTCTATTTTTTCATTGTGCCTTATTCCTGGTGACTATGCGGGTGTCTTGCATTCCTTACTAGTTGTAATGTTTCAAATATGTCTATATGTGACTGTATGTTCAATTATGGGTGTTCCAAACGATGCAGCACGCTATAACAATCTGTCAGAATGAGGATCTTCTTAAATTGTTCAGAGGTATCGTACATAATTTCTGTGTAGATGGCTAGTATTTTCCCTGTGTAGATTAACGTTGGAGAGGAAAGAACGCTGTAAGCCCTTGTAGAAGATATTGTATTAGATTTGCATTTGTGACAAGTCGTACGTCATTTCATTCGAGCGATGTGGTGGCTAAAGAAATGTACTGTTGGGAGATGAGAAGAATACAAGAATGTGGCTGCAAACACGAACTCCCTGTTCTAACCAGACCGATAGACTTTTTTCAGCTACACGAAACATTTACTCACACTTTGCAGAGTTCAGTGTCTCGCCCGATCAGAGATGTGAACATTCAGATAGAAAGTGATTCGTATATTGCTGTGCTACAACTAGTAAGCCTATACTGCATCTCCCAACAACCCATCCTTCTCACAAAACTAGTTTTCCAGTTTGATGGAATTCTTCCCAGTCGACGGGTCACACATATGCCATAGCATTCGCCGTCACTTCCTGCAGCTTCATTAACGAGGTGTTACCCGTAATGTTTTGCTCTCCTACAATTCTTTCAATTCTGGCCCAGGTCAGCTCGAATGCATTGAGTTCACACATGAAAGGGGACAAGCGCAGAATTTTATATCCATGCAATCTAGGTAATTCAACGAACCGGTATTCTTTTCTGGATTTTTGAATTCTTTGATCAGTTTAAAAGCTGAAGTCTTTCATTCCTTAATAAAACCTCACTTTGTTGTCTTCAGTACTGTTGAAATGCCCATTGTCAATTATTGTAACACATGTAAAGGAGATATTAGGAAGGAATTTCTCACACACCCACTTATACAAATTTACCCCATTCATTTGTCCATGGTAGGCCTAATCTCCTGCGTCCTTTCCTGTTTTAAATATCAGCTTTGTGCCATCGACAAACCTACTTTTAGAACCAGCATGGACGAGCATCAGTCTGTTTTAAGCCCCCCTGTTGGTTGTAACCCCTTGAGTACTCTCACTCTGTCAACATTTTAAAAGTACAGTACGTTTTTACGGCGCACCGATACAGATAAGTCTTCTGGCGACGATAGGATAGAATCGGGCTAGGACTGGAAAGAAAGCGACCGTGGCCTGAATTAAGGTACAGCACACATATTTGCTTGGTGTGAAAATGTGAAACCACGAGAAACGATCTTCACGGCTGCCGACAGTGGGGTTCGAGCCAACTATTTCCCGAATGTAAACTGACAGCTACGTGACTCAAACCGCGCAGCCAGTCGTTCGGATGAGTGTTTCCAATAGGCCATATAGCATTCTTTGGCAATAGTTTCGCATTAGGTGTACGGCATACTACAACTCCTACATATATGCAACTCTCCCAACATAACAATACAGCGGACCAGACAACACTTTGCTTTTCTAAGGCCCTGTGATACGACAGCCAGATAAAAGTGCGCTTTAAATTTATGTGGCAGTTTGCACATTTATCTGGAAGTTCGGTGGAAAACGCGTACTATGACTTTCGTTTATGAGCAATCTGGGAGAATATTTTCGAGTTTAGCTATGCCGAAGTTGAAGAGGCAGTTAACGCTCTTATCTGGGACTTCGCCCCTATCGGGGACGCTACTGTAAGAATCAAGATGGCTACACATCAAGATAAATCTTCATCTGCATGATGCTGTACGAAATTAAGTTGTTACAATGTAATCTACGTATATATTTATAAAGTATGTCATGGTTCCTGTCCAGCTATCACCGAATTCTTAAAGATTTCCCAAGCTAGCAAGTTGTTTGTACTGACTATATGAGTTGCACATAAGCAAGTCAATAGCATGGGTAGCCGTGGTCGTTAGGGCAACATCGTACCCTGCTATGCAGTTCTTCATGGGTTCGAGTCCCTATGATTTAACATTTCTTTACCTTCTAAATGTTAGTCGGTAGGGTACTAGAGGTGATAGTACACATTTCCCAATCATTAGAATGCGTATCAAAAACGTGGGTTCTATTCCAAATCTATCCGCGGCGCACATATGGAGTAAAGATATACGACGTTGTTCATGGTGATTCGTCCGTCGAATGAGGATGTTAAGGAGGTTATATTTCTTTGACTTCATAACAACTTGCTACTAAGTATTTACACTAAAGTGAGATAAATGCTTGTCAATTACTATTCTCACATTGTATTGAAAAGAAAGAAATTAACTACTTATTGTATGAGCAAACAATAAATTGAATTAATAATAGCATTAATGATCCTACGCTGCATCAGTGGCATTAATTGTTCTTTCTTTCTTTCTTTCTTTCTTTCTTTCTTAATCTGTTTACCCTCCAGGGTCGGTTTTTCCCTCTACAGCCTCAAGGGCAGCGTCCTGGAGCTTCAGACTCTGGGTCGGGGGATACAACTGGGGAGGATGACCCGTACCTCGCCCAGGCTGCCTCACCTGCTATGCTGAACAGGGCCCTTGTGAAGGGATGTGAAGATTGGAAAGGACAGGCAAGGAAGACGGAAGGAAGCGGCCGTGGCCTTAATAGGTACCATCCCGGCATTTGCCTGGAGGAAAAGTGGGAAAACACGGAAAACCATTTCGAGGATGGCTGAAGTAGGAATCGAACCCACCTCTACTCAGTTGACTTCCCGAGGCTGAGTGGACCCTGTTCCAGCCCTCATATCACTTTTCAAATTTCGTGGCAGAGCCAGGAATCGAACCCGGGCCTCCGGGGGTGGCAGCTAATCACACTAACCACTACACGACAGAGGCGGACGGCATTAATTACGATTATAAACTTTACTTTCGCCGTAACGCGCATCCTCGTAAATAGTAATAGACAAAAAGATACATAACCCGAATCTTAACTTTTGCGTCCAGGTTACATTTTCTCAGTATTTTTATTTTCTATAACGGTTTCAGTTTCGTTACATCGTTAATTAATTTTAACATTTCCTCGTATGTGTGGATTTCAGACCTAATTCTGTTTTTGACATGAACTTCCACATTACAGCTTAATAAGAGTCTGATATTGGATTTTAGTAATACAATTTCAAAAGGAATAGCGCTCAACAAACGAAAACACCAGGAAACACGTATACTATCGCGTTAAATTTCACTATATCTTCAGTAACCTTATTACCAACCCAATAAAAATGTTACTACATCTTCCGCATTACAATACCGTCGTTAAATTCCGTTGGCAGTACGCAAGAAAATATTTAACTTCTAGTTTGCAAAACTGCAGCCTACGTATCTGGCTGTTTACCTGGCAGTCGTAGTACAGGCCCTAAAGTTTGCGGAACTGGCAGTCAATGAAGTGATAGTCATTTGTGCACACAGGAAGTTAGAAACTGGACACTAATATTGTTTACAAAAATAAATTGTCTGTCCTTCCTGACATTATCGGGCATGTCCTGACGCAGGGTTTCATTTTATACTACAAAGTTGTATGTCGATCCTTGTGTGGACTACTTCATTTTCTGCGCAACGTTTTCTTGAATCTCTCTAATACACCCAACAGCGGCTGTTTTTTTTTTTTTGCTGCACAATACGTCATGCGATGACAGAAATATTATAGCTGTTTGTGGTTCTCAGTAATCCATTTGTATGTGATCCATTTATTTCTTCCGTGATAACATTACGTCCTTATGTATGAAGGAATGTACCGGCTAGGTCTAATAAAACTGACCCGGGAATTATTTGCAATAGGACTTACGTGGGACTGACCCTAGTTAGTGAACATCACAGAAGATGCTGGAAATGGCCTCATCTGATGAAATGAAAGAAGGATCCAAAAGCACTGACTTCACTTCATTCAGAAACCACTCAACAAGCGAAGGTTTATCTGAACTCTTTAAGGCACGCGCAACAGTAAATTTGTAAGGATACAGATACAGGTCCTTTTTGATAATGTTACGACACGACAAAATCTTAATTCCCAATTGCACAGATAAACGGCGGTGATATTTCTTCGGACTTCGTTCCACACTCGAGCAATGTTTTCTGGTGTTCGAACTCCTTTCAGATAGTTACGGTTTTTATTCGCTTCAGAGCCCGTTTCACGCCATTCTGCCACTAAGTTTTGCATTGCAGACTTTGCTGGAGGTTCTGTCAAAACATTTCCAGTCGTAAACTTTTGCGCGAACAGCTCCGCATGAGTCTTCCAACAATCGTGCTTCGCATAACTGGACAATGAACACGCGCTCTTTCATCGTGAGCACCATTTTGTATTGCATTCGACTTGTCACTAGACACGTCTGCTCCTCTCTCTCACTCAGTCAGACATAATGACACAACGACGTACACGGGACAGGGCATGCGAGAGATGCGCACACGCAAACATGTGACAGCAACACGTTGGTGCATCAAAATCACGGTTTCCAGCATTTCGTATGGTGGGCAGTTCCTGTTCATTAACAAAGGTCAATTCCGCCTCGGTCTTATAAATATTTCCCGGGCCAATTTTAGTTTGCCCTCTCCCCTCCCCCCCTCCTATAGTTCTGTAATTTCTCCTGCTCCCTTTCAGCACATTGATGAGCTATAGACCCATTATAATAAATCAGGCTTTCATTGCCGGCGTCCCGATTATATTAGTTTTCGGGGCTCGTTACTCGTTGATTAGCTTGATTTCCAGGTGAAACCTTCGGAGAGAG
Organism: Anabrus simplex; assembly: GCF_040414725.1. Lineage (NCBI taxonomy): Eukaryota > Metazoa > Arthropoda > Insecta > Orthoptera > Tettigoniidae > Anabrus > Anabrus simplex. Next base: position 152,734,369 of record NC_090266.1, read on the forward strand.
ATGTCCTAGACAATGCTGGGCGCAGTATCCGGTGAAACCAATTGGACGACTACTTGCAGGCCAGAAAATGTTCTTCTATTATCTTGTTCCACGGACCTACTCCGCTGGCGTAGCAGGAGGACAGGTGATACTCCCACGTGGCGCGTCCCAGGTGGCGGATAGGGGAGACCTAACCGGCTTGCCGGCGGACTTGAGCGAAATAAAATAGCTCTCGCGGACCAAACACACAACCCCTGTGGGTGGGGGACGCAGACGTAGAATACACCCACGGTATCCACTGCCTGTCGTAAGAGGCAATTTAAAGGGGCGACCAAGGCATGATCAAATTAGAACCATGAGACTACTTTTAATTAGTACCATCACGCGGGGAACACCATGGGTCGCCTGTACTTGCGAAAAGTACCACTATGTTAGGTACACATTCGGTTTGTGATTAGTAGCAACAGAGTGTGAATCAGGATGGGTTTTACAGTACCCGTGATTAGTACCACTACATGTGGAACACCACGGGCTTAAGTTGCCTGTAATTAGTACCACAGTATGAGACACCGTGGGTTTGCGTTGACTATAATTAGTACCCACTATATGAAGAACACCACGGGATAGTAAGAGTCCCTGTGATTAGTACACCTATGTGAGGAACACCATACGTTTCCGTTGCCTTTAAGTGGCGCCGCAATGTGAGAAACACCATAGATCTGCGTTACATGTGCGTATTTAATTACCTGTGAGTAGTACCATAATGTGTGGAATACCGCGAGTGTACGCTATCTTTGATTAATATCGCAACATGCCAAATACCATGGTTCCACTTTACTAGCGATAAGTACCATTATGAGGGGCCGATGACCTGGATTTTGGTGCCCTTTAGACGACAAGCATCATCGGTTCAGGATTGTGCTTTAGAAGCAGTCCCTTGGTGAGTAGTACTATTGTTTTAAGATACCTTCTGGAAATGTGGGCATTGCGGGTCGGATCCACTGATTGTTCTAAATTCATATTCATCCATTCATTCTTCGTCATCACGTTTTGAATTCTGGTCAGTGGATGATTTTTGGACTTTTAAATTGATGTTAAGTTTCGTCTCATTTCGTACCATTCGTGGCCGTGGATGTTGGGCCCCTTTAAACAAAAGCATCATCATCATCAGTATTATCTTGTGGACCTGGTATTTTGGGGAGAGCCGAGGTTCGTATTACAGTGCTGATATGCAGGATTTCATTCGTAATATTAGTATTGGAATTGGATTTACTTAGCCTTATGAGAACACGTGAGATGTTTAATGACTTCGAATCCTAATGTCGGTGCCGGGTTGAGTGGCTCAGACGGTTGAGGCGCTGGCCTTCTGACACCAACGTGGCAGGTTCGATCCTGGCTCAGTCCGGTGGTATTTGAAGGTGCTCAAATACGTCAGCCTCGTGTCGGTAGATTTACTGGTACGTAAAGAACTCCTGCGGGACAAAATTCCGACACCTCGGCGTCTCCGAAAACCGTAATAGAGTAGTTAGTGGGACGTAAAGCAAATAACATTATTATTAACCTAATGTCAGCCATCTTAGAAGTGATTTTCCATGGTTTCCTCGTACAACTCTAGCTGAAAGTCGAGGTGCAGGCTACGTCCATACCTAGCTTCTTCTACTTGCTAATACTCGCACCATTACAGCCACTGGTTATCAGAGTTCATGAGCACTTAGTAAGTTCATGGAGTTGTTAAGTACTCGTAAACACTGCTACGGTCAGCTCCCTTACGTTGCCGTGAAATCGAATGTAGGAGCATTAGAATTCTGACACGATACCTAATTTTTTCAGAGCTTTTTTACAAGCAGACATGAACAGCAAAGTGACATTAATCTTACAGTTAATTGAAGAAGATGCCTTTGAGGGTCTACGGTAGAATATTGCACACTAAATTTAACACTCTTTTGGTCGAGGTTCCACGTAGAAGTGGTCCTATGGTTACGATCACGATAGCAAGTCACTTAAAAACCACAAGCCTGCTTAATTTTTCTGTACGTACTGTACAAGGGACATTGAAGAAAAAATGGAATACACGCCAAAATTAATCCATCGTGTTTTAAAAATGTATTTAAATATTCGCAGACGAGCTGTGGATTTCTCATTTTTAGAACCCACGGACACCTCGTAGGACCGACTAATTACCTGCTGGACAGACCCAGGTTAAAATATATATCTTCTTATTCTTCTTTGGGTCGTCACTTGATTTCGATTTGGCCCAGTTCTACGAATGTAGACTGACCTTCCTGATACTAACCTCATTGGACAGATTGCGTTTTTCTGTGGTGGCTGGTAGTGTGGTCTCTTATATAGACGAAGAGAAATGTTTTATGACTAACGGAAACGCCCAGTTGTGGAGCCAGAGAAACTAACCATACGCTGTTAAAATCCTCGGCCCGGTCGGGAATCGAACCCAGGGCTCTCTGAAAGGAAGGCCGGTACGTTGACCCGTTCAGCCAAGGAGCTGGACCGGGTTAAATCTATCAACACATCGAAAAGAATGTATATACAAAATTGCCATTAAATATTTGTCAACATTTACAATAAGTTATTTTGTGCATTTTACTTCTAATGTTTTTCTGAAAACTGAAGTAGTTCCCGATGTTTCCTCTCTAAGATAGAAAGTACTAAGACATATCCGTCTGCCTACCTCACTGAAATATGTACCGACTGACCCTACAAGCCATTGTTTGATACTACGCTTCACAGCGACTAGCAGTATAAGGAATATTGTTACTAGCATAACTCAGACTTCAGCCACTTTCGTACTGTCAGAGGATGAGACAGATCCATCTAATTAACAACTTTGTCCTATTCCACACCGAAGTCATATCCGTACAGGTCATGAAGGCCCTTCGAGTAGTTTTAATTTTTAATATCGTGTGGCTATTTCTAGCCTGGTGCAACTTGTAAGGCAGACCCCCCTATGAGTGTCATCTGCCGCGTGTGCGACACTGCGTAGTGTAGGATAGTGTTGTATTAGTTGCAGGGATGTTGGAGGTGGTACAAACATCCTGTCCCCGAGCCAAGGAAATCGAATCAGGGGCCTTCTCAACCGAAGAACACTACACTGACCGTTCAGCCATGGACGTGGATCTCGGAGGATTGAAAAAAGTGGCCAACTGAAGGAAACGTAACTCAGGTCACTAACGAAGAGCTTACCGATGATCAGATCATTACCACTGTTCTTCAGGCTGATGTTAATGAAGACGACGACAATTCAGATAAAGAAGGAAACAAAAGAAAAAAGAATAGTCATACTGCGGCCGAGGAAATGTTTGAGGTCAGGCTGAAATCCGTTGAAAAGTATCCAGGGGCAACACCCAAGGACGTATTGAGGGTAAAGAAACGCAAAAATAGGGGCGCGCAGCTGTGAGCTTGCATCCGGGAGATAGTGGGTTCGAGCCCCACTGTCAACAGCCCTGAAGATGGTTTTCCGTGGTTTCCCATTATCACACCAGGCAAATGCTGGGGCGTACCTTAATTAAGGCCACGGCCGCTTCCTTCCAACTCCTAGCCCTTTCCTATCCCATCGTCTCATAAGACCTATGTGTGTCGGTGCGATGTAAAGATACTTGAAAAAAGAAACAAAAATCAATTTGAAATAAAAGAACATCACGGATTCATTCAAGTGAATTCATTTCTGCAAAGTAAGTTTAGGCACTTGGATAGGTTTTAATATTTTATCAGCCAGGCTGAGTGGCTCGGGCGGTTGAGGAGCTGGTCCTCTGACTCCCAACTTGGCAGGTTGGATCCTGGCTCAGTCCGGTGGTATTTGTAGGTGTTCAAATACGTCAGCCTCGTGTCGATAGATTTACTCGCACGTAAAAGAACTAGGACGGGACTAATTTCCGGCACCTCAGCGTCCCCGAAAACCGAAAATGTAGTTAGTGGGACGTAAAAACAAATAACATTAATTAATATTTTATCAAGCGTGGTGATAACCATAGGCTTACAGAACTGTTTTTTCGTTTCTTTCAGCATACGAAAGATAAATTTTATTTCAGTCGTAGCGTTATGTAAAGTTCTGTTTTTACATTTCTTTCTGCGTTATGATGAAGATGGTATAATTTGTTCCTCGGATTATCCGATATTCCTTTTTATGAACCGACCTTGTTCCGGTTCCGTAAGTGATGAATATGGGAGAGTTTACAATACATTGCTTGCAACTTAAGGTTTTGAACGCGAGGGGAATTATGGCACCCGTCAGTTAGTGAACGAATGATCAAGTTAGTGTATGTGAAGAAAGGTGAGCTTATGAATATAAACCACATTCAAGCGAAATATTGAGTACATAATGGATGTTGTCGATCCCATGGAAGTCCGCAGACTCCTCGAACAACGGTTCTAGTTTTGTCGCAGCTACGTTACTCGACGAAAACATAAACCTCATTTAAATAAAATATTTCTTATTCGTACTTCCTCTCCGGAGAATAATCCCAAATCGCATTTGACTGTGGAAGAATAATACTCTACTTCTTTTCACATGGATATTACCCCAGGTTATTTTTTTCCAGTGATTTAATGCAACTTGCGATTCAGTCTTTTAGTTTATTAAACCTTTCATAGCCCTTCAGTAGTGCTTTAAATTCACTAATATCCAGTCAAACATGTTCAAATGTTATTTTTGATATTGTTCTTATTCCGTTTATGACTTCTTGTCATTATTTCTGAGTCAATCAACAAGCACCCTTTTGTGCTCTTCGGGTAGAGGTATTTCTGTCTTCTGGAGTTTGATGCCATGTAAGACCTAGGTTAGCTGTTCACCAATCTTCTAAATTTGTCTGTCATTAATTTCTCTGTTGGTGATACCGATTTGCCGCTGATCTTTTTGCATTCCTGGAACCACCTCGGACTTGTCTTAGATTTAATGAAACACCATATTCTTTCTAATCGATCATCTGTCATCGTGAAGATGTGTCCGCAGGATTGAATTGTGCGATGCGTCTGCTGCCGGTTCGAGCCTTGGCATATCATGGATGATTGTGTTGTCTCCATTTCAGATCATCTCATCCTTTACTCCTTAGTTTCTTTCGTCGCTTATTAAGTACATGCAAATAATGAGTCAAAAGTGAGTTTGAGTTTAGTCGGTGATGGGAAAAGTGCAAGAAAAATTGAGAGGAATTACACTAACCTGAGAGATATTTTACTCAGTTTCAATCACAAATTACCTTTTCAACAAGTGATCGGTAAAGGTTCAATTACAATTACAGTCCAACCTTGATACCTCGAACCTCCATTACCCGAATTTTCTTTATCTCAAAGCAAATTAAATTTCACGGGCCGTTTGTCCTATTCTTCCCGTGTATTTATTTCTCTATTACTCGAAATTCGGTCACACGAATTTCTCTATTTCTCGAAGCAAACGTTTCCTCCCTTGAAGCAAAACATACTCTGTAAGTCGAATCTTGTGCAACTTTAACTGTGCAATACGGCATTTGTGGTTTATGAGGAACAGTTAACAAGTCAAGAAGGGGTTACAGTGGCGCTGGGAGCTAATATGACGGGAACCGAAAAAATAAAACTTCTCGTGATCAGAAAATCGACGAAGCCTCGCTATTTCTTGGGTGTGTGAATTAACGGTAACGTACGAAAGCAACCCCCGAAGTCGTGGATGACAAGCTCCATTTACGAATCTCGGCTGCGTTGTATTGACGAGAAGTTTCAACGTGAAGGGAGGAAAGGTTGACAGTAAAAAAAAACAGAAGAGACTAATGCCGCCTCTGTGGTATAGTGGTTAGCGTGATTAGCTGCCACCCGCGGAGGCCCGGGTTCGATTCCCGGCTCTGCCACGAAATTTGAAAAGTGGTATGAGGGCTGGAACGGGGTCAACTCAGCCTCGGGAGGTCAATTGAGTAGAGGTGGGTTCGATTCCCACCTCAGCCATCCTGGAAGTGGTTTTCCGTGGTTTCCCACTTCTCCTCCAGGCGAATGCCGGGATGGTACCTAACATAAGGCCACGGCCGCTTCCTTGCCTATCCCTTCCAATCTTCCCATCCCTCCACAAGGCCCCTCTTCATCATAGCAGGTGAGGCCGCCTGGGAGAGGTACTGGTCATTCTCCCCAGTTGTATCCCCGACCAAGAGTCTGAAGCACCAGGACACTGCCCTTGAGGCGGTAGAGGTGGGATCCCTCGCTGTGTCCGAGGGAAAAACCGAACTTGGAGGGTAAACAGATACAGATGATGATGATGATGATGATGACTAATGGATTTTTTCCAAAGGTGTTAACGGAGGGATGTTTCACGTTTCACTACTGTATGTACTATATCCTGTCTTCTGAAGAGTTACTATAATAAGAGTTATAATTAAAGTGATGCCGTAAAATAGAGTAGGGGCTGCCTGGCAGAGGCGGTAAAGGCGTGCTCGGCTCGCCCGGAAGGACGTGGGTTCGAATCCCCGTCAGGAAGTCGTAAAATTTAAGAAACGAGATTTCCACTTCCGGAGGTGCATATGGCCCTGAGATTCACTCAGCCTACACGAAAAATAATTATTAGGTTAATTCCTGGGGGCAAAAACGGCCGGGCGTAGAGCTAACCACTTTTCCCCATCACGTGCCGAGGTTAACAATGGTGGAAGCCTTTACCTTCCACTCCTCCAAGGACCTTCATGGCCTGTACGGAGGTGACTTTGCTTTGCTTTTTCGTAAAATGGAGTTCGTTTGTATACTTTTAAATTCTGTTGAAAATAATGTATTCAGTATAAGCCCGTAGATACACATAATTCAATTATGCTATACATACTCAAAAAACCGTATTCTCGATCTCTCGAAATTTCGATAACTCGAAATAAAATTTAGCTCCCGATGTGATTCGAGATATCGAGATTCCACTGTACTTCACAGAAGGCCAGTTTTCTTGCATGAGAAATGATACAAAAGCTTGCATAGGAAAAGATGATGTACTTTCCCTTTAGTTTACAGACATTAAGGGGGGACCAACACCTTTGACCGACCAAAAATGCGATTTTCAATTCTTTTTCGTTTACAATTGAACTTGTTTGTTACTATTCTCCAATACTTTCGGAGGTATGACCAAAAAACGTGAAGCCCCGTCACCCAAGCAAGTCCTTTATCGGTATGTTTGTTGCTCGTTTCTTGTAAGTTTTGTTTTTCAGAACAGTTTCCCTGGTAACTCTGAATATTTTAAAGATATTAAGAAATTTTGCATGCTTGTATATTTCATAGAGAAGTACCGGTACTATAATTATTTGTTAATCATTGGTTAAGTTTAAAAAATATATTTTGAAATGAAAATTAATGAAAAATTGACTACTTGAAAATAACTTCATGAAAAAATATTTATACTTGACGGACGTCACTGATTCTAGTACATGCTGTTGCTATAACATTACTAATCATGATAAAAAAGGAATAATTGAAAAATATTAATTTGTTTGGAAATTATCAGGGAAACGGCAAAATAGTAGCCATGGTATACCGCCATTTTGAATAATTATATGTAATGAATAATAATAATAATAATAATAATAATAATAATAATAATAATAATTGCTTATGGCCTCCGGGGAGGCCTGGTGCAGGTCTTTTTCTAGTAGACGGCCTATTAGGCGACATGCATGTATTTGAAGATGAGGGCCCTACCTAGGATGATTTCTAATGTTGAATACGCCACACGCACACCCAGCCCCCGAGCCATTGGAATTAACGAATTAAGGTTAAAATCCCCGACTCGGCCTGGAATCGAACCCACGACCCTCTGAATCGAAGGCCAGTACGCTGACCATTCAGCAACGAGTCGGACATGTAATGAATGACATAGGTTTATATGATTTCTAACTATGTAGGCATATTACTAAGGAACAGCGTGTTTCCAGTGCTGCGGAAAAATAGTTTAATACATCCCATTTTTCTGTGTTCAAAGGTTTAGGTTCCCACTTAACTGTCTATCGTAGCTGAATGAGACTCGCATGATACGTAGGAACTTCAAAATGATTTTCCCATAATTTTTATTTTAGTAACTTCTAGCATGTCCGCCTCTGTGGTGTAGTGGTTAGCGTGATTAGCTGCCACCCCCGGAGGCCCGGGTTCGATTCCCGGCTCTGCCACGAAATTTGGAAAGTGGTATGAGGGCTGGAACAGTGTCCACTCAGCCTCGGGAGGTCAACTGAGTAGAGGTGGGTTCGATTCCCACCTCAGCCATCCTGGAAGTGGTTTTCCGTGGTTTCCCACTTCTCCTCCAGGCGAATGCCGGGATGGTACCTAACATAAGGCCACGGCCGCTTCCTTCCCTCTTCCTTGCCTATCCCTTCCAATCATCCCATCCCTCCACAAGGCCCCTGTTCAGCATAGCAGGTGAGGCCGCCTGGGCGAGGTACTGGTCATTCTCCCCAGTTGTATCCCCGACCAAGAGTCTGAAGCTCCAGGACACTGCCCTTGAGGCGGTAGAGGTGGGATCCCTCGCTGTGTCCGAGGGAAAAGCCGACCCTGGAGGGTAAGCAGATGATGATGATGATGATGATGATGAACTTCTAGCATTTCAAATAATTTGTCATTTACTTTAAAAATTGGCTGTCAAAATTCACATTACTAAACCTAAGTTCATATTTGCATTTGTTGAAAAGCCTCGACAGGGTCTCTTGAAGGAAGGAATAGGTTATTATTTCCCGTAGTAGTAATTTCGTGGATTGCTACGTGGGGTTCGAAGACTTCCGTTAAAACATGAATTCATCGAAGTAGAAAATGCGAAACATTTGTAACTTGTGTTAAATCAAATCATGCAGTGCGTGTCAACGAAAGCAGAAGTATATTTTGTTCATACTTTTATCTTGGAAATGTTGCATTTTCTAGATAAAATAGAAGTCCAGGAATTTCGACACTGCGATCCAAGAATAAACCTACTTTAAACTATTTGTATCCAAGTAAACTCGGAAGAATAGGAACGCATTATATGCCTCCAGCAATACAGATCGATAGGGAGGGAAAGTTTAGCTTCATGAATAATCTAACGTAGTACAGTTGCGCCACTAGTCCATTATCATGCATCAGCAACATTCGTAATTAACCCCCAATCGGTTTGTGTTCCACTTACCTCTTTTAGCCTGCAGATCCATCTATCTGTGTGAATGCGAAATAGCTGGAGCAACAGGTGAGGAAGGGCCAAAAAGCAACAGGCGCCAAGATTTCTGCAAGGTTTAAGTCGGCACAAGAATAATACTGTTTTCTCTTTGCTGAAAATGTTCAATGTTTCCCGTCATTTTGAAAACTATTGTCATATGTACTACTACAAATACCTATTAGGTAGAACGAAAACATAAAATTAATCACATAGATTGCTTTGATAAATGACTTGAAACTGAAATGAAAGATATAAAAGTACGTGGAGAAAAAATAAATAAAACAAGTTTGGCAAGCGCCTGGAAAAGGGAGTTACATGCCAGTTATTTGAACAATCCATACGGTTCTCTTTCTACTTATTTCAGCCTGCATTGATCATTCTCATACTTAATTCAAATGCCGGGGCTGTACCTTAATTAAGGCCACGGCCGCTTCCTTCCAATTCCTAGGCCATTCCTATCCCATCGTCGCCATAAGACATATCTGTGTCGGTGCGACGTAAAGCAAAATAGCATACTAAATACGAAAATTAACCCTGTGTTGAGTAAGAAGTCCAAATTAGTAAATTAAATGAAGTGCAATGTACAGGAATTGTCAGCGATGCTAGGTCGATGTAAGCAAACTCAGGTTTACTTTCCTGCTGCAGTGGGCGGGGTTGCCAGAAACAGCGTCAAGTTTTCCTCGTTTAGTGATGGACACGTTATTCTGTAACTAGCATGACTCCGTGGCTTTCAGAAGTCAACAGAGGCGGAATTGTTGGTATATGGGTGGACAAATCGGACATGAAATACCATGCAAACTGGTAACCGTCTGGAGATGGAAAGAAGCCTGGCAAGCAGCCTTACGCGACTATCGGAAGGCAACTAAAGGGAAATAACCACCCCTAAACAAGACACCGCAGTTGTTCATGCAGTTGAGGAAAATCTTCTCCAAACGTGAGGGATTTGGATTTCCTCACCCTGAAAATAATGTTTGCGGAAATTAATGTTAACGTATACCATATATGCCGGTCCCGTGGTGTAGGGGTAGCGTGCCTGCCTGTTACTTGGAGGCCCTGGGTTCGATTTCCGGCGTGGTCAGGGATGTTTACCTGGATCTGAGGGCTGGTTCGAAGTCCACTCAGCCTGCGTGATTAGAATTGAGGAGCTAACTAACGGTGAGATAGCGGCCCTGGTCTAGCAAGCCAAGAATAACGGCCGAGAGGATTCGTTGTGCTGACCACACGACACGTCTAATCTGCAGGCCTTCGGGTTGAGCAGCGGTCGCTTGGTAGTCCAAGGCTCTTCAGGGCTGTAGTGCCATGGGGTTATATGCCATACATACAGTATACCAAGCGGCTCGCGTGCGCTATACTTTCTACTTACAATTGTCCCGCATGCACTAGTGATGCATGGGATGCCTAACCACTTGTTTTTGAAGGAGTGCTACAACGTGCTGTATTGTGGATGTTGTGAATCAAATAGAAGTCATTTTACTGCACACGTTCCATAACAGGGTGCATTTGTAAATACTCCAAAGGTGCAGAAAAGAAAATTTTATAACTTATTTATACACGTGTAGACATTCCACTCTATAAAATAGTTTTTTGTAAGAAACAAAAACTAATACTGTTCGGCGAAATACGTGTGAAAAAGGCAGACGTCTGTTTGGAGCTTCAGCTGCATTCTCACCAGATTCTCCACATGTTATTAAAATGATGTCTGTGTATTCGTCGTCGCTGAACCACTAGCCATTGTCGATTTGCAGACAGCAAATGTAGTGCTGCTGTACACTAGTACATACACCAGCCTAATACTTTGTGCTCGTAAACGAGGTTTACTAATCCAAGGGACTTGCGTTAGACGGGTAGCGCTGAGGAACATGCTGCGAGCGACTCTCCGGTTGTTATCTCGTCATATTCTTATGTATCCTGCCTGTTGGCAGTAGTTCCCCTGTGAAAATCAGTTAGTAGACATCTCATTCTTCATTTGTGCATGCGGGACATATATAAGTAGAATGTATGGTGCTCGCGAGCCGCCTGGTATATCATATATCGGTAATAATGAATTGTTTTATTTCGTTTACGGTAGTTTAAAAAATACCGGGCGAGTTGGCCTTGCAGTTAGGGGAGCGCAGCTGTGAGCTCGCATCCGGGAGATAGTGGGTTCGAATCCCACTGTCGGGAGCCCTGAAGATGGTTTTCCGTGGTTCCCCATTTTCATACCAGGCAAATGCTGGGGCTGTACCTTAATTAAGGCCACGGCCGCTTCCTTCCCATTCCTAGACCTTTTCTGTCCCATCGTAGCCATAAGACGTATCCGTGTCGGTGCGACGTAAAACAAATAACAAAAAAAGGTTTAATATTATTTATTTTTTGATGATATAATTTGAAACTCTTGCACACTAAAAGCAATATTTAAAATGCGTTTTTCTCTGCCTTCTGAGGTAAGATACAAATGTATCTTTATTCTAAAGATGTTCTCTAGTTAATTAAAGGTTACCGAGCTCGATAGCTGCAGTCGCTTAAGTGCGGCCAGTATCCAGTAATCGGGAGATAGTGGGTTCGAGTCCCACTGTCGGCAGCCCTGAAGATGGTTTTCCGTGGTTTCCCATTTTCACACCAGGCAAATGCCGGGGCTGTACCTTAATTAAGGCCACGGCCGCTTCCTTCCAATTCCCAGGCCTTTCCTATCCCATCGTCGCCATAAGACCTATCTGTGTCGGTGCGCCGTAAATCAAAAAAAAAATTAAAGGTTGAAGTTAGTACAACGTCTTTCATACAACTTACGCACTATAAAAGTCGCATAAACGTACGAAACATATTACAGGGCAATAATTTATAAATTATTCTGCATTGTTTAAAGGAATTGTACGTATCGTGCCTTTAATGATTAACTAATTTCCAAATCCTAAACCTCGAAATAACCTGTCCGCCAGTTTGCTTAAACCATCAATGTAAGACATGGCAACGCAACTGTTTCCCTTCAGATCCACGCAATGGGAAGGACGAACCGAGCTCTTGCTTCGTTTTACATCGACGTGCCATCGCTGAGGATACCTGTATATTTACTTTTCTTAATCCTAGTAACGTACAGCGGAGCGTGGTTAGCTCAGTGTCATCGCTGCTTGCATCTCGCCCAGAAGGCTGAGGTTTGAATCTCGGTCTTTCCTGGGCTGAGATTTTCGTTTCAGGAAGGGCATCCGGTCAAAACCAAAAAGAGCCTGGGTGGCTTCAGGAAACCCGTAAATGACTGGGATAAGCTGTAGAAAGTTACTCGTGAGTAGAGTGACCAGATAAAATTAGAAAACAAGAGAGGACAAAACTATGCCGGGAAGAAGAGGAAACAAAAATCCACCATTAAGAGTCTGAAGTTACGTATTCTAATTTTCACGTACATAAACAAAATTTATCAATTTTCGTATTATACAGTAAATTCTTACAAAATTTAAACAATGAAACTAATTTATTTGCCTTGGTGATGCCTTTCTGAAGATTTTTGCCTTTAGGAATTTTGGTGTGTCGAACATATACTTACAAATAAATACACATCTGGGGTCCGGGTGGATTACTTAATAAACCCGGACCCCATTAACAGAACTTTAACAGATTCTACTTTCAAACGGTTCCTATTATCAGTCCACTGTGCTGAGATCAATGAAAGTAGTCTTCGCACATTTGCATTGTGCCCTTGTAGAGAAAAAAAGTATTCTGCCAGTTTTAATAGCTCTGAGCTACTATCAAGTGACTTACGTTAACTGAAATACTGTCTTGTGAAATTCATGGTCATTACTACTCTCATTAAGGAATCGCTGGAGATTGCACAACTGATCGAAGTATTTTACATAATCAGTTTGAAAGGGTTTAGACTTATCTTGCAAATATGTGATATATTCTTCAACATCACAATAATCAATATCACTTTTCAGCAGCAACCATTTAAACCAGGCTTCATTCAAATCCCGGATGTGTCCTGTCGCTTGTCACGTTGTCTGTTGTCACACTTTAACATAGCAAGTGTTCTGACCGTGTATTGCTGAGAGAGAAGCATGCAATATACAGACTGGTAAATAGCGTCTATTACCACAATACAATGCATGCATAGAATAATCGCATGTAATGTATATACATAATCACATTTCGATATATCGATACGATATCGATGATGCCATCACGTGATGAAGAATACTTGTAAAAACGAATTAGTAAAACAGATTACCCCAAAATAAACAGATTCAATAAAAATGGAGGATATTTCGGGTTTATTAAGTAATCCACCCGGATCCCAGACAGTGGTCTAAAAAGGAGTACGTACATACATACCTTATCATTATAGACTGTTAAGCCTTTCAGCGTTCAGTCTGCAAGCCTCTGTGAATTTACTAAACGAAGCCACAATCCTCGATTTGCAACTAGTGTTGTGGCCTCATTTAGTTCTATACCTCTTATCTTTAAATCGTTAGAAACTGAGTCTAACCGTCGTCGTCTTGGTCTACCTCTACTTCTCTTACCCTCCATAACAGAGTCCACTATCCTCCTAGGTAACCTATCCTCCTCCACTCGCCTAACATGACCCCACCACCGAAGCCGGTTTATGCGTACAGCTTCATCCATTGAGTTCATTCCTAACTTAGCCTTTATCTCCTTATTCCGAGTACCATCCTACCATTGTTCCCACCTGTTTCTACCAGCAATCATTCTTGCTACATTTATGTCTGTAACTTCTAACTGATGTATAAGATTTATTTATTTCGCTCCCGTAAAGCAAAGTTGGTCTGAAAACAGACCGATGTAAAGATAATTTCGTCTGGGAGCTGACTTCCTTCTTACAGAATACTGTTGATCGCAACTGCGACCTCACTGTATTAGCTTTACGACACCTTGATTCAATCTCACTTATTATATTACCATCCTGGGAGAACACACAACCTAAATACTTGAAATTATCGACCTGTTCTAGCTTTGTATCACCAATCTGACATTCAATTCTGTTTAATTTCTTACCTACTGACATCAATTTAGTCTTCGAGAGGCTAATTTTCATACCATACTCATTGCACCTATTTTCAAGTTCCAAGATATTAGACTGCAGGCTTTCGGCACAATCTGCCATTAAGACCAAGTCGTCAGCATAGGCCAGACTGCTTATTACATTTCCACCTAACTGAATCCTTCCCTGCCATTTTATACATTTCAGCAGATGATCCATGTAAACTACGAACAGCAAAGGCGAAATATTACAGCCTTGTCTAACCCCTGTAAGTACCCTGAACCAAGAACGCATTCTACCATCAATTCTCACTGAAGCCCAATTGTCAACATAAATGCCTTTGATTGATTTTAACAATCTAACTTTAATTCTGTAGTCCCCCACTATAGCGAACATCTTTTCCCTCGGTACCCTGTCATATGCTTTCTCTAGATCTACGAAACATAAACACAACTGCCTATTCCTCTCGTAACATTTTTCAATTACCTGGCGCATACTGAAAATCTGATCCTGACAGCCTCTCTATGGTCTGAAAACCCCATTGATTTTCATCCAACTTCCTCTCAACGACTGATCGCACCCTCCCTTCCAAGATGCCAGTGAATACTTTGCCTGGTATACTAATCAATGAGATACCTCGATATTTGTTGCAATCCCTCCTCTTCCCTTGCTTATAGATAAGTGCAATGACTGCTTTTGTCCAATCTGAAGGTACCTTACCAACACTCCATTCTAATCTTACTACTCTATGGAGCCATTTCATCCCTGCCTTCCCACTATACTAAACCATTTCAGGTCTAATTTCATCTAATCCTGCTGCTTTATGACAACGGAGTTTATTTACCATCCTTTCCACTTCCTCAAGCGTAATTTCACCAACATCATTTTCTTCCTCCCCATGAGCTTGGTTGTTGGCAACACCACCAGGATGATTTCCTTTTACATTGAGAAGATGTTCAAAATATTCCCTCCACCTCTCCAGTGATTCCCTGGGATCTATTATGAGTTCACCTGAATTACTCAAAACACTGTTCATTTCCTTTTCCACTCCCTTCCTAAGATTCTTTATTACTGTCCAGAAAGGTTTCCCTGCTGCTTAACGTAGCCTTTCCAGGTTATTACCAAAATCTTCCCACGACTTCTTTTTGGATTCAACAACTATTTGTTTCGCTCTGTTTCTTTCATCTACGTACAAATCCCTGCCTGCCTCGGCCCTTGTTTAGAACCATTTCTTATAAGCCTTCTTTTTAAGTTTACAAGCTGCTCTCACTTCATCATTCCACCAAGATGTTCGCCTTTCCCCATCTTTACACACAGTTGTTCCTAGGCATTCCCTTGCTGTTTCTACTACAGAATCCCTGTATGCCACCCATTCTCTTTCTATATCCTGAGCCTGTTCACTGTCCACTGTTCGAAACTTCTCACTAATCATATCCATGTACGTCTGTCTAATTTCCTCGTCCTGGAGATTTTCTACCCTTATTCGTTTGCAGACAGATTTCACTTTCTCTACCCTAGGCCTAGAGATACTTAGTTCACTACAGATCAGATAGTAGTCTGGATCATCGAAAAATCCCCGGAAAACGTCCGGATAAAAGAGAACGTCTGGTCACCCTACTCCTGAGTAACATACCATATTGTCGACATGATAATACGCTTTTGGGGCTTTTGCCGTGTCAAGAAAACAAAGAGAATTTCTTTACGTTTCGCAGAGAACTTTGCCTTAGTTTCGGCAGACTGGAAAACTTCAAGGTTATATTTTTCCTAAGACCAAACTGAGAAGAAAATGGCTTTCACTTTAATAAATCGTTGTTGATAACAGGAATTATTGTTGTTGTCAAATATCAGAGTAGATTTATGAGGAATTCAATAGACATCAAGTGTTTTGATCACGTCCGTGAAAGACTCGTTTGTAATGCACAGTCCATATTATAGGTAAATAAGCAGCGTTACTAGGCATCATAAAAGACGATATACACAAAGCTAGGAGACATTTGAATTGCCAAGATGCAGAGAGTCTTAAGTCCACAAAAAATGAAAATTGAGATACGACCAATATTTCCTCCTTCACATCATTTAGCATTGATTAACACTAGAGTACAGCTTCAAAATGCCTTCTACAATATGTTACTTATTTTGTGGGATAAAAATCATGGACAGCTGCAGAGACCCTTATGTCCAATCACTAAATAGAGATGCAAGTACCATTATGTCCACATCCATAAGCCTCTATATACTAGTGGAAATGCAGCAAACGCCATTATGTCCACGAAAGTTATTTTTGCTCCGGTTCTTGAAATTAATGACCAGATCAATAGAAAGCAAATAAAAAATAAATAATAGCAGATACTACATACATAAATGAAGAACAATAATACAACCAAATTCGGTAATATTGTCAGCTTCGCTACACTGATTGTCAGCTGTAATGCGGCATTTTCAACTAAAGCCTAGCAAACGGATAATAATTGCAAGATCACGTACGGGAAACATTATTGAGCGTGGAGAAGTTATTTACAATACAGATTAAGTTAAGATTAAGATTAAGTTAGAAAGAAAATGGACGATCTGAAATGCCTACTTGAAATATACATCACAGAAAACTGGAAAAATTCAGAAGACCCGAATTTTTTTAAGTATACACTGACTAGACAGGATGAACAGTTTGGTGGACACAGTTCCACATCTAGAAGAAGATGTAGATGATGACTTAATAGACATTCCTGTAGGAGATGAAGTAATGGCCATTTAAAACAATTGGATTATTACTGTAGTACTTTTAATGTATAATTTTTCTTTGGCTATTGAAATGACTCAATATATTTTTCATCTTCTGTTCATTATTTAAGACAATGTTTGAGCCATAATTTTTTACAGCCTAAAGAGTGACAACTAGATCAGCTGAAACTTGACAGTTTAAATTAATGTAAAGAACCTGCTGCCCTTTCTGACCAATTTTTAAGTTAATATTTTGTGAATTTTTTTTCTGTCACGCAATAAGGAAATGTAAACAGTGTAAAACAAATGGAAATAAAATTTATTAATTAAATGATTTTTCAGTTTTCTTCCTTACTCCATTCCACCTAAGTTTATGTTCCCATTACTGTAGCATATGTCATTAATTACATTAAGCTGTTTACTGTTGCAAATACCCTCATGTACAGTGTTGCCAACCAATAAATCTTTCCTCCGCTAAATTTTAGCTGAAAATCCACTAAATTCCGCTAAATTTCGAACTGGAGCAAAATAGCATATACCAGCTGTTTTAATAAAAGAGATTATCCAACACCCACCAGTTTCAGAATAGGAGTTCATCATCTCCTCCCCGCACTATATGCTCTGAAGCAGATGTGCTGGGTTGAGGTCCTGTGGTTTCATATGAAGGCACATGGTACTGTTCTTTCAAAATATATGCTGGCAATTCACAGCGGCAAAACACATACGAAAATTTTCAAATCTATTTTGAAAGTTATTTTCACTTTCATTACTGTTTTCATTGTTTTTGATAAGTGCAGAAAGAAATAATTTCAAGCAATTTCGCATTTACATTGCCCTGCCAATAGATGCACCGTCCGTGGTTGGGATCACTCGGAAGCTCAACCAACTAGTCTTTTAAAGTTCAGTTATTTAACCACTCTTTACGAAATATCTGACTGTACCTTTCAACCTTTTCTTCCGACATATTGACGTACCAAAAAGAACCTGATTTCAAAAGAAACACGTTGTCAAACACGACACTACCCGGTTCATCAAGAGTGCAGTAACGATTGCAACAAATTCTGACTGAGGCTGTGGGCTAGAGCTGGTCTAGAAAACGAGTGGTAGTATGAAGCATAAGTTCAATACAACGGCATTAACTAGACTATGATCTCGTCGTCATAAGACCTATCTGTGTCGGTGCGACGTAAAGCAAATAGCATAATAATAATAATAATAATAATCTATGATACCGTAATAAGTTCTATATTATTTTTTCTCTTGGTGATGGAAGGTGATATTGTTACCGCTGAAAATCGCTAAAAGAAGTTTGAAAATCCATCAAAAAATCCGCTGTCCGCTAAATGGAAAATTTATCCGCTGTTCCATTTTAAAATCCGCCAAATTCGGCGGAAAATCCGCTGAGTTGACAACACTGCTTATGTACAATGTAATGCAGCAAAATGCCTTATGCATAAAATAAACACTTATATATCTAGAGAATCATAGAAATTTCATTTCTCTCGCACATGAATTTAAAATCTTTTTTCCTTCTAATTTTATGCTGAAAGAATTGATGATGATGATGATGATGCTTGGTGTTTTAAGGGGCCTAACATCGATGGTCATCGGCCCCTACTGAAAGAATTGTGATCCTACCTCTTGCACATTAAAAATTATACGTTTTTCTTTGTTTGTGAATTTTTTAAATAATGCACTTAAGGCTCTTTGCATCTTGGCAACTCATTTCTGTATAAATGTAGCAATAAAAGTAAGCCTACAACTGATCCACTTTACGCGCCAGCGCCACAGCGCTAAAGAGCTCTAGTTAAGTACTCGATGTTAAATTTCTACATCATATGAAAAATGTGGAGTCTTGGCGACTTAATTACACCGTCGTGAAAATGAAGCTGTGAAAGTTTAGCTGAGCCAGGCAGGAGGTCAATGATACCGCCCGACTCTCAAGTATACGGCTAACTACTGTGGAGCACGGGGCTGCAGAACAAAGAACCTAAGTTAAACGTGCATTGTCCTAGTGTGTCGGAAGACGAAGCAACATATACGCTTAGTACCTCGTGACAGAAAGCACTTCTCGAGAACTGGAAAGTAATTTGATGGATAAAACGGAGAGAGGGAGGCAGGCTAACTGTTCAAGTTAAGTGTTATCCAGGCAGCGAGTAAATGAATTTGATATAGCGGTAGGTACGAGTCTCATCCTCCTCCTCCTCCTCCTCCTCCTCCTGCTCAGCAGCAATACCTGAAACCATTTTTTCTGGCTTTTGATTTGAACTTTCAACTGGTTTCTCCACCTCCACCTCATTATTCTTCTTCTGCACAAATCGAACGTACTTAATAAGGTCTTACAAGAAAATATTACGTAATGTCGGTTGTTCATTCTGTGACTGCTTCTGTATAGTTGCATTTTAGAGGCTTCAAACTTTGCGTTCATCTGTTCACAGGGTTTCCAGACCACCCGGTTTCCTAGCCCACAGGGAGTCGTCAAAACATTTTTTAGATACCGTGGTCAGTTATATGCTTAAAGCCAAATTGTGGATGAATTTTGTGATTTATGTAACAGTTTGTGAAGGACACTAATCATGTTACCAGTGGTGTATAACTAGGAACATGCAAGACGACTTCCAAAAATATACCTTGATCTCAAATTTAATAAGTTTACCAGAGACCGTTCAACACTATATTATTATTATTATTATTATTATTATTATTATTATTATTATTATTATTATTATTATTAACAAATGCATTACACAGTTGGGGAAATATCTTGGTGGCAATGCCTGCTTACAGTGGTATACCAACAAAATTACAACATTAAAGCAATCAATTTGATGATAACCCAGAAAAAGAAGAATAAGAACAACAAAATATATCTTAACGTTATATATACCACAAGGGCCACGTACCTTAAGATTTACATAACATTTACAGGATTTTGAAGTATTTTCTGGAAGTATTGTAAATTTTTGGGAAAAGGCTCTAAGACTTTCTGCAGGTCCATTGCAGTTATGAATATTATTAACTTCGTAGCATTGGTATTGCTCCCAAATAAAGCACGGTCACTTACTGGAAATAATTATCCCGGAAGTTATAATTATTGGTTCATAATGCCGTTTACTAGTCTGTTTTTATTATTTGCTCATCCTTTCTTCTGTAGTGATGGTAGTGGAGTAATGATGTAGAAATGATCGGAATTAACTGAAGAATGGTAGCGCGCGAGTGTTCTCAGTTACACTGTCTACACTTCACTAGATGCGCTTCTCACGCAGGAGAGCCCATGTGTTTGTCGCGAGACTAGTTTATTTGTGTTTTACTATATAAACAAAGACTTCTGTCCCAGTCTGAGATCATATGGATTATATGTGGTGGAAGAGGATATGAGGTATGAATTTTTCTCAAACATAAAGACCATTTCGTACGCTTTCGGACGTTTGTACATTACATAGGCCTTGCACTGAAAAGTGATCAGTTTTTGATACAGGTCTCTCAGATATAAGCATTTCTTAATGCCAGCTGACTGCATTGGGATAGGATCCCGCAATCTTTCGGATAAGAAGTGAGCGACATACCATCTACTCTGTTCAGCCAATCGAGATGTCTCTTTTGCTATTTGCTTTACGTCGCACAGACACAGATATGTCTTATGGCGACGATGGGATAGGAAAGGCCTAGGAATTGGAAGGAACCGGCCGTGGCCTTAATTAAGGTACAGCCCCGGCATTTGTCTTCTGTGAAAATGGGAAACCACGGAAAACCATCTTCAGGGCTGCCGACAGTGGGGCTCGAACCCACTGTTTCCCGATTACTGGATACTGGCCGCACTTAAGCGACTGCAGCTATCGATTGCGGTGAGATGTCTTTGAAACTGCTTGATAGTGTTTTTGACATTTTCAGAATATCAAGGAGCAGTGGGTTCATCTCTTTGTTTCGATAATTCGTACTCGTGTTAATTCAAACGTTTAGAATTTTGCAATGTTTATATTTACCGTTATGTCGTTGATTCCTCTTTATTTTAATAGTGATTTTTTATAAGTAAAAAGAAGTGAACTGTTGTCCTCCTCCAGATACAGTGCAGTTCTTTTCAGGCACCCCCCCCCCCAAAAATCAGGTGAACTGCATGTAGCATTTTTACTACGTACCAGTACTGCTGCCATTCGTAAATATTTGGCACTACCGGGAATTGAACCCGGGGCTCCGAGTACAGCAGTTATAACCGTTACGCTACGGAGGCCGACGTTTGTTGAGTGGTTCAGCTATTATGATTGATGTCTTTAGTAGTATGTGATCTTTCTGTTACAAAGAGATAGGTTTGAACAAAGCATTTTACTGGACTGAGTCTTTGCATAACATACACTTGAAGTCTCTGAACCCCGGAATCGAAATAATTCATTAGATAAAGGTTGAAATGAGGATTAAGGTGGACATATAATTTATACGTCCGCCTCTGTGGTGCAGTGCGTAGTGGTTAGTGTGATTAGCTGCCACCGCCGGAGGCTCGGGCTCGATTCCCGGCTCTGCCACGAAATTTGAAAAGTGGCACGAGGGCTGGAACAAGGGGTACAGTCAGCCTCGAGAGGTTATCTGAGTAGAGCGGGTTTCGATTCCCACCTCAGCAGCCATTCTCGAAGCGGTTTTCCATGGTTTCCACTTCTCCTCTAGGAAAACGCCGGGATGTTACCTAAGTTAAGGCCACAGCCCCTTCCTTCCCTCGTCCTTGTCTATCCCTTCCTTTCTTCCCCCCCCCCACAAGGCCACTGCTCAGCATAGCAGGTGAGGCCGCCTAGGCGAAGTACTGGTCCTCCTAACCAAATGTATGCCCCGACCCAAAGCCTCACGCTTCCAGGACACTGTCTTTGAGGCGGTAGAGCCTCTCTGAGTTCGAGGGGAAAAGCCAACCCTGGAGGGTAAACAGATTAAGAAAGAAAGAAATAATGATGTATAAGCATCAAGTTTGGTATTCAAAGATGATTCACGAGTGACAATGTAATATAATCAAGTTTTACTTAATTGCAGATGTATTGACTATTTTGATTGTACAATTTAAATACGAGTAACTTACAGTATACAGCATAGCATTGAAGATGTTACGAAATATATTAAATAATAGTTTCTACAGTGAAAACGTGTTGGTTTTTAAAAACGATGTAGGCCTACATAGTTAACTGAATTAAACCATTAGCATAAATTTAGTTGTAATTTGATATTTTTGGAAATACATTTTTGTAGTATTAACAGTAATACTTGTCTGTTTTGGTTTCAATTTATAAATAATGATGCAAGTTGTCTAGTATCATGTCGAAACTGATTGCAATTTATCACTTTTTATTTGTAAGGTAGACAGAAAGATACTTTTTGTGTGCCGATCCAGTATTATACAGTAATTAACTATAGGCCTAGTAAGCTCATTCTAAAGAGAAGTCTAACCGTACTGATGTTCTACTCTGTGTTGGGGAAGTATTCTTCACCACCAGGTTTTGAACCGACTAACCTTGCGTCTAGACACACGGTCGGATGACGTAACGTTCTCTGGGAAAGGGGAGGGGCTCTGTTGAGGGGCAGAGCATGTGCAAGGTGTCGTTATCGGATATGTAGCTTCATTCTAACTAGTAACAGAACAGACTAGAAGTTATCCTTAGCTGGCAGATTGCCTTCATTTTAGATTGTTTTGTTTTGATTTCTGAAAGCTGTTAGCATGGTATCTTACGTACTGATCGCAGCAGAATTGATTAAACCATTATATTCTCTATACTGTGACTCCATTCTTCACCTAAGAAACGGCGGAACTATAGCGATATAACTCCCTGCATAATATCTATTCAGATTTTAATTATTTTCGACGTGAAATCCATTACCTGTTGCCAGCAATAATTACGCATTTACAGTATATGAAAGCCTCGTAGTGAAACAAGCCACATCATGAAGCACTAAGCCATGCTTAAAGCATATTTTCTGTAAGTACAGTAAACTACCGTACATTCGGGCAACACATACATGAAAATTCGGAAAATATGGATAGTCCCATTCGGTGAATTCATGGAATAGCTAGATTTTCTCTGTAGGGTTGATGATTCCTCCTTCCACACTCTGGTTGAACCACTGTACGAGTATGACATCAACTCCTCATATGTAGACCTTTCAAAACTTTTACGTTTTGGAGGTCCACCACTATTACTGTTCCGCACAAAAAATCCCAGGCTTTCCTTTTTCTTAAAATTGCGGGCAGTTTGTACTCGCATTACACGATCTGCCGCCATCTTAGCAGTTGGCTCTTCTGGAATTTTTCTTTTTCTCTCTCACAACATTTGCTATGTTGGTAAAACTTATTTCTATTATGTTTTTCTGCCATGACTAGAACATGTCACACAGAAGGATTAACAACAAATACTATCAATTTTCTCAGAGACATAATAATGGATACGGTGCGCGTTTCTTTGCTGTTAAAAGAGCTACATTTCTTAACACCTCAGCCTACTTCTAAAGCATAAAAAAGAAGATAAACTACAGTACATCTATTTTTTATTTTTCATTTTTTAAAGTTTGCACGAATAACTCTCAGCATAGCAGAGGATGATATGGAGCATCACCGCAGTGAAAGTAGCAGCGGATAGATTTCCCGGAGTAAACCTTTCTTATAAACTGGACGGCGATTAGCAATAATGCCCCAAGCACCAAAATCAGAAACAGAGTTATTGATGTTTCTCTAAACCCTATCATCAGAAATTCTGTGTAACGACGATCATTTCTAAAAGTGTTAAAACCGGGCGAGTTGGCCGTGCGCGTAGAGGCGTGCGGCTGTGAGCTTGCATCCGGGAGATAGTAGGTTCGAATCCCACTATCGGCAGCCCTGAAGATGGTTTCCCGTGGTTTCCCATTTTCACACCAGGCAAATGCTGGGGCTGTACCTTAATTAAGGCCACGGCCGATTCCTTCCAACTCCTAGGCCTTTCCTATCCCATCGTCGCCATAAGACCTGTCTGTGTCGGTGCGACGTAAAAGCCCCTAGCAAAAAAAAAAGTGTTAAAAAATTGGGTGATGATGCACACTTCAATAATAACTTTGTATCCACAAATATTAAAGCCTTACGCCATAGTGCGTTAAAAATTACATTTAGACCATTGTTGCATATTTAGGAAACTAGTATCCTGGATTTATCAACAGTGAATCACCCCACTAAGTTTTGGATTTTTTTAGGCTGGTAGTGCGCAGGCATTTAAAATGAAATATATTATTCATATTATCGGTTTGATATCCTGAGGCCAATTATAAGGAAATATGTGCCATTTCAGAAGTCCATTGACCTATATTTCACACTTCACCTCTTTTTGACGGTCGCTGTTGTCTTCTTAGAACGTGCCATCGGTTATTTTCCTTTAAAATCATCATGAAACCCCTCATTTGACTTCATTTACGTATTAGATTGCATTATCCTACTGTCCGCCACTGTGGTGTAGTGGTTAGTGTGGTTATCTGCCTCCCCTAGAGGCCCGGGTTCGATTCCCGACTCCGACACGAAATTCGAAAAGTGGTATGAGGGCTGGAATGGGGTCCACTCAGCCTCGGGAGGTCATTTGAGTAGAGGGGGAGGGGTGTCGTTTCCCCCTTCATTAAATGCCAGGATGGTACCTGACTTCCGCCCGCTCAAGGCCCCTGTTGAGCATAGCAGGCGAGGTACTGGTCCTCCTCCCCAATTCCATCCCTCGACCCAAAAGTCTCACGCTCTAGGACTTGAGCCGGTAGAGGTGGGATCCCTTGCTGATTCCGAGGGAAAAACCAACCCTGGAGGGTAAACTGAGTAAGAAAGAAATAAAGCAGATTGCATTACTTATTAATCCATTCAACTGAATGTGTCATAATTTTTTTTTTTTTTTTTTGCAAGCATTACTGAAATTTGCATTTTTTTAAAACAGGTGGATCTTAAGAATAAGGTATATTATTGCTTCAACTTAATGACATTTGTAAAAAATATGGCCATAGAATTGAGGTATACTTCTTTATCAAAGCATAATTTAATCAAAGCATAATGTTAAATTATGCTATGTTGCTAGATTTTCAACCCATTTATTACATATTAGAAACATTAAAATGTTAGGCTGATTCTCCACGAGCAGGTAAAACGCCGCTGTTCGCCCGCCTGAACTCTCAAACTTTTTGCCTATTCTACACGAGCGGTTGAACTGACGCCTGTAAACAGCGCCAAAAACGCCGGCGACACGCGCAGCCATTCTCCACCAGCGATAAACCCGCCTTACTGTAATGATGGATGTCGTACAAATAGGTTGTGTTGTAGGAGCTGTTAAACTACAGTTATTAGCAATATTAAAAAGTAAACCTGGTAAGAAAAGACGTTGGTGGACTCACCCTGCGTTATCGAATCGGCTCACCACTGGACAATTTCATTTAAAGTTGTGCGAACACAGGAACTATCCGGAAATGTTTTTCCAATATTATAGAATGTCATTTGCTTCATTCGATGAGCTTTTTGAACTTATTAAGTTGTGTATTACTAAACTAGTGAAGTGGTAGTTTAGGAGAAGTCCTGAAAATTAATTTCAAATATTTATATTTTTAGTGGTCTTATCAATAAATATTATATAAATCAAGTTATATAGAATTAAATTTCCGATCATTTATGTCTCTTACATGTTTACCGTACCGGCTATGACAACAGAGACATTCATGAATTTATATTTTTGTAGCTTAAGTCCATATCAACGCCGAACCAGGAGAAAATGGGTTAACAGAATATGATGAAAATCGGTACATAGAGTCGGGGAATAAGAAACTACAGTCTAAGCTATAAACAATTTTATTCACCCTGGATGAAACTGTAGTTTAGGAAAAGGCACCAAAAATGTATTTTTAAATAGGCCTACCTACAATAAGTTATTGGTCCTATCGAAAAGTACTGCATAACAAAAGTTAGAGATAATGCAATTTCCGATCATTTATGTTTTATTGCCAAAGACCATAGCCGTGTTGAAACACCGGATCCCGTGAGATCTCCGAAGTTAAGCAACATTGGGCGTGGTCAAGCTTGGGATGGGTTGCCACACGCTGTTGGTGGGGGTAAGGGAATGGAGGAGCGGAAAAGAACTGGCCACTCCACCGCACGTAAACTCCGGCTCAGGCACACCTCTGCAGAGGTTCGGACCTGCCTTCGAGCAGTACACAACCTTACCTTTATGTTTTATTCAGTTTCACCACACCGACTATGATAAGAGTGGTATTTCAGAGTCGGAAGGAAACTAAATGTGAAGGCCTACTATATCGAAAGCGCATAACATTCATCAACAATAACATTATATTGACCATTGTTTGTTGTGATGTTCTTTGTCTCTTATGCTGCCGCGTAACTCCAATATATGGGATTACTGCTGCGTACAGAGTATAACAGCCTGACTGAATATTGACGGGAAATAGCTGGGGAGTTAGAAAACGTTCATCTTTAGCATTCCATTCCTCTGGTTCATACATTTCCTCATACTGCTAGTACGTAACACATTGGTTCATCATAGTATTCCAGCTATTCGATCCCTACTCTGACGCGCTGTTTTGAATGAGCAGTGCGCACACTTAAGGCAGAGGCTCACTTAGTGGTGGTAGTAGTAGTAGTAGTAGTAGTAGTAGTAGTGTGGCCTGGTCTAGAATTATAATTTAGGTCTACTCCAAATTATAGTACCACAATTCACTAAATAAATCAAAATTCAACCCTAAAAAGAGCCGTTTCTTAAGAAAAGTTTCTTCCCCTTCACTTTTATTAAATCTATATTCATTTTATTCCAAAATTAGACGTGAAGAGGGGCTTTCTCCTCTGGTTTTGAGGAAGAATTTGCCTCCTAGTCAGATAGTTTCTTCCCCCGCCAGTGTAGTGAATTGAGATTTTCCGATTCATTGTGTATTGCTAGGAAACAGAGTAGTAGTTTTTGCCCTGGGACTCTCCACTATTCGACCCTGCCCCCCCCCCTCCCCCCGAAAAAAGACGAAGAGTGTTCACGGATCACGATTGTCTGCGGCTTGGTCACTCCAGCTATGAAAATTTGGATTGTTAGATCGCAAGCGTAGTACTGTTCATTAAAAGTGAGAAAATGCGTGGTTTTTCATTTGATCGAGTATTTCATATTAAAAGATTGCTTTTAATCGTGTCATTCCTACTGACATCATTGTAATGATCTATGTTCATTTCAGTTGGGAAAATGACTAACACAGTCTTTCTGAGGATGTAAAAAAGGCAGGTGGAGATTGAGTGTCTGCCATTATAATGCTCCCCAACTTGATTTTGACTGATGGTAGGTAAGCGGGCCTATCGTTACAATGGATATTCCTTAATACAGTCTTCATATTAGAAAAGACGTTCGGTGACTTCCCCGTCGCGTTTCTAGGGTAACGTTAGGAGCTATGGAACTTAATCCAATCTTGCTCACAACATGTACACTACCCAACCTAGAATTCTGTATACAATGTAGAATTCCGTAGCGAAGCACGGGTACATCAGCTAGTAAAGAATATACTACACTTCAGGCAGTTCCTATCGTGCGACAGAGGCGGGCGAACTGCTCACTGCCGCCTCGTGGAGTATGATTCGCTGTTCTACCGCTAGCGGGATTGACGCCTCTGCTGGCGTTAGACCCGCCTGCCCGCTCATGGACGCGTCCACCCGCGGCGTGCAAACCGCCCGTGTAGACAGCTCTACAAATACCCCATAGTTCTGTTCCGCAAGCGGGTTTGTAGCGGGCGAACAGCGGCGTTTTACCTGCTCGTGGAGAACCAGCCTTAGTGTGTTTTCTGACGTGCCATAGAAGTCGTGTTCGCGTATCACCTAGTGGCACGTGTGTCATAGGTTCGTCATCCGTGCACTACGGCATTAAACCCTTCGATGGCGTCCACGATTTGGTCATCAGCGATAAGAGAATCATGAAAGTGCTTGGCATCTCTCGGAATAAAATGCAGCATTGCTGTTATAACGTTAAGCTTGGATTTAAAAATCGCTTTTCCTCGAGCCAAAGCGGTTCAAAGATTCCACTAAAGTATGAGCTTGAAGGCCATCCCCGCTGTTTCTTCTTGAGGGCCACAGTGACAGAAGCTTCATTATGGTTTGTTTTATGTACAACTTCCGTAGATCCATTTTCAACATAATTTCACGAATATACAGTCAGTTAGTTTTGTGTCCCGTAGTGTCAGCCTCACGGTTAACAATGCAGATCTCCATTTTGGAACATTCAACAAAATAACTGGTCTGCATTAGTGCTACAACAAACGGATTTTTACGCCCTACAGATTCTCGTAACATTTATGTAGTCTTCTAGCCGGTGCATGCTTTCTTGGCTTTTCCACCCCTGTTCCGACATCGATTTAATCGTAATCATTTGGTAAATATGTATGTCCTGGAATTAATCTTTATGTTGTTCTCAATGTACTTCGTGTGGAACGAACCAACTTCTTGGGCACCGCGACCTGCGGTGCCTTCGACCTAAACAAAGCAAAATCATTTTCCACTTGTTCCAAAATGAACTCCATAGTTGTTTACACCCATAACTGTAGTTTATAGAATGCAATACTTGTCGGGATCCTTGGCAATGGCAAGGTCTTCTCAATATCAGACATACCGGCTTCATGTTCTTCAATTATTATTTTTTACTCTGTTCATGTCTTGCGTTATTCTTGCTTGAGTATCACGTACTAGCTTTGAACGAGCCTGATTTTCAAATTTAATGCTTCTCTGTGTATTTGATCATTTTCTTACTACATTTTTGCTTGGAGTAAATCGCAGTGATTACGAGCATCCTTTTTCATATCTTTTCATTTGATGTTGGAATAGTTGTATAACATATCCTAATACTTGGGCATGCTGTCGAGGTTGCTAACGTCTAGATTCTTATTTTTCATATACAACTCCTAGAGTTACGTGGCTTTCAAAAAATCCGTGCCTTTTTCATTTCAAAGTAGTGCAGTTTGCATCTTGGAATCTTATTTATTTGGTATATTACTTCATGCACCCTTTCATCATCAGTCTTTTATGACTACCTTCACAATCTCGATTACCAAAAATCTTACCAGAACGTGCCTTTTGTAGTGCTGTGTTTATTCCTTGGGGAAAAAATCAAAAACGTATGCATAAAAGTATCACGACAAACCTCAGCCTGTGTACACCCTTGCGAATTTTCTCTTATTTGTATATTTATTTATTTTCCGTTTAGTGGGCGCCTGTTTCAGCATGAAAGTAACTAAGTCCTAGCCCCGTAGTATTACAGCTCATTATGCTCGTTGAATACTATACGTCGTGTTTCTTCATTCACAGTATCTCGACATTATATCGGACATTTGCAGACACATAAACTGACAGCTTCTTGAGGTGCGAACCAACGTCTTGGGCACCGCGACTTTATTAGTGAAGGGATCTTAGTTCCTGTCTCTCTTCATCTTGTGATTTTTGCATTTTGGTCAGGACATTTTCTTTCTTGACTCTTGCTTTGTCGTTCCACTTCGTGAATAGGAAAATCTCCTGCTGCAACTGTCTCATTATCCTGCCAAAAATACTTTTTTTGGTAGTGGCTTTACGTCGCACCGACACAGATAGGTCTTATGGCCTTAATTGAGGTACAGCCCCAGCATTTGCCTGGTGTGAAAATGGAAAACCACGGAAAACCATCTTCAGGGCTGCCGATAGTGGGATTCGAACCTACTATCTCCCGGATGCAAGCTCACAGCCGCGCGCCTCTACGCGCACGGCCAACTCGCCCGGTAAAAAAATAATTTTAAAAATACAGATTATTTGTCTAAAACCGGATTATTGTTATAAAGGCCGACCTAGACAAGATTTGACCGAGCAAGTGGCCGTGCTGTTTTGGGTTGTTAAGTAGCTGTCGGCTTGTATTCGGGAGATAGTGGGTTCGAACCCCACTATCGGCAGCCCTGAAGATGGATTACCGTGGTTTCCCATTTAAACACCAGGCAAATGCGTAGGCTGTACCTTAATTGAGACCACGATCGCTTCTTTCCCATTCCTAGCCGTTTCCTATCCCATCGTCGCCATAAAACCTATCTGTGTCGATGCGACGTAAAAAAACTGTAAAAAAACGTAAGACAAGATTTAATTGGCTAACTTTCATTAAACTGCCAATGACAACGAGCCCATTAAACGTTCACTTTAGGTGTGTATGTTTAACAGATATGAGCATGGACTTATTTAAATAACATTTCATATGTCACAGTTGTGTGCCAAATTATATCTTTAAAAAACCTGTAAGTTACAACATAACCCTCAAACTTTCAGCAATGGAATACATTTATATTTTTAATAGGATATGTCAAGATTACTTTTGTGTTCATTATTTACCTCATCACAAACTTCCATTTCATGTCTCCTTTCTCCTGAAACTGCATTTATTTCCAGTTCCGTAATTTATTTCGTTTGTTATTAAGCCAACATTCATGTAACCTAGAGACAACAAACTCCCTGAGCTGTCACTTTTGTTATTTGGATCACTATTGCAAAACAGATGGCGCTTGTTTTTAACTTCCGCTGGTCAATAGCACATTGCAGCTGTCGTATGGATCATTTATTGCTGAACTACAAATAAGGTACAAAAACAATGCACCACTAATATTTTCCTTGCTATTTGCAAGTATAAATATTTTACTAGTTGTTTATAACATCACGCTAACACATCGAAGGTTTTTGGCAGCGCAGGGATAGGAAACTGATAGGATTGGGAAGGTAGCGGCCGTGGCCTTAAGGCACAGCCCCAGCATTTGTCTGGTGTGAAAATGGGACACCACGGAAAACAATCTCAGGGCTGCTGATAGTGGGATTCGAACCCATCATCTCCCTAATGCAAGCTCACAGCTATGCGACCCAAACCGCATGACCAACTTGTCTGGTTGTTCTTGATAAATTTATTTTATAATTTCTAATAATTTTGCTGTATTTCTACATTTTTTCGAGTTTTTGCACATGATTTGGGACTTTTTTTTTCAAATTTTGGCATTATTTTTAATGTGTTAATGAGACAATATAAACTGTAATCAATAAGTGTGTCTTTTAATTTTGTACTAATACATGATTTCTTAAAGACACATTTTGCTCTTTAACAAAACTCCGATCACGCAGGACACATGTTATGGATGATTCAAAAACTATTTTTACCCCTTTTGGCCCCCTTTATTTCTTCCAGTCTTTCAGGCATGTTTCGAATGAGCATCGCAATGTTCTCTTGTGGTATTCATTCGCAGTCATCATTCCCATATAGGAGTCATTGGCAAGTAGTATTGAAAGTGACGTACCTCGAAGACAGGGAAGTTAGATAATATCGTTTACAGAAAGTACTGCATGTGAAGTTTCTGTCGTTCAGGCTAAATCATTTTTCGATATAGACGCTTATGCCATTCAGACTGCAAGCGACTGTGTATAAAATAGTCATATCTCTAATTCCTTAGTTGTAGTTAACACTGTGACCTCGACGTTCTTTAACATCAATCACATGTAGAATCACACTATCATCTTCTAGGTACCAAACTCTGTTGTGCAGTCGGTTAGTAATTGTCCCTCCATTCTCAAGATACCGGGTTCGATCCTAGCTGAGGTCGATGACATATGAGGTTACATTGCTTAAATGTCGTTGGCTTCTGGCACTTTAAAAAACCAATTTCCCATATATTGGCGTGTTGTAATTGAAGGGACGTTAATAATAATAATAATAATAATAATAATAATAATAATAATAATAATTGCATGATCATCTTTGTCTCCTGCGATATCGCAGAGTTCATTTTTACCTTGATAACCTATCATCTTTTCGCCTCGCCTGACCGCGCCAATGTAGCCTGTTGACACGAACAGCTTTATGCGACATGTTTAGGTAGTATGCATTAAAACAGGCTAACGCTTGTGTGCGTAGACTCGCTACCTTCAGGGAAGTAATCATGATACTATCAGTATTTGGGCTCTCAGTGCCATATTAACTTATTCATTTTCTCGAAGTCGTATTCTACTTGGCACAGAGTGCATAAATCAAGTTTATGACTTCAAAATTACTGTTATTCAGAAGGTGAAGGGTCTTTTATTGCTTTAGCAGTCTAGCAGCACTTAATTTCGTTCAGACAATCTTCATTTCATGATCTCGGAACTTCAGCAACTCACTTGGCCGCAGATAATAAATTAGAAACTATTAAAACAATAATAAGTTTATCTATCTATCTATCTATCTATCTATCTATCTATCTATCTATCTATCCATCCATCTCGTGTACTACTTAGCATTGTTAAGACTACACATTCTATACTCAATATAGCTGGATGAAAACCATGCATTTAAGAGAGCTTAAATGAGAGAAACCCGTGCGTAGATTTACAGGCACATTATAGGACTTGTTCTGAATTCTGGTAATCATTCGTCTCATCAGATCAATAATAGCAAAAGGGGCATTTAACACAGAACGTGTCCGACTCGTTGGCTGAATGGTCAGCGTACTGGCCTTCGGTTCAGAGGGTCCCGGGTTCGATTCCCGGCCGGATCGGGGATTTTAACCATCATTGGTTAATTCCAATGGCTCGGGGGTTGGGTGTTTGTGCTGTCCCCAACATTCCTGCAACTCGCACACCACACATAACACTATCCTCCACCACAATAACACGCAGTTACCTACACATGGCAGATGCCGCCCACCCTCATCGGAGGGTCTGCCTTACAAGGGCTGCACTCGGCTAGAAATAGCCACACGAAATTATAATGATATAACACAGAACGTTGTTGTTGCTATTGTTATAGCCTAATAATTAACGAAACCTTTCTTGTTTCAGATCATGCCATCTTCATGCGGGATGCAGTCTTTTTCTGTCGGTGAGTAGTCGCCTCAGCACACCTACTATAGTTGCACGACCGCTCCACAGTTTTTGGACACCTTATTCATAACTCCCTCAATGTTGACAATATCGCCTGTCTTATCACTGCCAAGGCAATCCTGTACCATCATTGAATCTCATCCTTGCTTGACTGTAGCCGATATGCACTGAGCTGCCCTCTTAACTTCGAAAAAACCTGTGGCGATCTGAGTCAAACAAATCCAATTTCGATTCATCCATAAATAACATATTTTCCATTGAATAATGGTCAATTGTCCATGTTTATGGCCCAATAAAGCCTCTTAATCCTAATGACAGCCTTCAGCAGGGGTTTCTATCATGTAAAATTTGCATTCTGAAATAGTCTCCCTACTGTAGAAACATTTAAAGATTTATCCCATAATGAATCATTTCTAATGTCAGCATGGGTGCTGTTTTCAATCAGTCACTCCTGATTTGCATTTAGGGCAGTCGCCCAGGTGGCAGATACCCTATCTGTTGTTGTCCTAGCCTTTTCTTAAATGATTGCAAAGAAATTGGAATTTTATTGAACATCTCCCTTGGTAAGTTACTCCAATCCCTAACTCTCCTTCCTATAAGCGATTATTCGCCCCAATTTGTCCTCTCGAATTCCAATTTCATCTTTATATTGTGATCTTTCCTACTTTTAAAGACACCACTCAAACTTATTCGTCTATTAATGTCATCCCACGCCATCTGTCCGCTGACAGCTCGGAACATACCACTTACTCGAGCGTCGCCATATGACCTATCTGTGTCAGTGCGACGTAAAGCCAATAGCAAAAAAATACATAGTTGAGCAGCTCGTCTTCTTTCTCCCAAGTCTTCCCAGCCCAAACTTTGCAACACTTTTGTAACCCCGTTGCTTTGTCGGAAATCACCCAGAACAAATCGAGCTGCTTTTCTTTGGATTTTTTCCAGTTCTTGAATAAAGTAAACCTGGTAAGGGTCCCATACACTGGAACCATACTGTATGACTTGTATGACCTCTTCTTTACAGCCTTACAACAACTCCGAAATACCCTCATAACCATGTGCAGAGATCTGTACCCTTTATTTACAATCCCATTTATGTGATTACCTCAATGAAATTCTTTCCTTATATTAACACCTAGGTACTTAGAATGATTCCCATAAGGAACTTTACCCTATCAACGCAGTAATTAAAACCGAGAAGACTTTTCCTATTTGTGAAACTCACAACCTGACTTTTAACCCAGTTTATCATCATACCATTGCCTACTGTCCATTTCACAACATTATCGAGGTCATTTTGCGGTTGCTCACAATTTTGTAACTTATTTATTACTCTATACAGAATAACATCATCTGCAAAAAGCCTTATCTCTGATTCCACTTCTTTACACTGATATATATAAGAAAACATGAAGGTCCAAATAATATTGCCTTCAGTAATTCCCCTCGTAATTATTACAGGGTCAGATGAAACTTCGCCTACTCTAATTCTTTGAGTTCTATTTGCTGGAAATATAGCCACCCATTCAGTCACTCTTTTGTCTAGTTCTATTGCACTCATTTTTGCCAGTAGTCTCCCATGATCCACCCTTTCCTAAACCCGAACTACCTTCTATAGAACCAGTCATTAATTTCGCAAACATGTCTAATATAATCAGCAATAATGCTTTCCCAAAACTTACATGCAATGCATGTCAAACAGGCTGGTCTATAATTTTCAGCTTTATGTCTATCACCTTTTCCTTTATACACAGGGGCTACTATAGCAACTCTCCATTCATTTGGTATAGCTCCTTCATGCAGACAATAATCAAATAAGTACTTCAGATATGGCACTATATCCCAACCCATTGTCTTTAGTATATCCCGCGAAAAGTTTTCAACTTTTGTATCGTATATGAAATGTCGTTATCATATGTAATTCTTTAGTATTAATCACCTCCTCTAACTGGACATTATCCCTGTAACCAACAATCTGTACATACTGGTGACCGTATACTTTGAAGCGATCACGTTTAATAATTACTACGGAGTATTTATATTTACTTTTTGACGTCATCTTAGGCCTTCCCTTGCAATAACGATCCTTATTACTCTGTCAAATGATGCCTCCAGGTCTAAACACTATTAAACAGATGAAACCTGGTTCCCCGCACTAATATGAATCCGCTGCGTCTCGTGGTGATAGTACTTCCCGTGTAAAGTAAACTGTTTAGTCTGCAGCGCCGTCTAGTGCTAAAAATTATATGTAAATTATGTTTGATTTGAAGAGAAATTCAACTACGAAAATATTTCTATGCAACTGTAAGGTCCTCTTCGTACTTTTGAATGATTAGCGTTGCAAGCTAACAGGCACATGTTTAATCTTCACCAGGTTTCTGCTAATCTTCATATTTTCCTCGTAACTTTTCTTGTAATATTTGAACCACATTCTAAGGATTAATATTGCATGTTTAGGCCATTTTTATGCAAAATATTTCCCACATTAAGTAGTAGTAGTAGTAAACAACGAAATGTTATAACAACTACAAATCAAACTTGATGTTCAACATGCATGAAGTGAAGTTTTTATACAACATTTCAATGGAGATTTCTTTACTCGCAATCAACTAATCTTCGTACTATTCGTAAACAGGATACATTTTAAGGCAGTGCTGATATTTTGTCCTCCAGCTATTGCTTTAGAACTCGGCGTTAATGACTTCACACTCTCAAGTTGCACAAAAGTGAAAATGCCACGATTGTGAGTTCACTTGTTCACTTCCCAAGGACACATACTCTTGTTTTGTTATGGCCTGCTGTTCATGAGCTAACAATTGCAACATGTTTTTCTCTTTTAAAGTTCCCTTGTTTTTCCAATTTGAATATCTACACTTGGCACAGAACAGAGTCTACTTTTAAGCTTGCTTGTGAAGCTCTAAACCCATTTTAAATGGCAGCACGTATTTTAGTCAGTTTACGTGAGTGAAATATGGTTTATTACTGACACATTCTGTGTTCGAAGTGAGTTTTAGGATATGTTTTCATATAAGGGTAATGAACATCTTAAATATTAACATGTAATCAAAAACCCCTAGAGGCGGGCACAATTCGGCTCAATGAGGAGCGCTCCTGCTCAGGCGCGTAAAGGAGCAGTGTATCCGCTCTGGCGGAGCGTACAGCCTAACAGCGGCGTGCAGTTACAACTAATGAAGGGGCGCGTATCAAAAAAGTAATAATAATAATAATAATAATAATAATAATAATAATAATAATAATAATAATGGCTTTACGTCCCACTAACTACTTTTACGGTTTTCGGAGACGCCGAGGTTCAGGAATTTAATCCCGCAGCAGTTATTTTACGTGCTGGTAAATCTACCAATACGAGGGTAACGTATTTGAGCACCTTCAAATACCACCGGACTGAGTCAAGATCGAACCTGCTAGGTTGGGTTCAGGAGGCCAGCGCCTCAACCGTCTAAGCCACTCAATCCGGCGCATCAGAATAGTTTTAAAATTTTAACAGTTTTGTTTACCTAAAGTCTCGTTCTGTTCAGTGCATTAGATAAGTCATTTTGTGTAAAATAAGTTATTTTGTGTATACAAAACGCCGTGTGCTAAGTAATTGTTTAAATTATATTCATTTCATTAGGTTATACATAAGAAACAGAATTAATTATTTCGACATGTGATAACTGAATACTCCTTTGACTACTACCAACAGTCATGGAAATAATCTAGGCCAAAATAAAAGCTTCTTTAGGAATACAGCATTTAAAAAATGTTATTATACATTCTTCCTCCACCTAGAGGCTCTCTGATGACAGATTACACAAAACAAGTGAATATTGGTTAAAAAGAAATAGTTGTAAAGAACTCGAAAAATTAAAGAGATTGTGAAATTGGATCTACAGTTTTAAAGGATTGTAAAAAAGCAATTGGAGGTAGTGAAGTTACAAGCTACAGAAACATTAAAAATAGTTACAAGAACTACTTGAGAAATAATTCCTACAAAACTTGAAATATAGGTATGATTCGGACTCGACGCCAGTTGATCTTATTCCGGTCTCAAAATGAGGATGGACCCTCTTGAGAGCTTTTAGCCCTCTGTCCGCGAGTTCGTCAGTGCCAATCCCGAAGACTCTCGATGAACGACGAACGAAATGTACGATTGTACTGCGTAAACATAATATACTCAGCCAGGTGAAATGGTGTGGCTATGCTTGTGCCTTCCCCATCTAGTCTTACCAGCAAACTATCACTGCTCTTACAGCGCTCAGGCCGTTAGGTCAAGGAGCGCCGAACTCTCATTGCCCACCTATGTTGTAGTTATTTTACAGGGATGGCAAACCCTTTCCGACTAGCGTGTCAGTTAAGGTCAGTTATTACTTTTTACTCTTTAAAATCATTATGAAACCCCTCATTTCACTGCATTTGGGCATTAGATTGCATTAGATATAAATCCATTCGCCTGAATGTTCCATGATTTTGTTTTGCAATCATCACAGAAAATTACATTTTAAAAAGTTAAATTTGAAGAATAAGATAAATTTTTGCTTTAACCTATTCAAATTGGTTAAAAAATATGGCAATAGAATTGTGACATACTTCCTTAATAAAGCGTAATGTTAAAATATGTTACGTTGGTAGATTTTCGACCTATTTATTACATGTTAAAATTATTAAAATATTTTAGTAAGTTGTGCCGCGTGCCATAGAAGTCGTGTTCGCGTGTCACCTAGTGGCACGCGTGTCATAGGTTCGCTATCCCTGCTTCTAGAATAATGTAATATATTAGTGTTTCTATGAATTTCCACCTTAAATAATATAAAATTGGTTTCGTTTGTTTAATACTATATATTTTCTAAGAAACCTAGGAATGTTTAAAAACGTCTGATCGTTGGTGTATATTTGAGACTGTGATGGACA
The DNA here is from genome assembly GCF_040414725.1 of Anabrus simplex. Taxonomy (NCBI): domain Eukaryota; kingdom Metazoa; phylum Arthropoda; class Insecta; order Orthoptera; family Tettigoniidae; genus Anabrus; species Anabrus simplex. The sequence continues at coordinate 152,771,887 of NC_090266.1, forward strand.
AGGTCAGTTCTAGGAACAATTAGATACTCTAGAGAAACATATATCAGTTACAACGCTTACTGTTATGAGTAGCTGTCTTGTTTATGTGAGCGAAGGAAAGCCACCTGCGTACAGGCCATGAAGGCGCCGGGAGTAGTGTGAGGTAAAGGCCTTCACTATTCGCAACCTTAGCACGAATTACTTAGGTCAGCTCGACGTCCTCAAACCCCAGGATTTAGCCTGATACTCATTTCTTTTTTAGGCTGAGTGAATATCTTGTACATATGCGTTTTCACTAGTTGAAGTCTTATCTGTAGAAATCGAACCTACGTCCTTCCGTGTAAACTGAACACGCACATACCACCTCAGGATAGGCAGTCACACAGGATTCATATAACTTAAAATTCATGCAAAATAAAAAGAGGCACGCAGTTGCACATCATAACGTACACGCATTTATTTACCATCTGGGGCACCCGAGGTTGTTGGAGGAAATGTTTATTCAATTTATCTGCAATAATGAGACTATTTAAAAAATCCTTGTGTTATTAGTACTTCGCATGGACCGCTGGAAATGTATGTATTGAGCCTAATGGTGAAAGACGGCTTACTAACTAAATCGGAGAGATGGGTAGCTGTGTGATGCTGACTGAAAAATGGCGGGGGAAATGGGAACGTTCCAGAAGCTGTCTGCTTTGTTTGGCATACATTTAACATGCACCGCTGGAGATTTGAACCCTGGGGCCAGCGGCGATTAACCACCTCAGCCAAGGAGGGGCTGGTAGTCATGGTGTGACCCTCAAACACTGGTTAATCCTGGTTAATGAGATCAGTCGCAGACAACCATTGACACCCATAAATATTGTTCAGTCTGTATCGATGAATAACATCAACCCGGGAATAATTCAAAAGCAGGACGACAGATGTCACCAGACATCGCAATGTTGAAGGAATCGTACATATACATGCATGGTAATTGAGACAAAAATCTTTGAGACGTACCAGTACGTTCGAACGCTAAATTATGGCACATGCACCGGTACCTGCGTAGTAATTAAAAGGTTAATTTCTTTCCCATGTACAGTTAGTAAAATAAGTATTTATACACATAGACTTGCAACAGACCTTTAATGAAAAGGAAACTGATTCACTTGAACTGTTACATGAACGTTATGCCGAGGATAAAGTACATGTAGCTGTCGTTGTGAGAATATTTTAGGTTTTAAAAATACTGTAATTTTTACATCAGTATGCATTCCCGTTGCGTCCACTATGGCCTGAAGTCGTCTTAGCATGGAGCTTGCAAGTTTCACTGGCTTTCTTTGACCAGCCTGAGAACCTCCTCCTCCTACATTTCTAACGACGAACGTCTCATTTCTCCTCACGCGCCTCTCCAAAAATGCTCGAAGATTTTCAATCGAGTTAACGCCTTATGATTGTGGAGATGTTGAGAGAGCAGCTCGCGAACATTGTACAACTATTTCTTCATTATACTGGCTGTATGCTATGGGTCATTGGCCTGTTGAAAAATTAACGATTCTTGGGTACCAATTTTGTTACACTGCTCTGGAAATGCGCTCGCGGAGTATGTTCATACATCCTGTGGCATCCATGATGCTCTCTGTAACAACCAGTTTTCCTATACCAGCGTAGTTCACCCCCCACCATGACATGTCCATCCCCATGTTTGACGGTTGACACTACGTTCTTTAGAGTAAAGTTATCTTACGCTACACAAACCCTCTCCCATCTGACCCAAAGATGTCGAACTTGATCTCATGAGAAAACACAAACCTTCTTCAAAAATTCCAATGGTTTGTTGAGATACGAACACGCAAATTCTAGTTTTTAATAATAATGTCATTTGCTTTACGCCCCTCTAACCACTTTTACGGTTTTCGGAGAAGCCGAGGTGCTGGAATTTAGTCCCGCAGGAGTTCTTTTACGTGCCATTAAATGTACCAACACGGGGCTGATGTATTTGAGCACCTTCAAATATCACCGGACTGAGCCAGGATCGAACCTGCCGAGTTGGGGTCAGAAGGCTAGCGCCTCAACCGTCTGAGCCACTCAACCCAGCAATTCTAGTGTTTTCATTCCGTTGTGCTCGCTAATGAACGGCTTCTCTCTTCCTGCTCGGCCTATATACAGTTGTCCGCGGTGTCACGTTCCGTTGATGTCGCGATATCTTCAGCCAGTGCTCGAGCACTAACTCGCAAGTCCTTGCGCCCCTGTTGACCTGTATACAGTGACTCCTTCCCTGTTAGTGCTCTAGGTCGTCCAGATCTCTGCTTATTCGCAAGAGATCCCGTCCTTTCGAACTAGCTAATTACATACTGGACAGTCTCTCCAAATAGTCAGCTTGGCTGCAATTTTCCGATAACCGGGCTCTTGTCACAAACAAACAATTGTCTTTTAACACCGGTAGTCAAGTCACCCTGTTGGCATCCCATTGCGCTCTACTGTCGCTTGTAAACACTGGCGGGAAAGAAGCGGCCGTGTCCTTAATTGAGGTGCATTTGCCTGGTGTGAAAATGGGAAACCGCGGAAAACCATCTGCAGGGCTGGGGACTATGGGATTCGAACCCACTATGTCCCGAATGCAAGCTGACAGATACTTGCCGCAAACCACGCGGCCGCTCGCTCGGTTGACGTTTTCTGTACACGTATGCTGGACTAGAAGAAAAGTGTGATTAGAAGCTTTCATTCCGTATCCTGATCGGGTGACACCCTCTCTCAGGCCAGGAGATGTGTTGCGGTGATTTGAGGTGCGATGAAGGGTGGGAAGGAAGCGTTTGTGGCCCATAAGAAAGCTGTTTCCGTATTTATGTGAAGGCGAAGCTGAGAAAGCACCAAAAACCATTCTCAGCACAGCGGATGGTGGGGTTTGAACCTACTCGACTCCCGAATGCAGTTTTGCAACATAGCGATACGGCGGGCCTCTAAGAGGGTGACGCCCTCTCTGAAGCAGTGAAGTAGAAGGGATCAGTCGTGACCTATAAATAGGAACTGCCCGGGTGTTTGCCTGGAGGTGAGACTGGGAAACCACGGAGGACCATTCTCAGGACAGTCGACGGTGAGATTTGAACCCACTCGCATTCCACATGCAGTGCTTCACCAAAATGATCTGCTCTGTTGAAAAGTGTGAATCGGGACTTATTGTGTCCTATATTTGAATCCTCTGTATGAATTCTTATTTTTCTGAAACTATATTATCATTGTTTTTATATCGAAAACTTATTACGCTTACATCGTAATTATGTCTTAATTTATCACGCCAAATTCCGGCGTACACTCAACGAGAATTGATTCGTTAACAGTATTATTGCAGAATAAGTATACTTCAAAAACTACGTGTATGAATACTTAAATTACACAACTGGTTACAATGCCCCTATGTAATTCGAAACCGAAATTGCATATTAAAATACTTCAGCCTGCATCAAAAAACATGCAAGAATTGTTTTGTGTGCTTTTCACTATCAACAATAGCTTAATCCATATCTGTGGATATTTCATGGCATATTAAAAATGAATCTACAAGGCAGACAAACATGCACATCTTCAGCAAGCTGGTATATCTTAGCATAAATATTTACTACTACTACTACTACTACTACTACTACTACTACTACTAATAATAATAATAATAATAATAATAATAATAATAATAATGTATTTGTGTTACTAACTACGTTTTGACGGTTTTCGGAGACGCCTAGGTGCAAGAATATCGTCCCGAAAGAGGTATTTTACGTGCCAGTATATCTACCGACGCGAGGCTGACTTATTTGAGCATCTTCAAATACCACCGGACTGAGCCAGGACCGAACCTGCCAAGAATAGGTCAAGCTATTCATGAACTACTGTATTCTGTGGTTTCGAATTACTTTCCTTCTGACATTTCCTCGTTCCCCCAACTTGCTGCATAGTTAAGTTGCTCGACGTAGGAGTGTTCGTTGACCTTAGGCTGGATGACGTGACCCCTAGCGTGTCAGGCTTAGAACCTACCCCACTCAACTTTTCGTTGACCGCCACTTATCTCCAGCATCTCGGAAGACTGTTCATATTCACATTGCTATTTACTGAAGTTGCGTGCCTTTTTTGACAATACATTCTTATAAATTTAGCCTTTGCAATATAGCTGCTAGTAAAGAACTTGGACTTAATAGTATGAGGATTTTACATGTACAGTACAGGTAATTCACTCGTGATTTAGCACTTATTTTTACCGGGCGAGTTGGCCGTGCGGTCAGGAGCACGCAGCTGTGAGCTTGCATCCGGGAGGTAATGGGTTCGAACCCCACTGCCGGCAGCCCTGAAGATGGTTTTCAGTGGTTTCCCATTTTCACACCAGGCAAATGCTGGGGCTGTACCTTAATTAAGGCCACGGCCGCGTCCTTCCTATTCCTAGGCCTTTCCTGTCCCATCGTCGCCATAAGACCTATCTGTGTCGGTGCCACGTAAAGCAACTAGAAAAAAGCACTTATTTTTCGAATTAACTCATGGTCTCTAAGTCACATTTAAATAACATGGAAAGCATACAGTTGTTTATGACAAACAGACGTGTCTTACACACACACACACACACACACACACACACACACACACACACACACCTCCCTCCCGACGCTCTACATTGGCGAGTGGATGATGTAACATAGCGACGTTGTTAGCAGCATTTTTATGTCAGGTGTGATTTTTGTATGTTCATCGATTATGACTTATTGGCACAAACCATGGCTTTGAAAAGAAATCTGAGTGATCTACGCGGTCATAGGTCTGTGGTAAGGTTGGGAAATGATTTGAAAGTTCCTTATCATCCAGGTGGTTCACAAATTCTGTCAGTATTCGTTAGGATTGATGGATACTCACTGAACATTTTAAATAAATTAAATGTGAAAATTTCGCATCCGGGAGATAGTGGGTTCGAACCCCACTGTCGGCAGCCCTGAATATTGTTTTTCGTAGTTTCCCATTTTCACACCAGGCAAATGCTGGGGCTGTACCTTAAGGCCATGGCCGCTTCCTTCCCATTCCTAGGCCTTTCCTCACCCGTCGTCGCCATAAGACCTATCTGTATCTGTGCGACGTAAAGCAACTAACAAAAAAAAAAAAAAAAATTGCGCAAATTCAAGGAAAGTTTATTTTATTACTTATCTGATTGGGTTAAATCTTGTAGGTTGTATTCAAGTGGCACTTCCATATCGAAAAAAGACAGAGTACCTTTTCTCATCATTATCTCTGCAGAGATTGCTTTTTCGATCGCTTCCTGTTGTGCAAGTTTCAAGAAGTACTGCTTTCTTCAAGGTGATTGTTCACTAGTTTTCCCTCTTCGATCGTTTATCCCTGCAGCTTAAATACAGAGTGAGTTGGCCGCGCGGTTAGCGTCGCGTAGCCGTGGGCTTTCATTCGGGGGATGGTGTTTTCGAATCCCACCGTACCCATGGTATTCCCTGCCTGTCGTAAGAGGCGACTAAAAGGGGCGGCCAAGGGATGAAGAAATTAGAACCATTAGACTACTTGTGATTACTACCATTACGTAAGGAACACCATAGATCTGTAGATCCACATCGAAAGAAGACACAGACAGTAGTACTTTCATGTGAGGAGCACCACGGATCTGGGCGTTGCCTGTGGTTAGGACCGTATTGTGTATCCCACCAAAGCTGGGGGGGGGGGGGGTTCCCCGTGTTCAGAATGGGTCTGCGTTACTAGTAGTACCAGTACATGAAGAACACCACGGGTCTACGTTGCCTCTGATTAGTACCACTATGTAAGAAACACCATGGGTGTGTGTTGCGTGTAAGTGGTACCATAATGTGTGATACGCTGTGGGTTTGCATTGCCTATGAGTAGTACCACTAAGTGGGCGGCACCAGGAGTATAAGTGGCCTGTGATTAGTTCCACTATGTGAGGAACACCATGGGTCTGCGTTGCTTGCGAGTGGTGCCCTTATGTGAGGAACATCATGAGTCTGTGTTGCCTGCGAGTGGTGCCATTTTGTGTAACATACAGTACCATGGGTCTGCATTACCTTTGATTAGTACGACCCTGAGAGGAACACCATAGTTCTCCTTTACCAGTGTCCGGCTCCATGGCTAAATGGTTAGCGTGCTGGCCTTTGGTCACAGGGTCCCGGGTTCGATTCCCGGCAGGGTCAGGAATTTTAACCTTAATTGGTTAACTTCGCTGGCACGGGGCTGGGTGTATGTGTCGTCTTCATCATCATTTCATCTTCATCACGACGCGCAGGTCGCCTACGGGTGTCCACTAAAAAGTCCTGCATCTGGCGAGCCGAACTTGTCCTCGGACACTCGCGGCAATAAAAGCCATACGCCATTTCATTTTCCTTTACCAGTGATTAGTACTACAGGGTCTGGCAGAAACAATGTACCACTTTCAGCGGTAGCATGTGCGGCCCTACAGTGGGGATGAAACCGAACAGGGTAGCGTGTAGCAGGAAGGATGCCATTTTAGTTACTATGGAGCGTTGGACCGCGACGCATCGCGCTTTTGCGATTGAAGCGTATTTCAAAAGTGGTGACATTGTGGTAGCTACGCAGCGGAAGTTTCGACAGCAATTCAACACTGGGAGACGTGGAAGAGTACCAAAACGGTTGAGCAGTTTCATGCTACCGCAAGTGCCACGAATAAGAAGCCAAGGACAGTGCGGAATGCTAGGCGTTCAATAAGCAAACACGCTGCAGTTTTACACATGTCAGAGACTCTCAAGCGACGCATTCGTGAACGACTTCGAGGCAATTCCACCTGAAATGCTGGTGAAAGTAATGGGCAGCTTCATTCGTCGACTCAGTGCATGCATCGCAAGGGACGGTGGTTATCCAAAAGATGTGATTTTCAAAAAAAAATAGAAATAAACATGATTTGTGTTATTGTCATAACATGGCATAATATTAGGTATCAATTACCACTCTAGTCGTTTACATACCCTATTTAGTGTTACTATAGGACCTATATTAAAATGGTAGATTGTTTCTGCCGGACCCTGTATTATGAGGGACCGATGACCTGGATTTTGGACCCTTTTTATAACAAGCATCATCAGCAAGCAAACGAAGGCATTGTCAGTTGGATCCACTGATTGTTTTGGATTCGTGGTCATTTATTCACCATCATTTGTTTTATATTTTATTCAGTGGATACATTTTGAAGTTTTAATTATCGTTCCATTTCGTTGCACCTCGTACCATTAGGGGCCGACGACCTAACTGTTAGGCCCCTTTAAATGTCATCATCATCATCATCATCATCAATCCCACAGTCATCAGCCCTGAAGAGGGTTTTCGTGGTTTCCCATTTTCACACTAGAAAAATGTACCTTAAGGCCATGGTCAACACCTTCCCTTTCGCTTCCTTACGTCGCTGAAAACCTTCGATGTGTTGGTGCGACATTAAACCACCTGCAAAAAAAAAAATAGCTTAAATCTCCAGTTTCCCTTGTAGAATGGTCTTTACCAGATACTGGGATACATTTCTCTTCACTTTACCTCTCAGAATAGTTGTGTGCTTATCATAGTGTTCAAGTCTTTGAAGAACTTAGTCTCTGGGGATTGCTTTGTTCGATCACATCTTTCAACCATCCTCGAAATGATTTCCTGTAGTTTCTCATGCCAAAACTAGCTTGGCGTGGTGCCTTTCCCAAGTTCCCGGCTGCTATCTCTTCAACACTTCAAACATATGCCATACCGGTACAGGCACCTCAGTGATAGATTGCGGATTAACAGATAAAAGAAAACGTATGGTTAATGTTTCAGTTGAGGATTAATTTGCATATTTGAAGGACATTTATTTTTAACGAGAAATATGTACCACAGTTTATATCTAAAATCTCACGTGCATTCACAGAGATTTGAACCGCAGGCCTTAACAGGCCTAACATTGTCATCGGCGCCCGATATAGACCCTAACTTCTTTGTCTCCATTACACTAAAATGTCAGACGTCATAAGTTACCATTTCAGCATGGTTGATACATGCTTTGCAAGTCCTACGTAACACACTATTCGAAGTTGTACATGTCGGTAATTGCACAGTCGTTTCGTACATGAACACATTCCCAGTCATAACCCTTGTGTTTTTCTTCAAATATGGTTGACACGCGCTGTGAAGTCCTATACAGTAGACTGTTCGAAGTTGTATATAACTGGTAATTAAACAAGGACTCGGTAGTTGCGCACCTCAATGTATTCCCCATATGTTAGTAAAGATTTACAGAATGACCCAACTTATTTTTAACTTCTGAACTATACAGAATTCCTTTTTAGTTAAATGTTTGTTGCATACGTGCTATAGTTGTCCGTAGGCAGCCACATTCAGCGATGCGATAATTTCCACAGGCAAACACATAACACTGGCAAAAGGAGCGCTGAAGTATGTATATCTCCCCAATTGTGGCGCCGACAGGAGTTATTTTCGCAGATCAAGATGATTTTTTGCTAGTAGTTTTAACATCACACTAACACATTGATCACTCAATGGTCGTCGAATCAGGTCACGTAAAAACATTTCATATTTGCAAGGACAAGACATTTCGCACAATTTAAGGAGAAACACTAATGAAGTCATGCACTTTTATTAACTTGACGACGACGACGACTACTAGTATGTATCAAGAAAGCAAAGAAAGCAAATACCAATGTAGCAGAGCTATCAAACTGTTTTAACGTAGACTGACTACGTAGTAGTGTCAGTACATATAGGGCCTATTGGTATTTTAAATAACCTTCTCAAAGGGCAAGAGACTGTTTACTGAACAAGGGATATTAGACGCGTACGTTCATTTGATTTGATTTTTTGATTTGATTTGATTTGATTTGATTTGATTTGATTATTTCAATTACAGATCCTATAATAAATTCAAATAATAACAATGCTACTAATTAATAATAATAATAATAATAATAATAATAATAATAATAATAATTTAGCAACGACATACGGAGAGAGCGTGAAAACAGAAAAGCGTAGGAACATTTCATATTACCGATAGATAAAAGAAGGAAATATAATTTTCAGTTGCCAAATACGCAGAACAGGTTTACAAGGAATTATGCCGGCCTGAGAGGCTCAGACGTTTGAGGCGTTGGCCTTCTCACCCCAACTTGGCAGGTTCGGTGGTATTTGAAGGTGCTCGAATACGTCAGCCTCTTGTCGGTAGATTTACTGGCACGTAAAAGAACTCCTGCGGGGCAACATTCCGGCACCTCGGCGTCTTTGAAAACCGGTAAAAAGTAGTTATTGGGTTGTAAAAACAATAACATTATTAATACGAGGAACTCTATGAAGCGCCCATAAGACGTCTACGAAATTCTCTAGCTGACGAGTAGAATACATCCACCATCCCGCTAATTTCATTCAGGGATCTTAGGGCCTGCATAAACCAAGAGTTGATTCAGTTCTGCACCTGGGTAAGTGAAAGGTGACAGCCTGTCACGTGTTACGGGAAGAAACATGAATTGATAGAAACTGGAGTAAATTAGGACAATCAAGGAAGTTACCGATACATCTCTGTATGAAACGTGCGTTAACATACCTGCGTCTAGTTGTGTCTCAGTTTGAATATTTGTACAAAACAGATCATCATATATCGATGACAGCTTTATACACAAACATTTACTGAGAATCTGATCTGTATTCGCTGTAAGGCATTACTTTCAATAGCTTCAATACATTTAGTAATGTCCAGGTACACGGGAGTGATCAGTGATATGCATGTAGCCAAGTAGTAAAGAGAAGTAACAGCAACCTAAACCTGCACAAAGGACTTCAGTGGTTTCCTTAAATTTGACTGACTTACTGTATATCCCCTCACTGAACGACAGTCGTGACAAAGGTGACGAGAAAACAATCTAATCTTGTGTTCAAGTTAACTTTGAAGTGATTGTGTTCTTATGATTCGTTTCACTTCGCAGCGTAATGGGAGGGGAACACAATGCACAATTAGCGGAAGTAATACATCGTGTGTCTGGCCCCACTATTAAGGTACAATAATCAGCCACGCCTCCACAAGTAAGGGAGTCCAAATGGCAGCAGTGCGGTGTAAGTCTCTGTCAGCCAGTTCTATTTTGCCCTTATGACATACAGTATAATCCCCGTGGACTATTTTTGTACAAGTAGCCTTACTTTTTATTCATTGGTATGAATAGATTTAAGGGGAGGTAGGCCCTGTGTCGAATTTTTTTGTATTATAAAATAGCCTAGTCCACGCTGTACGAGAAAATAATAAATTGGTATCCAATGCGATATCGCCAATAAGAACCATAACAGGACTTTTCTGAGGTGTGGACATGGTTGTCTCTTTTCAAGTGTTGTTTTCTCAGTTTCACATTTTAGTAGTTGTTGTTGTGTACAAAATGCTCCTCGTGATAGAGTTTTCCTCATAACATGTACAAAAATTATTTGCAAGCTGTGTTTTATGTCAGGATCAACACTTGTTAATTTTTTATATCCGGTATATATAACAACCTTACTTTTCACTTTTAATCAGGGCCATGCCCTTTAAAATGATGAATAAATCTATTGACTGCAGGAATCTTTACAGAATTACATAATATATATAGCAAACTTCATTTATACATCCATAAGGTACATTTTTACTAAATTTGGTTTTATTTCTAACAAAATTGTCACTAGGAGCGTTATTTTTATTGCGCGTCGAGAAATTGTGTGGAAAGAAGGATAACTTCAAACCCAAAATACCTAAATGAATGAAATTAAGTACACAGCTTACTAGTAAGGGTCTATGTATGCGACATAATTTTCATTACAATAGCTTGAAAACTGTAGAAGTTCGAAATTTCGGTAATGCCTCTCCTTAAACTGCTCTAACAAGGCATATATATCCGTGTTTTGTGTGTTGCTGATATTTCTATATCTTGAGAAACTGAATTGACAACAGTGCATGGTCAAAGAAATGCAGTTGTTGTTTACACTATATATACTGTACACCCTTGAAGAAACCCGGAGCCAGCTGAACGTTTCTTAAACGCCAAGCCTTAACTGATGAAGCGTGTTCGCTAAGTATGTCAACTGTATCACGTGTATGCAGAGAAGCTGAAAGGGCAAAAAACACAGGGTGATAAGAAATGTGTTTGTCTCGCCTCGAAAGCACATAAAACTTGTCTGGGCACAAATAAAATGAGAAGTTGTTAAGAAGAACACTACTTTCAGACGTTAAAAATCTTGTAAACGACGAAATTAATAACGTAAGTAGGGAAAACTGGACTTCTTGCCTAAAACACGCAGACAAATTGCAAGAAATAATTTTGCGAAGGAAATGGGATCGAATTGAAATTTTAGAACCCACTATAATAATTTTTTTTTTGCTGTTTTGCTTTTCGTCGCACCGACACAGATAAGTCTTGTGGCGACGATGGGACGGGAAAGGCCTAGGAATGGAAAGGAAGCGGCCGTGGCCTTAATTAAGGTACAGCCCCAGCATTTGCCTGGTGTGAAAATGGGAACCACGGAAAACCATCTTAAAGGCTGCCGACAGTGGGAATCAAACCCACTATCTCCCGGATGTGAGCTCACAGCTGCGCGCTCCTAACCGCACCGCCAACTCGCCCGGTCACTATAATAAAACACTCAAAACAATGATGTCGCTCAGCAAGCCCAGTACTAGTGGAAGTGATAGATCCAGTGGATATAATATTAAAAGTTCGGAAGATTGCGTATTTAATGTGTGCCAGCGAAATATACACACTATAATTAACTTAGAAGACGATAGTGATACTGATGATGATAAAGACATTGATCGTGACAAGGAGGAAGTGTACTTAACAGTGCAAAGAATACTTCTTGGAGCTGCTGTATATAACCACAAATTATCTCGACTGAACACTTATCTTCCAGATTTGTGGAATATAAATAAGTATTTAATAATAAATGTACGGAATATTGTAAGAATTAATCAATTGTGATATCGCAACGCTTTGGCCATTTAATTACGAATCAAAAATACTGTATCACTTATGACAGCGAATGTAATGACATTTAACCCCACCACTAACAGTGATTACTGTCCCGTGAACGTAGCATGTGAATTAATTATGGAATTAACTAGGTCGGATATTTAATTTCCAAGTGCGACCGCAGTATCTTAAAGTTTCTACGGTTCTTGATTGTTGCGGGAGAATCAGAATAGTCTTCATTTCGACTACTGTAGAAATCATTAAGATTCTCTGTGTACCCTAAATATAACTCTAAGGAGCTGTGGAAGCCATCTGTAGAATTTGGGATAATAATAATAATAATAATAATAATAATAATAATAATAATAATAATAATAATAATAATAATTTGACTGCAGAATTCATTAAGATTTTCTTTAACACTAAGTACATCCGAAGGTATCTCCGCATAGGCCATGAAGGCCCTCGGAAGAGTGGAAGGTGGAATTAACCTGGTAATCATAATTTTTGGCGTACACTGACTGAAAATTAGGGCAAAGTGCCTCTCCCGAAGTGGAAATCTCGACGTCGTTAAGGGGAATCGAGCGCACCTCCAACACCTCGACAAGGCAACCCCTTTTAACACTTTACACTGCTCAAAATATATATTTCTGGAATAAATCATAAGTTCAATTTTAGATTTGCTTTTTATCCCTCTTACAGCCTATTATTTTTCACCTTTACATCGCAGTAGCTCCAACGATATTACCTCATTACGACAGATAAGAAATAAATAAATAAATAAATAAATAAATAAATAATGAGGAACCTCCGTGGCTCAGGCGGCAGCGTGCCGGCCTCTCGCGGCTGAATACCGTGGTTCAAATCCCGGTCACTCCATGTGAGATTTATGCTGAACAAAGAGGAGGGGGGACAGGGTTTTTCTCCGGTTACTCCGGTTTTCCCTGTCATCTTTCATTCCAGCAACACACTCCACTATCATTTCATTTCATCTGTCAGTCATTAATCATTGCCCCAGAGGAGTGCGACAGGCTTCGGCAGCTGGCACAATTCCTATCCTCGCCGCAAGTTGGCTTCATTCATCCCATCCCTGACCCGGTCATTGACTGGAAAACAAGTTGTAGGTTTTCATTTTTTTTTCCAAATAAATTAACAAATCATAACAGACATATACAATTTGACTTCTGACTGACTGACTGACTGACTGACTGACTGACTTGTAGTTAACATAACAGAAAAGTATCTGAAAACAATTTCCCCGTTAATTTAGGGTTTAAATGTAGTCCCGCCGGGCTGAGTGGCTCAGACGGTTGAGGCGCTGGCCTTCTGACCCCAACTTGTCAGGTTCGATCCTGGCTCAGTCCGGTGGTATTTGAAGGTGCTCAAATACGTTAGATTTACTGGCACGTAAAATAACTCCTGCGGGACAAAATTCCGGTACCTCAGCGTCTCCGAAGGCCGTAAAAGTAGTTGGTGGGACGTAAAGCAAATAACATTATTAAATGTAGTCCCAGTAACTTGACAGACTTGCAGTCTTCTGTCACCTAATCGTGAACTGATTAAATGAAAATGCAATCATTCAAATTACTTCGCTAATACATATCTCCATTGTTTTTTCTTCCCCCAAAATAGGCTGCTACTACTGTTGTGCGCTAGGTACGTGGAGTATAACATGGTATCTTGAATAACACGGCAGAGGCTATCGTCGACTGCGGCGTGGACAGTAACGTCAGCAGTGTAGCAGTAGAAGGGCTAATGGTCGCCGTACTGGTGTTCAGGTTTACAGCTGAAATGATTGAAGTTGTGTAAAGTCAGAAAACACCTGATTCATGCGCAGTTGTTGGTATAAGATGAGAGAAAGGAATAATAATTTATGCATTGTACATTTCATTCTGATGACGATTAGTGGTATTCTTTAAACATCAGTGTTGCCCATTAAGGGCGACGTATAGAAAATCGTAAAATACAGTAAGATATAGGCTACAATGTACAGAGTTGCCGACTACTATGGATTTTCCGTACTCTCTACGATATTCTCTTATATACTACGGCAATACGGAAGCGGTGTTGATTATTACAGATTTCACGAAATCGAAATGCTGTTTATACATTCTCCATTTCACATCAAAAAAAGTTTCATACCTTGGAGACCCGGTGTTAGAAATTGGTTCATGAAAAAATGTCGAAATAGCGACATTTGCACCTCTTAACAACCGACGTAACATCTCATAGATTCCCAGTATAAGTGTTCGATTTCTGTTTTATCTGTGATTTAGTAATGAGTTGGCTGCGCTGATTATTACTTCCTTTGCACATTTTTGCTGCAGATATGTTTAGTACAAGCATTTGTTTCGGTAAAATTAAGAACGAGATAAACTACATTAGAGAGAAGTTGTGTGAACGTAAGAACAATGAAGAGCCTAGTGATCGTGTAGAAAGACGATCTGCAGCGAATCAGTATTACAGAAAGCAGTAGACTGAAGGATTTTCATGCCTAGGACCATCGAAAATTTCACTGAAACATGTGCTGTGTGTTTCATACAAATGTGATTTAAACGTGGAAAACATAACAGAAACACGCGATAGTGAAACCTACCCCCTTCCTCCACCTACATAGAGTTACTGTAGTGTCTGGGTGGGCATCTGGTCATAAAATAGGCTAAATCCAAACAAATGCCGAAGCCTGGTAATTGAGAAAAAGGCCAAGAAGAAGAGGAAGATGAAAGTACATCTGACGGCATCACATTGAATCGTCGAAAGCTACGGTTTTCTTTCCGAATCTACGGTAATGAATAGATCACAGGTCATTTACATTGACCATCACAATAGTGCTTCTGCTCACAGAGCATACAGGTCGAACCAAGGGCGTTCCCTTCATTTTCACCCAGCCCCCCTTGTCTCTTTAATATCCTTAATGAAGACTGACAGCTTGCATTTTCGCGTATATTTTCTCTCAACCAGATATTAGCGTTGCTTCACAAGGTTAACCAATTCTCTGGCATGTTTTTTTTAAGCTGTTCACATATAATTTTACAAAGTTATTATAGGCTACACCATTTCCTTTATCGATGTCACCAGCATATTAGCTTCCGTTAATGGAATGGAATGGCATATGGCTTTTAGTGCCAGGAGTGTCCGAGGACCTCGGCTCGCCAGGTGCAGTTCTTTTGATTTGATGCCCGTAGGCGACCTGCGCGTCGCGATGAGGTCGAAATGATGATGAAGACGACACACACATACCCAGTCCCCGTGCCAGGGGAATTCACCAATTATGGTTAAAATGCCTGACCCTGTCGGGAATCGAACCCGGGACCCCTGTGACCAAAGGCTAGCACGCTAACCATTTAGCCATGAAGCTGAACACTTCAGTTAGTAAGCTGTAGTAACACCAGGAAGGCTGTTGCTATCCCACCATGTGAAATACTCCTCCACACGATTGCTACGACTTTTGGAGCCGTCACGTTTCATTGGAGCACGTATCACGTGAAAATACGCCAGGAATATGGATCACAGTAACTTGGACGAGTCTAGCCATACACAGCGTGATAACCCGCCGGAGAAGGAGAAAGGATGCGCGTATTCAAGGTCACCCGCTGGAGAATGCGCTCGGATCCATGTAATAGCTGGTTTTCATGCCAGTGTTTCAGATTTGTCTGGCCAGACGCGCGGGGAAACACGCTGTTCTTGTGATGCACTAAAAAATTAGACGAGACACCTATAGCGAACTGTGTTTATATATGTCGTGCGTTATCTTTGAGTTAATTCACAGCTTTTAATTATCATAAAATAGTACCCATCACTTTGCTAGTGCTTTTTGGACAATTGAATACTTTTTTTGCCAGTTGCTTTACGTCGCATCGACACAGATAGGTCTTTTGGCGACGATGGGACAGGGAAGGGCTAGGACTGGGAAGGAAGCGGCCGTGGCCGTAATTAAAGTACAGCCCCAGCATTTGCCTGGTGTGAAAATGGGGAAACCACGGAAAACCATTTTCAGGGCTGCCGACAGTGGGGTTCGAACCTACTATCTCCCGAATACTGGATACTTTGAATACTTTTAGACAGTGAATTGATCATTTTGGAGGTTCAAAACTACTCATGAGCTGACGGACAACCTGTAGCACTCAGTGTCAAGGTAACTAGAATATAGGCCTACTCAGTGTATTATGTAGGAGCACAAATTTCCCCTTTGCTTGGCCTGTCCTCCAGTATGGGATGGATTCAGATCGACGCCACCGCCGCCAAGAAACATCTAACGCAGTCTATGATGCAACAACTGCATTCTTATTTAATGAAATTCTGTTCGTAATTACAATTGCACACACGATGCGTTATGCCAGTACACACTCAGATTGTGAACTGTAGCGTGAAAACAAAGCACATGTGTGGTCATGGGCAATTCATGATTTCAAACTGCGAAAAACATGCTTGATCAACGGCGTGGAAACACGGGCGTGGTGTGGCCGTAGTCTTACGTGCTGTCTTCTCGCTGGAACGTAGTTCTATTATGAGAACCCACACTAAAATATTCAACAGAAAGGGGATTGAAATTATCTGGCACGCTTGAACCCAAAACGCCCACGTAGAAGTCGGTAATGTTGCCCACTACAGATGCATGCAAATTACCAAAGAGCCGTGCTCTCGATAAATAAGGGCCAATGGCACACACCCTCGGACACATATCGCATTCCCGCTTCATAAGTGACACAATTCAAAATTATTCGATTTGTAGTTAATGATGCAGCCGAAAAAGGCAGAGCGGTCTCCTTATTCAGGTAAAGTGACATAATCGCAACCTTCAGTTATTTCCGACAAGTGGCTGTAGTATCACTTACGAGCAGCCCGAAATGGTGGTGTCCTTTGTCAGCTGAACTGACGCGTCTTTGAATACACCAGTATAGCCCGAGAAGTCGCAGAAGTGTGTAATATTGAGTCGTGTCACTCTTGCCTACTCTTTCGGAGTCATTATGCGAATTGTCTCATAAATTGTTAGCGGAAGGTGTCATTTTTGTTAATAACGATTATACATTAAATTCAATTGCGGTGAATACGGTTTTAGAGCGAATGAAGTTGTAGGAATGTTGTCCATTTCGAGTTGTGAAAGTTCTGAAGCCGGAAGCGAGAACTTGGAATTGTTTCATTTTCCATTTTGTATCAGTTTGAACACTGGAACTGTGAGGTCTTGTCAAGACAGTGTGTTAAATGATATATCAACAAAAAAAGACCGAACTTTGTAATTTGCGCGCAAACCGCAACATTGAGCGAGTTGTGACTGTGGCGAGTTTGTACCCCGAGGCCAGACAGTGAACAAAGAACTGTACCAGAATGTTTTAACGCATTTGAGAGATGCTGTGCGCAGTAAGAGGCCTGAACTGTGGGAAAACAAATCCTGGATGTTGCACCATGACAATGCGCCAGCACATGCCTCTCTCTCGGTCCGCAGTTATCTGGCAAAACACCAAATTCCTGTTGTGCCCCATCCGCCCTATTCTCCCGACTTGGCTCCAGCAGACTTTTTCTTATTCCCCAAATTGAAAACCACCTTGAAAGGACATCGTTTCCAAGACATTGAAGAGATCAAGGAGAATGCGACGAGGCAACTTCGCGCCATCAAAGAAAGTGCATTCCAGGAAGCATTCCAAAAGTGGAAGAAACGTTGGCAACACGCTGTTGATAGTGCAGGGGACTATTTTGAAGGGGACAGTCTGTGAAATGATGTAAGCTACATAATAAAGTTTTTCTAGCCACAGTTCGGTCTTTTTTTGAACACACCTCGTAAGTGTGTATTTGCTCTGGTAAGTACTGAGAAAGATCCTTCTGATCGTGTTAGTACCTACGTAACCTAATTTCCTCTGGTACTGTTTTTAATAGCTTGGATTTTCATCTCTCTTGAAATGTTGTACAACTATCGATTGTTCCGTAAATGCCTCTGTATACTAATAACACCTAACCGTTATTGCGTCTTGCCTGGTTCCATTACGTTCCGGCTGGTCTTACTATGATGTCGGAAGGGAAGTAGGGATAAACTTCCCTACTCCAATTCACTATTGTAGTTTCATTCCGTTCGTTTCTTATTTCAGGATTAGACACACTTCTAAGCCGATAAACAAAGAGTTGTGTCACAACTCAAAAGTTTAGAAATGTCACAACTTGCCTCCTCTCCCCGCCCCCAAGCCCCTCACTCCTTAACGTTGCTGAACTTGAACAAGTCGTGTCTCAAAGACTCACGCTAGGGCTGTTGAATGAAAAGTGTATGTGATGAATTCATTACCTCACCACAGGCATTTCAGTTTCAAAAGATGTCGTTTTGCCTTCTATTGAATGTTGGTGAATCTTAATTTGTGTCACTTCTGAAGCGGGGGTGCGATATATGTTTATTTTTCACGTGGATCAACTTCCCGTAGTTTCGACGAAATCGGTAACCCCACAGCTATGGCCTCCCATCGTTCGTGCCGAGGTACCGAATAGTGCAAGCCAAGGCTTCATATTGCTCTCCGCCATAGGTCTTCATATGCTGTAATGCGTAGAGATAACAAAATAAGAAGTACTTAGGTAACCTTTAAATATACTTGTCATACTTCAGTAAATTAAGCTAAATACTATTTTTGAAGCTTCGTTCAACTATGTATTCAGTGAAACGGAACGGACTTCCAGTAGAACGGATTGTGCGTATGAGCAGGCGAGTGGAGTTTCCTCTGCAAGTAATTGGTAAAACATTTTTTTTTCTCCATATGGATTGAGTTAGTATCAGCCCCTCAGTTGTGATGCAGAAGGAACAAGGAAATACTGTTTTTCTGTTGTACACGAGTGTCTTATGGCGGCGATGGGATAGGAAGGGGCTAGGAGTGTGAAGGAAGCGGCCGTGGCCTCAGTTACGTACCATCCTGGCATTTGCATGGGGGAGAAATGGGACACCACGGAAAACGACTTCGAGGATGGCTGAGGTGGGAATCGAACTCCCATCTACTTAACTGACCTCACGAGGCCGAATGGACCCCGTTCCAGTCCTCATACTACTTTTCAAATTTCGTGGCAGAACCGGGAATCGAACCCGGGCCTCTGGAAGTGGCTACGGGAATTGACGCGCTAATTGATGAAGAGACCGATGAGAGAGATTAAACGTAACGGAGAGATTCATGTAAGGTAAGTTATTATTGAACTGTTTACTATTTTTACCAACAGTCTTCAAGTCGATTTCTAATTAAGTCTGGCTTCAACGCGGGTTGATCCGCGGGTACTGCTTGTTTAATAAACATGAGTATTATATTTGTATAATTGCGTTATTAGCGTCATAATAATAATAATAATAATAATAATAATAATAATAATCATGATTACCATCCTCGTAAGCCACAGCTTGAGGCAGTATTAAATGTAATTTTAGAGGGAGACAAAAGTCTGCTATTATGAACGTTGTGCTGTAGATATTACGCAGTTAGGAAACGGTATTGTTGCAAGGAAAGGAATTACGCGTGGTGGAGACGTCACCTTGACTAAAGTACTGAGTGTACACCAGAAAGCTTTTACCGATCGGTGGTAAAGCAGCTAATTTATCTCTCACGAGTAATGGTGTCTCTTTTGAGGACGTGTGTCCCAGCATTTCACAACATCTTGCCGAGTTTGACAGACGGATATCGAACCCAAGACATCCGGGCGTAAAGTTTAACTAGCACATACATTTTTTTGCTAGTGGCTTTACGTTGCACCGACACAGATAGGTCTTACGGCGACGATGGGATGGGAAAGGCCTAGGAGTTGGAAGGAAGCGGCCGTGGCCTTAATTAAGGTAGGATTCGTCGTGCTGACCACACGACACTTCGTTATCTGCAGGCCTTCGGGCTGAGCAGCGGTCGCTTTCAAGGCTTTTGCCCTTCGGGGCTGTTGCGCCCAGGAGGGTGGAGGGCGGGATGTTGGCGATTACATGCCTCACTTGATGGCAGTGGTTCCTCCTTTATCAGTTCGTTAATCCATTATTATATGCTAAGATGTGCCCACATAAAAGGCCCGAATAACTATGCAGTGGATTCTGGAACATAATTGTTTTTCTTTGCTGTACTGGTCAGTCCAATCCACGGATCTCGATCCCGTTACATCTTTGAAACGAGCTGAAAAGTCTGCTCGCTACTGCCTTACTCCTCCGTGGCACACACTTTCTTGCATCCTACCGGCCAAATCTCCTGATTTATAAGACCTGTCTCTGTCGGTGCGACGTAAAAGAATTTGTAAAAAAAAAACTTTAGGCGGGAAATTTCAGATTTCTTACATTACTTCCCGACCTCCCAATCAGTTAGTTTTTCCTCCCCGATTTTAAGTCAATGACTACAAAACTTAAAAATATGTTTTGAAACTCCCGCCGTTTCAGGAGGTTGCTTCAGAGGCTGAAGGTTCTTCTTGTATTGGTTGCTGTGAATTCCGAAAAGTCTTCTCTTACTGGTCGCTATGACTGGCTGAAGGTATGGGTAAGGTTAAATGTTGAAAATCCACAGCCTGTTTCCTGTCATTTGACCGGGTCAGGAATGGAATGAATGAAGCCCCCTTCTAGCGGCGGGGATGGGATTTGTGCCGGCTGCCGAAGCCTGTCGCACTCCCGTGGGGGCAATTATTAATGAATGATTGATGAAATGATATTGGAGAGAGTTGCTGGAATGAAAGATGACAGGGAAGCCCGGAGTATCCGGAGAAAAACCTGTCCCGCTTCCGCTTTGTCAAGCACAAATCTCACATAGAGTGACCGGGATTTGATTCACCGAACCCAGCGGTGAGAGGCCGGCGCGCTGCCGCCTGAGACACAGAGGCTCCGTTAAATGTTATTTATAACCCATAAACACAGAAGTGTGAGTAGCTTTTAATCAAACGAAGAACATACACAACAGGAAACAGGAAAGTCCAAAGAATGTAAGCTTCTATGTAACCATATTTGAGTCGTACACTACGGTCCACCATACATCGGCCTTCTTGTGGCCAGAAGTCGTGTTTCCATTGGCGGCTTTAAAGTGAAAAGTTAACATCGTGATGCTGAAATCTGGTGTTCTTTTTCTCCCTTGCGTTGCATCGTGATTTTGTTTCCCGTGGTCGTGATGGTTGTGGTATTCAGGACGTTGATGAATGTGGATTGAGCTAAGTTCAGTTATTGTAATGAGTTATTAATACAGCTTTCTTTATACAATGGTTTATTAAGTATTTGTTCACGTGATAGATCCAGACACAGTACTACATTTCGTGAGAGTCTGTTTAATTTACCTTATTGGTTATCATTACGAGACGGTATGATGGATTAATTCTAGGTTTGAAGTTTCATTTTGGCGAAGAAATAATGTCTCTTTCTGAAACAATTTTCAGAACTGTTTCAAAGTATTACTGAACCGGGGAAGGGTTCCTATTTTTTACTGCTTACCGGTGTGAATTTTTGACGTCGTATGGTGGGAAAACCTACTTATCCTGCATGTCTGTAAACGTTCCGTAGCACGTAGGAAACTTATCAACTTCGATGAATGGATAATCAGATTGAAAAACTGATGGAAAAGCAATAAATCCCATTACAGAACGTGTTGAAAATGCTCTCCCTCTGCAATTCATTCCCATGTATCTTTAAACATTTAGTGCGAATTACATTTTCATTTCTGCTATAGTGCTACCCCATAACTAGAAGTCGAAATGTGAGACAATTACATTTCTTTTACTTATCCAGTTGTTCCTAACACATTTAATTATGTGCACAGTATCAAATAAAAAACGAGTTTCCTGTCACTATCACAGGGTTAGGGAACTACAGATTATAATTTCTGACAGAAAAGTGCTCAAAAGGCATTAAATCGGAAGAGCGAGCTGGCCAGAAACGTGCACAAATTATTCTGTCCCCGAAAACACCACGCATCGCATTCATTGCATTACGCGCAGTTTGTAGCCCCGCTTTTTGGAAATATCCGAACGATCTTGGCAGCACAGTCAGTTGAGGAAAAAAACTCGTACATATTTATATGTATCGGCCAGAATTATTGGTGTCCTTAAGAAATGGCCCTACAGGTCTATGACCAGTACCGCTTATTCTGCGAATTTACACATCAATGCAAATAAAACCACGCCTCATCAGAAAACACCACCATTTCAGGTTATAATACCCTGCTCATCCCCTTTACCTAAAATTTTCCGATGTTTGGCACTCAGTAATCTATTTCTAATCTTACTTGTTTCTTCACACTTACCTAATAAGTGAAAATTATCGTTCTCTCACCACAGTTAAGAGACTGAAGAAACCAATTGCAATAACTCTTTCTTGCGGCTGAACCTCTTGAACTTTTACATTTCTGTGACGTTGTAATGCTTACATTTGTTTTCATGCAGTCCGCCGTGCAGAAGAATATGAAACCTCGCTTTACTAAGACAGTTTCAAGTTTTTGTCTAGTACTGAATCCACAGTTTCGAATTTATTCACAATTTTCTTAATTCCTTAACGCGTTGGCACTCGCGCTCCAGGAAATTATTGGCGGAATTCTCTTCTCACTCTTCCATCTGATTCGTGCTTTAAATATTTATAGTTCAGCACATAATTCAGTAGCCATCGAACGCACTTACTGCTGTATAAGAAGTACGGTAAAATTTGCTTTACGTCGCACAGACACAGATAGGTCTTATGGCGACGATGGGATAGGAAAGGCCTAGGAGTGGAAAGGAAGAGGCCGTGGCCTTAATTAAGGTACAGCCCCAGCATATTCCTGGTGTGAAAAATCGGAAACCACAGAAAACAATGTTCAGAGCTGCCCACAGTGGGGTTCCACCCACTATCTCCAGGATACAAGCTCGCAGCTGCGCGCCCCTAATCGCACGGCCAACTCGCCGGGTGTAATCACGCTGTACGTAGTAGGGTAACTTATCGCATGACATCACTGGGCGAGTTGCATGGGTCGCGCTGCTATTACATCATCCACTCGCCCAGGCACGGTATAGGGAATAACCGGCAAATCGACTGAGGCTAGCATTGTAAAGTCTTTCGGTTTTCGAAGGTTTGCAAGTATGCTGCATAGGCCGAGCGAGTTCGTTGTGCGTTTCGGGCCATAGCTGTGCACTTGCTTTCGAGAAGTGGTGGGTTCGAACCTTACTGTCCACAGCCCAAGATATGCTTAATCCATTGTTTCTCATACACTCCAGTAAAATTCTCGTACTGTACAGTACCGGTCAAAAGTTTAGGACCACAAAGAATCATTAAATGTCATCTAGAAACTAAAAAAATGTTTCACTCGTCCTCTATTTTTTCCTAAACTCTTACATATAATACGATATGTCGCCTGATTTCATTGACTTTGACGAATTATTGTAGAAGCTATGCATTTTTAACTGTTGGAAGGTCACACCAAAAATTTAAAAAATTTAAAATAATATACTGTCCAGATGTTCTTGTAGACTGTGGGGGTCATTTTAGGGCAAATATAAAAATTCCGAAAAATTGCGGCGCCGTGTTTTTGCGTGTTTATTTTGTTTTCAAAGCATCGCCAAGATGAGATATTTTTTCCTTGTTCTTGTAATGTATGACTCAGGTGTCAGGGCGAGTATCGACGTCAGATTTATCTGCCCTGATAATTTAACTTGCATTCTACAGATGACATCCAAGAACACATTTCTGACGCCGCCCTGAGATTTTTTTGCTAGGGGCTTTACGTCGCACCGACACAGATAGGTCTTATGGCGACGATGGGGATAGGAAAGGCCTAGGAGTTGGAAGGAAGCAGCCGTGGCCTTAATTAAGGTACAGCCCCAGCATTTGCCTGGTGTGAAAATGGGAAACCACTGAAAACCATCTTCAGGGCTGCCGATAGTGGGATTCGAACCTACTATCTCCTGGATGCAAGCTCACAGTCGCGCGCCTCTACGCGCACGGCCAACTCACCCGGTCCTGAAACTTTTGTTCATACATAACAAGAACAAGGAAATATCGACCATCTTGGCCCTGCTTTGAAAAAAATATTAAAAATGCAAAAAAACTGTCACATTTTTCCGGAATTTTTATATTTGTATTAAAATGATCCCTACCTATTGCTAAGTCTGAAAATATCTTGAAGGTAATACTTTCAACAAGTTAAGAGTGTACAGTACATTATATTTCCAAAACTTTTGATTTCTTGGTGTGGCCTTCCAACAGTTAAAAACTTCTACAACACTTGGCCTAACTCAATGAGATCAGGCGACATATAACCTATCAGACGTAAGAGCTGAGAAACAAAATAGAGGTCTAGTGGAACAATTTTAGGTTCTACATGACATTTCGTGATTTGTTTAGTGGTTCTAAACTTTTTGACCGCCAGTATATCTTGATTAAGGCCACAGACGCTACCTTTCGAATCCTAGCATTTTTCCCATCATTGTCTCTCCGAAAACCTTCCATGTGTTAGTGCATTGTTAAACTACTGGCAAAGAAAATAGTTCTTTCCCACTCCTAGCCATGTCCTATCCATACTTCGTCATAAGGTCTGAGTATCTGCGACGTAAAATCAATAGAAAAAGTCCTGCATGTTAAAAGTTTTTGCAAGTTTCCAGTTTCTTCTTCAATTGTGTGTGGACACTTCCAGTCTGCTTTGGAGGTAAACAGAGGGCCAATAACTCTCTATTTACCATCGTACGTTCTGGAGGTATGGGAGAAATATCAAATCGAGCAAGTGGCTGCACTGTTTGGGTCACGTAGCGGTCAGCTTCCATTCGGGAGATAGTGGGTTCGAATCCCACAGTCCGCAGTCGGCGTGGTATCCCATTGTCACACCATGAAAATAAAAATGTTTTGGACTGGTCCGTATTGACTAAGCTCGTGATAAATGCCACGGTTAGTTGTTGGCTCCGCCCTGTCAATATTTATTATAAAATTCGTTGGTGTACATAATTATTAGTCGTACATGCTTCGCGAGTTGGCCCATTCTCTTCATCATTGAAATTGACATCTCAAAACAAAATTCTTTGTGTTGTAAGATCTATGAACACAAATTGACACTAAAAACATAAATAGCTAAAATCGTAAAATATTATTATTTATATTTTTAGTGTGTGTTAAAATAATAACAAATTGTAGAACATAATCATTACTACAGTTGAAGCCGTTTATTGCGACATCGCTGTTAAAGACGTATTGGTTATAACGGCGAACGGTCCCGTCCAAATCCTCTATAAGCACTGTATTTTAAAAAACGCTTAGTACGACATCGCTTTATTTTTGGTAGTGGCTTTACGTCGCACCGACACAGATAGGTCTTATGGCGACGATGGAATAGGAAAGGCCGTGGAGTTGGAAGGAAGCGGCCGTCACCTTAATTAAGGTACAGCCCCAGCATTTGCCTGGTGTGCAAATGGAAAACCACGGAAAAGCATCTTCAGGGCTGCCGACAGCGGGATTCGAACCCACTATCTCCCGGATGCGAGCTCACAGCTGCGTTTGCTCGATAGCTGCAGTCGCTTAAGTGCGGCCAGTATCCAGTAACCGGGTGATAGTGGGTTTGAGCCCCACTGTCGGCAGCCCTGAAGATGGTTTTCCGTGGTTTCCCATTTTCACACCAGGCAAATCCCGGGGCTGTACCTTAATCAAGGCCACGGCTGCTTCCTTCCACTTCCTAGGCCTTTCCTATCCCACCGTCGCCATAAGACATATCTGTGTCGGTGCGACGTAAAGCAAATAGCAGTAGCACAGCTGCGCGCCCCTAATCGCACGGCCTGTACATTGCTTATTACGACGTATCGTATAAAACGGCACAGAAATTGTCGCAAAAATGTATCGACTATAACGTCCAATGTTGGTTTTTTTAACAGTTTGGGGTTTGCTGAGAACAATGTAAAGCTTACTTTCAAGCTTGTTTTCAGTACATTGAAGATTTCAAATCAGTCTCTCTGTTAAATAGTCAAGGCAAGCATAGCTGTGAAAATGTCGCAAAAGGAAGGTAAAGTGTTTAATATTGAAGAAATAATATGGCGATTACAAAATAGGAAATCAAACGTCAGCACCTCGAAGGAATTGTGTATATCACACTCAACGATTTCTACAATATTTGGATGGACCATTTATTAGCCAAGACCATGTGCGACGTTATTAATCAATTTACATTGTTGCTACTTCTGTCGTCACTTATTTTATATTTTGCTGACTTATTTTTGATGAACGTACTCTGTAAACACTAGAAGAAAGATTCCCGTCAGTCCCACTCCACAAATACCACAAATATTCTAAATAAAGTACTTATTTCACTTACGTTCTTTGAAATTTAAAATTGTCTCTGTTAATTAACCATGTACGTGTGCAGCCTAAGGCTTACAGATATGACACCTTTAGCAAAAAAGAAAGAAAGAAAAACCGGTTTGTACGTCTATCGCCTATAACGACCGTTAATAGGCGATCCCATAGGAGTCGTTAAAACCGGTTTTGACTGTAGTTTCTTTCCTATCCATCGTAAACAGTAACACCGTGGTTAACGACGGAGAATACTTATCAGTATCAAGTTTGTACAGCATGCTACCCTTTCTCTTGACAGAGAATAGAATGAAAATGAAAATGAAAATCCACAGCCTGTTTCCAGTCATTCAACCGGGTCAGGAATAGAACCAATGAAGCCCCCATCTAGCGGCGAGGATAGGAAATGTGCCGGCTGCCGAAGCATGTCGCACTCCTCTGGGGCAATGTTTAATGAATAACAGATGAAATGAAAGGATATTGGAGAGTGTTGCTGGAATGAAATATGACAGGGAAAACCGGAGTACCCGTAGTAAAGCCTGTCCCGCCTGCGCTTTGTCCAGCACAAATCTCGCGTGGAGTGACCGGGATTTGAACCATGGAACCCAGCGGTGAGAGGCCGACGCGCTGCCGCCTGAGCCACGGAGGCTCGACAGAGGATAAAATATAAGGGTTATTCAATTGAAACATAGATGGAGAAGGCAACACTGCAAATAATTGACGGGACAGCGAAGAGGTTGCAGCACTGCATGATTTCGTGTTTGTGTGATAGCTTAGAACGTGGTCAATCTGAGACACGCAGTAGAGGAAAAAGTTGAACCAGCATTCGTATTTAATGGTTACGTCCAAACAAATATAATGGGACATGATTCAGTTTTTGTGAAAGGAAGGAGTATTTGGCCGGGAAAACCGTCATAAAGTTTGTTTATAAAAGCAAAAGCAAAGTTATCTCCGTACAGGCCATGAAGGCTCTTGGAGGAGTGGAAGGAAAATGCTTCCACCATCTGCAACCTCGGTACCTGGTGGGGTAGAGTGGTTAGCTCTATGCCTGGCCGCCTTTGCCGCGAGGAATTAAACTGGTACTCATTTTTGGTGGAGGCTGAGCGAACCTCTGAACCATGTGCACCTCCGGAAGTAGAAATCTCGTTTCTTAAGTTTTTTGACTTCCTGACGGGGAATCGAACCCATGTCCTTCCGGGTGAACCAAGCACGCCTTTACCGCATCGGCTAGGCAGCCCCTATAAAGTGTGATTATGCTCCGCGATAAATGCACGACAACGTACTGCCAATGCAGCAGTTGACAGTCGGCAGTGTTTAGCTGGGGTCTTCTGGATCACCCGTCTTACAGCCAAAACAGAGACGTCTTTGGTCTGCTGAAGAAAGCCCTGAACAGTAATAATTGTCCCACAGATCAAGCTGTTCTTGATACTGTGGAGGAGATCACCCAGCGCCCTTCACTGAAGAGCGGGTATTGAGAAACTTGTTCAGCGTTGGGTCAGGTGTCTAAACGGTGGAGGTGAATATCTGAAGGCTCTCTCAGACTATGATCAGCATGATGTCGTTTCAATGTAGTGTATGTTGTTCAATATAACAGTTACTAGACACCAGTCTATGATTCAACTGAACAACACTTGTAGAAATATCAGGTAGTTATCAGTGATTACGCGCAGGCTATGTATGTTCCAGCGTTCCTCTCTTAGCTACCGCGTCAATCTGCTGGTGTTTCCTGAGAACGCATTTTATCTATTTAACTTGCTTGATGCCTAATAAACTTTTAGTTGTTACTATCCTGAACTCAGCTCGGTAATTTTTGCTTCAGCTTAGTATCCAAAAGGCTGATAAACCCTGTCTTGATGTTGCTGTCTCATCACCATTCTCTCCTTTAGACCAGTCGTTTTCTGTTTTAATTAAATGTTATGTCTTTGTGGAAGAGCGCGCGTCATAAAGCTTCACTTTACAAACCTCTATAAAAGCCGGTGATTGCGTCGAGCAATACTAGAATTGCAGAGTTACCGTACCCTTCACACCATTTGGAGACAATATTACGTATTGTAACAGTCTTCCAATATTATCCGCACGTTTAAGTAGCTTTTAATCAGAGTTGTCAACTACTAGGAATTTTCCGTAGTTTCTACGATTTTCTCACTTATACTACGGCATACGGAAGCGGTGCTGGTTATTACGGATTTCACGAAATCGAAATTGTCTTTTATGAATACTTCATTTTGCCCGCGAATATAAAATACAGTTTCGTAAACAGGAGACTCGCTGTAAGAAAACTGTTCATGAAAAGTGACTAGATTGCGACATTTGTCATCAAACTTGAACACAGAGCATAACATTTAATAACATTCTTTGATGAATACAGATTCCCAGCATATCTGCTCAGTTTCTGTTCTAGGCCTATTACCTTTGATTTGGTAATGAGTTGCCTGCACAGATTAACAACTCCGCTGCCTTATTTTGTTGCAAATTTACGTCGCATTGCACAAACATTTATTCCAGTGAAGGGGAGAGCAGCCTTGAATAAAATAGCAAGATGTGTAAAAGTAAACAAGAATGAGCCAAGTGACTGTGAAAAAAAAATCTGCAAAGAATCGGTATTCCCGAAAGTAGTAGACGGAAAACATTGTACGTGGGTGCATCAAAGAGCGATACAAGGCGTTACAAAAAGTGACAATAAGTGTTACGCGATCTGAATAGTATTTCTCACGTTTTTTGGTTGAACGTGACCTTCCGTTGTCTGCAGCAGACACTGCCACTATGGACAACCACTTTGTTGAAGGTTGGCATTTGTTCTTTCTAAAATAGATGTTGCTTGGTAATCAGCTCCACGAACTTCTTGAGTGTGTAACGTATGATATTGTGACATCCTATTAAATGGGTTTTAATATTCAGATAAGTAGTCCCGGGAATTTCAAAACTTGGTACAGTAGTAGGTAGTGCCTGGAGTATACTTGTAAACTGTATTTTCGTTGTTGCGGTCGATGGATGCAGAGTGGGTCTCGTCCACAAGTGGCCACGGCTGGTTCGTGGTCCAGCAGCTCTTCACTCTGACCGACCAACCGAGCAGAGGAGAGATGGCCGCGGATCTACCGTGGCTCTACGCCTCTGCATTCGGGAGGCGGGAAAGGGCTGGTCACGGCTGGTCTCCACCGTCGGCTGTTCTGAGAGTGGTTTTCCATTCCCCTGCACTAAGGCGAATGCCGGGACAGTTCCTAGTATAGAACACGGCTGCCAACATTCTCCGAGCATCTCCTTCACCATCACAAATCCCCCGGCCTGAGAGACGGCGGCACCGTCTAAGAGGCCCACCACCCCTGAAACAGTAGCCGCTATGCCTGCCGTCTAGCAGTTGCCCAGGCGACTCAGTGGTATACATCTCGCAATAAACACTACCGCCTCTTTTCCTTGTACTGCTTTTAGCAAGCAAGCATTTAGTTTTACATGACTGTTTGTATCGTGATCAGAGCCACGGAACTTCCAGTTTGTTGTAGAATCCGAACCACGGCTCTTATTGTGAATTCATTAAAATAATGTCCAATCCATCCTTATATCACCCTTAGCTTCGTACAATGTAACATCGAACTCGCTACTCTTCGAGGGAGTTTCTCTTTGTCAGTACCATCACATAACCTAAGCCATCCATACGCCTAGCTTATTTTTTCTTTATTTAAAGGTCAAGCACAGACCACTATTCGAATTCTGTTTTTAAACAGAGCGGGTCGGCTATTAAATAAGATGCCAAACATATTTGACGAGGAGATTATCTTATTACGGTTAGTCCGAAGGGATCTGACACAAAGAGCAAGACTTAAGTAATATACATTTCTTTGTACAGATGATTGGAAACAACGTGAACCGGGTATATGTGCTTTGGTGGATTGGTCATACTGATAAATAACTTGAAAAAAAAAGTAATTCGATATCTCGTGCCGTTCTTATTTTATTAGCTTCTGAATTTAGCCAATCAGATCGCTTCGCGAGTGAATTCAAATGGGCCTTGCGAGGCGATTGTTGCTAAATCTGCACGTTCCTTAAGGCCGGCTTTAAAGCCACGCCGAGAAATCAGCATGATACACCAACACAGCCGTCCCGCGCTTGTCAGGCCGGAGGTCCGTGTTTCAATCCCTCCCGGGCGAAGACTGGTGCTCTCATGCCGGTCTGAAGCCACGTTCAGATTTAGCAACACCGCCTCACAAAGCGACCTGATGTGCCAAGTTCAGCGGCTGATAAAATGACAACGGCGTGAGGTATCTAATTATTTATTCAATTTATTTATCAGTATGACTACCCCTTTAACGATCATATACACGGTTTACGTTGTTTCCGACCACTATGTGTAGTTTTATCCGTTGAGTATGGTCGTGCACTTTCGCCTTTAAATGTATATTTTGGGAGACATGAACAGACCAAAATGAATGCACACGCACCACTGTACATAGTTCATAAGTATAGTCTTAGTTTTTAGCTCTGAAAATTACCAGCCGGCACTGCAGTGTAGGGGTGGCGAGCCTCCCTTTTCCCCGAAGGACGCAGGTCTTCGTACCTGAATCTGAGGGTTGGTTCGAGGTTCACTCAACCTACGTCAGAACAATTGAGACTCCCTGCGGGTGGGGGACGCACAGGTAGAATACACCCGCGGTATTCCCTGCCTGTCGTAAGAGGCGACTAAAAGGGGCCCGAGGGGCTCTCAACTTGGGAGTGTGGATTGGCGACCACGGGGCCCTTAGCTGAGTCTTGGCATTGCTTCCACTTACTTGTGCCAGGCTCCTCACTTTCGTCTATCCTGTCCGACCTCCCTTGGTCAACTCTTGTTCTTTTCCGACCCCGACGGTATTAAGCATTCGAGGCCTAGGGAGTCTTTCATTTCACGCCCTTCATGGCCCTTGCCTTTCTTCGTCCGTTACTTCATCGTTCGAAGTGACGGATTCCTTCTTTCTTCTTCTTTTCTCTCTCTCTTTACCCCCTGTGGGTGGGGGACACAGACGAATAATACACCCACGGTATCCTCTGCCTGTCGTGAGAGCGACTAAAAGGGGCGACCAAGGGATGATTGAATTAGAACCATGAAACTACTTTTGATTCGTACCATCACGCGGGGAACACCATGGGTTGCCTGTACTTGCGAGTTGCACCACTATATTCGGTACGAAATGGGTTTGTGATTAGTAGCAGTAAAGAGCCTGTCCGGGTGGATTCCAGTACCCGTGCGTCGTGCCCATGTGAGCAACACCGCGGGTCTGGGCGTAGCCTGTGAGTTGTACC
The DNA here is from genome assembly GCF_040414725.1 of Anabrus simplex. NCBI lineage: Eukaryota > Metazoa > Arthropoda > Insecta > Orthoptera > Tettigoniidae > Anabrus > Anabrus simplex. Next base: position 152,803,267 of record NC_090266.1, read on the forward strand.
ACTATATGAGCGGCACTGTGGGTCAGCGTTGCCTGTGATTAGTACCCACTATGTTGAGAAACAGCACGGGATAGTGCGAGTCCCTGTGGTTAGTACACTCGGTGAGGAGCCTTCTCGGTTTGCGTTGGCTTTGAGCGGCGCCGTGGGTCAGCGTTGCCTGTGACTGGTCCTCACTATGTTGAGGAACACCACGGGATATGGCGCGTCCCTGTGGTTAGTACACTCGGTGAGGAGCCTTCTCGGTTTGCGTTGGCTTTGAGCGGCGCCGTGGGTCAGCGTTGCCTGTGATTGGTCCCCACTGTGTTGAGGAACACCACGGGATAGTGATAGTGCGAGTCCCTGGGGTTAGTACACTCGGTGAGGAACCTTATCGGTTTGCGTTGGCTATGAGTGGCGCCATTGTGTTAGGAACACCATAGGTCTGCGTAACTTGTACGATGTACAATACTTGTGAGTAGTACCATCTTGTGTGGAACACCGTGAGCCTTCGCTACTTTTGAGTAGTACCCCAACATGACAAATACCATGGTTCTACTTTACTCGCGAAATGTACCATTCTGTGGGGCCTTAGACGTGAATTTAGCACACCTTCAGACATCAAGCATCACTGTGCTTTATAAATGGTCCCTTGGTCAGTAATACTCTAATTCACTACCTTCTTTTTGAGTCTGATCCACTGTTTTTGTTTGTTTTTTGTTTGTTTTTGTTTTTGTTGGGTTCATGTCCATCCATTCCTTTTTCATGACATTTTTTATTTTATTTTGGTCAGTGGATGAATTTGAATTTTTTGTTATTTCATTTCGTACCATTAGGGGCCGATGACCTCGATGTTAGGCCCCTTTAAACAACAAGCATCATCATCATCATCAGAACAATTGAGGAGATATCTGAACTTGAGATAACGGCCCCGGTCTAGAAAGCCAAGAATAACGTCCAAGAGGATTCGTCGTGTTGACCACGTGTCACCTCGTAATCTCGCAGACCTTCGGGTTGAGCAGTGATTGCTTGGCAGACCAAGGCCCATCATGGCTGCAGCGCCATGGTTTTATCTTAAATTGGAAATAATGGAAGTGTTATACAAGTGGGCAGCAGTAATCGTGGAACCGGAAATAAATAAATAAATAAATAAATAAAGCTAGTATTTTTGCTATTGGTTTTATGTCGCACCGATTCGGGCAGGTCTTACGGCGACGATGACCGGACGAGTTGGCAGTGCGGTTAGGTGTGCACAGCTGCGAGCTTGCATCCAGGAGTTAGTGGGTTCGAGCCCCACTGTCGGCAGCCCTGAAGATGGTTTTCCGAAGTTTCCCATTTTCACACCAGGGAAATGCTGGGGCTGTACCTTAATTAAGGCCACGGCCGCTGCCTTCCCACTCCTAAGCCTATCCCATCGTCGCCATAAGCCCTATCTGTGTCGGTACGACGTAAAACAAATTGCAAAATAAAAGAAAGAAAAAAGGCGACGATGGGATAGGACACGCTAGCAAATGTAAAGAAGCGACCGTGGCGTTAGTTGGGGCATAGCTCCAGCATTTATGTGGTGTGAAAATGGAAAACCACGGGAAGTCATATTTAGGGCTGCCGACAGTGGGGTCGAACCCACCATATACCGATGCATGCTCACAGCTGCAAGGCTCGTACAGCACACTCAACTCCCTCGACATTGCTAGTATTCTGTGTGTGCTTTTCTACTTCAGATATTACATCACTCATCTTATTAAAAACCTTAGATAACACTATTTCTGATCCCGGACTCCATTTCCCTAGCCAGCTCCACACTTACACAGCACTGTAGGAAAGTCATCACAACGACGGAGAGTATTGGTTGCGCCACCTGGAGTGACTTCCACGGTGCGTCTGGAAGCAACTACTGAAACAGTATTCCACAAGAAATTCATGCTCGATGTGTACTTCGCATAACATTAATTGAAATGAGTAATTATTATATTTTAGCCCCTTCTGAATTTCTTCTACATAAGAATATATTCCTCCGTAACCGGATTATAACACCGTTGCTCCTGAAGTTAATGTAGTTTTTACTTGCAGTAAAGAGAACAAAGACTGACCGCCCACTGCTATACTCGTGACAGGGCGCAAGAAATCGTGACTTGTCCGGCGAGAACCTGAGACTGCAGTTCCGAGATAGGTGGCAAGGCCAGCTCGAGGATTGTCGGGTTTGGAAAGGAGGATTATAGTCATCTTTTCATCTAGTCCACTAACTTGAGGGATTTGCATTTCTCATTCTTGTTCATATTTCTTCCGGACAGTGACCTTTGCGATGAATAATCGAAGCGCTTCTTGCAGATACAACACAATGTCAAAAATACTAAAAACGAGATATCAGTGTAGTTCAAGTAACAAGTTTGTCTCCCTCAGCATTCTCATGGAGCTGATAAATTTATCATACTGTCATATTCTACTTTACTAACAATACATATTTCATGTTCTTTACAAATTGAGCACAATTGCATCATGAGGAAACACGATGTGAAAACTGGAACTCTGAGTTTCTCCGGTTGCAGGGAACTATGTACCTTTTCAAGACAGACGTTTCTTTCATATTCACAAGTTCGAAATTTGTTTTCAGATTCCTCCTGTGTCAACGACGACACACAAAATGTTACAAATATTCTTGATGAGGGATGAACAACATGACCCTAACACAGCACATACGCTTAAACCCCTGGATTGATACTTTCTTCTGTTTGTACAAATGCATGATAAGTTAGCTTTCACATAACGTAACTTTGATTTTGAACAGTCTGCCGATACTCTGTAGCAGTGAAATATACTCACTGGCATACTAACAATTCCTCTCACCGCGATTTCAGCACCAGCATGAACACGTACGTATGTTAGCTGGATTAGCTACAAGAAACAGACCGTTTTCAAAATACAACTGATTAGTGATTACAGCTTGAAGAAATTGAAAGGCCATTGTACTAAATGCGAAAAGAATGAACTTATAATTTACACACTTTCTTGGGTACTCGCACTATGCAGTGTCTGTTCCTCATCCGCAGTGGATATGGCTTATGAACACAACGAACCATGGATTCAGATAAGAAACTGGATTACTTCTTATTATTAACAAAAAGTGTCTGACTATCGTCACACCATTCTTTAAGATTATCCCTTCTTTAAGATTATTTATCTACTGAAGTTATTGCTCTCCAGTGGCCAAAATTTGTATGAATACATTTTTTTTCTAAATGTGATGAAAAAAGAATTAAAATCTTTATCCGCCCCCTGCCTTATCCGTCCACATCAGAATGTTTTGCTTGTTAGTGTACAGTGGTTAGGCATAGCTGCCGTTTTGGGAAAGTGATACTGTGGTCAGCCTGCTGAATGTACTAGTTCGGTGTTGCACTTAACTTCCATTTAGTCAGACCTTGTACTTCCGTTTGAGTAATAGTTGAGCACAGGATGAGTAAACCACGATATCTCAGCGCATTTGATCGCAGCCAGATTTTCTGTGCCGAACAATGAGGGCAATTCAAAAAGAAACTAACTGGAGGCCATAAAATGAAAACCTGTACAGTTATTTCAAAAGTATTGCCTAGCACTGTTGAGACACTTGTCCCACTGCGACACAAGACGGTGAATGGCCGTCTCGTAAAATTCCTGGGGCTGCGTTGTTAACCAGTTCCGAACGTACAGATTGACGTCGTCATTCGAGGTGAATCGTTTGCCTCTCAGAGCCTTCTTTAGCTCACAAAAAATGGCATAATCACAGAAAGGCAGGTTCGGACTGTGTGGAGGGTGACTGAGGACCTCCAATTTGAATGTCTGAAAGAGCTCCTTGACTGTGTTTGCTGTATGGGGCCCTGCATTGTCGTGGAGCAGAAGAGGTCCTTTCGATCTGATCGCTTTGCGAAGGGTGGTCAAGAATTTTGAGTATCGCTGCCCATTTACCGTTGTCCCATGCTGCAGGAAGTCCATAAGGACGGAACCCTGTTGGTAAAAGAAGAAGCTGAACATAAACTTTCCCGCACTTTTGCGGACACGGCCTTAGATTTTTTGGATGGCGGCGACCCTGTATGCTTCTGCTGGACACTTTTGTCTTTTGACTCGAGTTCGAAGTGATCACCATGCCTCGTCTCCAGCGACCACTCGTGACAGGAACTCATTCCCTTCTTTGGTATAGCGCAGCAAATGTTCAAGACAGAGTCCCATTCGACATGCCTCCTGTGCTGGTTGAAGTCTGTGACTCGTTGGGCGCACGTTTTGCGAAATTTCAATCTGTCCTTAACGATGGCGTGAACACTTCCGACGCTCATTCCGACCTCTGCGGTAATGGCTGCTACCGTAACTCGCCGATCTTGCATAATGAGGGCATCCACCTGCTGTACAACGGCATCGGTAATGCGGTGTGGCGTTCCAGACCGTGCATCATCGCCAACGACATCCGTCCTTCCCTGAATCGCTCGTGCCACGCCTTGACCCTTTTAAAGGACATGCAGTGCTCTCCGTATACAGCGCCATATTTTTACCTGGTGGCAAGGCCTGGAACTAACAACATTTGTAGCATAATTCGCGAGTGCATTGTTTGGTTAGCAAATCTGCGAAATTTCAGACTCCTATGATCATTACAGCCCGTGCTGAGCCGCGCTGAGCACCGTCAATTCAATTGTGGACAACCGGTACTAGAGGTCCCATTTTATCAAAAGTAAACAGTCCCCATACGAGAATACCGCCACCACCGGCATGAATTGTACCCGATGGCAAGATATATATACTGCCGTATGTGCTTGACGACGCATTCGTACCTCAACTCATCTGTCCAGGCGACCTTTTTATCATGCTTCAAGAGTCCAGTGGCGTTGTTCCTCTGCCGATGTCAACCGCCATGTCATGCTTTGTGACGTTTAGTGTTCAGAGATGCCCTACAGATGACAGCTTCTGTATCACATTGCGAAGCGATGGTTCTGGATGGTAGCCTATTGCTGCATACAATTCGCGAGTGATCTTCTGCAATGTGGCCCGTCTACCAGTATCTTCCCAGCTAGCTGATAGCGACTCCTCTCATTAACACGTTGTTATCCATGGGGGTTGACCCTCGCGGCAGAGGTTTTGTCTGAATCCACGTAGTCATGGTACACTGTTGAGAAGTGTGATGCGGAGAGCCCAATGCCTGAACGACTTCGGGAATGAAATTGTTACTACGAGGTTGGTTCAAAAAGAAGCGAGCCGGAGGCCTGCTAACGAAGGTGCTGCCCCTATAAGAGCGCTAAGGTCTCAAACTCAACGCTAGAGGGACATTAGCGTCTGAGGTGCTCAAATACGTGTTTCCGCGACTATCAATCAATCAATCAGTCAATACTGATCTGCATTTAGGGCAGTCGCCCAGGTGGCAGATTCCCTATTTGTTGTTTTCCTAGCCTTTTCCTAAATGATTTCAAAGAAATTGGAAATTTATTGAACATCTCCCTTGGTAAGTTATTCCAGTCCCTCACTCCCCTTCCTATAAATGAATATTTGCCCCAGTTTGTCCTCTTGAATTCCAACTTTATCTTCATATTGTGATCATTCCTACTTTTATAAACGCCATTCAAACTTATTCGTCTACTAATGTCATTCCACACCATCTCTCCGCTGACAGCTCGGAACATACCACTTAGTCGAGCAGCTCTTCTTCTTTCTCTCAATTCTTCCCAACCCAAACATTGCAACATTTTTGTAACGCTACTCTTTTGTCGGAAATCACCCAGAACAAATCGAACTGCTTTTCTTTGGATTTTTTCCAGTTCTTGAATCAGGTAATCCTGGTGAGAGTCCCATACACTGGAACCATACTCTAGTTGGGGGTCTTACCAGAGACTTATATGCCCTCTCCTTTACATCCTTACTACAACCCCTAAACACCCTCATAACCGTGTGCAGAAATCGGTACCCTTTATTTACAATCCCATTTATGTGATTACCCCAATGAAGATCTTTCCTTATATTAACACCTAGATACTTACAATGATCCCCAAAGGGAACTTTCACCCCATCAACGCAGTAATTAAAACTGAGAGGACTTTTCCTATGTGTGAAACTCACAACCTGACTTTTAACCCCGTTTATCAACATACCATTGCCTGCTGTCCATCTCACAACATTTTCGAGGTCACGTTGCAGTTGCTCACAATCTTGTAACTTATTTATCACTCTATAGAGAATAACATCATCCGCAAAAAGCCTTACCTCCGATTCCACTCCTTTACTCATATCATTTATATATATAAGGAAACATAAAGGTCCGATAATACTGCCTTGAGGAATTCCCCTCTTAATTATTACAGGGTCAGATAAAGCTTCACCTACTCTAATTCTCTGAGATCTATTTTCTAGAAATATAGTAACCCATTCAGTCACTCTTTTGTCTAGTCCAATTGCACTCATTTTTGCCAGTAGTCTCCCATGATCCACCCTATCAAATGGGAATCACTTAGATGATGATGATGATGATGATGATGATGATAGCGTACAACCAACTATTTTAAGGGGTTCTGGTTGCCGAAGTGGTTGAATTTTGTCCCGTAGCAGTTGTTTTGCGTGCCGATGAATCTATTGACAGGAGGCTGGTGTATTTGAACACCTTCACATGCCGTCAGACCAAGCCAGTGTCGAACCCGTGAACTTGGGTTCAGAAGAGCCGCGCACTACTGTCCGAGCCACTCAGCACAACGCGAAAATAACTTCGGAACAGTAGCTTATGAAGCCCTTTAACTTACTGTAGCTAAGGAATAACAAGTGATTATTTTGTGTAAATCATTTTGTTTCATTAGTGGTCATTTAGGCATTCACTAATGTCTCGAAATATTAGGGGCTTCATCATTTGATTTGATACATTGCCAAATCGGAAATACCATAGATCACGTGACCACTTGCGTTTTATTTTGTGGATTCTAAACCAAAGGGGCAGATGACCTAGCTGTTAGGCCCCTTTAAACAACAAACAGTCTAGCTTTGTCCGTCATTTTTATACGTCAGAAGCTTGGCTGAAAACACGTCATTACCCGATAATCATTGTAGACCTAACCTACACTTCCGAAAAAACAAACATGCAACATCCTCAAGGATATGGTCATTTTATTCACAAGCGATGTGACAGTTAGTTCATCATTGCACGAGTACATGATTACAAATTCGACTAAATGAAACACGTGTCACAGTAAAGGGTGCCCAAACAGTCTCGTCAATACAGTGCCCCCTCCCCCCTCTGGCGGCAATACAGGTGTGTATTCGCGTATGCAAACGCTCATAAAGGAGCCGAATGGCATCCTGCGATAGATTGTCCCAAGTATCTTGCACCTTTTGATGCAGTTCGACAATGGTTCTTGCAGGCTCTGGAGAACGCGTTAGTTCTCGTTTCATGATGTCCCATACGTGTTCAATTAGCGACAGATCCGGTGATCTCGCTGGCCAGGGCAGTTATTGTACAGCACGTTGCATCGCAGCAGCTGTATGTGGACGTGCACTGTCCTGCTGAAAAAGCACATTAACCTCCTGTCAAAAAAAATGGCTGTAGCAAGGGAACAACTACATATGCAATGTAGCGAGTACTACTTACGTTACCCCGCAGAAAAACAAACTGTGACCGCGAGTTATAACTGATGACATCCCCACACCATGAAGCCTGGGGTGAGACCTGGGTGTCATGGTCAAATACATAGACCGCTCACCAGGTATACGTCTTACACGTGTAAGTCCATACCTTGCATACAGACAGAACCTACTCTCGTCACTGAAGACAACAGAGCGCCATTCCCCTCTCCAGTCGACTTTCACGACACCGGAGTAGCCTTGCTTTCTTGGTGTCAGTGGTAACCTTGCCAGAGGCACACGTGATCGTAATCCTGTTGCAAATAGACGGTTCCCAATGGTTTTTGGTGACACAGCAGGTGCAACATGTGTCGTTCCTGGATGATGTTCGGTCGGTCACCGCTGGTCGCACATTGCGTCGATCTTGACGTGTGTCTATACTACGCGGACGTCCGGAGCTTGGTCTGCGGGTGTGGGAATATTCCACAGATCACTGCTGAAAGCAGCGACACACCACAGATACTGTACATTGTGCTCAACATGTCCAGCAATCCGTCGATACGTCCATCCAGCTTCCCGCAGGCCCGCAATGCGACCCCGTTCAAATGGCTGCAGTTTTTCAACAGGAACACGTACTCCGTCGGCGGGCCATGGTTGTACGCTAGAATGAACGTTGCAAACACTGCTCACCTCTAACCTCAGCACAGTTACTGCCTGCAGAGCCAAAACAGTGTGTGCATGGACAGGTCTCCTGAGTGCCATCTGATCACAGATGTCCTTGGCAAATGAATCACTAACAGAACCACCCCTCAGTATGGTGCCTCTGAACACAGTTCTCGAGGAAACTACATTGTTTTGTTTCATTCCGGCAGTGTTTTAATACCGGTATGCATTTGATGTCAAGGCAGTTCGTAAACTAGGTGTGTAATTCCGCTAACTACTGAACATCTCGACAAACAAAATGTAGTCGAGTACAAGCATGATCTAAGTGAAGAACTACAGAGAAATATTTTTGGCTAGTTACTACACGGAGGTTTGTCTGCACTTGCCCAATAAGAGGGTGTACTTTTAATCTTTTAGAACGAGCTTAAATTAGAACATTCCCTCTAAATTGTCTAAACGTTGCGGTTGCTTGTCGCTTTCCTTACAAAATAAAACTACGTGGGGAAGTGTGTACTCAACAAATTAAAGAGTGTGACGAGGACTATTTTATAACGAGACTATAGCTCGGGACCAGGTATTCTTCTGTACGAGAAACCGCTCAGTTTTTGTGTCATTAAGTGTACATATTAGTTTTAACTAAAGTAAATAAACTTACTTAAACATGGTGACATCTGCATAATAGTAACATTGGCTTGAGCAATTCAGAACGCGAGTTAGTTTGGCATTTTTCTTGGAAATTAATTGCACACACACCTCACTGTCTATCTGTATGCCCGTCTGTCTGTCCCATGACTTTTATTTATTTTTATTGTATTATTTTACAGAAGGGGGAGAAAATTCTGGATGACCTGAAGGAGACGAGTTTCTGATTAATCGGCAGACACGCGGTTGGTACCGGACTCAACCTAATCAGGTTGGTATTGATTAACTATGGTTACTGTTAAAATCAACCCCAACCTCGTATCATATTAGCTGCTTGTTTGTACCACTCGTCTTCGTACAATATGGTACAGATTTTAGATGGTGTTCTCCATGTTGTTCAATCAGCTCTTCCCTGTGTGTAGAATTATTTTTTTTTGCTAGGGGCTTTACGTCGCACCGACACAGATAGGTCTTATGGCGACGATGGGATAGGAAAGGCCTAGGAGTTGGAAGGAAGCGGCCGTGGCCTTAATTAAGGTACAGCCCCAGCATTTGCCTGGAGTGAAAATGGGAAACCACGGAAAACCATCTTCAGGGCTGCCGATAGTGGGGTTCGAACCTACTATCTCCCGGATGCAAGCTCACAGCCGCGCGCCTCTACGCGCACGGCCAACTCGCCCGGTGTGTAGAATTATTATTATTATTAATAATAATAATAATAATAATAATAATAATAATAATAATATTATTGTAGCCTCCGTGGCTCAGGCGTCAGCGCGCCGGCCTCTCACCCCTGGGTTCCGTGGTTGAAATCCCGGTCACTCCATGTGAGTTTTGTGCTGGACAAAGCGGAGGCGAAACAGGTTTTTCTCCGGGTACTCTGATTTTCCCTGTCATCTTTAATTCCTGCAACACTCTCCAATATAATTTCTTTTCATCCTTGTCATTAATCATTGCCCCAGAGGAGTCCGACAAGCTTCAGCAGCCGGCACAATTGAGGCATTGAGTGAGAGAGTGGGCTATGCCGAGAAATTAGTAGATTTGAGTTATTGGTACCCTCGTGTAGGGCATTTCATTCATCTTTCAGTGTGCATTATATCGAGCACATCCTTAGCTTCTTCCCTCTTTTTTTTAATAACTTGCTTTATGTAAATTGCACATCTCACGTTTATACTGCGAGGCAGTGAGCTGTGCCAAGCCTATAGAACTGTCGGCTTCGCAAGCTAGCCAATAGCTGCGGCTGTTCTCATGCACGTGTTAACTGTGTACATCATGACGGGCGGTGAAGAAATAACAGGGTGTAGTTGTGAAAAAAATAGTAATAATGATAAATGAAAAAGAAAAGGCATAAGTGTGTAGAAACTTAGGTTTAGAGGATATCAGCGATACCACAAACTTATATAAACCGAAAAGAATGATATACAGTATACTTTGTGTGATCTAAAACACTGGTGACTATAATGCAAATGTTTATTTTTATTTGAAAGTCGGCAAGAATGCAGTAGCATAAATTAACTCAAATAAAATAATTACAATTCAAGAAGAAGGCACGTATGTTTTACATATTCTGTGAAAAATTCCCGTCCTACAGGAGGAAAAATGAATAAAGCTGAAGATCAGGATTTGATGTCTCTTCTACCGTATATACCGCAGAATCATCATGCTGTATACTGTACAGAGTACTGAGTAGAGTACAGCTGAGGACGTCCATGGAGACTCCGATATCTGAAGGTACTGAAATGTTTTGTTTACCTTGGCATTCATTCACTATTCGATTTAATTGAAGACCTAAATACCTTTTGTGAAGGAACAAGAGATCTATAGTAATCAGGTAATGAAGGTAATTTTTTGGGTTAGTAATGAGTTAGACTGACAGGAAAGTTGATGGATGGACGGAAAGATGGGCTGATGCTTTTCTCCGTGTGATATCGTAATTAATTGGAGGAAAGAAAATTTTGTGAAAAAAAGAGAAGGAAAAGGAGGTAACATTACAGAGCAGATGAATCTATTGTAATGCAAGGATATTTTGTTTGTTTGCAGGTGAAAAGGGCCTAAGTAGACGATTAAATGATGGAATTACATCTTGTAAATATTTTTCCTAAAGAGTTTGAAATGAATACTTTGTGATCGCAAACAATAAAGTATATGTTAACAGGGACATTTTTCTCTTTATTAGGACAAACTCAAAACTCAAAATATCAGTTATATTTAACTATGGCATAGCCCACTCTCACTGAGTGCCTCAACTTCTATCGTCAGCGCTAGATGGGGTCTTCATTCATTCATTCATTCCATTCCATTCCTAACCCGGTCGAATGACTCGAAACAGGCAGTGGTCTTTCATCATCGTCTTTTGTAGACTTTTCATCCAGTATCACGAGCGCTGCTTAACGGTCTAATCTAGCCGAGAGGTCGCTTTAAGTTGACAGCAGACATTATGTGTGTAGAATTAAACAAACTTATTCCCATATTACTCACTTCAGACAAAAGGGTAGGAGCGTCCTGTAAAAGTCCCGGAACACCTAATTCAATCCTTTGCTCTGATTATTTTCATCTCAGTGTGATCAGTACCACGAGTTCCTCATATGCATTTCAATATGTATTGTATATACCTCATCTTATCAATATTGTTTTGGAATTATGTGTTTTGTTCGAACGCACTCCATTACTTTTGTTTTGGAATTATGGAATAGAGTGCGGTCGAACAAGGTCAGGTGATGCAGGAAATATTAGATAAGGAAATTAAGTCTTAAAGGAAGTACTGTAGATAACTGTTGTTACTTAGGTAGTAAAACAACTAATGATGGTAGAAGTAAGGACGACTTAACATTCAGACTAGCACAAGCAAGGAAGGCCTTTCTAAAGAAAAGAAATGTGTTCACCTCGAACTTTGATATAGGAATTAGAAATATGTTTTTGAAGACTTTCGTGTGGAGTGTGGCACTGTATGGAAGTGAAACATGGGCGATAACTAGCCCAGAAATAAATAAAATAGAAGCTTTTGAAATGTGGTGTTACAGAAGAATGCTGAAGGTAAGATGAGTAGATGGAATCACAAATGAAGAGATACTGAATCGAGTTGGTCAGAGGAGATCAATTTGGCTAAATTTGACCAGAAGAAGAAATAGAATGATGGGACACATCTTAAGACACCCAGGATTTGTACATCTGGTTTTTGAGGGAAGTGTAATTGGTAAGAACGGTAGGGGTAGACCAAGGTACGAATATGACGAGAAGAATAGAGCAGATGTAGGATGTAGTAGTTACGCAGAAATGAAAAGTTTAGCACAGGATAGGGTGGCATGGAAGCTGCATCAAACCAGTCTATGGACTGATGACTCAAACAATAACAATCGCCACCTCGTCTCCAAACTTAACTGAAATAAGTATTCTTCTTTTAAACTTGTAAAGCTGCTTTAAGGAAATCATGCCAAAATTCACTCCTGGAAAGAACATGAACGATGGATACAGTGCGCTGGTTCGCGAAGTTTTGTAACTCAGCTTGGGAACTTGCGGACCCAACGGGGGACATAATCGATTAGTGAGCCGAGCGTCGCGCTTCACGTACTTCTGATAGCCATGACGTCAGGGTCCAGTATGACGCGACTCTCCTGCAAGTCTGATCATGTCATTACATTGTGTATATTGTATTTTTTGTCGCATTAATAGCATAATAGTTAACTCATGTTAATATTACTTGCTCAATCGCAGTATAACCTCATATCATTATGACTGAAAATCTGAACTGGAATGGACACATAACCAGTGTATGCAGGAGAGTACATTTTTTTTTTTTTGCTAGATGCTTTACGTCGCACCGACACAGATAGGTCTTATGGCGACGATGGGATGGGAAAGGGCTAGGAAAGGGAAGGAAGCGGCCGTGGCCTTAATTAAGGTACAGCCCCAGCATTTGCCTGGTGTGAACCATTTTCAGGGCTGCCGACAGTGGGGTTCGAACCTACTATCTCCCGAAGAGTACATTCTTATCTTCATCCTCTCAGTTATCAACAATAGTATCTCCCACTAATTTTAAAAATTAGATTAGTTCACTCGTACTGACGTTATTTAGTTATTGGCATGTACTTATTCGTGCGACTAGTGAACAGACCAGTAAACTACAAAAAGCATTAAATTAATGTACAAGATTAATTTAATATCTCAAGAACTAATATGTAACCGTTTACTCACACAATCATACATCATTACTCTCCTCATGTAGCACCCTATTTTGAAAGATAAGGCTGTTTAAAATTCGTCAAACCACATAAGTTGCACACCGTTACTCTAGTGCATTGGTATTCAAAGTGTGGTACATGGGGTCGTCTGAAGGGGTGGGCAAATTTACCGTAGCTTCTAACCGTTTTCAGTGAACAGTTCAGAAAAGAGTTGAGCCTCCTCATTTTCAATAAAATCTTGTTTTGATTTAATGTTCTTGTCTACCACTATAGTCCCCTTTCCGAAATATTCATTCTAAAATGTGTATCATTTTGTATCTCCCATTGACTTGGTTTGTAAAAATGCTTTCTTATACCGCATTGCTCTTGTTTTATTTTTTGTTTCGAATTCCACTCATTAATTTCAATTTTGTCTTAGCAGTGTTGTATATAGGACAGTAGTAATTGTTGCCTTAATAATTCATTATACTCGTACGTAAATTTTTGCAGGCAATGCAAATCTCGTAATTCCACTCACGAGAAAACCACTTTTCTCAATCTGTCTTGTGAAGGCTTGCGTTGCCTGAGAAGGGAACAGAGGACTCCTATGGTCGAATAACTGGGCTATCATTAAGCAATGAAAATGCCAGGAACAGTTCTCTGGCCATTGCTGTCCGCTCGGTTTTCGACTTCTTCTGTAAACTTTACTCCGAAGGAATTAGTTTCCTTTGCCCAGCGACGATTATATACAATACATTATCGTTATTATTGCGAAACAGGGTGGTGTTGAGGATTAGCTAATTCCCTGTCATCTCGGCGAACGTGGTTTGATTCCTGGTGTTGCTCGGTCCCGGGGTGTCATGCGACCTTCAATCCCCGGCCAAAACTCTTTCATGCTGTAGTGCGTGTAGGGATCCTAAGCAAGTGGGATAAGCTGCGGAAGAAGAAGTATAATAAAATATTACTTGTCATCAAATCGAATTACTTTATTTGCAAATGAGGTCGCTACCTTGGTGGCAAATGATACACAAAAATACATTATTCTCAACAACTACATTTTAAGTTAAAAAAAGACATTTTTCCTAAAATACAGTACTATACAATTTACATTAACATTTTTCTATTAAACACACAGCTCATCCTTGATGAATTTATATCATTTACAAAATCCAGCAACTATCATATTTCTGGTATAATCGCAAAAAAGTGGTATTTCGAAGGTACTAATGTAAAAAATTATTTTGGGGGTACGCCAACCAAAAATTTTGAATACCGCTGCTCTAGTGTATCGACTGTTGACTGAACCACAACCCTACTATTCTTCTTACTATTCTACCTGCTTCCTTGTTCACCATTGCCATTCTCAGCAACAAAACTACTATTTTCTAACGGTCGTTCCAAGTGTCTGATGCCAGACTCTGAAACTCTGTTCTAGTGAATATTAGAATATCTACTAACTTGACTTTAGATCTACTTGCCGAAGTTATTTTCTAAACTATAAAACTGCCTGAGTGAATGCTGTATGATTGTGTGAATAAATGGTTACATTTGTTCTTAAGATTTTAAATTAGACTATGTAGGATATACTTACAGTAAATACATTACGTTGCATTTGTTAAGTAAGATTATAATCTTACTTATATCTTATCTTACAAATCTTACATATATCTTATTAAATCTTATATTATATCTAATTATATCATGATCATATTTTAGAATATGGTTAAGTGTAAGACAGGGCCAGTAGCGCTAACTTCACCATTAATAAAGACGACAATAATAATAATAATAATAATAATAATAATAATAATAATAATAAAAATGAAAACCTACAACCTGTTTTCCAGTCATTGACCGGGTCAGGGATGTAATGAATGAATCATATATAGGCTATTATTAGGATGGAGTCGCCACTCCCAAAGTGATGGATATTAATGACTGATAGATGATACGAAATTAGAATGGAGAGTGTTGCTGGAATGAAAGATGACAGGGAAAACCGGAGTACCCGGAGAAAAACCTGTCCCGCCTCCGCTTTGTCCAGCACAAATCTCACATGGAATGACCGGGATTTGAACCACGGTATCCAGCGGTGAGAGGTCGACGCGCTGCCGTCTGAGCCACGGAGGCAATAATAATAATAATAATAATAATAATAATAATAATAATAATAATAATAATAACTAAGATTTTGGAACACATCTTAGACCATTTTCCTGTGAGGTTTAGTTTACTCTTTCGACTAAACTATGGCTGGCATTGTACCGCCTACTACAGGCAGAGACACCGCGTGAATTTTCCCACTTTAAATTGCAACCACGCTACAGTCGGAAGTTGACATATTGAACATGAAAATCCCTAGCCTGTTTCCAGTCATTCGACCGGATCAGGAATGAAATGAATGAAGCCCTCATCTAGCGGCGAGGATAGGAACTGTGCCGGCTGCCGAAGCCTGTCGCACTCCTCTGAGGCAATGATTAATGACTGACTGACAAATGAAATTATATTGGAGAGCGTTGCTGGAATGAAAGATGGCTGGGAAAACGGGAATATCCAGAGAAAAACGGTTACATGACAGTTCCCCGCACTGACACTTTCACACACTGCCAAAAATACTGACACTTTCACACAGCCCTTGGACGTGGCTACCTGATTAAGGACTCAGAAATAATCTCGACTGACAGTTCCACACAAATCCCCTCCCCCCAAGGCTACAGCGCGACCCCCCCCCCACAAACTACCTCCCGCCGCCTCCCAAAAAATATTAATAATATATTATTATTAGTCTATACTGTACTAATAATAATATATCTATACTAATAAAGCAGCTGTGCGTGCGTGTGTATGTCCGGCTTATCTCGAAAACGGCTACTTACAACTGAGCCCAAAATATACTTTAAAATATATAATGTTTAAACCAAATGTATATTTTAATTAACTGATGTGAACGAGCGTAGCGAGTTCGCCCTGGTGAATTGCCGAAGCAGTGAAGAAGGCGCTCGGTCTAGGTACTTTATTATCATTACTAATACGTTCTGGAAAATATCATTGATGTAACGTAATTTCCATTGAAATAAAATATATGCAGTGTCTGATTTCCATTACACTTTATCCAGGCTTTGGACTGGCAAAGTAACAGAATTGATCATTTTGGTGTTATCATTTTGCCGTGTTTAAAATCAGCTTTTCCGGCTTCGTTTTTTAAATTTATTTTTTTGTATTTTTGGTTTTGGTCCAATTTTCTCAACAATAATAATTATTAATCTACTCCATTTTCTGTGAATAGGCAACTGCCTTCAGAAAACTTCATTTTTTTGTCATTTTCCAATTTTTTCTGGATTTTCTCTAGTTTGACATATTTTCGTCTTTTTTCCCCTTCCATCTTGATCTCAGCCTTTAGGAATGGGCAGTTTGTCTTCTCAGCTTCCGTCTTCAACACTTTGACAATCTCTCTTAATTTGGGATGAGGTCTCCCGACAAGATTGTTGAGTAGGTTGTTCCAGCCCTCAACAGCGTTCTTTGTCCTGTGCCGGAGTAGAGACCAGAAAATACAAACGTGGATTTTGAAACTGGTGTCATTTCTTCTCTGCAAGAAGAAAATCCAACAACAAAAATGCATGGCTGCCATTTTTACACGACAAAATGCTTATGGAGAAAAGTACAGGATCTCGGATAGTCGGTGGAGTACCGAGAGAATAGCGAAATCAGCCTTCATGTCCGTATGTGCGCAGCACTTGCGTTTTTAAAGTCTTAAGACGTGCACGATGGGTGAGTGGAAATACTCTCAAGCTCCAGAAAGTTCCAAACTTAGACAGTTTTTTTACTACTTTGTTGAAAACTGGCTAGACAACCAAGAACCGAGCTCGATAGCTGCAGTCGCTTAAGTGCGGCCAGTATCCAGTATTCGGGAGATAGTAGGTTCGAACCCCACTGTCGGCAGCTCTGAAAATGGTTTTCCGTGGTTTCCCATTTTCACACCAGGCAAATGCTGGGGCTGTACCTTAAAGCCACGGCCGCTTCCTTCCCACTCCTAGACCTTTCCTGTCCCATCGTCGCCGTAAGACCTATCTGTGTCGGTGCGACGTAAAACAACTAGCAAAAAAAAAAAGAAGACAACCAAGACATTCCAATCGAGATGTGAAATTGCTACCAAGCACCATCCACTTCTCGTACATTTATTATAGGCTACATTATTTGACGCGGCTATTTAAAATTTTTATAATCTTCCGCTGTATAATATTATGTGTAGAAGTACAATAAAAATGAGAAATTTCTAAGGGCTCCTCCCCATACTAGCTTTTGAAGTGTATAAGTATAGTGCATTTTGCACGCCACCACTGTATGCCGCTCTGGTTATTCTACGCTCTGTGGGATTACCCCCTTAGAACAGTGACCGGCAGTGCCGGAAGTGGATGGTAGCCTTTGGGTGGGGGAAGATGTGTGTGGAATTGTCAGTCGAGATCATTTCTGAGTCATCAATCAGGTAGCCGCGTCCAAAGGTTGTGGGGAAGTGTCTATTTTTGGCAGTGTGTGGAAGAGTCAGTGTCTGGAACTGTCCGGACCCCGAGAAAAACCTGTCCGCTTCGTCTAGCACACATCTCACATGGAGTCATCGTGATATGAATCGCGGAGCCCAGGGGTGAGAGGCTGGAGCACTGCCGTCAAAGCCACGGAATCTTGAAGTTGACATACTGAACGTCTGAAATGAAACTAGTCTTATGCCGTGTATTGCACTTCCGTCAGATGTACATGAGGGTTTTATATTCTAGCTGTTTAATGATGCACGAACACAGGTAAGTTTTCGGCGACATTAGGTATAGGCATCAGTGAAGCTGCGTCTGCCTGGTGTGAAGAAGAGAAACCATGAAACCTCATCTTCAGCGCTGGAGTTCCCGATCTACAGTCTCTCAAATTCAAACTAATAGTATTACGCGACCAATGCCACTTAGATAACTAGATAGAAAAGGCGAAAACTTAAACTACTCCTTGGTGGTAGTAGCTTCCTAGGAACACGTATGTGCTGTGCTTGGCATGTAATGAATTACGTGGCTACTATACTGTGTTGCTTATGCAAACATGTTGGATATTATTACCTACTGCTTATCTTTGCAGGGTAGATAACTGCGATGAAGGTGGTTTCCTAGCATGGTAATAGCCGCTGACACGTGCAGTTTTCCAGTCTGAACTATAGCAGTGAGTGAACAACTCCACGTTCACATTATTTATATTTCGATCAAGCAGATACAGCAGGTGAGTACACTGCCCTCCTTTATGTTCTGTAACCAGGACTGAGTAGTGAATAAGTGTGATGAAAGGTAAATATAGCAGGCAATAGCTAGTTTACCACAGCCTGTTTCCAGTCATTCGACCGGGTCAGGAATGGAATGAATGAAGCCCCCATCAAGTAGCGAGGATAGGAATTATGCCGGCTGCCGAAGCCTGTCGCACTCCTCCGGGGCAATGATTAATGACTGACAAATGAAATGATACTGGAGTGTGTTGCTGGAATGAAATATGACAGGGAAAACCGAAGTACCCGGAGAAAAACCTGTGCCGCCTCCGCTTTGTCCACCACGAATCTCACGTGGAGTGACCGGGATTTGAACCACGGAACCCAGCGGTGAGAGGCCGGGCGCTGCCATCTGAGCCACGGAGACTCTGTCACGTTGTACATGCATTATATATAACAGGAAGCATTAACATACGTCCTTGTCAACGATGGAAAAGCTAGAACTGCAAGAGTGCTAACCAAGGAACAGTCCTGGCATTCGCCTGGTACGAATGTGGGGAAACCATGAAAAAACCATCTTCTGGGCTGCCAACTGTGAGGCTCGAACTCGCTACCTTCCGAATGCAAGCTCATATTTAAAATGACTGGTACGGCGTAGCCAATTCGTTCGACTGGATGTACAGTAGGCCTATATCGAAAAAAAAAGGTAGTGGTTGTCATTTTAATTAATTTCGTGTGGCTATTTCTAGCCGAGTGCAGCCCTTGTAAGGCAGACCCTGCGGTGAGTGTGGGCGGCATCTGCCGTGTGTAGGTAACTGTGTGTTATATGTGGTGTGTGAGTTGCAGGGATGTTGGGGACAGCACAAACACCCAGCCCCCGGGCCATTGGAATTAACCAATGAAGGTTAAAATCCCCGACCCGGCCGGGAATCGAACCCGGGACCCTCTGAACCGAAGGCCAGGACGCTGACCATTCAGCCAACGAGTCGGACAGTGGTTGTCATTGGGAAGGCACGTATTGCGCTGCAACTATAATAGAGCTGCAATGTTTACTTTGCTCGAAAGAAGAAAAGAAGTTATTCGTTTTTAAAGTTCCATAATTATGGAGAGTACTGATCGGCCTGCTTGGCGGCACCAGATAACAGCCATCTGACTGTCTCTGCCAATACTTCTTGGAGGTTACTTCGCGCATTTCTCATCCTGAAGTGGTGTAGTTGTTTCGTCTGGAGAATGAAGTCGTTTGTGATAGCTGTGCTTTGAGCGATATCGTTTGTTTTGTCTAGTTATACGTCTGCAGGTCAGTCGTTCATCCATAATGGAATATTCTCTCGTTAGATGCTGGGGTTCCGTAGCGGTAGGTTGAAATCAATCAATCAATCAATCCAATCAATCATACATTACTGAATTCTCTCTCGCCAGTTTGTGGCTACCCCAGACTGGGGGAGAAGAGTGTTTATTCACTCATGCATGCTTGATCGCAGTTCAGTATTGTAATCTATCATTCATCAAATCTTTTTTCTTTCTTAATCTGCTTACCCTCCAGGGTTGGTTTTTTCCTCGGACTCACCGAGGGATCCCACCTCTACCGCCTCAAGGGCAGTGTCCTGGAGCGTGAGACATTGGGTCGGGGATAAAACTGGGGAGAATGACCAGTACCTCGCCCAGGCGGCCTCACCTGCTATGCTGAACAGGGGCCTTGATGGAGGATGAGAAGATTGGAAAGGATAGGCAAGGAAGAAGGAAGGAAGCGGCCGTGGCCTTAAGTTAGGTACCATCCCAGCATTTGCCTGGAGGAGAAGTGGGAAACCACGGAAAACCACTTCCAGGATGGCTGAGGTGGGAATCGAACCCACCTCTACTCAGTTCACCTCCCGAGGCTGAGTGGACCCGGTTCCAACCCTCGTACCACTTTTAAAATTTCGTGGCAGAGCCGGGAATCGAACCAGGGCCTCCGAGGGTGGCAGCTAATCACACTAACCACTACACCACATCAATTCATGCGGTCATATTCACTCCATTTCATAATGTATGTAGGACAACAGTGTAAAGACTTATGACACAAGAGTCAGCACTAGTTCAACTTACGAATGATAAAATACATGATCTCCTCAGGCTGAGCGAACCTCGTACTACTATTCAAATTTCGTAGCAGAGCCGGGAATCGAACCCGGACCTCCGGGGGTGGCAACTAATCACACTCACTACTACACCACAGAAGCGGACTATAATATTTTGAATTTGCTAATATACTTCATTTACCACTATTAAGGTATACGGGTGCTATTCATAAACATTCATTAGTCCTGCTTAAGTCTGGGGATACGACTGGGGGAGGACCAGTGCTTCGCCCACCCTCCATACTGAACAGGAGGCCTTGGGGTGATGGGAAGATTGGAAGAGATAGTGCGTTCGATTCCCGCCTCAGCCATCCTTGAAGTGTTTTCCCACTTTTTCTCTTAGGCAAACGCAAATCCCCGACCAAGTGTCTCACGATCCAGGACACTGCCCTTGCGGCGTTAGAGGTGGAGTCCCTTGCTAACTCCGAGAGAAAAGCCAACCCTGGAGAGTTAACTGATTAAGTAAATAATGAAATTAATGTTTATGTAGTGTTTTATAATGAAATTCACATAATCTATATACAGGATAAACCGAAATTCGCACACTCGGGCGTCGCAGCGCGACTCCCCACATGCCAGCAATAAAAAAAAATATCTCACAAAAGTTCGACCTGCGAGTATATCCGGCAGAAAAAGGACGTTGAAGAGTGGCAATCTGGCAACACTGTAACCACATGTAGCATAACTACAACTGTCAGCGCGTATTTATCGTGCTGTACAGTTGGTGCAGTGGGTAGAGTTTTGGATTAGCATGCAGGAGGTCGAGGGGTCGATCCTGGGTTGAGGCGTATGTTTTTTATTTCGTAAATATAGTCCAGGTGGTGTGGTATCTGGCATCTTAATCGTCAACAGCGATTGCAGCGGGTCCTCTAGAAACCATTTGCACTTCCATACTACGATCCTAGAAATGGACGAACAATCATTTTCATTGGTCAGTTTTGAAAGACGCCCTTTCCAAGTGGTGGGCGTGACTTTATTCGCTGCTGATGATTAAGATGCCAGATACCATACCACCTGGACTATATTTACGGAATAAAAAACATGCGCCTCAACCCAGGATCGACCCCTCGGCCTCCTGCATGCTGACCCGAAACTCTATCCACTTCACTAACTGTACACTACGTACTAGTCGTGGTAGAGGTAGGTACCCTACATGTGGTTACAGTGTTGCCAGAATGCCACTTTTCAACGTCCTTTTTCTGCTGGATATACTCGCAGGACGAACTCTGTGGGGTAGTGGTTAGTGTGATTAGCTGCCATCCCCGGAGGCCCGGGTTCGAATCCCGGCTCTGCCACGAAATTTGAAAAGTGGTACGAGGGCTGGAACGGGGTCCACTCAACCTCGGGAGGTCAACTGAGTAGAGGTGGGTTCGATTCCCACCTCGGCCATCCTGGTTTTCCGTGGTTTCCCACTTCTCTTTCAGGCAGATGCCGGGATGGTACCTAACTTAAGGCCACGGCCGCTTCCTTCCCTCTTCCCTGTCTATCCCTTCCAATCTTCCAATCCCCACTAAGGCCCCTGTTCAGCATTGCAGGTGAGGCGGCCTGGGCAAGGTACTGGTCATTCTCCCCAGTTGTATCCGCCAACCCAATGTCTCACCCTCCAGGACACTGCCCTTGAGGTGGTAGACGTGGGATCCCTCGCTGAGTCTGAGGGTAAAACCAACCTTGGAAGTAAGCAGAATAAGAAAGAAAGAATGTGAGGAGTCACGCTGCGACGCAGAGTGCGCGAATTTCGGTTCATCCTGTATATAGATTATGTTAATTTCATTATAAAACATTATAAAGAAAGTACCGAGCTCAATAGCTGCAGTCGCTTAAGTGCGGCCAGTATCCAGTAATCGGGAGATAGTGGGTACGAACCCCACTGTCGGCAGCCCTGAAGATGGTTTTCCGTGATTTCCCATTTTCACACCAGGAAAATGCTGAGGCTGTACCTTAAGGCCACGGCCGCTTCCTTCCCATTACTAGGCCTTTCCTATCCCATCGTCGCCATAAGACTTATCTGTGTTGGTGCGCCGTAAAACAAATAGCAAAAAAAAATAAAAAAATAAAGTGGCAAGCAGCATTTATTTTTCATCATTATCATCATCATTATTATTATTATTATTATTATTATTATTATTATTATTATTATTAAAAAAATACAATTCTGCTTTATGTTGCACCAACACAGATACCAGTAGGTCTTATGGCGATGATGCAATAGGAAAGGCCTAGGAGTGGGAAGAAAGCGGCCATGGCCTTCAGTAAGCTACCGCCCGAGCATTTGCTTGGTGTGATAAAGGGAAAACCGAGCTCGATAGCTGCAGTCGCTTAAGTGCGGCCAGTATCCATTATTCGGGAGATAGTAGGTTCGAACCCCACTATCGGCAGCCCTGAAGATGGTTTTCCGTGGTTTCCCATTTTCACAACAGGCGAATGCTGGGGCTGTACACCTTAAATAAGGCCACGGCCGCTTCCTTCCCACTCTTGGCCCTTTCCTGCCCCATCGTCGCCACAAGACCTATCTGTGTCGATGCGACGTAAAGCAAAGAAAAAAGAAAATAGGAAAACCACAGAAAACCATTTTCAGGACTGCTGACAATGGGGTTCAAACCCAGTATCTCTTGGATGCAAGTTCACAGCTGCGCACTCCTAACCGCACAGCCAACTCACACAGAAGGGTAATTTGTAACTGCAAATGCTGTCATTTAAACTCATTCCAAAAGCATAGAAATGCACTCTCTCTCGTTGGTAAAATGTAGCTAGACCTCCGTGTATTAAGACAAGAAGGCAAGCTGTGTGACTCAGATGGTAGAAGCTCCTCTGAGCCCAAGTTTGCGGTTTGAATCCTGCTGAATCCCCTGGTATTTGAAGGTGCTCAAGTATGCCAGGCTTGTACCGTTGATTTGTCCGACTCTTTGGCCGAATGGTCAGCGTACTGGCCTTCGGTTCAGAGGGTCCCGGATTCGATTCCCGGCCGGGTCGGGGATTTTAACCTTCATTGGTTGATTCCAATGGCCCGGGGGCTGGGTGTTTGTGCTGTCCCCAACATCCCTGCAACTCACACACCACACATAACACTCTCCTCCACCACAATAACACGCAGTTACCTACACATGGCAGATGCCGCCCACCCTCATCGGAGGGTCTGCCTTACAAGGGCTGCACTTGGCTAGAAATAGCCACACAAAATTAATTTTTTTTAAACGTTCATTTCTGCTGGCAGAAATGTCAGCACTAAATCATGTTACAGTAGCTAGGTTGTTCAACAAAAGTATGCATTTGTTGTGCCCAAATTGTGTGGGTGTTTTTTTTTTCTTCTCCTTATGGTTGCAGCATCTTACATGAAAAATTCTTCCGTCACCCTTTGTGAGAGTTATCAAATAATGATACAAGTAACATGCTTTGCACAGGGTGTATGGAAATATCCTAATACTCTATCCCATTGTTGAAAGAAAGAGAAAAAAATATCAGAGAGGGTCTATCTCTGTAGCAGAATAATCCAGAATTCTACTACTGTCAGCCATGATTGATAAGTCACTCAATGGGGGCTGTGGCTTGTTCCTGTTCTGTATTATGCAGATAACTTTGAATGTTTTAGATTTGTTGTAAATAAACTGGACAAAAAGATTCTTCAAAGTCTATTAAAGGACTAATTGGCATAAGTTTCTGCTCATTCAGTTGTGGGCCTCCATAAAAAAATAAAACCTAGAAACAAGATCAAGCCTCTTAAGAGGGGCTCTTAAAGAACTGAATAATACTGAAAGAAAAATCAGTTCCCTCACAAGGTCAAAAATGGAAATAAAATATTTAATTGTTTGTAAAAAAAATGTGGTACTTAAAAGAATGTGTCAAGTTGCTGCAGTTTTGGAGGAGCTGCCATTCATTGTGCACTGTCCAGCTACATGGCTAAATAGTTTGGTCACAGGGGTCTGGGGTTCGATTTCTGGCAGGATCGGGAATTTTAATCGTAATTGATTAATTCCCCTGGGTGTATGTGTCGTCTTCATCATTTCATCCTCATTATGATGTGCGGGTCGCCTACGGGTGTCAAATCAGAAGTTCTGCATCCGGCGAGCCGAACTTGTACTCGGACACTCCCATACGCCATTTCATATCATTTAATTTCATTTCTGCAAATGAGAGGGGGGGGTGTGTGTGTGTGTGATTGGCGATTAGGCCAATCGACATTAATTTGCGTCTTAGAACACCATTGGTTGAACGATGTATGAAAGAAACTACTTTGAACTTTTCAGCAAATATTTTTCAATTTTTTGCACCTTAAAATGATTTCCCTAGTAATATATTTTAATAAAATATTTAGTTGTCCTGCTCCAAAATACTACTTCAATTGGGTACTTTTGTATTCAGTTGTAGATTTACAGATGTGCAAAGGAAATCCTGTTGCACATAATTCTTGCACCTCAGCATCTGAAAACTGTAAACGTAGTTCACGGACATAACAATTATTTCATATAATTGATATCAATTACATGTGGAATTTTGTTGAAGTCATAGATGAAATTCTTTACCTGTTAATTTTAAAAAAATCTTCTAATTCACATTGTATTTCACTTTGTGTTACAGGAATAATGTAAGAAGCTACTGTAGTATCCTGAATCTTCACATCAAGAGCTAGAAATAATGAGTTACTGGCATTATCAAGTTGCATCCTTCACTCTCACGTGTGATGTGATGAATATTTAATCTTAATTTGTTCACAGAGGTATCTACAAGTTTTGTGAAATGAAGAAGAGACTGCACTTTGTCACTGTCAGGCCTGAATCGTTGCTCAGCCTTTATTTTTATAATAGGTGAGCAAAGTTTCAGGTGTGTCAGTGACATTGACTTACTTCCCTTCATCTATGTGGATTTTATATTTTATCTGTGAATCTGTCTAACCTTCAAGGAAATCATTTGAGGACAGCCAGGCAGAAAGCAGTTGAAAGCACATGAAACAAGGTATTCAATTATCATTACAAGACAATAATGACATAAGTTAATTCATTTATCATTCATACTATTGTTGGACATGTCTCCAAACTACACAATATGATGTCAGTTGCTAGACTGAATGGCTCAGATGGTAGTGCTGGCGTTCTGACCTCAGATTGTTGGTTTGATCCCAACTTGATCCAGTGATGTTCAAAGATACTGAAATACGCCAGCCTCGTGTCAGTTGATTTACAGACATCATAGAATATCAACTTCATGGTTTTGATCCATATTGAATTGTGATCACAATAATAATTATAAAATTAATGTCGTAATGGTCTACCTTTTCAATACAATAATATGCAACATTTTTTAATTACATTACTAAACTAGAGATTACTTTCGAACTTAGCTGGCCATCATCAGCCTTAATGTAATACATCTAATATCTAAACAAATGTACAAACACACAATTGACATAATAACAAATGTACAATTACACAATTGACATTAAAAATCTGGAATGAACTATGTGTAAAATTTGAAAAATGCTCATCATCCAAACTCTTTCTTGCATTAATATTCATATAATTGTTAGTTCCATCACTGCTAATCATTACAATTTCAATTCCAAAATTGGAACTGGTAAATGTTGATTCTGTAGTCAGGTCGTCAATCACCAAATCTACTTGAGTGGTATTAGCAGTACGGTATGCAAGCCACTGGACACCAGTATAAATAACCACCAGCTGACGCAGAACTGCTAGATGGTGTTTCCACATCAACCAACGTAAATAAAATGAAATGTTCCCGTAGTGCTTGTTAAAATCATCGTGAAATGCTGTTGGACATTGTCAGGACGGCCCCCTTGCCCCACCTCTCTCTCTCTCCTTGCCCCGCCCGTTCCTTTTCCTGTCAATCTCACAACTGTAAGTATGAGGCACACAACAATAGGCCATGCACCACATGCCACAACGAGAGGTAAGTCTCATATAACCTATGCCATTTGCCTAACGCTCTCTCCTTCAGTTCATTAATTTTATCTAATTTTATCTATCATTTATTTGGTTAACTTCATGGACGTAAAAGTTTCAAACAAATTTATTTAAAAAAACCACCATTCCAATACTTTACAATCTCTAAGTTTAAGATAAAAATATTACATACATGTTAAAATGGGACATGTTTCGCTTAGGCGTTGTAAGCATCTTCAGCCATACTTAATCTAAAACTAAATTAGGGTCCTGAACTGGGTTCCTCATTAAAATATAATACATGCTTTAATACAAGATAAAACGGTCATAAAAATCTAGTCTGTGGAGAAAGCGATGCTTAAATGCAACTAAAATAGTCTCAAAACAACCAACAAGGCTAGTCACATCTCTGTCAACACTAGGGTTTTCAACACGCGCTATATTGCGAATTCTCCCACATCCAAGGCCTTATTGAACACCCTATTTGTTGAATCTACGCTAGACGGCTCACGACTACAATCTATTACAAAGATTATTCTAGAAGGAGACACAACACTTCTATACTGATGCTTCAAGCGCCTTTTGACCTTGTCACGCAACCACTTGAAGTTAACAACTCTACTGTAAATCTACGTGCCTGATTCTCAATCAACAACGTTCAAACATTTATTTTTCGATATTTTAATTAATCCACGTTTTATTAATATTAAATAATTTGTACAGTCCAAATGTATGTCAGATCATTATGACTATGTCTCTTTCTACAAATAACCAACTTGTACTTTTTTAGACAAACACTAGTATTCATTCCATGTACATATAATACTATGACAAGTTCATTATTGAATTTTAGTTGCATTTAAGCATCGCTTTCTCCACAGACTAGATTTTTATGACTGTTTTATCATGTATTAAAGCTTGTATTATACTTTAATGAGGAACCCAGTTCAGGGCCCTGATTTAGTTTTAGATTTTTTTTTTTCTGCTAGGGGCTTTACGTCGCACCGACACAGATAGGTCTTATGGCGAGGATGGGATAGGAAAGGCCTAGGAGTTGGAAGGAAGCGACCGTGGCCTTAACTAAGGTACAGCCCCAGCATTTGCCTGGTGTGAAAATGGGGAAACCACGGAAAACCATTTTCAGGGCTGCCGATAGTGGGATTCGAACCTACTATCTCCCGGATGCAAGCTCACAGCCGCGCGCCTCTACGCGCACGGCCAACTCGCCCGGTAGTTTTAGATTAAGTATGGCTGAAGATGCTTACAAAGCCTAAGCGAAACATGTCCCATTTCAACATGTATGTAATATTTGTATCTTAAACTTAGAGATTGTAAAGTATTGGAATGATGGATTTTTTAATAAATTTGTTTAAAACTTTTACATTCTGTACTCCAATACGGCTATCATAATGCAACTCATAACATGTAACTTCATGGACACCGCAATGAATTGCAAATTTATACCAGCCACAAGTTAAGAATGTGTCTGTTTTAACAATGTCTTCATGTGCCGTCCTGACAATGTCCAACAGCATTTCAGCTTTAGATTAGGTGATTGACGACCTGACTACAGAATAAACATTTACCAGGTCTCATTTTGCAGTTGAAATTGTAATGATTAGCAGTAATAGAAGTAACAATTCTATGCATATTAATGCAAGAAAGAGTTTGGATGATGAGCATACTCCAGATGCTAAGAATTTAGAGCCTAATTTATTTTTCAAATTTTACACATAGTTCATCCCAGATTTTTAATGTCAATTGTGTATTTGTACATTTGTTTTTATGTCAGTTGTGTGTTTGTACACTTGTTTAGTTATTAGGTGTATTACATTAAGACTGATGATGGACAGCCAAGGTCGAAACTAGTCCCTAGTTTAGTAATGTAATTAAAAAATAAATAAAAAATAAAAAAATAAAAAATATTGAAAAGGTGGATCATTATGACATTAATTTTATAAATATTGTTGTGATTTACAGACATGCAAAAGAAATCCTACAGGACATAATTCTGGCACTTAATTACCTCTAAAAACCATGACATAAAGCTTATAATTAGGGCTCAGAAGTTGAGGAAAGTCCTTTTTTAAGGTCTTAACAGCTTTTTTTTTTTTTTTTTGTAACTTCACCTTTTTTTCGATTACATTTGCCCATACTGCTGACCATTCTCAATTCGACTCATCATTAGTTAATCCATCACTTCTTAAACATTTTTTCTGTAGTAGGAGAGAAATTGAAATGAAAATGAAATGAAAAATGAAACGAATACTTAAAAATTATCGGGGGTTTCAAATTATGTGCAAGATAAGTGAAATATTGAAAAGTGACAATTTTGATCCAATTGTATTTGAAGGGGAAGATCTCACTTGATTGAAGTATGATGCAGAGAGAGGTTTTTCGATGTTTTTCAATGTTTTCTCTGAAAACCGATAATCCTTTACACCTATGAACCTGGAGATGACTATTGCAATATACTGCAAAGCCAAGTGAGGTAATGTTTCTCAATTCTATTTTCTGTAACCCTAGTGTGGTTAAACCAAATATGATTTTCGTTATACGAATTTCAGTTTCTCCATGATGTCCATTGCGGGTTCGCTGAATTCATTCTAGGTGGAAAAAAATTTAATTCCAAATTCTGCTAGTACATTATTTTTAACAAACAGGGAATTCCTTTTTGTAAATTTTATGCTAATCTAAAATTATGTAATGTCTGAAAGAAGTATTATTTCACTCATATTCTTGCACTGTATGTTGCATACCACCAGAATTTTGCATTTTGAAACATAATATTTCTTCATTAAATATGTAATTAAAATTATCAACAAATTTGGATCGCATTTTTACATCCTTTTTATCAGTTTTGAGGTCTATTTACAGGTCCTTTTAGGGAAATTGCAGGTCATCAACTTCCGAGCCCTACTTATAACGCATTTTTGATCTCGGCTACATATATAATTTTGTTGAAGTTGTAGATGAAATTGTTTACCTGTAATTTTTCCATGAGTAGTTAGTGGGACATAAAGCAAATAACATTATTTATTTAAATTTACCATGTTGAAGACTTCTTTTAAATCCCTGTCTTAAAACTTTGATTTTAGGTGTAGGGGTGGAGGGGAGTGGGGTGGAGAGGGAGAGCTTGATAGCAACATTATCACAGCCTTCTTGTTCATGTGGAGGCTGTTCAGTCCCCGGCCAAAGCGTGAGGTTCTTAAATGGAATCATTCATACATCCGGTTCGATTTTCACTTCAACTGGATGTCTCGTAGGTGTGATCAAAATATCAACAGCTGTGTACAACTACTGGCTAGACCGAGCAAGTGACTGTGCTGTTTGGGTCACGTAGCTATCAGCTTGCATTCAGGAGATAGTGGGTTCGAACCCCACTGTCGGCAGCACTGAAGATGGTTTTCAGTGGTTTCCCATTTTCACACCAGGCAAAAGCTGGGCTGGGGCTATACCTCAATAAAGGCCACGGTCGCTTCCTTCCCATTCCCAGCCATTTCGACCTCATAAGACCTATCTGTGTCGGTGCGATATGAAGCAGATTCTTGATTAATTAATTTCATTATGTTCCGTATTGATAATTACCATATATCATAGAAAAGAAAAGAAAAGATCCACCTGATCAATACTAATTTTATTATAACTCCTTATATAACAGAACCGGTTTCAGACTCCTTACAAAGTCATCTTCAGCTGTATTACCGGTATATTCTTACATTAGTTACAATTTTAGGTGTTGTGCCTTGCCCAGTGAAAAGATTGTGTGCAACAGACGTCGAATTGACATATTTCAAAGTGGTTAGTTCTATGCTCATAAACTTAAGTATGTCTGAAGACCTAACTCGTATTGAAACTTACTAAAATGTTAACTATATAAACACACTAAAATGTTCACAATACATGATAAAATACATCTCAATATACATATATCTTGTTACAGTACAAGTTTGCGGGTAAAACACGTTCTTGAAATAAATTGGTCATCTTTCGTCTTTTATTAAATCGTCTGGCATGAAATGATTGTGCTTGAGCTCAGCTGTGTGTCTGTCACACACAATCTTTTCACTTGGCAAGGCACAACACCTAAAATTGTAACTAATGTAAGAATATAATACAGCTGAAGATGACTTTGTAAGGAGTCTAAACCAGTTCCCTTATATAAGGAGTTATAATAAAATTAGTATTGATCAGGTGAATCTTTTCTTTTCATTTCTTTTCTATGATATATAAAGCAGATTGTAAAAATAAAACCTACTGGGCAGCTTACTAAGGGCACTAGGAAAGTTTTGTAATACGCAAAAACAGTTAGCTGGACATCCCTGTTATGGTGAGGGATGAAAAGAAGGGTGACAACTGGTCTAGAAGACAGCAAAGTGCAACTTTCACACCAGTTGTTAACAAGCAGTGGGACTGAAAGCAAGTTAAGATGTCATTGTGGTCTAAAGGTGAATATCGCGCAATTGTCCGCTACAATTTTGCTCGTGGATTAACTGTTGACCAGTGCCTGGAGGAAATTACTCCTGTGCTGGGGAAAGACTGTCCACATCGGACAACAATTTTCCGCTGGTACAAAGAGTTCCAGAGGGGAAATTTTGGGGTTTAAGACGATCCTCGTTCTGGGCGACCGTCTGAATCGGTGACTGAGGAAAACATTGAAACTGTCAGGAAAATGTTGCAGCAAGAGAGGCGGTTGACATATCGGCAGGTAGAAGAGTCCCTCCACATCCCTGCACCAGCTATTCGTTCAGTTCTACATGACCATCTCCATGTTAGAAAGGTTTGTTCCCTTTTGGTGCCCCATTCACTTTCAGAGGAACAAAGGCACATCGAGTGAAATGGTACCGAAAAATGCTAAAACAGTTTGAAAATGGGACTTTGCATAATATCAATAGCATCGTTACAGGTGACGAAACTTGGCTTTATTATTACGATGTCCCAACAAAATCCCAGAACAAGGTGTGGCTGTTTGAAGATGAGGGTACTCCTGTGACTGTACAAAAGCCAAGGTCAGTGAAGAAAAGGTGATTGCAGTATTCTTCACTAAACAGGGCATCCTGACTCGGGTTGTGATAGGAACACAAAGGACAGTTACTGCAAAGTGGTACAGTGAGACTTGTCTGCCTCAGGTCATCCAGGCTCTCAAGCAGCTCTGTCCAAGGTCACGGCTCAAAACTTGGCTCTTGCATCAACACAATGCTCCAGCACATCGTGCTGATGTAACAATGTATTTTCTTGCCAGATCAGGGTTGACTGTGCTTGATCACCCTCCATACAGTCCTGAGCTTGCCCCATGTGACTTCGCACTCTTCCCAGAAGTGAAGACGAAGCTGAAAGGGCAGCGTTTTTCATTCGACGAGGAACTTCTGGCAGCATGGGATCAAGAGTGTGAAAATTTAACCGAAGACAAGTGGCAGAGTTGGTTCAGTGACTGGTTATGACGTATGGAAATTATTTTGAAAAAGTCTAAAGCGTTCACTCACATTGCAAAACTTTCCTTGTGCCCTTTGTACTTGCTGTGGCTTGATTTTAGGTGTTTGCAGCAGGTTCATTTAAACCATACATTGTCTTAAGTTTACTTCTAAATACTTTAGTATCTAAAATTATCTACTGGCTTAAAGTATAAACCAGATGAAAAGAATGTCTTCATACACTGGAATTGCCTGAATGCAGAAAATGCAACAGGAATTACATGCTGAAAAATCTACCTGCTCTGGATGGGTGGTCAGTAGGGCCCGGATGTTTATGACCTAAAAGTGTTAGAAATATGCAAGCATTTATGACCTAAAAATGTATTAAAATAGGACAATAAATATGACTAAAATTTTTTGGTCACATTTTCGAAACCTTCAAAATTTTGCCGCTGTTTAAATTAACATTAAGTATAGTTTTAAAATCTAGAACAATCAATAACAATATTAATTCTATTATAATATTTTGAATTTAATTAATTACTCATTCTAGAGGTAAATCTCGATTCTGCACAGAATGAAATAAATGTCACATTTTGATCAGAAAGAATTACAATAGCAAATTACATATATTTTAAAGTTTTCAAATGGGAGCGATCTTCTATTTTCACGCAATATTGACTTGTAAAGGGAAAAAGGCTGCTAAATATTGCAGGACATTATTGGGCCATATTTGAAATACGTCAAATCTTTGAGTTCAATTGAGGCTCACTATTATGTCGCTTTATATGCATCTGTCTCTTTCTGTGCAGCTTACTCTCCTGATTCATATAAATTATTTTTCTAAGAAAAATAATGTTAGATATTACAGACAACAATTAGGAGATGTGAAAAAAATTTGTATTTGAGACGAATGAAAGCAGGTATGCGAAAATGGAATAAAAAGATAAAAATATGGCAAAACACAAATTCACGGGGAAATATGACCATAATATGAAAAATTACTGGGAAATGACGCAAAACATTAAGAGCCTAAATATGACTTTATATGACACGTGAAAATTGCATAATTTTAGTGACCGTAGATAAAATCATGCTTAACTTGTATCTTCCATGGAAATAATATAAAGAAATAAAATTTGACATGTCATAAAAATCTGGGCCCTAGTGATCAGCTTTACCAACCATATGGTTTGAACCACATGTTTACAGTTTTCAACCCTCTGTTTAGTGTACAGTTTGAATGTCAAACCGTAAACATTATATACGGTTCTGTGAAATTTTTAAATGAACATTTTTTTTATTGGTGATGTTCAGATTTTGTATGCAAATTTACTTTCTCTCCTCTTTGAACATACCTTATTTCCTGGATATATATGACGTGACCTCCATGTCTGTAGAAGACTGCCAAGCTTTGAATGTTGTGATTCATCTTTGAGCTGGTTTCAGATCACCCAATGAAGTGTCTGAACAGTCTGACTCGTGGGATTTTTCTGTCTCACTCTGCGGCTGGGATTACCCTACCTTAAACTTTATCAACTGTGGATCTCGTAGTCGTATATTTGTTCAGTCACAATCTTGAATCGCCGGGTGAGTTAGCTGTGTGGGTAGGGGCGCGCAGCTGTGAGCTTGCATCCGGGAGATAGTGGGTTCGAATCACACTGTCGGCAGCCCTGAAGATGATTTTCCCTGGTTTCCCATTTTCACACCGGGCCAATGCTAGGGCTGTACCTTAATTAAGGCCCGGCTACTTCCTTCCCTTTCCTAGCCCTTTCCTATCCCATCGTTGCCATAAAACCTGTGTTGGTGCGACGTAAAGCCACTAGCAATAAAAAAAATTATCTTGAATCAACCCACTCCAAACTCCGTCAATAGTTTCTTAATCTCTGTGAATTGTCATGAAACATCAGACAAGTAACAGTGTAGTGTCCAGTTGTAAATCTTATAATGTGATTCCATCAAACTTATGAATAATATTGTGATGTACTTACAAATTCTTTTGTGTGACAGTGCAGTGCTTCAATTTCTTGTTGGTTAGCTTTTTTTTTAACCTACAACCTGTTTTACAGTCTTTGACCAGGTCAGGGATGAAATGAATGAACCATATATATGTTATTAGTACAATGGGGCCACCACTCCCAAAGTGATTTTATGAATGACCGATAAATGCTATGAAATGATAATGGAGAGTGTTGCTGGAATGAAAGATGACAGGGAAAACCAGAGTAGCCAGAGAAAAACTGGTCCTGCCTCCGCTTTGTCCAGCACAAATCTCACATGGAGTAACCGGGATTTGAACCACTGTATCCAGCGGTGAGAGTCTGACACGCTGCCGTCTAAGCCACGGAA
Source organism: Anabrus simplex (assembly GCF_040414725.1). Lineage (NCBI taxonomy): Eukaryota > Metazoa > Arthropoda > Insecta > Orthoptera > Tettigoniidae > Anabrus > Anabrus simplex. The sequence goes on from NC_090266.1 coordinate 152,837,260, forward strand.
GCTCTTAGCTTACTATTTATTAAGTATATATTACTTTCTTTGGCATTTATTTTGAATGTTATGTAAGTAAAGATGATGTTAACTTCTGATTCTAAATATAAAGCAGGTCCTTCGACACCCAAAAAATTAAAATTTTCTGTTAAGGCTGCATCTTGATCCAACGTGTGAAGAAAGGGCAAAGTGTGTATGTTGCATTTTGTTACTTCTAGTAATACGTTTCAGTAAAGTAGTCCTATTTGATATTAATACTACTTTTTATTATTGCATGCATTCTGTTGAATTTTAGTGTATTTGAGTGAATATTAGCACTGTACAGTTTTACGATAAAGAATATGGTTTATTTTGAATTTCTGTACGGTTTATCAATTTTCGGAGGTTGGCAATGGTGTGGGTAATCAACATGAAATGAATATTTCATACAAAATGTTGGATTTATTTTTGCTGGAAATAGTAAAGCCAACCTTTGACTGGGATCTGAACAACGTCCAAATCAGCAAGAAGAATGGGATAATTTCACTTGCTCTCATGTCTGATCCCAACCTTACTATCTCAGTGTAGATTTTTTAATCAACTATGATTCTTAACCTGAAGAAGAACGTTATTTCACATTATCATTATTTGAAAGAAACAAACAGTTGTTAAATCTTTCTATACATCTTGTATTGCAGATTATGTATACTATTTTTCATGCTCAGGTCAATTTAGTTCAGACTCGGATCTCTAGGATACTCTATTGATGAGAATACTTTTTTTTGCACACCCTGCAGGTGGGGACGCAGATGAAGAGTACATCCACGGTATCCCCGCCTGTCGTAAGAGACGACTAAAAGGGGCGACCAAGGGATGAGGACATTAGAACCATGAGATTAATTATAATTAGTAACATAACATGTGGAACACCATGGGTCAACGTTACTTGCAACTAGTACTACCTTGTAAGAAAAACCATGGGTCTACGTTACATAGGAACAGTACCATTATGCGAAGAACACTTTGGGTCTGGGCGTTGCTTATGATAAGTATCATTGTGTACATTCCACAAGTCGGTTCCACTGTGTTCAGAATGGGTGTGTATTACCTATGAGTTGCACCACTTTGTGAGAAACACCATGGGTTTGTGTTTTCTCTGGACGTTACCATAATGTGTGATACAGATACAGCATGGGTCTATATTACATATGTTTAGTACCACTATGTGAGCAATACCATGAGTATACGTGGCCTGTGATTAGTCCCACTATGTGAGGAACACCACCGGTCTGCGTTGCATGTGAGTAGTACCCTTAAGTGTGAAACACCATGGGTCTGTGTTACCTGTGATTAGTATCACTATAGGAGGGAAAAGCATGGGTTTGTGTTATCTGTGAGTGGTGTCATTGTGTGAGACATATCATGGGTCTACATTACCTGTGATTAGTACCACCATGCGAGAAACACTACGAGTCTGTTATTTGTGATTAGTACCACTATAGAAGGAACACCATGGTTCTGCTTTACCAGTGATTAGTATCATTATGAGGGGCCACCGACCTGGATTTTGGATCCTTTAGATGCGGTTTCCTTATAACCGCATAACCTTTGGTGGTGCTATTTGAGGATCCAACCAGCCTCTGGGCTGATGACCTGACTGACAGACAGACAGACAGATAAGTATCATCCCAGTACTTACAGCATTGTGAATTGGATCCAGTGATATTTTTTGTTTCACGATCATTTTTTCATCATTATTTGTTTTAGATTCTAGTTAGTGGATACATTATGAAGTTTTAATTTTAATTTCATTCACATCGCACCATTAGGAGTTGATGATCTAGCTGCTGGACCCTTTAAACAACAAACATCATCATCATCATTAATTTTCTCTGCGTAGTTGGGAAATTAAAATAACGGTTACATTTGGTTTCTTGAAAATACACATAATTGTTTTATTATATGAAAGCTATTCTAGCTTGTGTGATACAAAAACCCGTTCCTTGCTGACTTCCTTCTTCTCAAGACATTTTACTGTAGGACAGTTACAACTGATTCCTTGAAAGAAGTGTTTTTTGTTTTATTGCATGGAGTTGATTTCAGTTGTGTGGTACAAAAACCTGTTCTATACCATGTTACTTCAAGACTGTATGACTTATTGCCACTTGAGAATTTGATTCTCAGGAAGTTCCCCTCATCGCCTGATACTTGCTTTAACCTGTGCATTTGACAAGGTGAGCAAAGTTTCAGGTGTGTGGGTGGAGCAAGAAATACTACAATTTTTTGATACCTAATTTCAGCTCTTACACAGTATTTGATTTCTTTTGTTGGTGAATGTTCTGTGTGATCATATTGAATAGTAATTGAAGTGCTTGTCATAATGCAGCATTATACACTTTCCCGTGTCACCCTTCAGAGTAACTTGACTCCAGAATTGTCATGTAATGTCTCATAATCTGCAAAAAGACTATTTTGTTTTATGAAGTATCTATTCAAATAAAAATACAATAACGTACATTTTGTGGCGATATGATAATCTGCATTTTGAAACCAAAGATTCTAACCAAAGCTTTCATATAAGTTCAGAGATTTTCAACAATATCAGAGAGACTGAGCAAGTTGGCTGTGCTGTTAGGGTTGCATGGCTGTGAGCTTGCATTTGGGAGATGGTGGGTTTGAATCCCACTGTTGGCAGCCTTGAAGATGGTTTTCCAATGTTTCCCATTTTCAGAGCAGGCAAATGCTGGGGTGGTACGTTAATTAAGGCCATGGCTGCTACCTTCCCAATCCTAGTCCGTTCCCATCCTTGCATTACTGAAAACCTTTGTGTTAGGGCAACGTTAATCCCTTGATTTATTTTTTATATTTTTTTATTTTTTGCTAATTGCTTTACGTCGCACCGACACAGATAGGTCTTATGGCGACCAGGGGACAGGAAAGGTCTAGGAATGGGAAGAAAGCGGCTGTGGCCTTAATTAAGGTACAGCCCCAGCATTTGCCTGGTGTGAAAATGGGAAACCACGGAAACCATTTTCAGGGCTGTCGACAGTGGGGTTTGAACCTACTATACCCCAAATACTGGATACTGGCCGTACTTAAGTGACTGCAGCTGTCGAACTCGGTAAAAGTTAATTCTTTTTATGGGGATACTTATATCTCAGAACTGAGGTATGACGTGAACATTGGTATTTGGAATCTCCTTTAAACATAAGGAAACGCCTTCTTTTTTGGGGGGGGGGGGTAAATCAACTTAACAGTGCTGGGGTGAAAAAGGAGTTGAGACCAATTGATTTTACTGTTCATAATGTACTTACTCTGATCATAAACTGATCATTTTTAATCTTTCCTGGGTTCGTTTTCAAGAGCCACCTTTTCCTTTGGAGAACATAAAGTTAGATTACAGTAAATTCTCCTTGCATATAAATAAAAATTTAAACACATTTGAAATAAACGATAGGAATGACATTGACCGTGCAATTGTTCACCTCTATAATAAGATAATAATAATAATAATAATAATAACCTAAATTCAACTGATATCACCCACAATAATAATAATAATAATAATAATATTCTGAACCATCATCAAAATGTGCGAACCGCGCTGGAAACTAATCCTGGCCGGGTAATGACTACGATTGCAGTCCGGCCGCGGGTTCAGTAACGCCAAGGCACCCAAGACGATACCACGCCGGATCTCCTCAAAGATTTGGTCCATATTAAAAATGCTTATAGGATAAGATAGCAAAGATTTAGGGACCCAACTGACCAGGTGGAATACCTGGACCTAGCCCAGGAAGAACGAAATCGATTGCTGGTCCAAAATGAGTCAGATCAAGAATTTCGGCGGATTCTCTCAGTAAACGAGTTAGATTGCGAATTTCGGCGGATTATATATGAAAAGTTAAGCATTCAATTATAAATTTCATTATAATACCGTAGCGAAGTGCGGGTATCTTGCTAGTTCCAAATAAAACATTTTATGACTGTAAGATCTTGAGTCTTTGAGATATGCGTATCCTCAAAAAGGTATTCAACACATTTCTCACCTTTTTTCACCCCCTTTAGAGGATTTTTCCAAAAACAAGTGTTTCCTTACTTTTAACCCTTTGGCACTCAACCTATATTCAGGGGTTTGCTTGAAGACAACTTTAAGAAACAGCAACGCTACAATCAGGGGTGTAGACCTGCCGGCCTGGCCGTCGGCGATTGTGTGTTCGTTAAGAATTTTGTTCCGTCCGGAAAGCTAGCTCCTCTTTTTTTGGGGACCCTGTACTGTGCTGGAGTTTCTTACTCCTGTTACTTTACTTCTTAGGGACCCGGTGGCAGAAAGGATTTTTAGGGTCCACCTCTCCCAGGTCAAACCGGCCTAAACTTCCTTGAGCCGTTTCATTTTGGGACATGTTATTTGCCTTCCTTCGATTTTATCAAGGAGGGTTTCCTTGCCTCATTTTTTTGACAGCGTATTTATATAAACCTCAGTTTGTGGGCCATTGGATCTTGATTGATTGTTTTATTGTATGTTGTGCTTAGGCTACCTCACGCTTGACCCCTTGTTTCCCTCCCCTTTTCTTCACCTTCTTCCCACCTTGCCTCCACACCTGTGCCTGGTTATTTCCTCTGGCGTGGCAATCTGATTTTCCCTTGGTCCATCCTCGAATCTTTAAAAATTTGAAAGATATTGTCGGCTCTCTGTTTATCGTTCCAGCTGTTTGGAGGATTCATTGTGCCCGAGCTCTCTGGGAGGGCCCCTTGGCGGAGCTTGTTGGTGTCTACTACATCTCTGAAAGCCGAGATTTTCGGCTTGTTATGGATGATTACGGTGCATCTGGAGCCTTATTCCTGCTGAGCTGTTCTTGGCTATTTCATCGTGGATAACTCGCCTTCTTTACAACCACTCTTCCTGCATGTTGGTTGATTCTGAGGACCATGTGGGGATTACCTACCTCAAAATTTTTCAGGCCGCTGTGCTGAATTTTTATCCACCTGTTTTGCCGCCAGACTTTCAAGCTATCATTGGATGAACTTACATTTTGCAAAGGAATCCTTGCCTGGCGAGCGCGTTGCTCGCAGGGAAATGTGTGCAGTTTTATATGCTTACTTAAAATTGTTGCTTATGTGCTTTCAAGAATGACTGAACCTGTGTTCAATGTTGAAGTTTTCATCGGGACTCCTAACCCGACTTCGTCTTTAAGGCGGGGAGATCTGTACCGTGGAAAAATTTCTCCTGCCCCCTTTCTTGTTTATATGGCCTGGCCGTTTTCGTATTATGCTTGCAAGCTGTGTTTGTCAATTGTCTATCTTAATTTGTATGTGTTTGAATGTATGTTTTATCTGGCTTCTTTTCTTCGCTTCCCATAATAAAGTGATTTTTCCCATTCTCCCGTATGGCTCCAGGGTAATTGGGAATGTCTTCCCGCTCTGGAGTGTTTGCCAAGTCCTTCACCCCTTGTGGCTGTCCAGTGAAAGAGGAGTCACTTTAACACGTGACCTGGTCCGCTCTCGGGCAGGTTGTTGGCTAATTGTGCTCGGTGTCATTCTTGGTGTCGAGCTGAACGCTGCACATTGCGGGCTGATCCCGCAGCAGCTCTAACTGGGCGATCTTGGGTGTGGAGGTAAGAAAGCAAGACCTTTACGTTCCCCTGTGCAATGTACATGTTGGGAAGGGCTTGAGGTAGTTGAAAAGATTTTATTCACTATGTGAAAATATACTTTGTACGAGTGAAGCCCCCATTAGGTTCAAAACTTTCAAAGGCTGAGGCCTGGTTTCAGTGTAAGCCAAGCCTTATTTAGATTCAAACATTATGTATTTCTGTCTGCTTGGACTTCTATTTTCTTCAGGTACCTTCATCCTTATTGAATTGGAGGACAAATGAATGTAAATATGGTTACACTAATTGTATATTGTACTTACATATTAACTTTCATAGAAGACTATATGCTACTCATATGTTTACTCTGTCGAAGTATGAAAGGTGTTAGTGTATCTTGGGAAGCCTTAGCTTTTTCTTATTACCTTTGCTGTGTTTAGCCCTGGGCTTGTTCTTACTTTTTTGTTATATGAAGTGTTTTTAACTAGATGGTTAATGGCAGATTTTTCTAGAATTACAGGGTTCTAACTTGTTATTGAGCGGTACCCTTTATTAAAAATCATATTTATGTGATTACCCCCAATGAAGGTCTTTTCTTATATTAACACCTAGGTACTTACAATGATCCCCAAAAGGAACTTTCACCCCATCAACGCAGTAATTAAAACTGAGAGGACTTTTCCTATTTGTGAAACTCACAACCTGACTTTTAACCCCGTTTATCATCATACCATTGCCCACCGTCCACCTCACAACACTATCGAGGTCACCCTGCAGCCGCTCACAATCTTGTAACTTATTTATTACTCTGTACAGAATAACATCATCTGCAAACAGCCTTATCTCTGATTCCACTTCTTTATACATATGTTTTCTTATATATATCAATGATATGTGTAAAGAAGTGTAATCAGAGATAAGGCTGTTTGCAGATGATGTTATTCTGTACAAAGTAATAAATAAGTTACAAGATTGTGAGCGGCTGCAGGGTGACCTCGATAGTGTTGTGAGGTGGACGGTGGGCAATGGTATGATGATAAACGGGGTTAAAAGTCAGGTTGTAAGTTTCACAAATAGGAAAAGTCCTCTCAGTTTTTAATTACTGCGTTGATGGAGTGAAAGTTCCTTTTGGGGATCATTGTAAGTACCTAGGTAATAATATAAGAAAAGACCTTCATTGGGGTAATCACATAAATGTGATTGTTAATAAAGGGTACAGATCTCTGCACATGGTTATGAGGGTATTTAGGGGTTGTAGTAAGGATGTAGAGGAGAGGGCATATAAGTCTCTGGTAAGACCCCAACTAGAGTATGGTTCCAGTGTATGGGACCCTCACCAGGATTACTTGATTCAAGAACTGGAAAAAATCCAAAGAAAAGCAGCAGCGTTACAAAAATGTTGCAATGTTTGAGCTGGAAAGATTTGGGAGAAAGGAGACGAGCTGCTCGATTAAGTGTTACGTGTTATTACATGTGTGTTATGTTATGTTACGTTCCGAGCTGTCAGTGGAGAGATGGCGTGGGAGGACATCAGTATACGAATAAGATTGAGTGGTGTCTTTAAAAGTAGGAAAGATCACAATATGAAGATAAAGTTGGAATTCAAGAGGACAAATTGGGGCAAATATTCGTTTATAGGAAGGGGAGTTAGGGATTGGAATAACTTACCAAGGGAAATCTATATAAATAAAATTGTTCGTGTCTGTTTGTTTGTCTGTCTGTTTGTTCCACCATCACGTCGAAACGGCTGGATAGATCTCAACCAAACTTCATATTTAGAGTATACTCATCCCGGGGAAGGTTTCGATATGCATATTATTTTAAAATCTTTGAATACACGGGGGGTTTATAGGAAAACCAGAATGGTTTTTCCACCATCACGTCGAAACGGCTGGATAGATCTCAACCAAACTTCATATTTAGAGTATACTCCTCCCGGGGAAGGTTTCGATATGCATATCATTTTGAAATCTTTGAATACACGGGGGGTTTATAGGAAAACCAGAATTATTCTTCCACCATCACGTCGAAACGGCTGGATAGATCTCAACCAAATTTCATATTTCGAGTATGCTCATCCCGGGGAAGGTTTCGATATGCATATCATTTTAAAATCTTTGAATACACGGGGGGTTTATAGGAAAACCAGAATGGTTTTTCCACCATCACGTCGAAACGGCTGGATAGATCTCAACCAAACTTCATATTTAGGGTATACTCCTCCCGGGGAAGGTTTCGATATGCATATCATTTTAAAATCTTTGAATACACGGGGGGTTTATAGGAAAACCGGAATGGTTTTTCCACCATCACGTCGAAACGGCTGGATAGATCTCAACCAAATTTCATATTTAGAATATACTCATCCCGGGGAAGGTTTCGATATGCATATCATTTTAAAATCTTTGAATAGACGGGGGTTTATAGGAAAACCAGAATGGTTTTTCCACCATCACGTCGAAACGGCTGGATAGATCTCAACCAAACTTCATATTTAGAGTATACTCCTCCCGCGAAAGGTTTCGATATGCATATCAGTTTAGAAACTTTGAATGCACGGGGGGTATATAGGAAAACCAGAATGTTTTTTCCACCATCACGTCGAAACGGCTGGATAGATCTCAACCAAATTTCATATTTAGAGTATACTCATCCTGGGGAAGGTTTTGATATGCATATCATTTTAAAATCTTTGAATAGACGGGAGTTTATAGGAAGACCAGAATGGTTTTTCCACCATCACGTCGAAACGGCTCGATAGATCTCAACTAAACTTCATATTTAGAGTATACTCATCCTGGGGAAGGTTTCAATATGCATATCATTTTAAAATCTTTGAATAGACGGGGGTTTATAGGAAAACCAGAATGGTTTTCCTCCATTTTCTCTTTTACTATTGATTTTCTGTAAACTTCGTTTACCGTATGTGAAACGTCTCTTCATTATAAACAACTTTCGTTATGTTCATAATTTACCTTACTCTTTACATGACGGAGAAATTTACAATTTTCTGCTGGTACCATGCTCTGCATTGAGTGACCGACAGACCGACAACGAACCTACAGGTTACCATGGCAACGTCTCTGACTGCATGTCAGCAGGGAAGTAACGTATTGCCATTTTCCTCATCATGCTTTTAAATTCGTGGTTGTTCCTTAGGTAGAAGGCAAGAGAGGCGTCAATCGGCCTATCTGCGGGATATTGGCGGAATATCGTTGGATGTTATAACCGCCTTCGAATAGATTAAGTAATAACACCATTAGTCATCTCCTTATTATTTGTTTACCTAGGAATCAATGAACCTAAATTTCTCCTCTGTTAACGCTTTATTATATCCATAACTCACACTAGCATAATTTATTGAGGGGCATTTGATTTTCCAATACATTAACTTGGCATTTACATATTTGTTGTTATCCGGCTGTCCTCAATTATAATCCATTTTCTATTACTTTCAACTTTCTTAACTGTATTATTTTCTTCCTTAATTACGCCGTATGTACGGGAGTGCTACAAACTACTGGATGTATTTCCACCTATACTCATATTTAGAATACACCTGTCCTTGATAGGTTTTAGGGCAAATATTGTTTCTAAATCCCTGAACTGACTGGGGGTTTATACGAAACCGAAACAGTGATTTTGCACTTCCACAAAATATACACAACCAACGTTAATTTAAATCTACCTGCCTTGGTAGAAATTAATTTCTAAACGTTTTTTTCTCATGTGCATCATTTCGATACGAGGATTAATGAGGGAGATATCATTAACGGACCGTTTTTTTGTACAAGTCCCATCGGACTTAACTCACGAGCGGGTGCGTGTAAAGCGTATTCCTTACAACTTGAAAACTACTGAAGACATTCGAACCAAAATTCATATTTAGCATCCACCTGTCCAAAGGTAGGTTTTAAACGTAAATAACATTTCATGTTCCGGAATGGACTGGCGGTTTATAGGGAACCGAAATGGTGATTTTACTCTTCCACAATATATACAGAACAAGACCAACCTGACTGGAAATCGACCAAACGTGATGGAATTCCACCTCTAAACCTTTTTCTCATGTGCATTTTTTCGTCAGGAGGATTAATAAGGGAGATATCATGAATGGTCAGTTTTGCAGGTTAAGTCCAGCGGACATAGCCAAAAAGGTGTTTTACATGGAGCAGATTCTTTATCTACATAGATCAAATCGGAACGACTGTGTGCCTCTACACTGACTATTTTGGCGAAATTTTCGTACAGCTTTCCGTTTAAGGGGTAATAATGACCATCTGCATAATTTTTGGTTTAGTTTCCTGAAAGTCCTAATTTTTACCCGCCTCGCCCAAAATCCAGATTGCGGCATAATCTGCCAGAAGAAAAAGAAGATAATTGAAATTTGACAAAATTATACGTTTTAGCCTGTAACGAACGGAAAACATCCAAGATCATTAAATTTTTCACTTTTTATCCCCGAAGAATATCGAAATATGCAGGCAATTTTAATGATGGTGCAGACCTTCGGAAATTCCTATCACATAACAGATTGCACAATCTCCATTCAATTTGGAATGATCTACAACCTTGGTCTTATGACTTTTTGCCGTATCTGTATCCCTTTTACGTTTGATTTTTCTCTATTAATGGATGTTAAGTCAGTTTGGAATTTTCACATGCATAATTCATACCTTCGATTACTTATATGAAATACAGAATCATCAAACTCTTCACGAAAATTGGCCCACCCAGTAGCCATATATGAGCCAAATGCTATGTACGTAGCTGTCACATAATTATCCGAAAATTAATGTAATGTGAGATAATCTTACAAGAACGTTACCCTGTTCCACGTTTCTAACTCAATCTGACCCAAGAATAGATGACATATCATAGGACCAGCCATTTAGGCCACTAAATCCGGCGTGTCTTATGGTATAATCCTTTGTCGATATGACGTACGTTTAGTAGCAGTTAATCTGTAAATGAAGGTCTTCAATATTGTAAACACGCATATACTTTCGTATGTCGATCTATATATATTCACTGATGTCGATTTGTAGCGATCGAGAAAGGGTGGGTCTGCTATTGTAATCAGTACTCCACACACCAACTTTGACTGGCAGTATGAAAGGGTTCCTTCTCCAACTCCTGTGTAACTGTCATTAGTAAGGAAGGTCTACAATTGTAATGAATAGTTCATTTCTCGATTTGACTTGCAGAAGGCAAGTGAGCATGCAGTTTTGTTTAAAGCTCCCCTACCCGATTGTGTTTGGCAGTAGGCAAGGGTGCCTGCCATTATAAAGAAATGTCCTCATCTAAAATGTGACTGGCATTAGGCATAGTGGCCTGCTATTTTGATGGAAACTCACCAACTTGGTGTGACTGGCAGTAAGCTGGCTGGAAGTAGGAAAATGGGCCTGGCATTATAATGATAACTGCACAACTCAATTTCGAGTGATAGTAGGGTAATTGCCTGCCATTATAATAAAAACTGTAATCTGTCTGGAAGTAGGAAAGGGGGGCTGCCATTTTAACGAAAACTCCCCAAATCGATTCTGTCCGCATAGTAGGCAATGGGGCCTGCAATTATAATGTAAACTTCCCAACTCATTGTGAATGGCAGTAGGCAAGTGAGCCTGCCGTTACATCACAAATCCATAACAAACACTATACATTGGAAACAACGTACGGGGACCTCCCCATGCTCTTCATCGGATAACGCTAAGAGACATGCAATTTTAAAACAATCTTATTGATTGCATGCACACTATTTACTTCGATATTCGAATACAATGTAGAATACCGTAGCGAAGCACGGGTACATTCGCTAGTGTTCAATAATTTTCCAATTTCTTTGTGATCATTTAAGAAAAGGCTAGAAAAACAACAGATAGGGAATCTGCCACCTGTGCGACTGCCCTAAATGCAGATCAGTAGTGATTGATGGTTTAGGAAACCCTTTCGAGTTGAATAATGTGAAATTATGAAGGCTTATTTTATAAAGGCTGGACCCCTCTGTTATGTATTATTACATTAATCGGTTGGTTATGTAAGAGAACTTGTCAAGTTGTATTACTATGCAAACGCTTGTTGTATCCTTATTCTTTTTTAAGGCATATTGTAATGAAGTAAAGCAAGTTGTTCGTTCATCAAATGAAATTTTGGGCATTATTAACTTATTGTGCCTTCCACTCCAGCGTCTAAGGCCCTCTGCTTCTTTCAAAACAGCTACCGAATAAATTGCCAGTACAGAAATAAGAATTCTTGTTTGAATACTTTGTCCACAGCTAAGTACCTCCACTTAACAACAGCTATTCTTATGTTCAGTATCTCAATTTGGTCAGTTCCAAGCTAGAGAAAAACAGTTAATCAGTTCATATATTTTTTAATCTGTGGAGGAATTACCTTCTCATGCACTCTTCCATCTGTACCTTCATCCTTATTTGAAAACATGATGTCTGTTTGTTCCTATTTCTTTGGTTGCAGTATTTTTACATCTTCCTCTTAAAATAGGCAGCAGAAAATTGTGGTCTCCAATTATTTTTCAGCATCATTTATTACTGGGACAGTACGGTAGGAGTTGGGTAGTAGCATACAGATTACTTGTTTAATGCAGAGCATCAGTTATCTCTAGAACAACTGTAGGCCCTACTACCTTACAAATTTTAATATTTACTTATTTTCTCCTTGGCACTAGAGCATATGGAGGGCAGGAGCCTCCTTGATTACTGCCAGAATTTTCTAACCCTTGCTATCTTGCTCCATAATTAACTCCCACCTTACCTATGTCATCTTCAACAAGATCGAGTCACCTCATTTCTGGCATGCTTCTCATTTCACGTCGTCATGGTTTGCCCATGAAAATTTCCTTTGCCGTCCCATCGACATGATACTGTCATTACAATCTCTTGTTGTTGATAATTTCTGAAACAATATCTATTCTGCTGTGCAGTTTCCTAACCTCTCGATTTTTTCTTGCTATTAAAAATCCTCTATCATTCACAGGATCATTAATTTTTCAAGAGTTTTCTTATTCCAATCCACAAATATTGCATATATCAGAGTCCAGGCCATTGAACAATACATCACTAAGGTCTCACCACAGTAAAGTAGGTACCGTAAAGTGGGGTAACTTCGGCCACTGATGAATAGAAACACTTATTTTCTCCTGCCTCCTATACTGAAAAAGATTAACCACTTGCAACAACTAAAATGCACATAAAATAGAATGCTGTATCAAAACTCAGTAGTCAAAAGAATATTGGTGGGCTTATTGTTGAGTCAATCAATTTTTTTCGCAGCCCCGACTATTGTCTTGTTTGGTATGTATGTTCAGTCTTCAGCCCTAAGGCTGGTTGGATCCTCAACAGCTCTGCCATCAGCTGTCGTAAATGGCCTAGGCATCACTGAAGAGGCGTACTAGGGAAATGAGGAGTGAGCTAGTTTCCCATTGCTTTCCTCACCGAGCCAGAAGTTGCTATTACATATCAGTCTGCCAAGCCCACTGAAATGCATGCACCAACCGACCCTGTGAGCAACTTTTTCTCACCATTCATAGCAGGGACTGGCTGCAGAAGGAATGGCATTACTAGCAACGCTCATACCTCAGTCACTTTCATATTGTCAAAGCCAAGGATAGGACAGAGACAGATCAATGTCTGGTAACAGCAGAAAGCAAACTGTTCTCTAGCCCCAGCATTTGATTCTCCATTCCAGTGGTTTATGGGGTCAAAATGTAAGTATGTCTGGTAACTGATCAACACAAGTTGATGCATTTTATTCAAATAGGTTTTCCAGGGAATAGTTTTTTGATAAAAGCTGTCATCTTCCGGAGTAACTTCAGCCATGCCAAGAACATACAGGAAAACAACACGTGGCTGCGGGTGTTGTAATTACAATCCTGTTTACTTCAAGAATGCTTTAGAAGAGAATAATAAAGGCACAATAACAATAAGCGGGGAAGTTTATGCTGACAGGGAGGGGAAAGATGGTTCCCAATTCCAATGATAAATAGACGGATATCAGTTGACATGGACGATACACATTTAAGAACTTGATTGACGGTCCAGATATTTTCTAATTTAGAGGACAGTGTACTATGAGGACAGTCTATAAGATTGCTTCTTTTCCGCTCTCTTTTTCTCTCCATACAATTGGGCCTTATGATTTTCGTGCCTTTTATTTATTATCTTTTGTACCATTACAAATATTTATGCAATGCAACGTGTAATTTGTAATATCATGCAATGCTTGTAGCCAAGCCGCAGGTGCAACCATATCGGATGGGTATCTGTTGAGAGACCAGACTAACGAATGGTTCATCGAAAGGGGGGTAGCAGCCTTCCGGTAGTTGCAAGGGCGGCAGTCTAGATGATTGACTGATACGGCCTTGTAATAATACTCAACCTGGCTTTGCTGTGTTGATACTGCTACACGGCTGAAAGCAACGGGAAACTACAGCCATAACTACCTCCTGAGGATATGCAGCTCTCTCTGTATGAATGATGTACTGATGATGGATTCCTCCCGGGTAAAATATTCCGGAGGTAAACTAGTCCCCCATTCGGATCTCCAGCACAAGAGGGGGCGATCATCAGGAAGATGGATACTGACATTCTGCGAGTCGGAGCGTGCAATGTTAGAAGTTTGAATCGTTATGGTAGGTTAGAGAATCTGAAAAGGGAGATGGATAGGCTAAAGTTAGATCTAGTTGGTATAAGTGAAGTACGTTGGCAGGAAGAACAAGACTTTTGGTCAGGCGACTACCGAATTATCAACACAAAATCAAACAGGGGAAATGCAGGAATTGGATTAGTAATGAAAAAGAAAATAGGGCAGCGGGTAAGCTACTACGACCAGCATAGTGAAATAATTATTGTCGTCACGATAGACACCAAACCAATGCCCACCACAATAGTGCAGGTCTATATGCCTACTAGCTCAGCGGATGATGAAGAAATCAAACGAATATATGAGGAGATAGAAGATTTCATACAATATGTAAAAGGTGACGAGAATCTAATTATGATGGGAGGCTGGAATGCAGTGGTAGGCCAAGGAAGAGAAGGTAGTACAGTAGGAGAATTTGGATTGGGACAAAGGAACGAAAGAGGAAGTCGGCTGGTTGAATTCTGCACTGATCATAATTTAGTCCTTGCCAATACTTGGTTCAAACACCACAAACGACGGCTGTATACGTGGACGAGACCTGGAGACACTGGAAGGTATCAAACAGACTTCATTATGATTCGGCAGAGATTCAGAAACCAGGTGTTGGATTGCAAAACTTTCCCAGGAGCAGACGTGGACTCTGACCACAACTTGTTGGGTCATGAAATGCCATATGAAGTTGAAGAAATTGAAGAAAGGAAAGAATGCAAAAAGATGGGATCTAGACAAGTTGAAAGAAAAGAGTGTGAGGGATTGTTTCAAGGAACATGTTTCACAAGGACTAAATGAAAAGGCTGAAGGAAACACTATAGAGGAAGAGTGGAGAGTCATGAAAAATGAAGTCAGTAGAGCTGCTGAAGAAATGTTAAGAAGGAAGAAAAGATCAACTAAGAATCAGTGGATAAATCAGGAGATACTAGACCTGATTGATGAACAACGAAAATACAAGAATGCTAGAAATGAAGAGGGCAGAAAAGAATACAGGCGATTAAAGAATCAAGTGGATAGAAAGTGCAAGGTAGCTAAGGAAGAATGGCTGAAAGAGAAGTGCAAGAATGTCGAAGGCTGTATGGTCCTGGGAAAGGTAGATGCTGCATACAGGAAAATCAAGGAAACATTTAGAGAAAGGAAATCTAGGTGTATGAATATCAAGAGCTCAGATGGAAAGCCACTTCTAGGGAAAGAAGACAAAGCAGAAAGATGGCAGGACCATATCCAACAGTTGTATCAAGGTAAAAAAGTAGATAATTTGGTTCTGGAGCATGAAGAGGCTGTTGATGCTGATGAAATGGGAGACCCAATTTTGAGGTCAGAGTTTGACAGAGCTGTGAGTGACCTAAATAGGAACAAGGCACCTGGAACTGATGACATTCCCTCTGAATTACTGACTGCCTTAGGAGAAACCAGCATGGCAATGTTATTTCATTTAGTGTGCAAGAGGGTAGTATAATCGGTCCGTTACTTTTCTTAATATACGCAAATGATTTAGGGAACAATATAACATCAAAAATAAGATTGTATGCAGATGACATAATTGTTTATAGGGAAATAAACAACATTGAGGATTGTTCAGAATTACAAAGGGACCTTGAAAGTATCCAACAATGGGTTGAAGAAAATAATATGAAGGTTAATGGAGGCAAATCAACTGTTACAACTTTTACAAACAGGAGCTTTAAAACTGAATTTGAATATACTTTGGATGAGGTAGTTATCCCAAAAGATAGCAAGTGCAAATACTTAGGTGTGAGATTTGAAAGTAATTTGCACTGGAAGGGTCATATTGATGACATTGTTGGGAAAGCATACAGATCGTTACATGTCATAATGAGGCTACTTAAAGGATGCAACAAAGAATTAAAAGAAAAAAGTTACTTGAGTATGGTTCGTCCATTATTGGAATATGCAAACAGTGTTTGGGATCCTCACCAAGAATACCTAATAAAAGAAATAGATAGTGTGCAGAGGAAAGCAGCAAGATTTGTAACAGGGGATTTCAGGAGAAAGAGTAGTGTATCAGAAATGTTAAAGGAACTTGGGTGGGAAACTTTAAGTAAGAGAAGGGAGAAAACTAGACTTATAGGATTATATAGAGCCCATACAGGAGAAGAAGCATGGGGAGATATCCGTGAGAGGCTTCAGTGGGAAAATAATTATATCAGCAGGACTGACCACAAATATAAAATTAGAAGGAATTTTAGCAGAAGCGATTGGGGTAAATTTTCATTCATTGGGAAGGGTGTGAGGGAGTGGAACAGTTTACCAGGGGTAGTGTTTGATCCTTTTCCAAAATTTGTACAGATATTCAAGAAGAGAATAAACAGCAAGAGAGAAAATAAATGAAGTGTTAGAGGGCATTCGACCAGTGCAGGTTATTGTAAATAAAAAAAAAAATGTGTGTGAATAAATTAATTCCATCCCCTGGTCTAAGGAGTTTGGACAGCCAAAGTAGGGGACTGCCTGTAGGGGTGAAGTACAGTGGGGACTTCGAGGGCCCTGGGACCGCTACGGTAGCTGTGAAGGCCCTTCAGGAACTCTGAAAAGTGGTGGCAAAAGGGGCTCTGGTTAAGACGCAGCAGGTCGTTATGCTACATAGGATCCAGAACGGGTAAAAAAAAAAAAAAAAAAAAAAAGTAAATAAATAAATGCAATGTAAATAATAATCTTATACCAGTTGTATAGTATCATTTGAAGTAATTCCACATACTGTATATCAGTTGACTATATTTGTAAGTAGTACAGGAGATATTATAAGTAGAATTTTGTAAACAATATAAATTGACTAGCAAGATACCCGTGCTTCGCTACGGTATTATACTGAAATTTATAATTGAATGCTTATTGTTTTAGATATATAATCCGCCGAAATTCGCGATCTGACTCATTTTCTGCGAGATTCCACCAAAATTCCCGATCTGGCTCGTTTTCTATTAGATTACGGCACGTTTCCTCCCATTTTTCAATCTTCCTTTCCAGGAATCGATTTCTTACTTCCCGGGCTAGGCTCAGGTATTCCTCCCGGTCAGTTGGGTCCGTAAATCTTTGCCATCTTTTCCTATAATCATTTTAATATGTATAAAATCCTTCAGAAGATCCGGCGTGGTGTCATATTGGGTGCTTTGGCTGCACTGAACCCGCGGCCGGACTGCATTCTTAGTCATTACCCGTCCAGGAGCCGTTTCCAGCGCGGTCCGCACATTTGACGACGGTCCGGTACATTATTATTATTATTATTATTATTATTATTATTATTATTATTATTATGTGTTGCTGGAATGGCTGATGACAGGGAAAACCGGAGTATCCGGAGAAAAACCTGTCCCGCCTCCGTTTTTCCAGCACGAATGTCACATGGAGTGACTGGGATTTTAACCACGGAACCCAGCTGTGAGAGGCCGGCGCGCTGCCGCCTGAGCAACGGAGGATACTTATAAGTACATTATGAACAGTAAAATCAATAGGTCTCACCTCCTTCTACACCCCACCGCCGTTAAGTTTATTTACCGCCACCTCCCCCCTCCAAAAAAAAAATTAAAAGAAGGCTTGTTTCTTTATGTTTAAAGGTGATTCCAAACACCAATGTTCACGTCTATTGCCTTCAGTTTTGAGATATAAATATCCCCATAAAAATAATTACTTTTTTCACTTCATTTCACACTACTCCCCCCCCCCCCCAAGTGAATTTTCCCGCAAAAAATACTTGTTTCTTTAATAGTAAAAGATCTTCTAAATGCCAATTATCACGACTCTAACTTCTTCAGTTTTTGATTTGTGTCCTCATGAAAGGAATTCAACTCCTTTACACTCCCACCCTCCAAGATGGTTTCCCCACCGAAACGCGTTTTTCTTTGTTTTTAAAGGAGATCGAAATACGAATTTTCACGTCTGTAACAACTTTAGTTTTTATTAGATGTATGCATTCTCATACAATTAAGTCAATTAAATTTTCAATTCTTTCACCCCCCCCCCCTCTCATTGGATTTTCCGAGAATACGTCTTTCTTTACTTTTAAAGCAGATTGCAAATATCAAATTTCACGTCTGTAATATCTTCATTTTTGAGATATCAGTAGCCTAATTAAAAGAATTCAACACCATTTTCAGTCACTTTTACCCACCCCCCCACCACCCAAGTGGTATTTCCGAAAACTAAAAATACACGATTCGTTATGTTTAATAGAGATAAAAAATACCATTTTTCACTTCTGTAACATGTTAAGTTTTTTTTAGATATACTGTAAAAATTCTCATTTTAAAATTTCACCCCTTTTGAGTTCCCCTTAAGTGGAGTTTCCAAAAACAAATCACCTATGTTTCCTTACATTTACAGGAGATTCCAAACACCCACTTTTTACGTCTGTAACATTTTACGTTTCCAGGATATTCTGTAGATATAGGCTTTCAAAAAATTCACCCCAATTTGTCACTACTGTTTAACAGCCATTAATTGGATTTTCCAAAAGCTAAAAAATACGTGTTTCTTTATTTTTAAAGGAGGTCCCATATACAAATTTTCAGTTCTGTAATATCTTCAGGTTCTGAAATATAAGTATCCTCATTAAAGGCATTCAACCCCTTTTTCACCCCTTTTCACGATTCCTATTGCGATTTTCCGAAAACAAAAAAATACGTGTTTCTTTATTTTTAATGAAGATTCTAAATACCAATTTTTTACATCTGCAAACTTTAAAAGTTTGGAGATATACAGGGTGTTAGGTGTATACGTGCAGATATTAAGCTAGTCGGCAAAGAAAAAGACATCTCACAATATATGCTATGTACTTTTTATCTTGTCCTATTAGTTTGCCCATAACTGAGCCAAATATTTCAGGACCTAATGTGTTTTGAACGGCCGTAGCAGGATATGCCGGTTACGTCATTTTGTCCACGCGTAGTGGAAGTACAGTAGCAGAGTATAGGGCTTGTTGAACCTGTTTCTTATCGCAAGCCAACACATGTTGTTGTGCACTTCCCCTAAAGGCTTGGCAAGTAGGAGAGGATGACTCACGTGCCAGGCCACTTGCTGTACTCGAAAACCGGTCTAGGGTACTCTGAAATGTACACAGAATCCTTACAGTGACCTCGAAGATACGCACCAGCACATACGTGCGAATAAAGTATTGTGTAGTTGTGTGTGATTTATAAGACGTCAATGGCATTACTCAGTGATCCAAGCTGACAAAATGAAAGGAAATAGTTAATAAGTAAATGAAAAATGAGCGCAACATTTCTGTGCTGTTATTGCGACAGTCTACGATGAATTTCTGACAAAAGACAATGCGAGTTGTCTATGCTTATTCATAAACTTTTCAGGTCAATGAAAGGACGGTGGACACTGAAAGAAAAGGCTGTAAGTATTCAGTCATATTGTTATTAATGAGACAGATTTCAAAAACCGTAGTTGCAACCATGCGTGAACATTGCTCGAAGGAAAAATAGCTACTGTGGATTTCTTTTGCTAGATGCTTTACGTCGCACCGACACAGATAAGTCTTATGGCGACGATGGGACAGGAAAGGGCTAGGAGTGGGAAGGAAGCGGCCGTGGCCTTAATTAAGGTACAGTCCCAGCATTTGCCTGGTGTGAAAATGGGAAACCACGGAAAATCATCGTCAGGGCCGCCGACAGTGGAGTTCGAACCTGCTATCTCCCGAATACTGGGTACTGGCCGCAGTTAAGCGACTGCAGCTATCGTGCTCGGTCTACTGTGGAATTGCCGCCGGGCATTTCTAATAGAAGGCTTATTTTTCTTTTTCCTAATCTGTGTACCTTCCAGGGTTGGTTTTCCCTCGGACTCAGTGAGGGATCCCACCTCTACCGCTGAAGAGCAGTGTTCTGGAGCGTGAGACATTGGGTCGGGGAGAATGACCAGTACCTCGCCCAGGCGGCCTCACCTTCTATGCTGAACAGGGGTCTTGTGTAGGCCTTTCGGGGGAATGGGGAGATTGGAAGGGATAGACAAGGAAAAGGGAAGGAAGCGGCCGTGGCCTTAAGTTAGGTACCATCCCGGCATTTGCCTGGAGAATTGCGAAACTACGGGAAACCACTTTCAGGATGGCTGAGGTGGGAATCGAACCACCTCTACCCATTTGACCTCCCGAGGCTTAGTGGACCCCGTTCCAGCCCTCGTACCACTTTTCAAATTTCGTGGCGGAGCTGGGAATGGAACACGGGCCTCCGGGGGTTGGCAACTAATCACACTAACCACTACAACACAGAGGTGGACAGAAGGCTAATTACTGGACAGTAAGTGCCGATAGGTAATGTAACGGACCCGTTTAATTAAAACGTCCGTAATAATAATGTTACTACTACTACTAGTACTACTACTACTAATATCTTTACGTTCCACTAACTAATTTTCACGGTTTTCGAAGACGCTGAAGTGCTAGAATTTTGTAAAGCAGTACTTTTTTAAATGCAAGTAAATCCACAGACACGAGAGTGGCGTATTTCAGCACCTTGAAATACCACCGAACTGAGCAACCATCGAACCTGCCAAGGTGGGATCAGAAGACCAGCGCTCTATCGTCCGAGCTACGCAGACCGGCATTGGAGCTTAGAGTAAGTTGATCGTGCGGTTAGGGGCGCGCAGCTGTGAGCTTGTATTCTGGTGATAGTGGGTTCGAACTCCACTGTCGGTAGCCGGGATGATGGTTTTCCGTAGTTTCCCATTTTCACATCAGGGAAATGCTGGAACTGTACCTGTATTAGACTTCGAACGCTTCCTTCCCACTTGTATCCCTTTTCTCCCCCATCGTCGCCGTAAGACCTATTTGTGTCGGTGCGACGTAAAACAATTTGTAAGTACATGCTTCGGTAATTTCGGAGACATGTCTGCAATTATAATATTAATAATAATTCGGACCTGTTAAAAGTTCACTATTTTCTTTAGTGTTTTCTGACAGATTACGAGCTACGAAGTTTGAGTGGGGCGATTAACTTTTATTTTCATAATAGTAATAATAGACTAACACAGTTTTTATAATAATATTGTTAGTGGCTTTTCGACGGATGCAAGCTAATCGCACGGCCAACTCGCCCAATAATAATAATAATAATAACAATAATAATAAATCTTCACATGCCAATGGAGACGCGCGGTGTCGGAATTTTGCCCACAGGTATTCTTTAACGTGCCCGTAAATCTACCGATCAGAAGCGGTCGTATTTGAGCACCTTCAAATACCAGCGGACTGAGCCAGGATCGAGCCTGCTAAGTTCATGAAACCAGTGCTTGAACCGTCTGAGCCACTCAGCCTGGCAACGTTTATTTTGATACGTTGAACAGGCACTGCAAAATCAGCAGTAAGCTAGAAGGTTCTCATTTACATTTAAACATGTTCTCTTCGGTTGGAAGCACGAAAGGAAGGTACGTTTAATTAGTTTATGTTTATAACATGTCCCTTACTGGTATGAAGTAAAACGTTCGATGTGTTTTGACATTTCAATTCCGATACTACTCACTTTGAAATTCTATCCCGTGCATTCTTTCGTTGACGTAATAAACTTTATTTACGTACACGTCAACACGGGTTGTTTCTGCATACGGCGAGTTGGACTCCCAAAAGACCATGATATTGAAATCGCACTGTGGGAGAATATTCCACGTAAGCAGTTCGACAAAAGCATTAGACCTGTCACGTGCCGGTTGTCTGCTGTTCCTAGCGACCCCTACATGAAACCGGTCTGTCTGACCTTGACCTGAATAACAGCTGTCAGAGATGCGAATTATCGTCCGTACTAGTACGCGAGTTACTTCGTAGTAGTAGCATCAGTAGTAGTATTTGATAATGCCAGTGTATGAATACCACGAATACCATTATATGCTGCTAGTGTATCGTGTGGCAGAACAGAACACGGGTCGCCCTTCATGAATCTATCGGGAAAGGCTTCCAACAATTCATATTTTGTTTCTTATTCAATACGAGTTAAAACAGAGGACACTTTGCGTTTTTAAGGGCTGATGACATTAAGACAGCAATCATCATCATCATCATCATCATCATCGTCGTCGTCGTCGTCACGTATAAATATTCAATAAAATAATCGTTTTATATTCATCATTACTGAAATAGGAACTATAAGTTAACATTTAACTTAAGAAGATTGCCTAGAGTGTTTTGTTAATTTACAAAAGAAAGTTTAACATTTCTTTTAATGCAATCAGTATGTTTTTGTTTTCTAAACTGTTGTACTGTAATGTTTAACATAGGTACATTATGTTGTTCACAGGCGTTTTCGTGTACGTTCGTAAATCCGTACTTTTCTATTCGAGATAGTCTTGTTACCGTCCACCTGGAATTACGGAGCCCGTACTGTATGTTACTTCATTATTTTTCTACAACAGAGTGTTACGAATGCGACTGTAGTTCCCGCGACCACGCCACTCTTATGTCTGTGTCACTAATGTGCACTTTGTTCAGCTGTGTGCTGCTTGACTATGTGGCTCTCGTTACCTTCTTCTTCCTCTTCTTCTACTGCAGCCTTATGTCTTAACAGGTATACTGTATTCTACCGACATCATCTCAACACGCAGTAAATTAATCTGCTGCGATTTACCGAGCTCGATAGCTGCAGTCGCTTAAGTCCAGCTCCATGGCTAAATGGTTAGCGTGCTGGCCTTTGGTCACAGGGGTACCGTGTTCGATTCCCGGGAGGGTCGGAAATGTAACCTTAATTGGTTAAATTTGCTGGCACGGGAACTGGGTGTATGTGCCATCTTCATCATCATTTCATCCTCATCACGACGCGCAGGTCGCCTACGGGAGTCAAATCAAAAGACCTGCATCTGGCGAGCCGAACTTGTCCTCGGACACTCCCGGCACTAAATGCCATACGACATTTCATTTCAGTGTGGCCAGTATCCATTATTCGGGAGATAGTGGGTTCGAACCCCACTCTCGGCAGCCCAGAAGATGGTTTTCCGTGGTTTCCCATTCTCACATCAGGCAAATGCTGGTGCTGTACCTTAATTAAGGCCACGGCCGCTTCCTTCCCTGTCCTAGCCCGTTCCAGTCCCATCGTCGCCATAAGGCCTATCTGTGTAGGAGCGACGTAAAGCCAATAGCTGCTGTGATTTGTTATTAGTACCATCATAGTAAAATGTAATATAGTTGTGGCGGAATCTTCTTAGATATGTTCTACATCTGTGGATTGTGTATAATTTGATAACTCATCTGTACTCATGAAAGCGACCGTCGGCCTGGCGTTCAGGTTAATAGCTACATATCTCTAACGTGTAACCTTGTTTATGTTTCTTATATTTGTTGATGTGTATGTTTGATGTTTATACACAATACGAGATTACAACTGACTCATCCCCACGAGCTTGACCTGGTTCTCGTTTTACGCATAGTAATCTGTAGGTAACTACTGCGACCGATGCTAACTCACGTGACATACATTTCATCTTGTTTCCTCTTAAACCACGCATATTTTACTATTTTCTTCCACGTATTTCAGTTTTTAATGACCTAATAATAATAATAATAATAATAATAATAATAATAATAACGTTAAATGCTTTACGTCCCACTAACTACTTCTACGGTTTTCTGAGACGCTGAGGTGCCCGAATTTAGTCCCGCACGAGTTCTTTTTATGTACCAGAAAATCTGCCGACACGAGGCTGACCTACAGTATTTGAGCACCTTCAAATACCACCGGACTGGGCCAGGTTCGAACCGGTAAAGTTGGAGTCAAAAGGCCTGCACCTCAACCGTCTGAGCAACTCAGCCCGGAAGGAGGCACGAAATGTAGGCACGTTTAATTTATTTAGTTGTATAACATGTCCAATATTCCTTTGAAACTAAACGTTCGATGTGTTTCGATAATTCAGTTCCGATGCTACTCATTTGGGCATCCCATGACTGCTTTCGTTGGCGTAAGGACCTGCCATCTTTCTTCTACCTTTACGCAATGCACAACGGCGATCTACTGTATTTCACGTCCCGGCGCGCCTATCCCAACCAATAATTATATCACACGCTCGTACAGGTCCCGCACCGATTCAGGTTTTCAGGTCATTTCCATACTCAGTAGACCACGGGGCTGATGACCACACATATCCCAATCCCTTAAAGGACATAACAGCAAATGAACCAGTATTAACGCTGAGAATTCGGTACATCTCCAGGGTCCGAAACCGATGACCAGGGTTTCTGAAGCCCCTAAGACGGAAACTGAATACTGACAACTACGAAACCAGTCTGGCGAGAATGTAACGTAACAAGGCATACGCTACTGTAGTAGCCACCTTCAGCTGTTATCGTAGCTCAGTTGCTCTTAAACATAAAACCAGTTTGACAAGTATGTTACGTAACATCTCGTGCATTGCATAGGTAGCGTTTAGCTGTTGCACGTAAACATAAACAGAAACCAGTTTGGCACGCATGGCGCGTGACTCACCTGTTCTCAATGGGAAGCTATTCATTCACAAGAACAAGGCATACTACCTATTCTAAAAACATCGTATCTTTTTGCTCTCGAAAATAACTTCCGAGAATTACTATAAGTTTGATATATAGTGGTTCGTCACATCGTTCTCTATTGCTAGAAGAAATATCTGCAGGTATACACCTAACACCCTGTAGATTCACTCATTTTAAAAATTCACCCCCTTTTCACCCTCCCATTAATTGGATTTTCCAAAAACAAAAAAATACGTGTTTCTTTATTTTTAAAAGAGATCAAAATTACCAATTTTCAGGTCTGTAATATCTTCAGTTTCTGAGATATAAGTACCGGTATCCTGATTAAAGGCATTCAACCCATTTTCCCCTATTTTCACCCTTTTTCACCCCTCCTATTGGCATTTTCTGAAAACAAAAAAAAACGTGTTTCCTTATTTTTAAAGAAGATTCTAAATACCAATTTTTACATCTGTAAACGTTTAAAGTTTTAAGATATAGATACACTCATTTTAAAATTTCACCACCCTTTTCACCCCCTTAGCGAAGGAATATCCAAAAATCCTCTCTTAGCGAGCACCTACATCTTAATATGAATATATCCCCAAAATTTCATTTCTTTATGTCCAGTAGTTTTGGCTCGGCGATGATGAATCAGTCAGTCAGGACAAGTTATTTTATATATATAGACTAGCAAGATACCCGTACTTCGCTACGGTATTATACTGAAATTTATAATTGAATGTTGTTTTAGATATATAATCAGCCGAAATTCGCGATCTGAATCGTTTTCTGCGAGAATCCGCAAAAAATCGCGATCTGACTCGTTTTCTAATAGATTATGGCAAGTTTCCTCCCATTTTTCAATCTTTATTTCCAGCAATCGATTTCGTACTTCCCAGGCTAGGTCCAGGTGTTCCACCCTGTCAGTTGGGTCCCTAAATCTTTGCCATCTTTTCTTATAAGCATTTTTAATATGGAACAAATCCTTCAGGAGATCCGGCGTGGTGTCGTCTTGGGTGCCTTGGCGGTACTGAACCCGCGGACAGACTGCATTCTTAGTCATTACCCGTCCAGGATCCGTTTCCACCGCGGTCCGCACATTTGACGACGGTTCATAACATTATTATTATTATTATTATAGATGTTCTGGACCCCACAGCAAGATGCAAGACCGCTACTTGGCGGTAAATTACATCTGCTGTCATTGTTATTGTTGATAATGTGACCAGCACCAATGTCGCGCGTAGGCAAGTGTGCGGGATTTCTGGCGATACGAATGACATACTTCCGTGCATTATTGACCTTATTATAGAGGTGAACAATTGGACGGTCAATCTCATTCCTATCGTTTATTTCAAATGTGTTTAAATTCTTATTCATATGCCAGGAGAATCTACTGTAATATAAGAACGTTCTCCGAAGGAAAAGTTGGCTGTTGAAAACGAACCCAGGAAAGATTAAAAAGATCGGTTTATGATCAGAATAAGTACATCGAAAATATACAGCCTGTTTCCAGTCATTCGACAGGGTCAGGAATGGAATGAATAAAGTCCCATCTAGCGGCGACAGTAGGAATTGTGCCGGCTGCCGAAGCACTCCTCTGGGGCAATGATCGATGAATGACAAATGAAGTGAAATATTGGACAGTGTTGCTGGAATGAATGATGACAGGGAAAAGCGAAGTATCCGGAGAAAAACCTGTCCCGCCTCCGTTTTGTCCAGCACGAATGTCACATGGAGTGACCGGGATTTGAACCACGGAACCCAGCTGTGAGAGGCCGGCGCGCTGCCGCCTGAGCAACGGAGGCTCCTTATAAGTACATTATGAACAGCAAAATCAATTGGTCTCACCTCCTTTTACACCCCACCGCCGTTAAGTTTATTTAACCCCCCCCCCCAAAAAAAAATTAAAAGGAGTGTTTCTTTATGTTTAAAGGAGATTCCAAACCCCAATGTTCACGTCTATTACCTTGAGTTTTGAGATATAAGTATCCCCATAAAAATAATTCGCTTTTTTTACTTCCTTACACACTTCTCCCCCCCTCCCCCTTAAGTAAATTTTCCGGCAAAAAATATTTGTTTCTTTAATAGTAAAGGATCTTCTAAATAGCAGTTATCACGACTTCTTCAGTTTTTGATTTATGTGTCCTCATGAAAGGAATTCAACTCCTTTCCACTCCCGCCCCCCAAGATGGTTTCCCCCACAAAACGCGTATTTCTTTGTTTTTAAAGGAGATCAAAATACCAATTTTCACGTCCGTAATAACTTTAGTTTTTATTAGATGTATGTATTCTCATACAATTAAGTCAATTAATTTTAGAATTCTTCCCCCCACCCCTTTCATTGGATTTTCCGAGAATACGCGTTTCTTTATTTTTAAAGGAGATCCCATATCACAAAGTTTTAGTCCTGTAATATATTCAGTTTCTGAGATATATGTATCCTCATTAAAGGCATTCAACCCACTATTCACCCTTTTACACCCCTCCTATTGGGATTTACAGAAAACGAAAAATACTTATTCCTTTACTTTTAAAGGAGATTCAAAATACCAATTTTTACATCTGTAAACTTTAAAGTTTTAAGATATAGACACATTCATTTTAAAAATTCACCCCCCTTTTCACCCCCCATTATCCGGATTTTTCAAAAACGAAAATATACGTGTTTCCTTATTTTTAAAGTGGATCCCCAATACCAATTTTCAGGTCTGTAATATCTTCAGGTTCTGAAATATAAGTAGCCTCGTTAAAGGCATTCAACCTCTTTTTCACCCTTTTCCACCCTTCCTATCGGGATTTTCCGAAAACAAAAAAAGTGTTTCTTTATTTTTAAAGGAGATTCTAAATACCATATTTTAAATCTGTAAACTTTAAAAGTTTTGAGATGTAGATACACTCATTTTAAAAATTCACCCCCCTTTTCACCCCCATTATTTGGATTGTCCAAAAACAAAAACATACGTGTTTCTTTATTTTTAAAAGAGATCAAAGGTACCAATTTTCAGGTCTGTAATATCTTCAGTTTCTGAGATATAAGTATCCTCATTAAAGGCATTCAATCCATTTTCACCCCTTTTCACCCCTCCTATTGGGATTTTCCGAAAACAAAAAATACGTGTTTCTTTATTTTTAATAAAGATTCTAAATACCTATTTTTACATCTGTAAACTTTAAAAGTTTTGAGATATAGATGCACTGTTTTTAAAAATTCACCCCCCTTTTCACCCTCCCATTAATTGGATTTTTCAAAAACAAAAAAAATACGTGTTTCTTTATTTTTAAAAGAGATCAAAAGTACCAATTTTCAGGTCTGTAATACCTTCAGGTTCTGAGATATAAGTACCGGTATTCTGATTAAAGGCATTCAACCCCCTTTTTTACCGTTTTTTACCCCTCCTATTGGGATTTTCTGAAAACAAAAAAATACGTATTTCCTTATTTTTAAAGGAGATTCTAAATACCAATTTTTACATCTGTAAACTTTCAAAGTTTTGAGATACAGATACACTCATTTTAAAATTCCAACACCCTTTTTACCCCCTTAGCGAAGGAATATCCAAAAATCCTTTCTTAGCGAGCACCTACATCTATGCTCAAAATTTCATTTCTTTATGTCCAGTAGTTTTGGCTCGGCGATGATGAATCAGTCAGTCAGTCAGGACAAATTATTTTATATATATAGACTAGCAAGATACCCGTGCTTCGCTACGGTATTATACAGAAATTTATAATTGAATGCTTATTGTTTTAGATACATAATCCGCCGAAATTCACGATCTGACTCGTTTTCTGCGAGAATCCACCAAAATTCCCGATCTGACTGGTTTTCTATTATTTTACGGCACGTTTCCTCCCATTTTTAAATCTTCCTTTCCAGCAATCGATTTCGTACTTCCCGGGCTAGGCTCAGGTATTCCTCCCGGTCAGTTGGGCCCGTAAATCTTTGCCATCTTTTCCTATAATATTTTTAATATGGATAAAATCCTTTAGGAGATCCGGCGTGCTGTCATATTGGGTGCCTTGGCGGCACTGAACCCACGGCCGGACTGCATTCTTAGTCATTACCCGTCCAGGAGCCGTTTCCAGCGCGGTCCGCACATTTGACGCCGGTCCGGAATATTATTATTATTATTATTATTATTATTATGTGTTGCTGGAATGGCTGATGACAGGGAAAACCGGAGTATCCGGAGAAAAACCTGTCCCGCATTCGTTTTGTCCAGCACGAATGCCACATGGAGTGACCGGGATTTGAACCACGGAACCCAGCTGTGAGAGGCCGGCGCGCTGCCGCATGAGCAACGGAGGATCCTTATAAGTACATTAATAACAGTAAAATCAATTGGTCTCACCTCATTCTACATCCCACCGCCGTTAAGTTTATTTACCGCCACCCCCCCCCCCCAAAAAAATTAAAAGAATGCTTGTTTCTTTATGTTTAAGGGAGATTCCAAACACCAATGTTCACGTCTATTACCTTCAGTTTTGAGATATAAGTATCCCCATAAAAATAATTTAATTTTTTTCACTTCATTTCACAATAATCCCCCCCCCCCCAAGTGAATTTTCCCGCAAAAAATACTTGTTTCTTTAATAGTAAAGGATCTTCTAAATACCAATTATCACGACTCTAACTTCTTCAGTTTTTGATTTATGTGTCCTCATGAAAGGAATTCAACTCCTTTACACTCCCGCCCTCCAAGATGGTTTCCCCACCAAAACGCGTTTTTCTTTGTTTTTAAAGGAGATCCAAGTACGAATTTTCACGTCTGCAACAACTTTAGTTTTTATTAGATGTATGCATTCTCATACGATTAAGTCAATTAATTTCTCAATTCTTTCACCCCCCACACCTTCATTGGATTTTCCGAGAATACATGTTTCTTTACTTTTAAAGCAGATTGCAAATATCAAATTTCACGTCTGCAACATCTTCATTTTTGAGATATCAGTAGCCTAATTAAAAGAATTCATCACCATTTTCAGTCACTCTTATCCTCCGCCCTCCACCCAAGTGGTATTTCCGAAAACTAAAAACAGACTTTTCTTTATGTTTAATAGAGATAAAAAATACCATTTTTCACCTCTGTAACATGTTAAGTTTTTTTAGATATACTGTAAAAATTCTCATTTTAAAATTTCAACCCTTTTGAGTTCCCCTTAAGTGGAGTTTCCAAAAACAAATCACCTATATTTCTTTACATTTACAGGAGATGTACACCCACTCTTTACGTCTGTAACATTTTACGTTTCCAAGATATTCTGTAGATATTGTCTTTCAAAAAATTCACCCCAATTTGTCACTCCTGTTTAACCGCCATTAATTGGCTTTTCCAAAAACTAAAAAATACGTGTTTCTTTATTTTTAAAGGAGATGCCATATGCGAATTATCAGTTATGTAATATCTTTCGTTTATGAGATATGTGTATCCTAATTAAAGGCATTCAACCCATTTTTCACCCTTTTACACCCCTCCTATTAGGATTTACTGGAAACAAAAAAAAATACGTGTTCCTTTATTTTTAGAGGAGATTCTAACTACCAATTTTTTACATCTGTAAATTTTAAAGTTTTAAGATGTAGACACACTCATTTTAAAAAGTTAACCCCCCTTTTCACCCCCCAATATTTGGATTTTCCAAAAACGAAAAAATACGTGTTTCTTTACTTTTAAAGTACACCCAAAATACCAATTTTCAAGTCTGTAATATCTTCAGGTTCTGAAATATAAGTAGCCTCATGAAAGGCATTCAACCCATTATTCACCATTTTACACCCTTCCTATTGGGATTTTCCGAAAACAAAAGAATACGTGTTTCTTTATTTTTAAAGGAGATTCTAAATACCAATTTTTACATCTATAAACTTAAAAAGTTTTGAGATATAGATACACTCATTTTAAAAATTCACCCCCTTTTCACCCCCTCCCCCCATTAATTGTATTTTCCACAAACAAAAAATGCGTGTTTCTTTATTTTTAAAGGAGATCCCAAACACCAATTTTCAGGTCTGTAATATCTTCAGGTTCTGAAATATAAGTAGACTCATGAAATGCATTCGACCCCTTTTTCAACCTTTTCCACCCTTCCTGTTAGGATTATCCGAAAACAAAATATACGTGTTTCTTTATTTTTAATGGAGATTCTAAATACCAATTTTTACATCTATAACCTTTAAAAGTTTTGAGATATAGATACACTCATTTTAAAATATTATCCCCTTTTCACCCCTCGCCCCTTTATTGGGTTTTCCAGAAACAAAAAATACATGTTTCTTTATTTTCAAAGGAAATCCCAAACACCAATTTTCAGGTCTATAATATCTTCAGTTTCTGAGATATAAGTAGCCTCATTAAAGGCATTCAACCACTTTTTCACCCCTTTTCACTACTCCTATTGCGATTTTCCGAAAACAAAAAAATACGTTTCTTTATTTTTAATGAAGATTCTAAATACCAATTTTTACATTTGCAAACTTTACAAGTTTGTAGATATAGATTCACTCATTTTAAAAATTCACCCCCTTTCCACCCTCCCATTAATTGGGTTTTCCAAAAACAAAAAAAATACGTGTTTCTTTATTTTTAAAAGAGATCAAAGGTACCAATTTTCAGGTCTGTAATATCTTCAGTTTCTGAGATATAAGTACCGGTATCGTGATTAAAGGCATTCAACCCATTTTCCCATATTTTCACCCTTTTTCATCCCTCCTATTGTGATTTTCTGAAAACAAAAAAATACGTGTTTCCTTATTTTTAAAGAAGATTCTAAATACCAATTTTTACATCTGTAAACTTTAAAGTTTTGAGATATAGATACACACATTTTAAAATTCCGCCCCCCTTTTCACCCCCTTAGCGACGGAACATCCAAAAATCCTCTCTTAGCGAGCACCTACATCTTAATATGAATATATCTCCAAAATTTCATTTCTTTATGTCCAGTAGTTTTGGCTCGGCGATGATGAATCAGTCAGTCAGTCAGTCAGTCAGTCAGTCAGGACAAGTTATTTTATATATATAGATTAAGGATGAGCTGTGTGTTTAATAGAAAACATTGTTAGAGTAAATTGTATAATATTGTATTATAGGAAAATTTTCTTCTCTTGTTAATTTAATATTTAGTGCTTGACAATGTATTTCAGTGTACCATTTGCCACCGAGGTAAACACCTCATTTGCAAATAAAGAGATTTTGATTTTTTGAAGATGTATGAGACAGGAGAAGTCCCATCCGATTTTCGGCAGAATGTTGTTATACCTATTCCCAAGAAAGCCGGTGCTGACAGGTGTGAAAACTACTGCACCTTTAGCTTAGTATCTCATGCCTGAAAAATTTTAACACGTATTATTTACAGAAGAATGGAAAAACAAGTTGAAGCTGAGTTGGGAGAAGATCAATTTGGCTTCAGAAGAAATGTAGGAACATGTGAAGCAATCCTGACTTTACGTCTGATCTTAGAGGATCGAATCAAGAAGGACAAGCCCACGTACATGGCATTCGTAGATCTAGAAAAGGCATTCAATAATGTTGATTGGACCAAGCTATTTATGATTTTGAAGATGATAGGGATCAGATACCGAGAACGAAGAATTATCTACAATCTGTATAAAAATCAGTCTGCAGTGATAAGAATCGAGGGCTTTGAAAAAGAAGCAGCAATCCAGAAAGGAGTGAGGCAAGGCTGCAGTATGTCCCCCCTCCTTTTCAATGTTTACATAGAACAGGCAGTAAAGGAAATCAAAGAGAAATTTGGAAAGGGAATCACAGTCCAAGGAGAGGAAATCAAAACCTTGAGATTTGCCGATGATATTGTTATTTTATCTGAGACTCAGAAGATCTCGAGAAGCTGATGAATAGTATGGACGAAGTCTTGGGTAAGGAGTAGAAAATGAAAATAAATAAGTCCAAAACAAAAGTAATGGAGTGCACTTGAACAAAGGCAGGTGATGTAGGAAATATTAGATTAGGAAACTAAGTTTTAAAGGAAGTAGATGAATATTGTTACTTGGGTAGTAAAATAACTAACAATGGCAGAAGTAAGGAGGACATAAAATGCAGATTGGCACAAGCAAGGAAGAGCTTTCTTAAGAAAAGAAATTTGCTCACTTCAAACATTGATATCGGAATTAGAAAGATGTTTTTGAAGACTTTCATGTGGAGCGTGGCATTGTATGGAAGTGAAACATGGACGATAACTAGCTCAGAAAGAAAGAAAGAGAATAGAAGCTTTTGAAATGTGGTGTTACAGAAGAATGCTGAAGGTTAGATGGATAGATCGAATCACGAATGAAGAGATACTGAATCGAATTGGTGAGAGGAGATCGATTTGGCTAAATTTGACGAGAAGAAGAGATAGAATGATAGGACACATCTTAAGACACCCAGGACTTATTCAGTTGGTTTTTGAAGGAAGTGTAGGTGGTAAGAATGGTAGGGGTAAACCAAGGTATGAATATGACAAGCAGATTAGAGCAGATGTAGGATGCAATAGTTACGTAGAAATGAAAAGGTTAGCACATGATAGGGTGGCATGGAGAGCTGCATCAAACCAGTATATGGACTGATGACTCAAACACACACAATGCTTGTATGCTCAGGCTAAATAAAATAGTTCCTTCTTTGGGGAAAATGTGAATTTGATGACTATACAACTGTTTCACCACAAATCTTTTTAACTTGTTTGTGATTGTTGATACTGAGCGTCCTGGAGGTTGTTATAAAACATTCATGTTGGCCGAAGTAACACTACATCAAAGAAAACTTCCGTTTCTTAAAATTATGTTCATATTTAATAATGAAGAACAAACATGGCAGAATTTATATTCAATTTTTCAGAAAATTAGAGCGAATATTTCACATTTTAATTTTAAAAATATACGAGAAAGTGGCCGATGTTACCCCACTTTACAGTAGACAATTAATTTTAGATTTCTAATAATACTTCTTGTTTTTAATACTTTGTCCAGAGCTAAGTATTTCTTGTGTTCAATATCTCAATACAGATATACTTATTAGCTTGTTAGCATGCCCAGTAAACTATTCCTGGCTCTGACCTCCATAGTGACAGAATGACAATGTGTTGTAAAAGTAAGGGACCTATCAAGCTAAACCCTAAGCATATTTGAACTCAAGTGGCCTTCACTCCAAGCTGATTTTATGTTCGCCATTTGCAGCATGATCATCTAGATGAAAAAATGTAACTTGTGTTCCTCTAAGATTTTGCTTAGGGTAGTTGTCCGTGTAATACATTGGCAATGTTCTGAGGAAGTTCTACAGCCTGGATTCTACTTCCCAAAGTGATCTGGACTGAGCTTTAACACGTTGACTACCAGCTCCTCAACAGGTGATTTAAACCTCCAGCCCAGCCTTTTTAAATACCCTCATCTTTATAGTGCACTATTTTACATTAAATGTTACTGTACGATAACTGTTCGCTGTGCCTTTCAAGAATCAACCTAATTTTGTATAGCCTATCAGGATTCCCCTGATAATGACTGCTGTTAAAGTGCAAGAATGACACTATGTTTTCAAACCGGGTTTGTGCCATGATTTTCAAAAAATCAGCGAGCCAAAAATAGTGTCCTCTGTCTAGTACATTTTCAGATCTGGTTTTTGAATTTTTCCAGTTACAAACATTAGTCCAAAAAACTTTTTCATCTCATTTACATCAACCGGTTTCCACATTTGAA
Organism: Anabrus simplex; assembly: GCF_040414725.1. Lineage (NCBI taxonomy): Eukaryota > Metazoa > Arthropoda > Insecta > Orthoptera > Tettigoniidae > Anabrus > Anabrus simplex. Next base: position 152,871,587 of record NC_090266.1, read on the forward strand.
AAATAGAATAGGCCTATTTAGTGGATGGATGCGGTGCTGCACTAGTAACTTGTTACCCGTAAAGGTTTTTCTGATGGTATACATATTCGAGGAAATTGCCATTTAAAAATAAATTGACGAAAGGCATAATTTTGTTGCTGTTTTTGATGTCAACATTTAATCCTACCTGGCCAGTGAACTTGTTTGTAGGCGGGCAATAAGACGGATGCCTATCAGTTATTTGAATGTGCTGACTTTCACTTTGCCCAGAGTCTGGTATATCATCATCGAAATTGCTTTCACTATCACTGAAATCAGGGATGAGTTCATCACCAGAATCATTGTTCAGTAGTATGTCTTCAATTTCCTCACTTCGTATACTGTGTTTGTAACTCGTCATGTTATCGCGACACAATATCTCACTTCACTACACACCCTCACAATAATACCACGACTGGCTTAGGTCCGTGTTTACTCAATGAAAACAAGAAAGAAAGCATTGGAATGTACCCTCTGTTCAGGTAGTCAGGGGGAAGGACTGTTCATTTATATGCCATCTATGGTTTTTCATCATGAAATTTAAAAAAAACGTTTACATCGTGCAACCTTTAACACCTTAACTTGGATATGGCCCCACACATAGGCTGCTCTTAAACACCGTAAGGTGTCTACGGGAGTGAATGTGTTAATGCAAAGATCATCACCAAACAGAAAATGCTAAGTATTCAGTCCAATACATTAATCATTAGTGTAAATATTGCAGGGAATCAATGAAAGGACACTACTACCCTGTGGGAGACCATGTCTCTGGATCATCAGTAACTTTCTTTATCTTCAAGTATAACTTTGAATTTTCTTTTCAGTAAAAAGTGATTAATAATTCTTGTAAATTAGAGGTTTTCTGTTATTTTAAAGCAGCTTGTGACTAAGAAGTTGGTGGTTGATCGTGTTGTAAGCAGCAGTCAGGTCAACGTAAATAGGGTGAGTTACAAGGCCCTACTGAAACTGTTGTCGATATACTGAGTACGGTTCAGCACTCGGTCTGTCCACGATCGTCCTGGTCTGAAGCCTGCCTGTTGATTAACGAGCTTACTGACTACAAGAGAAGTCATTCTGATAAGTAAATGCTGTTCAAACAGTTTAGAAAGCTTATTCAGCAGGAAGAGAGGCCTGAAGTTCTTGGGATCATCTGGTTTCAAGAGTGTCACCACTTTTGTCTTAAGCCAGTTCTGGGGTATCATCTCAGGACGAATAGAATAATTCAAGAAATTAATTAACATGTTCACTCCCATAGAGGAATATGGTTGTTTAAGCATTCGGTCTTCTATGGTCTGTGGAGGAGTAAAGTCGTTAAGCGTTCATTTAGTGCAGTGTTCTCCGATATGCTTGTGTTTTCGGAGACAAGAAGAATCCTACCTAGAAGTTTGTTTTTCTTTCAGTACAATAGATGATTCGAGTGACCTCTCATTGTTTACAAGTCAATTTTGGCACTTCTCAAACTGAGTGGAATAGCAAGTGTCTATGCCAAAGCTTCAAAAATGAGTAAATTTTGTAGTAGTAGAGTGATTACAAAAGAATATTATTTTACACAATTATTATTCAGGTGATGATGTAACAGCTTCAGACAGTGAAAGTGAGTGTAATCAGGTGCGCAGTAAATGTGCTGGAAGGGTGAATAATAATCTGGACAGAAACAATGATCCGAGTTTTCTTTCTATTTTCCATCGGCTCCAATATTTCACGTACTTATGGGTGTAAATAAAAATAGTGAAGAAAGCGATGTTGTCTTTCGTAAATATTTTTTTCAGTAATGATTTCTTTAATGTGCAGTAAAGTAGAACTCGGCAGTCAAGTAGGTGGCTTTTTAAAAATGGCTTGCCCTAGCAGTGGCAAGCTGCACAGGCAGCTGGTAGCGAAAGTGTTAACCATTGGAAGGTCTTTGCACCAAAATTATTTTTCATTCCTAATATCACACTCAGAGTGTTTGGATGGTGTTTTTTTCATTCCTCAGTGGTAAACTATATATCCATCCTAGATAATCAAGCAACTACTGTGAGTGAGACGTGGGAGTCTTTTCCACATGGATTTATCTGGCTCCTCGTTCATGATTACCTGATGAGACTCTTGATCCAGAATAACATTATAATGGCTTGAGTTTTGTTGGTTGGTGCCAGATAAGCAGTGAAATGTTGTCCAAGCTTTCCAGCTACTTCTCGACATATTGATCTCAGAGAGAGTTTTCTGCCATTTTCTCTCTTTCTTTTACATATGTGATCACTGAGCTTGTTGGATATACTGGTAACCTCTTCAGAGGAAGGATTTATGCAATAGGATGAAGGAAATTTTTATTTCTTGGTTATACATTCTTCGTGTGTCCCTAGGAATTGTCTATTTTCGAGATCTCTCGCATAGCAGTAGTGAAACCTTTGTATGCTTCACAAATGGTGGGAATGCATTCAACAGCAAGTGTCCATTTGTAGTTTGAAATCCTCCTTATCAGCCTTATTGAAATTCAAACTGGGTTCACTTGATGAGTACCGGGGTGAATGCCTGATATAATTCTGCATATTATGTGTCAATTTTGCCTGAATGGGAGAAAATCATCCTTAAGTTTTGATACATCAAATTCTTATACTGGTGCTGATAAAGATGTTGTCTGGGTTAATGTGACTAGACCAGTGCCTGCTCGTGAATCATTTGGATTGTATGGAATTGTATATGACACTGAGATAATTTGGTTCTGCCCGTTCCTCAATAGCTTCCCCTTTTCAGCAGTCGTACTGTATCATCAGCTCGTACTCTGACTGTTGAAGACGCGTACTACAATCTTTTCTCATTGGCTACTGAAGTTTGCATATTCTGCAAAGGCAGACTGTCCTGTAGGTTGTTTGTAAAATGATGTTACAGTGACACCTTTGTTTTCTACAGTTACGATTTCAGTATCTTCCTTATCACTAATGTCTGTGGACAAGCTTGTCAGTCTAGGTCAGCAGAAGACAGCAGTACCATACATTGAGCTTGGACAATGAATAATCAGTCGCACATCTGGAATAACTGGTGGCTACTCCCTAATAATCAGCAGCGTCCTGAATATGGCTGACGTTGAACTTGGTTTTTGAGCTCATATCAGCCAGTACATGAGTTTTGCTTCATGAGAATCCTTCTATATTCAGCGACATAGCTGACTACAATTACAAGCCGGAGTCCTGTAAGTTTGGCAACGTGAAGCGGAGGTCAAGGTGAAAGAGCGGGAGCCATCCATGTATGTTGATGTGTAGTAAGCTTCGTCTTGTGTTTCGTTTTATTTTTTGCGGATATGTTCGAGAATATATAATAAGGTAAGTGACTGAATAAGCATATATAGAACCTATTATCGAAATATGTGACGGCGTAGCAGGGCTGAGTAGCTTGCCAAATTCAATCATGGCTCAGTCCGCTGATATTTGAAGGAGATTAAATACATCAGACTTGTGTCGGTAGATTTACTAACACGTAAAATAACTCCCACGGGACAAAATTCTGGCATCTCAGTGTCTCCGAAAAACTGTGAAAGTAGTTACTGGGACGTTAAATCAATAACATTATTATTTGTGAAGGTGCAGACTGAATTTGTATTGTAGCAACTATGTTACCTTGTTTAAGTTTCCTTCAGATGCTGTATTAAAACAAAAACGGATTTTTTACTTTAAACAGGATAATTGGGGAATCTGGGAAGCATTCAGTCATGTGCATAAGACATTTCATAAACGAAAGTTATACAGGGGATACAATTTGTGATAATAAAGGCTAGGTAACTATACTACCAGCTAAACCAAATGAGCTTCTTCCTGATGCATGTCCAAATATCTTATCAGGTGTCTGTAAAAGAAATGATAACTTTAGCTGATGGCAAAATATCCAGGTGGTCTCGGCTAAATTAATATTAATTAAATTATACAGGAGACACTGTTAGTAGTGTTAGTGTTTAATGTGTACAAAGAAATGTATTAAAAATGCTTGACAAGCAGTGGAAGCACAGAGTTTTTGTTCTACCTTGTGTTTTAACACGTTCAGTGCGGATCACACGCTGGACGCATGACACTACTTTATAAGCACGTGTGGAGCACGCACCTAGCGCGTCATGGGACGGTTGCTAGGAAATGTGAATCACAGGTTTCCCGCATGGTAAGAGTGTTTTTTATCATAATCACCTTGTTGGCCTAAATGTAGTGAATATGGATGAAGTTATTCAAAGTTGGACACCCCCCCTTTTCTTTGGCCTCTGCTTGACAGATAGGTACAGTGTTGCCAAGTGTACCTTCCAGCTTTAACTGTAGATAGCTCTGTTCAGCAACATTATTATGAGAGATGAATCATTTTATGATGAAAATTGCTGATTTTTAGAAAGGCCACTCATTTCAAAAGAGACTTGAGGACACTTAGTACCTAGAAAATTAGCTGTTCTGCTAAGGAACATTGCCCAGGATACACCATGGTTAGGCCTTTCCCAGGTATCCCACTCCCTCTGATAGAACCCTTAGAAAATTACAATGCAAACTACACATACAGACTACTGTGATTTCTATCTTTTATCTTAGTAGAATATTGAGTGGTGCATGAAATGTTGTAGGTAGGGTTGAAGCCAATTTTCAACACCCCCCTTTTATTCTTTCAAATGTTTATCAACACTAATGAACAGTACAGTATAGACATTATATAGGCTTTTGGGCTTATGCCGTGTCAAGAAAATAAGGTGAAATTCTTTATGTTTCGCAGAGAACTATACTCTGGATCATCAGAAGAAAATCTCAAATGTAATTGTGAAAGGCTTCTAAAACAATCAGTACAGTATGCTTATAATTATTCAGATTATTATTATTCACTATTACTGTAACACAAGATGAATATTATGGGACAGACAGCCTGTATCTATTTTCCACCTGCCTATCCTGAGGGTTCTTCGGTCTGATTTACAGATTGATCGAGCGTACACTTGGAGCAGATTCAGGTGAACATGGAATTAGTCCAAGAAGAATTATAAGTTTCTCTGTGGGTAAATGTGCCTTAGTATTCAAGGCTGAAATATATGTAATCCTCTACTGCAGATATACAAATGTAAGAAGAGTTTTTTGAAAGCAAACAGATTCCTATATTCTCACACAGCTTAGCGACACTTTAGACTTAACTGAGTGGCAAAATGCATTCTAAGCATAGAAGAATGCCTCAAGCACTGAAATCTTTGGAGAACAAAATGCTTACTGACCCATTATGTAGTCAAACACAACTACACATTAACGGCAGCAAAAAAAAAACTATCTAGCTGTAAAGCAAATGAGCCAGTTCACCAAAGAAAACAGGAAGCGAGTACAGACACCCCAAAATATCACCTAAAATAAACAAGGAAGAACTTACCAGAACTGGTGGAGAGGTGTCTCAATTAAACCCATGGATTAAGAACAACTGTACCTGGTATCAAAATTAAATGAAGAACAACACGTCTTACCTTTGCAGAAAAATATAATGCCTTTATTTCAAGAAAATAAAATGAAATGCAATAACAGGAAAAACGTCCACCAAAAAAAAAAAAAAGAAACTAATAGTCTATTTAAATTAAGTTAAATGACAAATTGGAAGGATTAAAATTCCTATTCATGGTCGACCAACGCAAGAAGAAAATAATAAATTAATAATTACTCAAGCTAATTATTCCAGAAACCCCACATTTCAGTGAAACTGGATAAATAAAGATTGTTCCTTTTTGGTTTCAGAAAGTTCCTTATTACTTATCCTTTTATAATTTGACTTTAGTTATACAACATAACGATTCCATTAAACATGGAGTTCTCTCCAAGGTAATCAGATACTAACTGCACACGTTATCATTAACACAAACGACTACCACAAAGGTCAAAATATAGATACGGTATATCCCACTCAGGATAGAGAAAAAAATTCAAAGGAAAAGTTAATTGCCAAATAACATGCTCCAAAAATCCACAAGAGCAAGGAGAAAATCATACAATTTAATAGAATTTCCACCACCAGATCAACAGTCTCAGAGAAGGAATAATAATAATAATCATCACCAACAACACATCGTCATGGCAACGAACACACGCCATGTACAAAAGCCATGATCAATCAGTACAACGGCAACAATGGCCATAACTTCAAGAGGCAAAATCACAAATTTACTAGTAATAATAAAAAAGAAAGAACCAGGAAAGAAATTTAGACAGAGAAAATTAAATAAATTTCCATCCTCTTGGGGAGAACTCGCGTGGCTCAAAAACTTTACATAGTGGGGTGATTTCATTGCCAACTTTAATAACATTATACTTTATCCATTAGACGTAACTAAAATTAACTTACTTTCACCCAAAATAACTAACATGCGTTCAGAACACGTTTATCTGGTTCGAATATTAATAAATTCAACCTAGTTTTACAAGGAAACCTGAATATGTTTTAAGTTACAATCATTGAAATTAAAAGCCGAGATAGGAAGACTGAATATTTTTAGGAGACCTAAAACACCTCAAGTTGAAATAATAGTTTTTCCAAACTATTGGATGCCGTAAGAAGACCATATTCACTTACGAACATGAAGGGATTACAGGAAGCTTGCACGGATGAGTTAGCGTCACTTTCCATACTCACGTGGAAATTATTATCCAATAAATAAATAAATAAATAATCCATATGGTCTTGTGAGGCACAACTGGTGGGATTTCAGCAGGACATATCAGATCAATTGGATTTAGGAGGCCAGTTAGATTGCATAACCATAGATCTTTCCAAAGCCTCTGATAGAGTGGAACATGGAATATTATTAAAGAAATTGGAGGGAATAGGATTGGACGTAAGGGTTACATGTTGGATAAAAACATTTCTAAATTCAAGAGTTCAGAAAGTCAAAGTAGGAAATAATGTATCACGGGAAGAGAAAGTTTGAAAGGGAATTGCACAGGGTAGTATAATCGGTCCGTTACTTTTCTTAATATATGTAAATGATTTAGGGAATAATATAACATCAAAAATAAGATTGTACGCAGATGACATAATTGTTTATAGGGCAATAAATAATATTGAGGGTTGTTCAGAATTACAAAGGGACCTTGAGAGTATCCAGCAATTGGTTGAAGAGAATAATATGAAGGTTAATGGAGGCAAATCAACTGTTACAACATTTACAAACAGGAGTTTTAAAACTGAATTTGAGTATACTTTGGATGAGGTAGTTATCCCAAAAGATGGCAAGTGCAAATACTTAGGTGTGAGATTTGAAAGTAATTTGCACTGGAAGGGTCATGTGGATGACATTGTTGGGAAAGCATACAGATTGTTACATGTCATAATGAGGCTACTTAAAGGATACAACAAAGAATTAAAATAGAAAAGTTACTTAAGTATGGTTCGTCCATTATTGGAATATGCAAACAGTGTTTGGGATCCTCATCAAGAATACCTAATAAAAGAAATAAATAGTGTGCAGAGGAAAGCAGCAAGATTTGTAACAGGGGATTTCAGGAGAAAGAGTAGTGTATCAGAAATGTTAAAGGAACTTGGGTGAGAAACTTTAAGTAAGAGAAGGGAGAAAACTAACTTATAGGATTATATAGAGCCTATACAGGAGAAGAAGCATGGGGAGATATCCGTGAGAGGCTTCAGTTGGAAAATAATTATATCGGCAGGACTGACCACAAATATAAAATTAGAAGGAATTTTAGCAGAAGCGATTGGGGTAAATTTTCATTCATTGGGAAGGGTGTGAAGGAGTGGAACAGTTTACCAGGGGTAGTGTTTGATCCTTTTCCAAAATTTGTACAGATATTCAAGAAGAGAATAAACAGCAACAGAGAAAATAAATGAAATGTTAGAGGGCATTCAACTAGTGCAGGTTAATGTAAATAAAAAATGTGTGTGAATAAATTAATTCCATCCCCTGATCTAAGGAGTTTGGACAGACAAAGTAGGGGACTGCCTGTAGGGGTGAAGTACAGTGGGGACTTCGAGGGTCCTGGAACCGCTATGGTAGCTGTGAAGGCCCTTCAGGAACTCTGAAAAGTGGTGGCGAAAGGGGCTCTGGTTAAGACGCAGCAGGTCGTTATGCTACTTGGGTTCCAGAATGGGTAAAAAAATAAATAAGTAAACAAATGCAATGTAAATTTTAATCTTATACCAGTTGTCTAGTATCATTTGAAGTAATTCCACATACTGTTAATCAGTTGACTATATTTGTAGGTAGTACAGGAGATATTATAAGTAGAATTTTGTAAACAATATCAATTGATTAAGGATGAGCTGTGTGTTTGATAGAATAAATTGTTAGCATAAATTGAATAATATTGTATTTTGGAAAAATATTCTTGTTAATTTAATATCTAGTGCTTGACAATATGTATTTTAGTGTACCATTACCGGGCGAGTTGGCCGTGCGCGTAGAGGCGTGCGGCTGTGAGCTTGCATCCGGGAGATAGTAGGTTCGAATCCCACTATCGGCAGCCCTGAAGACGGTTTTCCGTGGTTTCCCATTTTCACACCAGGCAAATGCTGGGGCTGTACCTTAATTAAGGCCACGGCCGCTTCCTTCCAACTCCTAGGCCTTTCCTATCCCATTGTCGCCATAAGACCCATCTATGTCGGTGCGACGTAAAGTCCCTAGCAAAAAAAAAAATAGTGTACCATTTGCCACCGAGGTAGACACCTCATTTGCAAATAAAGAGATTTTGATTTGATTTTGATTTGACGTTTCCAGAAGGTAGACATAGCTCTGTTTCAAATACAGTCATATAAGTATAGTAACTGTAGCTTTAAGTTCTCAGCCATTCAATCATATAATAATCTTCCAAGAGATTTAAAATCAGTTTCCAATCTGTCATATTTCAAAATTAAATTACAGAAAGTGCTATGGAATCAGTACCTAAGTAAGTAGATGACTTTCTTGATAAGACTTTGTGTAATGGTAATGTAAAGGAAATATTTAGAGTAACGTTCATTATAACAAATTTATGTATTTATTTGCAGCCAATGTATATGTATCATATTAATTTTAGACGCTAAACAAATTGTACTGTACAATTCCTGTATATGAGCCTTTGACTCATTGGAATTATTTAATCTATATATATAAAGTAGCTTGTCCTGACTGACTGACTGACTGACTGACTGATTCATCATCGCCGAGCCAAAACTACTGGACATAAAGAAATGAAATTTTGGGCATAGATTCATATTAAGATGTAGGTGCTCGCTAAGAGAGGATTTTTGGATATTCCGTCGCTAAGGGGGTGAAAAGGGGGGTGAAATTTTAAAATGAGTGTGTCTATATCTCAAAACCTTTAAAGTTTACAGATGTGAAAATTGGTATTTAGAATCTTCTTTAAAAATAAGGAAACACGTATTTTTTTGTTTTCAGACAATCCCAATAGGAGGGGTGAAAAAGGGTGAAAAAGCGTTGAATGCCTTTAATATGGATACGCTACTTATATCTCAGAAACTGAAGATATTACAGACCTCAAAATTGGTACTTTTGATCGCTGTGAAAAATAAAGAAACACATATTTTTTTGTTTTTGGAAAATCCAATTAATGCGAGGGTGAAAAGGGGGTGAATTTTTAAAATGAGTGCATCTATATCTCAAAAGTTTTAAAGTTTAGAGATGTAAAAATTAGTATTTAGAATCTTCATTAAAAATAAAGGAACACGTACTTTTTGTTTTCGGAAAATCCCAATAGGAGGGGTGAAAAGGGGTGAAAAATGTGTTGAATGCCTTTAAAGAGAATACATATATCTCTGAAACTGAAGATATTACAGACCTCAAAATTGGTACTTTTGATCGCTTTCAAAAATAAAGAAACACATATTTTTTGTTTTTGGAAAATCCAATTAATGCGAGGGTGAAAAGGGGGGCGAATTTTTAAAATGAGTGCATCTATATCTCAAAAGTTTTAAAGTTTAGAGATGTAAAAATTGGTATTTAGAATCTTCATTAAAAATAAAGGAACACGTATTTTTTGTTTTCGGAAAATCCCAATAGGAGGGGTGAAAAGGGGTGAAAAATGGGTTGAATGCCTTTAAAGAGAATACATATATCTCAGAAACTGAAGATATTACAGACCTGAAAATTGGTACCTTTGATCTCTTTTAAAAATAAAGAAACACGTATTTTATTGTTTTTGGAAAATCCAAATAATGGGGGTGAAAAGGGGGGTGAATTTTTAAACTTAGTGTATCTATATCTCAAAACGTTTAAAGTTTATAGATGTAAAATATGGTATTTAGAATCTCCTTTAAAAATAAAGAAACACGTTTTTTTTGTTTTCGGAAAATCCCGATAGGAAGGGTGGAAAAGGGTGAAAAAGAGGTTGAATGCCTTTAACGAGGCTACTTATATTTCAGAACCTGAAGATATTACAGACCTGAAAATTGGTATTGGGGATCCACTTTAAAAATAAGGAAACACGTATATTTTCGTTTTTGAAAAATCCGGATAATGGGGGGTGAAAAGGGGGGTGAATTTTTAAAAATGAATGTGTCTATATCTTAAAACTTTAAAAGTTTACAGATGTAAAAATTGGTATTTAGAATCTCCTTTAAAAGTAAAGGAATAAGTATTTTTTCGTTTTCTGTAAATCCCAATAGGAGGGGTGTAAAAGGGTGAATAGTGGGTTGAATGCCTTTAATGAGGATACATATATCTCAGAAACTGAATATATTACAGAACTAAAAATTTGTATATGGGATCTCCTTTAAAAATAAAGAAACGCGTATTCTCGGAAAATCCAATGAAAGGGGGTGGGGGGAAAGAATTCTAAAATTAATTGACTTAATTGTATGAGAATACACACATCTAATAAAAACTAAAGTTGTTACGGACGTGAAAATTGGTATTTTGATCTCCTTTAAAAACAAAGAAATACGCGTTTTATGGGGGAAACCATCTTGGGGGGGCGGGAGTAGAAAGGAGTTGAATTCCTTTCATGAGGACACATAAATAAAAAACTGAAGAAGTTAGAGTCGTGATAATTGCTATTTAGAAGATCATTTACTATTAAAGAAACAAGTATTTTTTGCCGGAAAATTCACTTAAGGGGGGGGGGGAGAAGTGTGAAAGGAAGTAAAAAAAGCGAATTATTTTTATGGGGATACTTATATCTCAAAACTCAAGGTAATAGACGTGAACATTGGGGTTTGGAATCTCCTTTAAACATAAAGAAACACTCCTTCTTTAAATTTTTTTTGGGGGGGGGGGGGGTAAATAAACTTAACGGCGGTGGGGTGTAAAAGTAGGTGAGACCAATTAATTTTGCTGTTCATAATGTACTTATAAGGAGCCTCCGTTGCTCAGGCGGCAGCGCGCCGGCCTCTCAAAGCTGGGTTCCGTGGTTCAAATCCCGGTCACTCCATGTGACATTCGTGCTGGACAAAACGGAGGTGGGACAGGTTTTTCTAGGGATACTTCGCTTTTCCCTGTCATCATTCATTCCAGCAACACTGTCCAATATTTCATTTCATTTGTCATTCATCGATCATTGCCCCAGAGGAGTGCTTCGGCAGCCGGCACAATTCCTACTGTCGCCGCTAGATGGGGCTTTATTCATTCCATTCCTGACCCTGTCGAATGACTGGAAACAGGCTGTATATTTTCGATGTACTTATTCTGATCATAAACCGATCTTTTTAATCTTTCCTGGGTTCGTTTTCAACAGCCAACTTTTCCTTCGGAGAACGTTCTTATATTACAGTAGATTCTCCTGGCATATGAATAAAAATTTGAACACATTTGAAATAAACGATAGGAATGAGATTGACCGTCCAATTGTTCACCTCTATAATAAGGTCAATAATGCACGGAAGTATGTTATTCGTATCGCCAGAAATCCCGCACACTTGCCTACGCGCGACATTGGTGCTGGTCACATTTTCGACGATAACAATGGCAGCAGATGTAATTTACCGCCAAGTAGCGGTCTTGCATCTTGCTGTGGGTTCCAGAAATTCTATAATAATAATAATAATAATAATAATAATAATAATAATAATAATAATAATAATAATAATAATAATAATAATAATAATAATAATAATGTTCTGGACCGTCGTCAAATGTGCGGACCGCGGTGGAAACGGGTCCTGGACGGGTAATGACTAAGAATGCAGTCGGGCCGCGGGTTCAGTACCGCCAAGGCACCCAAGACGACACCACGCCGGATCTCCTGAAGGATTTGTTCCATATTAAAAATGCTTATAAGAAAAGATGGCAAAGATTGAGGGACCTAACTGACAGGGTGGAATACCTGGACCTAGCCTGGGAAGTACGAAATCGATTGCTGGAAATAAAGATTGAAAAATGGGAGGAAACTTGCCATAATCTATTAGAAAACGAGTCAGATCGCGATTTTTTGCGGATTCTCGCAGAAAACGATTCAGATCGCGAATTTCGGCTGATTATATATCTAAAACAACATTCAATTATAAATTTCAGTATAATACCGTAGCGAAGCACGGGTATCTTGCTAGTCTATATATAAAATAACTTGTCCTGACTGACTGACTGACTGACTGACTGATTCATCATCGCCGAGCCAAAACTACTGGACATAAAGAAATGAAATTTTGGGGATATATTCATATTAAAATGTAGGTGCTCGCTAAGAGGATTTTTGGATATCCCGTCGCTAAGGGGGTGAAAAGGGGGGGTGAAATTTTAAAATGAGTGTATCTATATCTCAAAACTTTAAAAGTTTACAGGTGTAAAAATTGGTATTTAGAATCTTCTTTAAAACTAAGGAAACACGTATTTTTTTGTTTTCAGAAAATCCCAATAGGAGGGATGAAAAAGGGTGAAAATGGGGGAAAATGGGTTGAATGCCTTTAATCAGGATACCGGTACTTATATCTCAGAAACTGAAGATATTACAGACCTCAAAATTGGTACTTTGTATCTCTTTTAAAAATAAAGAAGCACGTATTTTTTTTGCTTTTGTAAAATCCAATTAATGGGAGGGTGAAAAGGGGGTGAATTTTTAAAATGAGTGAATCTATATCTCCAAACTTTTAAAGTTTGCAGATGTAAAAATTGGTATTTAGAATCTTCATTAAAAATAAAGAAACACGTATTTTTTTGTTTTCGGAAAATCGCAATAGGAGGAGTGAAAAGGGGTGAAAAAGGGGTTGAATGCCTTTAATGAGGCTACTTATATCAAAGAAACTGAAGATATTATAGACCTGAAAATTGGTGTTTGGGATCTCCTTTAAAAATAAAGAAACACGTACTTTTTGTTTCTGGAAAACCCAATTAAGGGGGGTGAAAAGGGGGTAATATTTTAAAATGTTTGTATCATTATCTCAAAACTTTTAAAAGTTATAGATGTAAAAATTGGTATTTAGAATCTCCATTAAAAATAAAGAAACACGTATATTTCGCTTTCGGAAAATCGTAATAGGAAGGGTGGTAAAGGTTGAAAAAGGGGTCGAATGCATTTCATGAGTCTACTTATATTTCACAACCTGAAGATATTACAGACCTGAAAATTGGTGTTTGGGATCTCCTTTTAAAATAAAGAAACACGTATATTTGTCTGTGGAAAATATAATTAATGGGGGGGGGGTTTGAAAAGGGGGTGATTTTTTAAAATGAGTGTATCTATATCTCAAAACTTTTTAAGTTTATACATGTAAAAATTGGTGTTTAGAATCTCCTTTAAAAATAAAAAAACACGTATTCTTTTGTTTTCGGAAAATCCCAATAGGAAGGGTTTAAAAGGGTGAATAATGGGTTGAATGCCTTTCATGAGGCTACTTATATTTCAGAACCTGAAGATATTACAGACCTGAAAATTGGTATTTTGGATCTACTTTAAAAGTAAAGAAACACGCATTTTTTCGTTTTTGGAAAATCCAAATATTGGGGGTGAAAAGAGGGGGTGAATTTTTTAAAATGAGTGTGTCTACATCTTAAAACTTTAAAATTTACAGATGTAAAAATTGGTAGTTAGAATCTCCTCTAAAAATAAAGGAACACGTATTTTTTTTTTGTTTCCCGTAAATCCTAATAGGAGGGGTGTAAAAGGGTGAAAAATGGGTTGAATGCCTTTAATGAGGATACACATATCTCATAAACGAAAGATATTACAGAACTGATAATTTGCATATGGGATCTCCTTTAAAAATAAAGAAACACGTATGTTTTAGTTTTTGGAAAAGCCAATTAATGGCGGTTAAGCAGGAGTGACAAATTGGGGTGAATTTTTTGAAAGACTATCTACAGAATATCTTGGAAACGTAAAATGTTACAGACGTAAAGAGTGGGTGTAAATCTCCTGTAAATGTAAAAAAATATAGGTGATTTGTTTTTGGAAACTCCACTTAAAGGGAACTCAAAAGGGGTGAAATTTTAAAATGAGAATTTTTACAGTATATCTAAAAAAACTTAGCATGTTACAGAAGAGAAAAATGGTATTTTTTTATCTCTATTAAACATAAAGAAACATGTACTTTTAGTTTTCGGAAATACCACTTGGTTGGAGGGAGGGGGGGTGGTAAAAGTGACTGAAAATGGTGATGAATTCTTTTAATTAGGCTACTAATATCTCAAAAATGAAGATGTTACAGACGTGAAATTTGATATTTGCAATCTGCTTTAAAAGTAAAGAAACACGTATTCTCGGAAAATCCAAAGAAGGGGGGGGGGGGTGAAAGAATTGAAAAATTAATTGACGTAATTGTATGAGAATACATACATCTAATAAAAACTAAAGTTGTTACAGACGTGAAAATTCGTATTTGGACCTCCTTTAAAAACAAAGAAGAACGCGTTTTGGTGGGGAAACCATCTTGGAGGGCGGGAGTGTAAAGGAGTTGAATTCCTTTCATGAGGACACATAAATCAAAAACTGAAGAAGTCAGAGTCGTGATAATTGGTATTTAGAAGATCCTTTACTATTAAAGAAACAAGTACTTTTTGCGGGAAAATTCACTTAGGGGAGGGGGGGGGGGGGAGGAGTGTGAAAGGAAGTGAAAGAAACTGAATTATTTTTATGGGGATATTTACATCTCAAAACCGAAGGTAATAGACGTGAACATTGGAGTCTGGAATCTCCCTTAAACATAAAGAAACAAGCATTCTTTTAAATTTGTTGGTGGGGGAGGGGGGGTGGCGGTAATTAAACTTAACGGCGGTGGGGGGTGGGGTGTAGAAGGAGGTGAGACCAATTGATTTTACTGTTATTAATGTACTTATCAGGATCCTCCGTTTCTCAGGCGGCAGCGCGCCGGCCTCTCACAGCTGGGTTCCGTGGTTCAAATCCCGGTCACTCCATGTGGCATTCGTGCTGGACAAAACGGAGGCGGGACAGGTTTTTCTCCGGATACTCCGGTTTTCCCTGTCATCAGCCATTCCAGCAACACATAATAATAATAATAATAATAATAATAATAATAATAATAATAATAATAATAATAATAATAATAATAATAATAATAATAATATTCCGGACCGTCGTCAAATGCGCGGACCGCGCTGGAAACGGCTCCTGGACGGGTAATGACTAAGAATGCAGTCCGGACGCGGGTTCAGTGCCACCAAGGCACCCAATATGACACCACGCCGGATCTCCTGAAGGATTTTATCCATATTAAAAATATTATAGGAAAAGATGGCAAAGATTTACGAACCCAACTGACCGGGAGGAATACCTGAGTCTAGCCCGGGAAGTACGAAATCGATTGCTGGAAAGGAAGATTTAAAAATGGGAGGAAACGTGCCGTAAAATCATAGAAAACCAGTCAGATCGGGAATTTTGGTGGATTCTCGCAGAAAACGAGTCAGATCGCGAATTTCGGCGGATTATATATCTAAAACAATAAGCATTCAATTATAAATTTCAGTATAATACCGTAGCGAAGCACGGGTATCTTGCTAGTAAAGTAATATAAATGTGTTGTTGAAGTAAAAACAGCTCTGAGGGCGAATATGAATTATCCACTATCCATAATGCAGGCTAAAATCTGGTCCCCCATGAGACACCAAGCACGCTGGTGATCCATCTCACTCAAGCAACAAAACCTTAATGGTGGCCCTTGCCCGCTAGATGAGGGAGACAGAGCTCACAAAATATATATTGGAAGTGCGCACAAATGTGCATAGTACAACAAAAGAAATAATTTAAATATTATTTCTATTAATACTTAGTTTTGCATATTCACATATGGTTTTAGTTTGCTTTGCACACAGTTCGATGTGGTAAAGATCACACGTTTTTTCACGCAGTTGGCATATGCAAGTCTTCATCGGATTGTGGTACACCTTGTTTTTGCAGAGGTGATGATGGAAGCCGTGCACAGACAGTCTCGTTAGTACATGTCTCATCTTGAAGTTTGCTGACGTCCAGGTCCTATCGATCATCGCACCCGTGCTGTAGAATTCTGGCCAAATTTCTAGGCGGCGGTCCCTTAAACTTTGTAATTCTTGTACTGCTGCTATGGTAGATGGGAGCACGAAGGTTGTTTTCAGATCCTCTAGCAGAAATGATTCTCTAGCTAGTACATATGTTAGGCGGGATCTTGTTGATTTGGATACACCCAAAGCTCTTTTCAGGAAGCATGCTTTAACTCTTTCCAAGGTAGCTAGGTTTTTCCTGGTGGGTCAGGCTATACAATTTCAATGCCATATGTTAGGATAGGAATAATCTTTGCCTCGAATAATTTCATTGCTGTTTCCATGCTAAGTGCTTGTATATGCTTGATGTTATTTATTGCTAGGATAGCTTGCACAGCTCTTTATGTTATGTGTTTTGTAAAGCATTTGCCGCTAGGTTGTACCGTGACCCCTAAATATTCGAAATCTTTGACTATTTTGAGTTTGCTGTTGGAGATGGTGATTTCTGTTCCGTGAGGTATCTTACCTCCATTTCTAAAGACCATCATTTCCGTTTTTATGTTGTTAATGTAGAAGTTGTTGTTCTGGCACCATTTTACAATTGTATCTATGGCACTCTGTAGTTTGTGCAGATTTGTGGAGCTTACTACTATGTCGTCTGCATACCTAAAAATGTGAATGTCTTCTCCGTCTTTCGTTATCCTCAATATTTCCTCGGTTGCTAGGATAAATAGTAGTGGACTCATGGGGACTCCTTGAAGCACACCATTTGTTTGCCTAATTGCGTGAGAAATGGAAAGGCCGTCCGATACCCTTATAGTTGTAGTGTAATATTTCTTTGATTACTCTTGTCCATACGTTTTCTCTTCCTAATAGGTTTTCAAGTTTGGATATGATTAGTCCTCTGTCCAGTTGGTCGAAAGCCTTTGTGAAGTCCATAAAGACGGAATAGAGCTTTTCTTTCACTTCAAAGTGCTTCTTTTATGTTGCCTAATAATAGTTCTACTGCCATTATCGTTGATCTATTGTTTCTGAATCCGAATTGAGTTTCAGGGAGGATCTCATCAATGGGTTTCCTTACTCGTTCCGTTATTAATGTTGTGAGAATTTTAAAGGGAGCGTTTTCTAGTGCAATACCTCTATAGTTGTTGGGATCTTCTGGGTCTCCTTTGCCTTTGAATATAGCTTTAATTATGGAGTTCCTCCATTGTTCTGGTATTGTTCTGGTCTCTATGCATTTATTGAATAGCTTCGTCCATATAGGGAGCAGTGATACTATGGATGATTTTATATGCTCATTATAGATCTTGTCTGGGCCAGCAGTTTTCTTGTTCTTTGTTCTATTTATTGTCTTTCGGACTTCTTCTGCTGTAAATGGTATCCATTCAATTAGGTTTGTTTTATTGCCATCTTCCGTTCTGTGGTTAGGTAAATCTGTTTCTTCCTTTTTGTTCAAAATGCTGATGAAGTGGTCTTCCCAGACTGCCATATTTATGTACTGTATTGGTGGAGCTTGTCGTGGGCGGAGTGCAATGTGTAGATCCTTTTTTGCCTCTTCAGCCAGTTGATGAGCTTTATCCTCACTGTATGCTTCTTTCTTTTCCTTTATCAATGCTTTGTATTGTTTTCTTTCAGTCGCATACATTTCTAGTAGGGTAGGGTCTTGGATGTTAAGCTTCACTTGGTGTAACTTGTCTAGCACTTTCTTTCTTTTGATGAAACATTCTTTGTCAAACCACTTTTTACTCACTTTTAGCGTTCATGTTGATTGGTTCTGTAGAGGTTAATATCAGATCTTCTATCCGGCTTTTGACTTCTGACAGTTCTTCGTTCTCTATTAGTATTTCTATGCTTTTTAGTTTGCAAGGGCTTTCTTTCAGTGTATCTATGTTTAGTTTCCTATATATCTTCTGTGTGTTATCTTGATTTTTGTCTCTTGGGTGGGAAATGGTGAATTCCATTGGGAGGTGTTTCCGTATGGATGTCAATGAGTTCGTCCAGATTGGTCTTATCTTCCCTCCTTTTTGTCCCTATCTATTGCGCTCTTGCCATTGATGGATATATATATTGGAGTCTTGTTGTTATTTGTAAGTACGAAACCCTGTTCTCCGAGCTTTTCAATGATAAGTTTCGCCTTGTAGTTATCAGTGTCTATTCTGCTATTCAAATCTCCTGCTAGTACGGTTGGCTTGCTTCCTTTGCTGGTTTGTATTAGATCACTAAGCTCATCTATTATGTCCAAAGCATTGTAATATGGTTGGAAGTAAGCAGCTATGATGGTGAGATTCTTTGTTTCCACAAGTAATGCATTGTTGGATTGAGTAGTGAAGGTGATCGGTGTCAAGGATGGTTTCACCAGAGTGGATATTCCTCCTGAAGGTCTTCCCAGTTCCCCTTATTTTGCCATGAGATGTGTACCATAGAAGTGTGGATGTTGCCAGTTTTCCAAGAGGAAAGTTTCAGTGAATATTACTACGTCGTACTTGCTTATGGTGTTATCTGGTGTTAAGGCCATTGCTCCCTTAATTCCTTCGACGTTCCATAACAGTCCTGTGTATTCATTTATGTTTGCTGTCTTTTTCTGTTTTGTTGGTTGAGGCAGTTTTACATGCTATCTTGGATATTATCTGTTTGGTTGTCATTTTGTTCTGTGGTATGTATGTTGTGGCACTTGCTGTTACTTTATTGATCCCTTGGGGTATCTTCGTTGAGTTAATCAAGGATGGCTCCCTCAGTTCTCCGTTGACTCCGAAAGAACCTATAGCGTCTGACTATTACATTTGCTGGCCAGAACCCTGGGTCTGATACTGCGTTCATGTATTTAAAGGGGATGCCATCTTTAAATGCCTTATTGAGTCCATTTCTGGATATTTCTTCACAGGTTATGCTTCCTTCAATCCCGTTTCTGATTAGGAATTTCTTGACTGTCTCCTGTGTGGAATTTGAATTTATCCTTCCCAGGAAGAGCCAGGCAATCTTTTCGGCTGCGCGTAGTTCGTCTTCATGTTGATTCGTTCCAATCAGTGCTTCTTGTTGGTTTCTTCTGGGTAGTGTTCTTCCATTCCTTACTTCTCTCCAGCCCTCTTTGTTTCTTTCCTTTTCTATGTTTCTGTTTGAGTGTTGCTTGTTATCCAGGTTAATTTTCATGTTGTTCTGTATTTGAGGTGGAGTCGGTGTTTCCTTTTCAGCAATTGCTTCTTCTCTGTGTTCAGAAATTGTGCTATTTGTGTTGGGGATGTGGTTATTTTTTCCCTTTCTCACTGTCTGGGTCGGTTTTATATGGTTTCTTTCAGATGGAACATTTATTGCTTCTTCTTTTTGTGTTTTATCTAATGTCGGTTTTGTATTGTTTCTTTCAGATGGAACATTTATTGTTTCTTCTTCTTCTTCTGCTTCTTGTGTTTTATCTAATGTCATGTTCAAATTTTGTTGGATGAAATCAGTCATTTTCTCTATTTTCCTTGATAATTCCTCTATTTTTGTGTTGTTTATCGCTATCCCTTCTATTTTCTCCATGATCTCTTGAGTCATGTCTCTCTTGTATTTCATTTCTTCTAATATGGCTTTGCAGTCTCCGCACATCCACATTAGATTGCTGTTGGTTTTGCTCAGCATGTCAAATTCTCCTTGTTTAAGTCCTGCACAGTATTTATGGTACCAGAGCGAGCAAGCTCCATCACATTTTACGGCTGCAGAATTTCCATCAAATTCCTGTTTGCAGGAACCGCAGTTCTCTTTCGTATGAATTTCTGTCTTCTTTGGAGTCATCGCTGTGTATATTCTTTGACTTCTGGTCTTTTGACGTCTGAGAATTCCTCGTAGCGAGAAAAGCTTGTTTGCTCTCGATTATCGTAAACCGGAATAAAATGGCGGCTTATCGACGTAGCACACTTGAGATATTTAACGGTTTCAATTACACAATATTTACACTGTTTTCCTATAACTAACACTGCTTGAGATGTTTCTTTTTATGTTAGTATTAGCTATTCCACTTTCATAACACAGCACTCGATATATATTTTAAAAATACTTCACTTCGAAACTTGCATTGTTGTGATGGCAGTTACCTACTCTGCATTAAAAAAAAGAATTATCTTATACCTATACACGATTAAGCACAGTTAAGAAAAGCACTGTTATAAGTTAACACATAGCACTTAACACTCTTAAAAACACGCAATATACTCAATAACAAATTAACTAATCAGTTGAGCATTTATAAGCTAATGTACCGTACATTAATCACTTGACAATTTTGCATCGAAAGTCATTAAACATTACAAACATTACTTGCACTGTAAAAATTTACTTTTAAGACAACTTCTCAACAAAAGATATCAACTATAGTGAGTGTTTTCCTCTTCCTCGTACCAAGTAAACACATGAAAACTCACGTAAAACACTACGCTGTAAAATACACACAGGCCTAATTATATGCTCACAAAATCGAGAGCTCATATTTGTTAGGGGGCGGAGCATCGCAGTACGAACTCTCCGTACAGAGAGCAGCACATACAAGGAACTATTTATGCCTTAAGAATAAACCATGATATCGAGTGCTAGCCTCGGGGAATATATGAATGTAAGCAAAGATGGTTTGAAGAAAATTAGGATATTAGGACACGAATTTCAATGGCGATTAGCCCACAACTAAAATGTTAGGGGAGAAGGTAAATGAACACGACACCACGGTGTCACTGTCAACCTGTTATGAGTACCATGTCATAGAGGTATCAAGGAACTGGACTAACTTGTTGGACAAGGGTCAGCATCTTCCTTATTAGGCCAAGAACCAGATCTATGAATAATTAAGTGTTCCATTCACGATGTTATGAGAAGCTGGTCCATGGGCGAAAACCTCAAAAGGTGGGAGGAAACAACAGGTACCGTACTTAACTTAGGATTTTTTTTAAAAACGTCCTTGTAGGATAACTACTGAAACTTTACTTAAGTGAAGTAGATCTCAAATAAGGCTTACAGTAGTACTCCCGACAGAACATGCATGTGTGAAAGAAGCACATCACATCAATTTGGCAATTCAAAAGAACCAACTAAATACGAGTACGGTACCTAGCAGACTATGCAGCTAGGAGACAGAAACTACCTATTTCCATCAATTATACAGCCTGTCTCTATATAAGCAATCCTTGAGGCATGTGAATTATGAACAAATTCATAATTAAGACTGAACCGTATACTTTACCTGACAACACAAGTATAATTGCCTACTGTTAACGTGAAACAGTACAATTAGCTTATACGATGCAATGCATTTGGAGAAATGTCCTTGTTATGGAAATTGAAAAGATGATAAAATCCTGGTTGTTTGAGTACAAAATGTAATTACCTCTCATCATATCACAATCACAACACAATCTGCCTCCTCTCTAACCATATCTCTGTCACACCACGGCTAATGACTGCTCCTCCCTAGTCACTGCCGCTAGGCTGTGAAAATATCTTCTTTGCCATCAATAGTAGAGATCTGCAACCTAATAGAAAATTTAGGACGGTTTGCCAAAATCACTTGCTGAGTGCGTGGAGCTGATCTGTATGATGGGTGAAGTTTGAATGAATATATTTTACTAAAAATATAAATGTATTTGCATTTTCTTCCCTTATTATTGTGACCTGTCTTTTCAAGAAAGGACGGAGAAACTGAATTGTGTTCTAAAATTTATTGTAATATGTTTTTAAAAAATTTAATTCAGAGACATCAAGAAGTTTCGGTCTAGGAAGAATGTAAAATTTTAATTAGGACTGGAAAAAATAGTTAATTATGATTGCACAAAATTACTACTACTATAATTAAGATTTAAAATTTAAGGCTATAAAGAACATGAACACTAAAGAAGAACTATTGAACTAAATCGTATTGTAATTTTGAAATATGTTTGAAAAATTTTAAAGGGTCTTTATTTTTGAGGCAGCCTATACCGCACGTGTGGTTTCCGCTGATGAAAACTTTTGTGTCGCAATAGAAATATTCAAGAACTTGTGAAAAACTTTATCATAAAAATGTAGAGTTCTTATTAGTCACAATAAGAACTATTTTAATTGGTTGGATTAACAAGTCCGCCTCTGTGGTGTAGTGGTTAGCGTGATTAGCTGCCACCCCCGGAGGCCCGGGTTCGATTCCCGGCTCTGCCACGAAATTTGAAAGGTGGTACGAGGGCTGGAACGGGGTCCACTCAGCCTCGGGAGGTCAACTGAGTAGAGGTGGGTTCGATTCCCACCTCAGCCATCCTGGAAGTGGTTTTCCGTGGTTTCCCACTTCTCCTCCAGGCGAATGCCGGGATGGTACCTAACTTAAGGCCACGGCCGCTTCCTTCCCTCTTCCTTGCCTATCCCTTCCAATCTTCCCATCCCTCCACAAGGCCCCTGTTCAGCATAGCAGGTGAGGCCGCCTGGGCGAGGTACTGGTCATACTCCCCAGTTGTATCCCCCGACCAAGAGTCTGAAGCTCCAGGACACTGCCCTTGAGGCGGTAGAGGTGGGATCCCTCGCTAAGTCCGAGGGAAAAACCGAACCTGGAGGGTAAACAGATGATGATGATGATGATGGATTAACAACCATGGCAATTGGTGAAAATGTCTAAATTTTAGCGAGCTTCCCTGATTTTCTTTTTGCTTGTTTCCCAGTTTGCGGCCTTTGGCCCCTTGATGGGAGCAGGCAGGTCTTTTGTCCGCGTCCTTGCTTTTGCTACGGCCTAGCAGCCGGACGCACTTCGGGTGTCATCCCGTCAGCGGGATCCAGCCACCTCAGGGTAAGCATGCTTTCTCATCTCAAACTTTAAATTAATATGTGAATTACTTTTAGATCCGGAGTTTACCTTAGACCTTGGCTTTAGCCACCTTTCTTGTAATGCCTTAGCTCTCCAGCTAGGTATATCTTTTTGATTTTGGAGGCAATTCCCTTTTCTTTAATTAACATATTTGTTTGTTTACATGTAAAACTCATTTTCTTCCGGGAATGCCTCCCGTAATTCCGTTTCGATTTAATGCACGCGTGTTGGAGCTATGCGTCTTTCACTGAAACATTTTAGGAAAGGCAGCAACTTCAAATGGCTCTGCATTAAGTTTTAAATTCTCGATTTTAAAAATTTTCATTGTAACTTAAATCAAATTGTAAAATTGATTCCATTTTCTTCAATGTAACTTTAAGAGATTACCGTCTGTAATTTGGATGCCGGTGGTTCCGTTTCATCATGCACTTTTGTGAAGAGTTTTGTGTTTTTGGGTTAAATACGCATTCAAAGAGAAATTAAGTAGAAAAGTTCTGTAATTGATGTGCGGCAGCACAGATTCTTGTAATGTTAAATTTGTGATTTCTCAGTCAGGGATACGAACCTCGTGGTTCATTTACATTATTCTTTGTTACACCTTTATTGCCAGTGTTACTTTTGTTTTAATTCACTATTGTTCTGTCCTCATGTTTTGCCTTCTTTTATGTGGACTGAAGGGTAACCGCGTTAACGTTTCTTTCCCTACAACGTCAAGTAAAACTCCATCTTCTTAGGGATCCCAGCCCGTTTTCTCCAATCCTTCACTAGTTGTCATGTTGGTAATCCTGTTTGTTTTTGTATCTAGCAACGTGTGACTCCGAAACTCGTGAAGATAATAACTGGTGTCTCGTCATTTGGTATATTTACCTTTGTCATTATTATTATTATTGATTTAAATGTGTTATTTTCATTAATGTTGCCTGTTTTTTTTCTAGTTGCTTTACGTCGCACCGACACAGATATGTCTTATGGCGACGATGGGACAGGAAGGGGTTAGGAGTGGGAAGGAAGCGGCCGTGGCCTTAATTAAGGTACAGCCCCAGCATTTGCCTGGTGTGAAAATGGGAAACCACGGAAAAGCATTTTCAGGGCTGCCGACAGTAGGATTCGAACCTACTATCTCCCGAATACTGGATACTGGCCGCATTTAAGCGACTGCAGCTATCGAGCTCGGTATTTGCCTGTTTTGGGGTGACAATTATTAATATTGTAATTTTTATTACTGTTTTAATCTTCATTTATGTTGTGATGTTGAATACCTATATATGTTACTATCTCTATGTTTACTATTGATACTCCTATATTTACTGAATTTGTTCATGATTTGTTGTAAACCTTACTATTTCCATTACATTATTGTATAATTTTAGTATTGTGATTATGTGTAAGATAGGGCCTTGAGACCTAACTTTGCCACTAATTCATCTGCATTACTTACATTTTACCATAATGTTTGTAATTCCATCAAGTGTTAAGTGTTTGAATGTCTCGGTACTATTGGGAACATTTTCATTTTTTTATAACTGGAGAAAGACAATATGCCCATTTCATGTTATTTTCTCAGGTAGCACTGTATGGTAGTTGGTTTATGGGATAATTATTTCCTCATTTTTGAGCAGTTGGGACAAAATTAATATTAAAAACACATGCAACAATGCAAGGATCACCATTTATCACACTCCTTTCCTGTTCTCTTACATTACTATTAATGTTACGGAGCCACATTTAATCCATGGACTGCCGTGTCATATCTTATTGGTATATCTATGGTCATCACAAGGGACACAACACTGTTTATTAGTGATGTGCGAGAGTGATGCCTGGAATCGCGGTACTCGACTCTTTCGAGTCCAGGCTCGGGCTCGTTTCGCTTGCGAAGACTCGATGACAGCATGACGTCACACGTTCGCTCTCTCGCCCGCTCTTGGATGGATGGAGCATATGTACAAGTGGTCGCCGAGGTTTTATGGGATTGCGATGGACCGGTACGATATAAATATTCTTAATGAATGAGCAAAATAAATAATCTGAATTTGATGATGACTTGCGAAAGATAATACTATAACTATATACGCATAATAAAGTATGAAAATATCCGTTCACGGCGTCTCTCACCCACTCCACTGAATATGCCCTATATTCTAATAATGATAGCATAGCTTCTCTGGCCTTCAGCCCAACTTGGCAGGTTCGATACTGGTTTAGTCCGGTGGTATTTGAAGGTGCTTAGATACGTCAGCCTCGTGTCGGTAGAATTGCTGGCACATGAAAGAACTCCTGGGTGACTAAATTCCGGCACCTCGGCATCTCCTAAAACTAAAAAAATGTACGT
The DNA here is from genome assembly GCF_040414725.1 of Anabrus simplex. NCBI lineage: Eukaryota > Metazoa > Arthropoda > Insecta > Orthoptera > Tettigoniidae > Anabrus > Anabrus simplex. Next base: position 152,897,042 of record NC_090266.1, read on the forward strand.
AGTTGGACGTAAAAGTGGTGGTGGTGGTGATTATTGTTTAAAGAGGAAATACAACTAGGCAACCATCCTCTATATACCACTAATCAGAGAGAAAAAGGGAAGAGATCCAACTCATAACATTATTATTATTTAAAACCACTGTCACGGTGTCCGGCTCCATGGCTAAATACTTAGAGTGTTTGGCCTATGGTCACAGGGGTCCCGGGTTCGATTCCTGGCAGGGTCGGGAAGTTTAACCATCATTGGTTAATTTCCCTGGCACGGGGGCTGGGTTGCTTCATCATCACTTCATCCTCATCACGACGCGCAGGTCGCCTACGGGAGTAAAATCAAAAGACCAGCACCTGGCGAGCCGAACCCGTCTTGGGAACTCCCGGCACTAAAAGCCATACGCCATTTCATTTTTTTCACTGTCACGGTATGCCTACAATCGTCCGAGGGGACAGGTGAATAGTTTATACTTGCATCATACTTTCGGCAGATATAATTTAGGGTATTAAGATTAGGCGTCCGGAATGTGATGTGTGTACACAAAGCAAATCATCAGACAGAACGTCACTCTTTTCTAGCTAAACAATGAACGCAATGAACAAAATACACCCTCCGTTTTGACGTTTGTCATTGCAACACATGACTGTGCAGAGGAACAAAATCGAGTGTAGTCTTTAGAAGTTGAGCGAAGGTCGAAAAATAGCGGCGGGATGTAAGCAGGACCTTTTTTTTTCGCTACTTGCTTTACGTTGCACCGGCACAGATAGATAGATAGATAGATAGATAGATAGATAGAGAGGAAAGGCCTAGGAAGTGGAAGGAAGCGGCTGTGGCCTTAATTAAGGTATAGCCCCGCCATTTGCCTGGTGTGAAAATGGGAACTCACGGAAAGCCGACAGTGGGATTCGAATCCACTATCTTCCGGATGCAAGCTCACAGCCGCGCGCCCCTAACCGAACTGCGTGTATTGTGTTGTGTGAATATTAAGAGGAGAGTGTTGGGACGGACACAAACATCCAGTCCCCGAGCCAGAAGCGATTAAAATCCCCGAACCGGCCGCGAATCGAACCCGGGACCCTCTGATCCGAAGGCTAGTACTCTGACCATTCAGCCAACGAGTTGGACAATAACAATAAGTGATACTACAGCACATGTATGTTTCTGAATGCCCTACACATGTATCTTTGCAATACATTCTCTGGTAGTAATATTGCACTCATCTTCGGTCCTACGTGTCTATCTTTCAAGTTGACGGTTTGTTAGTAGGCCTAAGTCATAAATATTTTGCCTATGATGATAATAATTATCGTAACAATCAAATTATTGACGACCGATGACTCAATAAAACCAATCATCAGCAGCAAACATTTTGCAATCAACATCACAAAAATATTCTGTGAGTGACCCTGAATGCCGTGCAATCCAGTACAATAGATTATAGTTCTAAGACATGTCCACAGATAGCGACATTTGTATGCTTGGACTCGAGTCTGGAGTCGAGTATACCGATTCTAAGAGCACATTACTCGATTCTACTCGATTCCGTCGCTAGCCCATCACTACTGTTTATCATCGTAACACTTTATCTTGGTGCATTTACACCTTAGTGCTGAATCGGTCGACCTCGGCGATCTTCGAGATTCGTACCGGCAACCTTGGAAACACAAACTATGAATCGCTTAAGCATCATTGTCCGACATCTGGCGTACACTTTACGTACTAGTACTGTTGTTGTTTACACAGCAAAGCTAAACTATAGAATTCATGCTGGGAACAAGATTCGCATCGAGAAATGTTATATAATGTTATACCGGGTGGTACAGCTGCCCCTATTCACGCAGTTTTATGCAACTCGCAGATTATAGTCGAACCTAAAAATATTGACCTTGACTACTCACTACAATGTCTGCTCTTACAACGCTTTCCATAATTCGTTTATTCGTGTCAAGCAAATCAGCATTAATGATAAAATACCGATTGATGGTAAAGAATCGTGAAAATTATGTGTCGCAGAAACGTCCTGTACAGAGAATATTATTGGTGAATGACTAGAAGTAGTAGCAACACAACAGCGCTAAACAGCAACCCGTGATGGCCGAGCTTGCTGAAAGTTAGAGGAGAGTACCGGTGTTCGTTAGTAGGCGGTTCGAGTCCTGTGTACGACGGATATTTTTATTGCGTTGTTGATGTTCGTGAGAGTCGTGTTGTTGACGACAAATCTAAATCATGATCAGTTCTCATACTGCAGGTACTCAGCTATGTTTGTTTTTTAAGGAGCTCTTAAAAGAGCTATTTGCAATAAAGTGAGATTGTACCGACAGTGGTGCGATGGGTTTATGCATGGCCATTCGATTAATGAAGCAAATGTTCAAAATGACCACCTGCTTCGTTAATGCACATCTGAGCACGGTGGAGGAGAGACATTCTTGCTTGCTGCAACATATGTGGTGGAATCTGCCTGCAGGCTTCCGTGATGAGCCGCCGTAAATGATTCGGGCTCTCAGGCTCCTGCTCATAGACTCTTTCCTTTAAATAACCCCAGAGGAAAAAGTCGAGTGGAGTAAGGTCAGGTGATCTAGCCGGCCATGTGACCGGACCCCCTCGTCCAATCCATCGTCGAGGATATGTCCTATGCAAGTGGTTCCGTACTGCCAACGACCAGTGTGGGGGAGCTCCATCCTGCTGGAACCACATCCGTAACCGTGTCATAAGGGGGCACACCCTCCAATAAGAGTGGGAGGTACTCACGAAGAAACTCTAGATAGCGTCGTCCCGTGAGGTTTCCTTCGAAGAAATATGGTCCAATTATCTTGTCACCTAGTATCCCGCACCACACGTTGACGCCCCATTGTACCTGAAATCGAGCTCCCCTGATCCAGTGAGGATTTTCAACGCTCCAGTAATGGAAGTTGTGACGATTAACAGTTCCGTTGTTGTGAAATCTGGATTCATCACTAAAGAGGATGTCCATTAAGAAATTCGCATCAGCTTCAACTCTTGGTAATATCCATTGCGAAAATTCTATCCGTTTTGGAAAGTCATCTCCGTGAAGTTCCTGGTGCAGCTGTTGATGGAAAGGGTGGAATTTATGGCCGTGCAATATTCGCAGTACAGATACATGACTGATGTTCAGTTCATTTCCTATGGCCCGTGAGCTTGTGTGCGGGTTGTATGCAATTGCATTTTGAACAGCTTCGTCGTTATTTCCAGACGTCACTGGAGCATCCCGAACGGGGGGTAATGTATGAAATGACCCCGTTGCACGCAACCGTCTTTCAACACGTCGAAATGTATCTGCAGTTGGCAGCCTTCGTCCAGGAAATCGTTCTTGATACAAGCGTCTGGCTTCCCGTGCATTTTGCCTTGCTTCTCCATAAAGTAGTACCATATTCACATAATCATCCCGTGAATACATAATGTTTGCTTTCGTGCTAACCGTACAGTACGTGCTCACACGTTGCTGCTAGGATTACAATATGCTGTTTCATGTGCCCTACGTATGAAGTGTAGACCGCTGTTAGTTGGTCTTCGAGTCGAACGTGCGCAGTTGCTTGGTTGAATGGGTGGGGCAGAATGTTGACAACACGTGCACTTCATTCCCTGTAGTCGTTTGCCATATGGAAGTTGCATGTTATTATTCCTTTCGTATGTATGCTTTCTTTGTAAAGGTGGCAAATTACTTTTGAGACTTCATCATCATCATCATCATCATCTGTTTACCCTCCAGGTTCGGCTTTTCCCTCGGACTCAGCGAGGGATCCCACCTCTACCGCCTCAAGGGCAGTGTCCTGGAGCTTCAGACTCTTGGTCGGGGGATACAACTGGGGAGAATGACCAGTACCTCGCCCAGGCGGCCTCACCTGCTATGCTGAACAGGGGCCTTGTGGAGGGATGGGAAGATTGGAAGGGATAGACAAGGAAGAGGGAAGGAAGCGGCCGTGGCCGTAAGTTAGGTACCATCCCGGCATTCGCCTGGAGGAGAAGTGGGAAACCACGGAAAACCACTTCCAGGATGGCTGAGGTGGGAATCACTTTTGAGACTTAAGAACGTTAAATATTTATTACGAATGGCCTTACAAGTATAATATAAAAATAAAATTGAAAAGCTCGTAACTAGATTCGAACTCTAAATGCCTGCTAACATATCGTATGCTCGCTGCGATTGGTGCCATGTAGCCACTGCAGGCGACGAAGAATTGGTCTCGTAGCTCTGTAGTAATGGAATGACCTAGGCTATCGCTTCGATACTGATCGTTGATGTTAAAAGTTCTGAACTCGAATGTGCAAATACCACAGTGAACTAAAGAATCGCGTCTCTCTTACGCCCAGACAGTTGCAACCATTTTCTACGCGTTACTTGGTTGAATGAGTCCAGCGTTATGTTTCAGGTGGTATTCACAGTCGGTGCGTATGTGGCGATATTTATGATAGCTGTTTATTATAACTTCCGTAGAAGAATATCGGAGACTTCAGAAAGGTCTTCGTAAACGATGCCTAGGCGAATACGAAATGACATTAAAAAATGCATGACTCAGGAATGGTTGGAACCCTTCCTGCTTCAAGTAACCTATCGAGGTACGTCTTCCATACGTAATTCCGCGCAGCTATTTGCAACGTACAAGCGTCATCCTTGTAACTCTGTATTCACGAGGAGAGCGGAAGTTCCCGCTTCGACAAGTTACTGATGAGTTACAGCCTTATGGTCCCGTTTTATGCCTTTTTTGATCGCTCTAACGGTAGTAATTACATGGCGTAAGCTATCACATCTGCTGTACAGCATTTGCGTGCCACAGATTATAAACTACAGTGCAAAACACGTTTCTATCAATTTCGATGTGATGAGACTGTACAAAATGGTGGTGCATTGACATGTCTGTAATTGGCCGTACCCTATCACGTTTTCTATGATACCACGACCGCCCTTTCTATCAAAAGAAAATGGCCTCTTGGACCAATCAGGTGCGCAATTCTCTACCGACAGCTATAGGCGTGTTTATGGTTTGTACAGTATAGTAGCATTTCGTAAAAATTAGTAGAGTATTGGACACCGCTCTACATACAATGGTACATTGTTTTTGAGATGGACCTCACTTACTGCCTCTTGTACCATTTTTCCATTGTGCGGAGAAGTCTACATCGGGTTAACTGCACATAACATTGCTGTAGGGTGTTGCGCAAGATGGGACTAAGAGGCATTTACGTCCTAGCTGGTTGCATATATTCGGGGAAAAACAGGGGCAGCTGTACCACCCGGTATAATGTTATATATGTGTCAGTGGCGGCTGGTCGTATCTGAGGCTGGGTGTTGCACCAAAATTTTCAATGTTGCAGTTTTAAATGAGAATCGAATAGAAATAACAAGAATCCCTAGTATCCGTATGTAATGAACTGCATTCATATTAAAATTGAAATATATCCAGCAAATAAAACACAGGAAATAAGAGTATAACTACAGTTATTCTTACCTCACTTGAATTGAAAATTCGCCCTCCTGTTTTTCATTGATGCAAACTTGTCAGTCCCCCGTTGATTGAAGTCTGCGATTTCCATCAGCAGATCTCTTTCTATAGAAAGCATCGCCAAGGCCGACAATCTTTCCTGGGTCATAGAGTTCCTTAAGGAAGTTTTTATTTTATTCAAAGTAGAAAAACATCTTTCTGCTTCGACAGACGTCAAAGGGATTGTAAGAATTAAACTTCAGCAGTTTCAAGCACTCAGTTCAGTGAACGTCTTCTCTAGGTTTTTGGTTAATATAAACTCTGCTAAACTAACAGCACCCGACAATGATCTGAATTCTTGTGCTAAATAGGGGCTGCCTGGCCGAGGCGGTAAAGGCGTTCTCGGTTCGCCCGGAAGGACGTGGGTTCGAATCCCCGTCAGGAAGTCGAGATTTCCACTTCCGGAGGTGCATATGGCCCTGAGGTTCACTCAGCCTACACCAAAAATGAGTACCAGGTTAATTTCTAGGGGCAAAGGTGGCCAGGCGTAGAGCTAACCACTCTACCCCATCGTGTGCCGAGGTTAACAATGGTGGAAGCCTTTACCTTCCACTCCTATAAGGGCCTTCATGGCCTGTACGTAGGTGACTTTGCTTTGCTTTCTTGTGCTAAATAGATGGACGATAGTTCATGGCGTAGTTTCAGTTTGTCCAAAACCGTATACACTATTTGTTGAAACTAAACTGCACAAACACCGGCAGCTTTGTGACGAACTCTTACTCACAATTTAGAATCCATCAGTTTTAATAATAACGCACAGAAAAAATATCTAGAACCAAAACCCTCAATCACCTGAAAACACATCAAGACCTGCACGTGATAAATGTAAACATAACGTCTACATTAACACCAACAACTCCATGTCGAAATAGTCCAGCCGTTTACCAACATGTGTGACAATGTTGGCACAAAGCTCGTTTTACGGTTGGCACCATATGTCTGTTTGGACACCCCCTAGGGGGTGCCTATTGCGGTGCCAGTACCGGTGCGCTATGTAGCGCTCCTCACCTGGCAAATCTATAACATGAAGTTATGCTGATGAGAAAACGTTTCCTCCGAAAGTATATCCTCAAAACAAATTTTGGGATTGAATAAAAGGTTATGATTGCCCATGAAGTACCAATGTTGGTAACATTGTGAATGGTGTGGTGCAGCTTACCCTTACTCTAGTGGCGTGGAAGAGAAATTACCGTTGCGAGTGGAGAGAAAGCAGGGATGAAGTCATCTCTGCAGAGTGGTGCAATCTAACGGGGACATTTGGAGTTGTTTTTCAATAGGGGACTTGCTGGTCTCGTGCAACTCCCTAGGACCGATACTGGCGGGCTTGCTACCCGATGCTATACATCGTATACAGGCTTAGGCTTGACCCTGCTGAAACTAAATAGCGGCGCGCTGGGCGCTAGGGAGTTTGGCGTAGGAAAGTCAACCCCCTGAGTTTGATTTGAAGACGGCGGAGTTTAATGGTTCGTTACGAAGTATTAGTACATCGAACGACAAAAGGTGCTTGGTTTTAACACATTTTAGAGTACATGTTAGGTTTATTAAACTGCAAAATAGGAAGAAAAGACTACAAATGAAGCGTAAAATTATTGGGAGTTGTGCAAACCTGCAACAATACCACGCACCGCCCCTGATATGTGTATGTGACATAGTTTTTGTCTTAAGATAATAACGGTTTAGAAACTTCATATCGATCGATCATATTCTCGATTCAATTCAGATTATTTTTTTTCATTCAGTTGGGAGCACTATCGTAACCTTGACAGCTCCCTCCTTACTCCTCACCCCCGTACACAAATGCAACAAGATAAAAAAGTGTGCTGATAATATCTTGTTTGTGTAACCTTTGGTTGTAGTGTAGATCATGGCGTGTAATGTATCACTTGAAGGGTTAGTGCAGTGAATTGTAAACTTATTTTATGTAAATAAACTGGATCATTTGTGTTAAATTGTGTTAACGTTACGTTATAAGCACTTTTCTCAACATCTGGCGACCGTGACAAGAGTAGTTTCCGCGTAAATATGGCAGAAATTACGAAATTGAAAAGTGAACGAACACAATTGCGCTGATTGTTTACACGTGCTGGCAATGACTTTGAACAGAAGCAAAATGCAGAACAACCCATAAGAGATGAGGTCTCCGCAGGATTCAAGATCTTCGAGGACAAAGCCGAGCCATTATTCGGGCTCGATGAAAGAATTCGTGATGTTTGGTACGCCGGAGAGCACGAAGAAGAAGAAGAAGAAGAAGAAGAAGAGATCACTGCCGAATACGAAATCATGGAGGGATACCACGAAAGGTGGTTAATCTTAAAGACCAGGTATGATAATTTTTTGTATGATGACACACTCAGTGACAATGGGGCAAATAGTATTGCTGGTACTAGTTCTAGTAAATCCAGGAGTAAGAGAAATTTAAGATTGCCTAAATTAGAACTTAAACAGTTCAATGGAGATGTACGTAACTTGATAGCCTTCTGGGGGTAGTTCAAAAAGATACATGAGGATGACGAAATCGAGGAAGAGGATAAATTCCAATACCTTTGCCAGGCTACTGTACCCAGGACGTCAGCTAGAGAACTCATGGAAAGTTTCCCGCCCTCAGCATCAAATTATCAGAAAGCTTTAGAGCAATGAAAATCGAGGTTTGCAAGAGATGAACTTCTGATTGAGATTTACCTTCATGAACTCTTGCAATTAGTACTTCAAAAGAGTAACATGCTAAATGATACCAGTCTACATAGTCTTTTTGATAAACTGGAGACCCAGTTAAGGGCACTAGAGTCACTAGGGGTTACTAGCGATAAATATGCGGCAATGCTCTACCCACTTGAAGAATCAGCACTACCAGATGACATTTTGAAAGCATGGGAGTGGTCTCATATGTCGCAGGCATGTAAGAAGGGTGACCAATCTAATTATCTCGAGACACTTTTGAGATTTTTGAGACAAGAGGTAGAAATTGAAGAACGTCTCCTTCTGGCTCGTACTAATTTCCTAGGTGGCTGTGGGAGTGCATCGCAAAACAACAAAGAAAAGCTACCGGCAGCAGCAGTAGTTTTCTTGAGTGAAGAGAAAAGGTGTGATAGGGTATGTATTTGGTGCGGTAAAGGGAACCACATGTCTCAGGACTGTTTTAAAGCTAGGAGTCTCACTACAGAGAAAAAACAAGAAGTTTTGAAAAAGAAAGCATGTTTTCATTGCCTCAAGGTGGGCCATGGTGCAAAAAAGTGCAAAGTTGTACTCAAAAGCTTGATTTGTTGTAAGGGGCATCATACTATTATGTGCAAGGGTTTAAAGGATATAATTCCAGTCAATAGCAGCAAGAAAAGTTCAGTTGAGAAAAGAAATGAACCAGGTAGAACAGATAACTTACTGTCTCATCAAAGGGGTCAGACATTGTTGCAAACTTTGCTAGTTAAAGTGTTGGTGGACAAGGTTGTTAAGTTGGCAATAGTATTATTAGACTCGGGATCTCGAAGATCATACATCACGAAGGACAGTGTTCACAAGCTTGGGCTGGAGAAAATAGGGGAAGAGACATTAATACACTATCTGTTTGGTGGAGTAGAGACAGGGCGAGAAGTGCATGGTATTTATGAGGTTACTCTTAGAAGTTTAGATGAAAAATTTGAGTGCACCATTCCTATGTTGGACCAACATAAAATTTGTGATTTTGTAGCCTGGCTTGAGACCCAGCAGCATTACGCAGTGCTTTGAAACCACAACATAATCTTATCAGATGTAGGCTATAATGTTCCTGAGGTAAAGCTATTACTTGGGGCAGATGTAATGGGGCAACTGCTAACAGGCTGCAGATTAATTTTAGATGACACGATGGTTGCCCTCAAAACTAAGCTGGGCTGGACGGTGATTGAGCAGTGTAGAATACTCAGCCACTGCAATACAGTAACTGACCTCCTTTGCATGGCAGGTTTTAATGTAGCTGATTTGTTATTACAAGAAGGCATAGGCATTAGTGACCCAGCAGATGCCAAAACCAAAGAAGTTCTGGAAGCAGAGACACTTGAATTCTTCGAGAAGACAGTGAAAGTTGACCAAGAAGGAAGACACGAGGTTTGCCTACCCTGGAAGGAGGGGCACCCGCAGCTGAGGGACAACTATGATCTAGCGGAGAGGATATTGTTGAGTGTAAGCAAAACAACTCCATCTTGCATCGCAGCTCTGTCTTCTTGATGAACGGGGCTGCTGATCCATCTGCAAAGTTCAAATTGTGCTGTAGACATCAGTGCAGTAGCTTCTCTCACAAATTTCTGTTGACAGGTTGGCAAAATCACAAATTGGCAAGTTGGAAGAGTATGATGAAATCTTTCATGAATGGCTGCGGGAGGGCATAGTGGAAATGATGCCCTTTGCCAGCAAGAGTGATGGTCACTACCTCCCTTACCAGCCAGTAATAAAGGAATCTAGTATGACCACAAAATTTAGGCCTGTATTCGATGCCTCAGCCCAAGATAAAAGAGGCAACTCACTAAACAGCTGTCTGGAAAAAGGGCCCAATTTGGTGGAATTAATACCCAAGCTGTTGATACAATTCAGAAAACATGCTATTGGAGTGATAGCTGATATCAGAAAGGCATTTCTACAAATCAAGCTTAGCCCAAGGTGACAAGGATTTTTAAAGATTTTTTTGGTGCTAGGACTGTCGCAACAAAGAGGTGGCAATCCTCAGGCACTGCAGAGTTGTTTGTGGAGTTTCGTCTAGTCCATTTCTACTGGGTGCGACTATATCACATCACTTGAGACATGTGCCTGAGGAACTGAATAGTACCGCAGAGTGACTCATAGACTCTTTCTACGTGGACAACTGTGTTACCAGTGTAGCCAATGAAGAACAGCTACAGAAATTTGTGAGAGAAGCTACTGCACTGACGTCTACAGCACAATTTGAACTCTGCAGATGGATCAGCAGCCCCGTTCATCAAGAAGACGGAGCTCTGATGCAAGATGGAGCTTTTCTGGTCCTGGGTCTATTATGGGATGTCACTACAGACGAGTTTCTCTGTGATGTCAAAACTATTGCGATGACCACTTGTCGAGTTACCAAGAGGAATCTGTTGTTTGCTTCACATGTCCGTCTACCTTACTACCAAAGCTGATTCTGCAAGAAACATGGAAACACAAATTTTGATGGGATGAAGAGCTTCCGGATAGCATTACAAGTAAATTCCAAGAACTGGGTGGAGCAGATGCAATGGTTAGCTAGATGTCGCCTTCCAAGGAGAATGGTACAAGTGGACTGGGGAGCGGAAGATATCAGTCTTCATGTATTTTGTGATGCGGGTAAACTTGCTGATGCAGCTTGTGTATTCTTGAGGGCAAGGAGAGGCGCAGAGGTTTCGGTCCAGTTGGTCCAGGCTAAGGCGAGGATTGCTCCTGTCAAACATGTCACTATACCACGTTTGGAACTATTGGCAGCAGTCATTGGTACCAGAATTTCTACCCAAGTGAAAGAGGCGTTGGGACTACAACGTTGCGGAACATTCTTTTAGAGCGACTCATCAGTAGCCTTGACTTGGATAAAGTGGGCGGACAACTGGAGTACAATCGTGGGTAACCATTGTCATGAAATATGACAGTACACCAATACTGATGATTAGCACCACCTACCAGGGACTCTGAACGCAGCAGATCTTTCATCAAGGGGCTGCAGTTCAAAGGCACGCTTTGAGAGCAAATGGTGGGAAGGACCATGGTGGCTAAGGGATAATCCAGAACAGTGGCCGTTTTATGAAATTGCCGCACCTGAAGAAGCAGTCAATATTGAAAAACAGAAGACAGTTATATAGAGTGTGGCATGTAGTTCTCCTGACTTTTGTTCACGCCTCTTGTGTTTCTCAAGTTATGTCAAGATAGTCAGAATGATTGGTTGGATCATCAGATTTTTCCGCAACAGTACTGAGGCAAAACAAGCAAGAAGAGATGAACTCACTGGTGAAGAAATGCAACAGGCCGAGAACACCTTGTTGAGAGTTGTGCAGCAAGAATGCTTTCGAGATCACGAGCAGGAACTTGAGAAGAAAGTCAGGGTATTCAAGGATGAAAAGGGAGTTCTGAGGGTTGAAACAAAACTTACCTTTGGGGAAGAAAGTGAAGCATTCACGAAACCCATCTTGTTGCCGTCAAACGATGCCATCCTGACCAGATTGATTTGGGACGAACATCATCGTTCACAGCATACAGGGCTACTGATGCTGTTAGCTAGACTCAGGGAAAGATTCTGGATTCTTGGAGTTAGGAAAGTGGCAAAACGAGTTATTGCAAGATGTGTCAAATGTAAAAGGTACAAGCCCAGTCCTGCAGCACCAGCTTTTGCTCCCTTGCCCAAGGATAGAGTGGGCTCAACAGCAGCTTTCGAGGTCTCGGGGGTAGATTATGCTGGACCGCTGTATCTTAAGTCTGGAGAAAAGGCGTGGGTTGTATTATTTACTTGTGCGGTGTATCGTGCGATACATCTGGAGATGGTGCAGTCTTTGACAACTGATGCTTTCATTCTGGCATTAAGAAGATTCATTGCCCAGCATGGAAGAATTTCTGTGCTGTACTCAGACAACGGGACCAATTTCATAGGACTTAATAATGCCCTGAAAACGGATTGGGATGAGATTGTCACCCACTCGGCTGTGAGAAAGATTACCGTACTTGGAAATTCATCCCACCTACAGCAGCCTGGTGGGGAGGATGGTGGGAGAGACTAGTCAGAACAGTGAAAGAACTGCTGCGTCGAATCTTGGGATGAGCTTCTGTGTACTATAAAGAGTTATATACTGTGTTGTGTGATTGCGAGGCGACGATCAACTCTAGACCACTTACATAAATTGCGGACCATTCGGCTGAACTAAAGCCTTTGACACCAGCAACATTTCTCCAGGATATTCCTACAGATGAGACTCCAGATTTGGACACAGTTGACAAGGTTGACTATGTTAAACGTTGTAGGTACCTTCAGAAACTACGTGAGGACCTATGGCAAAGATTCAGGAGTGAATATTTGGTGCTCCTAGTTCACCATGGCCAGAGGAAGACCAACAGCATCAAGGTGGGAGATGTGGTATTGATAGGAGCAGATTCCACAAAATGCATCAACTGACCCCTCGTGGTTGTCGTGGAAGTGTGTCCAGGGAAGGATGAAGTAGCAAGAGTAGCCAAACTGAAGACCTGTGAGGGAGAGCTGATCAGACCACTCCAGCGTCTCTATCCATTAGAGTTGCACATAACTCCAGAGGATTGGAAACAGGCTGAAACTGTGACTATCACTTCGCCTGAGACGAAGCCGCCACATGAAGAATTCAAATTGTCAAAGGGCGGGGGGGAGAATTAAACTGCCATCGAGACTTGATTTGTGAATATTCTTGATGTGACCTTGCTTTTGTGTTCACTTATTTATTGTGTTATGTGTTTGTGTTTCAGTTGCGGTATGGAGTATTTTGCAATTGAAAATAACAATTGCAAGGTGGGAGGATGTTACGGAACCACATTTATCCCATGGACTGCCGTGTCATATCTTATTGGTATATCTACGGACATTACAAGGGACACAACACTGTTTATCTTGTTTGTGTAATCTTTGGTTTAGTGTAGATCATGGCATCTAATATATCACTTGAAGGGTTAGTGCAGTGAATTGCAAACTTGTGTTATGTAAATAAACTGGAGCATTTGTGTTAAATTGTGTTAACATTACATTATAAGCACTTTTCTCAACAATTATGTTACTATTTCCATTACATTATTGTACAATTTTAGTGTTGTGATTATGTGTAAGATAGGGCCTTGAGACCTAACTTTGCCACTAATTCTCTTAATGGCAATGCCTCTGTGGATCAGTGGTAGAGTGTCGGCCTCCGGATCCCAAGATAGCGGGTTCAAACCCGGCAGAGGTGGTCGGATTCTTGAAGGGCAGAAAAAAGTCCATTCGACGCTCCATGTCGTACGATGTCAGCATGTAAAAGATCTCTGGTGACACATTTGGTGTTTACCTGACAAAATTCATTAAATCTCAGCCATAGACGCCCAAGAGAGTTTCGGTTTACACGGTCTGCCATCTAGTGGGTCTAGTGTAAAACGGAATGTCAAAATTGACGAGCAGACAGCCAGATGGCGTCAGATTGAAATGTCTGCACACGGTAGCTGAGGCCATACAATTATTATTATTATTATTATTATTATTATTATTATTATTATTATTAATGGCAAAATTTCTTTTTAGGTATCCCAAAATTGATTATGATTATACTGTCCACAATAGCTAACCTAATTACCAGAAACCAATTCCTATAAGATTTCTTTTCTTAATTAAAAAATTCAACACTTGTATACTCTTTGCTAAGGCCAGTAATATATGGAAAATATTGCACCTTCTTATACAGTTGCTTTTTTCTTTTATCTGTTTGAGGAGCATTGAAGGATTCCTGATTTTTTTTTAACTTTTTAAATTTCTTTTTACATACTCGATGACTCTTGCCTTCTTGATATTAATCCATACTTCAACACAGTCAAACATGGCCTGCTAGTATTCTAAACTGTCAGTGTGATAAAATCCTTCAACATATCAAACACAAATTCTAGTTAAAACAGAAGTTTGAGTCATCGAGGTGAAATAAATTGAAAATGAAAACCTACAACCTGTTTTCCAGTCATTGACTTCAATGTTCACACATGAGTCTCTACTCAAATCATGCCTGTGGGGCACATTCACTACAAAGATGTTGGTGTGAGTCAGCTTACCTAGCGTACATTTAAGTTGAGAACTGACATTCTTGGTGTCATTGTGAGCTACGTCGTTCGTCCCACCGATGATCACTACTGCATCATGACTTCCAAGATTTCTTGCTTCCAGGTTTTCCAGTACCTTCTTGATTGGGGCCCCAGGACAGATGACGGACAATGCTGCAATATCTTCATTCATTTCCTTCACAATTCCCCTCACCTGACTATCATCAAATATAAGAATGTTCGACACTTTCGCTGGTGCACTGTGTGGGATTTTAGGCCTAACTTTGCCGCGTCTCATAACAGAGTTTGTGCTATACGTTTGGTTGCTTCCCATATGGATAAGTCCTTGCGTAGCTGAAAATCTATTTTTGGTATCAATTACAAAGTTGTCTTTATTTAACTGTACACTTTTCTTCCTAGAATCCAGAACAACTTGACACCACGTGCTTGAATTCAAGGAGTCGCCTGTGTTGTTAGTGTTTACCAGTACTTCTGATTCCAGTAAACGTACCTTCTCCTTTAAGATCTCATTCTCCGCTTTTAATGCCTGTAAATCCTGTTGCAATAAAAAGAGAAACACAAGTACATTATCATTACCTCCATCCTCCAAGGAATGAGACGTCAGCGATTCGTTGACTGTTATAGGCCTAGGTTTGTTATCCCTATTCAAATTGCACTCGCCACAGCTCACACAGGTTCCAATTATCTTCATTTTTAGCATCACCAGCTCTACATATACACTCAAACTGGTACCAGATTAAACACTTTTCACAATGGATACCATTCTTCATTCGCTTCTTGTTTACACCACAATTATTTCACAAGAGAACCGGGAGCTACCTTCACTTAGATCCTTCGCTGATGCCATCTTAAAGTGGCCTTCTTGGGAATAGGTATAACAGCATTCTGCGCCAAAAGCCTCTCCTCGTTCCAGAATCTTATCATCAACACCTTTCACAACTGTCGGATACGTTCCTGCCACCCTTCTGCCCTGTCCTCCTTCCCTTGAAGTGGTTTTCCATGTGAACTCTTAATATTCATACACCTAGCTTTCCTTTCTCCAAAGGTTACCTTGATTTTCCTATATGCAGCATCCACCTTTCCTAGAATTATGCAACCTAAAACATCCTTGCACTTCTCCTTCAGCCATTTTTCCTTAGCAGTCCTGCACTTTCTACCCACTTCATTCTTTAATCACATGAATTCTTTTTTTTTGCTGTTTGCGTTTTTTGCATTCTTGTAGTTTCATTGTTAATCAATCAGATCTACTATATCCTGAGATATTCATTGATTCTTAAGTGTTCTTGCCTTTCTTACTAACATTTCTTAAGCAACCTTACTGATCTCATTCTTCACAAGAGTCCATTTTTTTTCTATTGTGTTTCCTTCAGCCTTTGCATTCAATCCTTGTGCAACATGTTCCTTGAAACATTCCCTCCTTATTTTTTTTTCAACTTGTCTAGATCCCCTCTCCTTGCATTCCTTCCTTTCTGTGATTTCTTCAAGTACAGATGTTATTTCATGGCCCACAAACTGTGGTCAGAGTCCACGTCTGCCCCTGGGAAAGTTTTGCAATCCAACACCTGTTATCTGAATCTTTGTCTAATCATCATGAAGTCTGTTTGATACCTTTCAGTGCATCTAGGTCTAGTTCCCGCATACAGCCATCGTTTGTGGTGTTTGAACCTAGTATTAGCAAGGACTAAATTATTATCGGTGCAGAATTCAACTAGCTGACTTCCTCCATCATACGTTTGTTGCAATCCAAATTCTCCTACTGTATTACCCTCACTTCCTTTGCCTATCTCTGCATTCTAATCTCCCATCCACAATTAGATTCTCTTCACCCTTTACACATTGTATTATATCTTCTATCTCTTCATATATTTTTTAGACTTCTTCATCATCTGCTGAACTAGTATGCATAAAGACCTGCACTACTGTAGTGGGCATTGGTTTGGTGTCTATCTTGACAACAATAATCCATTCACTATGCTGATCATAGTAACTTACCCGCTGCCCTATTTTCTTATTCATTATTAAACCTACTCCTGCATTTCCCCTGTTTGATTTACTGTTGATAATTCTGTAGACTCCCGACCAGTGGCATATACTGAGGGCTACCAAGGCTATTAGTGAAGCCCAACTCTCAGTTGAGAATGATGGAATTTTTTTTTTGCTAGGGGCTTTACGTCGCACCGACACAGATAGGTCTTATGGCGACGATGGGATAGGAAAGACCTAGGAGTTGGAAGGAAGCGGCCGTGGCCTTAATTAAGGTACAGTCCCAGCATTTGCCTGGTGTGAAAATGGGAAACCACAGAAAACCATCTTCAGAGCTGCCGATAGTGGGATTCGAACCTACTATCTCCCGGATGCAAGCTCACAGCCGCGCGCCTCTACGCGCACGGCCAACTCGCCCGGTAATGATGGAAGTCTAAAGCACATTATAATGTAAGCGTCTGAAACATTGTTCCATTTACAAAACTTGAAAGCAGTGAGAAAAAACGTCGCACATATTTCTGAGAGCAGGGCATCGGAGACTGATATTGCAGCCCAGAATATCGCCCCTCTCCCCTCGACTCCCCACACGTGGCTTGCTGCTGGATATCGGATAGGAGTGGGGACTGGCGGAGGATAGATGTACTAGGCTTCGGTCCATCAGATCGCCACTGCTAACTATCAACCGTGCGTTACTCATTGTATATACTTCCTCACCTCATACTCCTGACTTAATGATGTAGATAAGAGAGTGCGGGTATTCCTCACTCCCGTCTACTTCTACATCCTTGTAGGAAGAGACTGCAGGGCTGCTGTTAGGGGAGCAATATAGTTTTATTTTTATTGGTAGATCTGCTAAAGTGAAATACCATCTTTCAGGTTTAGTGTTTTCTTTTGTTGGTTGGAATCGAACCCGCGATCATGGGTCGGACACCACCACTGATCTCCTGAGAAAGCTGATTAACCAGTGAGTGATGGGTATGACCGCTGTAAAATAATAATAATAATAATAATAATAATAATAATAATAATAATAATAATAATAATAATAATAATAATAATAATAATAATAATAATAATAATAATAATGGGGCATGGCATCTATATAGGCTTGGTGTTGACCTAATGGTGACAAAATGAATGGTGAAGACGTCATAAACACCCAGTCCCCAAGCTAGGGGAATTAACAATATGAGAGTTTGATTCTGGAAACTGAACCGGGGACATCGGACCAAAGGCAAACGTTGTATCCATTTAGCCACAAAGCCGGACTTTCATTTGCTAAACCTTAGGTTACCATCTCCACTGATCAGGGGTTGAGTATTGGCAATAGCGGAGGCCGGGGCTGTGGCCTGTAAAGAAGCCTTGATAACACAGCAGGCTTCTCCGTTGGCTGCAGCTCAAAATGCTGAAGGCTTGACGTTCACTAAACCAACCATCGAAAAGAGGTAACCTAAGTCTAGTGGTAGCCCACGTCTTAATCCCAGCATACGCCACTGCTCCAGACCAAAAATCATGCTCTGCCAGAAAACGTACTTCACTTACACCGATGACATCTAACTTTAAGTCTGTCCATCTCCATTTTCAGAATCTCTAACCTACCACAACGATTCAAATTTCTAACATTCCACCCCGCTTCACTCTCAGATTGTCAATATCCATTTTCCTGCTGATTATCCTCTCTCGTGTAGTCCACACATGGAGATCTGAATGGGGAACTACTTTACCTTCAGAATATTTTACCCGGAAGGAAGCCATCATCAGTACACCATTCATACAGAGAACACCGCATGTCCTCGGGAATGAGTTATGGCAGTAGTTTCCCGTTGCTTTCAGCCGTGTAGCACAGTCAACACAGCTAAGTCATGTTGAGTATTATTACAAGGGCATATTGTACCATACCACATTTGCATGGTATTATCATTTATTGAATACCTCATGCATATATTAAAACTAGCGTGGGGATGTGAACAAAGGAAAGTGCACCAGAACTAAGCCAACACCCACGATGGGAACGAGCTGACCAGTGAAAGGAGAATACGAGCGGGAATTACAGATTAATCTCCAACTCTGCTAACTGAGCCATGATAAATGCCAACTACAAATATAAAAATGCGGGAAGAAACAGTACTGGAATGCTTGGGGGACTGACAGGTAATTATGTCTAGGAGCCATACGACAGAAAAGAGCCATACGACAGAAAACTGGAATGACGGAGAATATTGATTGGAGTTTTCTAGTGTCATGAGTTGATTATATCTATTAAGATGTGTCCAATATTGAAATTGTCATTATATAAGATACGGTACTGTGGGAACCGAAGCGATGCTGTTAGGGACATGCAGCTGCGAACTTGCGTCTGGGAGATGGTGGGTTCGAACCCAAACGTCGGCAGCCCATAAGTTGTTTTTCCATTGTTTCCCATCTGACCACCAGGAAAATGCTGGGGCTGTACCTTGAAAAGGCCACACTTTTCTATTCCTAGGCATTCCCTATCCCATCGTCGCCATAAGCCCTAACTGTGTCGTGTGACGTAGCGAATTTAAAAATAAAAGAAAATTTGCAGGTTTTATGTTTACTATTAACATATCGTTAAGATATTCTCAAAATTGCTTTTGTTGTTATCCATTGGATTACTGATATTTTTTTGTTTTGTGTTGCTTGTAAGACCCAAGTCCACAACATACACTAGAATCTCAGAAATGACACTGTAAACAATATTTATTTTTGATATTTAAATAAAATTAATAAACATTTGAACTTTTCAAAGATTATCTTTTTAAAAATAATGGTTCATGTTATGTAAGAGATCCTAGTGTATATTGTTCATATGATTAAAGTTCACAGTCATGCAAAATTGTACTGGTGTAGCTTAAAAATTGACTGAGTTATGATGAAAACACTGTGTAAAACTTCAAACTTGAGAAAGTGAGTGATAAACATACCAAACTATTACAGATAGATTAACAATTATTTTGAATAATATAATTTATTACTGGTAGGAAATAACGTGATTGAAACTCCATGCAATTTCATAGTGGGGAGAGGGTGTCATGGCCGGTTTTCCAGTTAATGACAACTATCTTTAAATGCTATATTAAGATTTGGTACACCTACACTGTGTAAAAATCACCACTCACCTGTATCCTTCCAGGATTCTACCCATCTTTGAGACTAGTAATTCATTGCCAAGTCACTGCACAACAATAGCAATGAACAACGGACACTGCTCAGCTGCCTTGCAAGTAGCAGCATGGCCAGTTCTCTACCTACATCATAGGTGCTACTTAACTACACACAGCACAAACATTCTAGTGCATTCTCACCTTGCAGTATAAAACAGTTTCAAAACAACTGTCAATTCAGTTCACGTTCAACATCTGGAAGTGATTGGGGAGTTTCAGCGCACAAAGTCCAACACTAAAAAGGGGAGCCATTAATGCTATCCATAACTGAATTTCATCATATTTCTGCTACTAAGGTAATGGGTAAGATTGAACACAATCTATTTTTGCCCATCTCGGGACTTTAACTTTCGCATGCTACTAATACAAAATGATCTTATTCAAAACTCTGAAGGGCTATGGTTATCCTCTTTTATTGTGATACACCTTATCTCTGGCTAAGTAAGTCTGGATCAGTGAAGTTATGGGGTTTGGCTGCTGTTGCCAGGTATTTGCCATATTTGGGATTTGCCATACCAAAGCAGATTGGAAAATCATGGATAGCCATTTTCAGCACACCAAACAAAGGGTGGGAATCCCTTTCGATCTCAGAGACATGGCCACCTGTAAGGCAAAGCCTACTCTGCACCCACCAACCGTCTCCTCTTAAAATCAATTAATGAATACCATGTTATTTTATCCTGCCTTTCAATTTGGAAGGCAAGCAGGCAAACAGCTGTATGAAATACCACTTAGGACTTTGCGTTTTGGTAATTTAGTAATTTCAGTCAAGTAGAGGTACTTCTTTGATGTAAATAAAAATATTTTTATATATGGGAGAGTGCCTTTAAAAATTACTTTTAGGATGGAAAGATCTTGTTCAATGTTAGAAAATGAATGGTTATAGTCAGACATGTGACTACTCATGGCTGAGTATCTACCATATTTTTTTGACTTTAACGTGCTCTAGATAACGAACAGAGAAACTCCGTCCTATCTACAAATTGACTTTGCACCCACTGCCCCGCTACTTGTATCTGGCAGACATCATTTTTGCAAAGATATGTATCTATCATGGGTATAAGTAATTATCAGCTATATTCTAGTAGGCACATTCAGTCTCGCTATCCAATCAGCTGACACGGTGTTGGTAGTTCCCCTATTCTCCTGGGCCATGCTTGCTTAGTTGAGTGTCTTTGCTTATTGGTATTTCTTAAGGCAGGCTGCATTTAGCAGCTGCCTGCTAGGGTAATCCTGTTTGTAAGTTAAGATTCATAGAACAGTTCAATTATGAATGATAATACATTTTGTTCAATATCTCCTCATTTGAGGACATCATTTTCTACTGCCCGGAGAAAAGTGGCGTGACATGTAATTTATCTTTCTTCCAAAATTCCTTTATTAATTAATTTCAAATTTGCTATTCTCAACTGGATCAACTATGAAATCTATATATATAAAGTAGCTTGTCCTGACTGACTGACTGACTGACTGACTGACTGATTCATCACCGCCGAGCCAAAACTACTGGACATAAAGAAATTAAATTTTGGGGATATATTCATATTAAGATGTAGGTGCTCGCTAAGAGAGGATTTTTCGATATTCCGTCGCTAAGGGGGTGAAAAGGGGGGTGGTGAAATTTTAAAATGAGTGTGTCTATATCTCAAAATTTTAAAAGTTCACAGATGTGAAGTTTGGTATTTAAAAACTTCTTTAAAAATGAGGAAACACGTATTTTTTTGTTTTCAGACAATCCGAATAGGAGGGGTGAAAAAGGGTGAAAAAGGGGTTGAATGCCTTTAATCAGGATACCGGTACTTATATCTCAGAAAATGAAGATATTACAGACCTCAAAATTGGTACTTTTGATCGCTTTCAAAAATAAAGCAACACGTATTTTTTTGTTTTTGGAAAATCCAATTAATGCGAGGGTGAAAAGGGGGGTGAATTTTTAAAATGAGTGCATCTATATCTCAAAAGTTTTAAAGTTTAGAGATGTAAAAATTGGTATTTAGAATCTTCATTAAAAATAAAGGAATACGTATTATTTTGTTTTCGGAAAATCCTAATAGGAGGGGTGAAAAGGGGTGAAAAGGGGTTGAATGCCTTTAAAGAGAATACTTATATCTTAGAAACTGAAGATATTACAGACCTGAAAATTGGTGTTTGGGATCTCCTTTAAAAATAAAGAAAAGCGTATTTTTTGTTTTTAGAAAATCCAATTAATGGGGGGGTAAAAGGGGGGTGATTTTTTAATATGAGTGTATCTATACCTCAAAACTTTTAAAGTTTATAGATGTAAAAATTGGTATTTAGAATGTCCTTTAAAATAAAGAAGCACGTATTATTTTGTTTTCAGAAAATCCTAATACGTAGGGTGGAAAAGGGTGAAAAACAGGTTGAATGCCTCTAATGTGGCTACTTATATTTCAGAACCTGAAGATATTACAGACCTGAAAATTGGTGTTTGGGATCTACTTTAAAAATAAAGAAACAGGTATTTTTTCGTTTTGGGAAAATCCAAATAATGGGGAGGGGGTAAAAAAGGGGGGTGACTTTTTAAAATGAGTGTGTCTACATCTTAAAACTTTAAACGTTTACAGATGTAAAAATTGGTGTTTAGAATCTCAAAGGAACACGTATTTCTTTGTTTTCTCTAAATCCCAATAGGAGGAGTGTAAAAGGGTGAATAATGGGTTGAATGCCTTTAATGAGGATACATATATCTCAGAAACTGAAGATATTACAGAACTGAAAATTTGTAAATGGGATCTCCTTTAAAAATAAAGAAATACGTATATTTTTGCTTTTGGAAAATTCAATTAATGGCGGTTAAACAGGAGTGACAAATTGGGGTGAATTTTTTGCAAGACAATATCTACAGAATATCTGAGAAGCGTAAAATGTTACAGACGTAAAAAATGGGTATTTGAAATCTCCTGTAAGTGTAAAGAAACATAGGTGATTTGTTTTTGGAAACTCCACGTAAGGGGAACTAAAAAGGGGGTGAAATTTTAAAATGAGAATTTCTACAGTATATCTCAAAAAACTTAACATGTTACAGAAGTGAAAAAGGGTAATTTTTAATTATATTAAAAATCAAGAAACGTGTATTTTTAGTTTTCGGAAATACCACTTGGGTAGTGGGGGGTGGGGAAAGTGACTGAAAATGGTGTTGAATTATTTTAATTAGGCTACTGATATCTCAAAAATGAAGATGTTATGCACGTGAATTTTTTTTTTTTATTTTTTTTTTGGAATCTGCTTTAAAAGTAAACAAACACGTATTCTCGGAAAATCCAATGAAGGGGGTTTGGGGCGGATAAAAGGATTGAAAAATTTAATTGACTTAATTGTATGAGAATACATACATCTAATAAAAACTAATGTTGTTACAGACGTGAAAATGGGTATTTTGATCTCCTTTAAAA
This sequence comes from Anabrus simplex, assembly GCF_040414725.1. Lineage (NCBI taxonomy): Eukaryota > Metazoa > Arthropoda > Insecta > Orthoptera > Tettigoniidae > Anabrus > Anabrus simplex. Next base: position 152,919,866 of record NC_090266.1, read on the forward strand.
ATAAAGAAAAGCTCATTTTTGGGGGTAAACAATCATGGGGGGCGGGAGTGAAAAGGAGTTGAATTCCTTTCATGAGAGCACATAAATCAAAAACTGAAGAGGTTAGAGTGGTGATAATTGGTATTTAGAAGATCCTTTACTATTAAAGGAACAAGTATTTTTTGCCTTAATATCACTTTGTGAGGGGGGTGGGAGTGTGAAAAGAAGTTAAAAAAGTGAATTATTTTTAAGGGGATACATATATCTCAAAACTGTAGGTAATAGACGTGAACATTGGTGTTTGGAATCTCCTTTAAACATAAAGAAACACGCCTTCTTTTAAGTTTTTTGAGGGTGGGGGTAAATAAACTTAACGGCGGTGGGGTGTAAAAGGAGGTGAAGCCAATTGATTTTACTGTTCATAATGTACTTATAAGGAGCCTCCGTTGCTCACTCGGCAGCGCGCCGGCCTCTCACAGCTGGGTTCCGTATTTCAAATCCCGGTCACTCCATGTGCCATTCGTCCTGGACAAAATGGAGGCGGGACAGGTTTTTCTCCGGATACTGCGACTTTCCCTGTCATCATTCATTCCAGCAACACTGTCCAATATTTCATTTGTCACTCATCGATCATTGCCCCAGAGGGGAGCTTCGGCAGTCGGCACAATTCCTATTGTCGCCGCTAGATGGGGCTTCATTCATTCCATCCCTGAGCATGTCGAATGACAGGAAACAGGCTGTAGACTTTCGATGTACTTATTCTGATCATAAACCGATCATTTTTAATCTTTCCTGGGTTCTTTTTCAACAGCCATATTTTCCTTGGGAGAACGTTCTTAGATTACAGTAGATTCTCCTGGCATATAAATAAAAATTTAAACACATTTGAAATAAACGATAGGTAAGAAAGTTGACAGAGCAAATTACTACCAGGCAGGCAGCAGCTTCTAGGTAACCCGCTCCTAAAGCACAAAAAGTGGGTGGAAGAGAGGTGGCTGTACAAGAACGGTCAAGTTTCGAACTTTCCACACCTATTAACAGGACGGAATACTATACATTATTAAATTTGCTCTTTATAAAATGTATCAAGATTTGTGGTAGAGGGAAAGTTTGTTGAAAATAATCTCTGCCTCAAAGTAATTTCATGATTCTATCAATGTATGCCTCAATATTAATTGTGATATAACTTTTCAAAAAAATTCAAGTCTTCCAAAATGCATGACCATCTACACCGAGGCCCTACAACAAAGGAGATATCCTGCGTTATTTAACTGTGCGTTAACTGGCCGTCAAATTGTTCACCTCTATAATTAGGTCAATAATACACGGAGGTATGTCATTCGTATCGTCAGATATCCCGCACACTTGCCTACGCGCGACAATGGTTCAGGTCACATTGTCAACAATGACAATGGCAGCAGATGTAATTTACCGCGAAGTAGCGGTCTTGCATATTGCTGTGGGGTCCAGAACATATAATAATAATAATAATAATAATAATAATAATAATAATAATAATAATAATAATAATAATAATAATGTTCTGGACCGTCGTTAAATGTGCGGACCACGCTGGAAACGGGTCTTGGACGGCTAATGACTAAGAATGCAGTCCGGCCGCGGGTTCATTACCGCCAAGGCACCCAAGATGGCACCACGACAGATCCCCTGAAGGATTTGATCCATATTAAAAATGCGTATAGGAAAAGATGGCAAAGATTTAGGGACCCAAGTGACCGGGTGGAATACCTGGACCTAGCCCGGGAAGAACGAAATCGATTGCTGGAAAGAAAGATTGAAAAAAGGGAGGAAACTTGCCGTAATCTATTAGAAACCGAGTCAGATAGCGAATTTCGGCGGATTATATATCTAAAACTATAAGAATTCAATTATAAATTTCAGTATAATTCCGTAGCGAAGCACGGGTATCTTGCTAGTATAATATAAGGAAATCAGGCAAGGCAGCCTTCTCTTGTAATCAGATCATGTCATATGCCCTTTGTTATTCCCATGATTTGGAGGAACAAACAGATCAGACAAAAGACTTACTTCAGCTTGACAAAAATAGCTGGAATCGCCTCAAAAACAATGACAAGTGTGCAGTCTCCTAATTTATAATCTGCTACGGCCTCTATGTGACAGTAAAGAATTGGCGGTACCAGTGCTTCCTGCGAATGTGACAGTGAGTGAAGATGAATACAATGACGAACTCAAAGAAGACAGAGAAGGAGATTCTCAAGTTGAACCAACGCATGGACCCTGTGAGTCAGGTGACCCACACTTTTTGTCTCAAGAATATCACAATGATCTTGTTTGTGATTTTTTCTTTATCAAAGCAAGAGGCTGAGATTGCAGCATTATGATTAGAACGATGGAATCTTCTTTCTGATGGTATGAGAATGAGTATATTCGTGGCAGTCACGTTGCCTTTTCTGAAAATTTCTCCAAAGAAGGCTTTTTCTAATGATATTGACTCCATTATGGAGACTCTATGCCATGATTTCAGTGTAAATGAGTGACGCTTGTTCATAGATTCTAGTAAAGTTATATTCAAAGCAGTACTTCTTCACAAAGAGAACAAATTTCCTTCTGTTCCAATTGCTCATGCAGTTAACCTGAAGGAGACATATGAGAAATTCAAATGGCATCTATCGCTGGCTGAGTACACTACTGACGTATCACAAAAATCACCGACTTTCAGTTCAGTCAATGAAAACCCTCACAACATAGTCCATGATGCATGAGCAGAAGAAATTTCACATGGCCTTGCACCACTACATATCATTCAGTGTCAGTATTGCAGCGAGGGCATTAATCCCCCATTTCATGCCCGAAGAGATGTGTGTCACTGTGTGGCAATCTGTTGCGAGGGTAGAGATGCGAGTTCGCTTCACTAGAGACAGATGTTTACATTAGCCTGTACCACACCAGCTGACTTGCATAAATTGTCACCCCAAGAAAAGGTGAGGGAAAATGAGATGCAAACAAAATAGGGACATGCTTACTTATGGTACTTTCCTGACAATGTTGATTCTCAGGATTTAGAAATAGTTCTCTATTCAGACAACTCTGGGTGACAGGGGATGAGTAAGTTTAAAGTCTCTGCATACTTGTACGCCAGAGCGATTACAAATTAAAACCCATTACTCTGAAATTCTTTCAAGTTGGACACAATCAAAATAAAGGTGACTCCTGCATTCCCTTTTATAATGAAATGTAGAAGATCCTTGAAACCTGGGCCCATCTACATACCAGCCCTCTATTCAGCTATAATAATATATATATATAAAATAACATGTCCTGCCTGACTGACTGACAGACTGATTGCTATGGTAGCCCCTGTGTATAAAAGAAGGGGTGATAGACATAAAGCTGAAAATTACAGACCAGTAAGTTTGACATGCATTGCATGTGAGCTTTGGGAAGGCATTCTTTCTGGTTACATTAGACATGTTTGCGAAATTAATAACTGGTTCGATAGAAGGCAATTCGGTTTTAGGAAAGGTTATTCCGCTGAAGCTCAACTTGTAGGATTCCAGCAAGATATAGCAGATATTTTGGATTCTGGAGGTCAAATGGACTATATCGCGATTGATCTGTCTAAAGCATTTGATAGGGTGGATCATCGGAGACTACTGGCTAAAATGAGTGCAATTGGAATAGACAAAAGTGTGACTGAATGGGTTGCTATATTTCTAGAAAATAGATCTCAGAGAATTAGAGTAGGTGAAGCTTTATCTGACCCTGTAATAATTAATAGGGGAATTCCTCAAGGCCGTAATATTGGACTTTATGTTTTCTTATATATATATAAATGATATAAGTAAAGGAGTGGAATCAGAGGCAAGGCTTTTTGCAGATGATGTTATTCTCTATAGAGTAATAAATAAGTTACAATATTGTGAGCAACTGCAAAATGACCTCGATAATGTTGTGAGATGGACAGTAGGCAATGGTACAATGATAAAAGGGTTAAAAGTCAGGTTGTGAGTTTCACAAATAGGAAAAGTCCTCTGAATTTTAACTACTGCGTTGATGGGGTGAAAGTTCCTTTTGGGGATCATTGTAAGTATCTAGGTGTTAATATAAGGATAGATCTTCATTGGGGTAACCACATAAGTGGGATTGTAAATAAAGGGTACAGATCTCTGCACATGGTTATGAGGGTGTTTAGGGCTTGTAGTAAGGATGTAAAGGAGAGAGCTTACAAGTCTCTGGTAAGATCCCAACCAGAGTATGGTTCCAGTGTATGGGACCCTCACCAGGATTACTTGATTCAAGAACTGGAAAAAATCCAGAGAAATGCAGCTCGACATGTTCTGGGTGATTTCCGACAAAGAGTAGCGTTACAAAAATGTTGCGAAGTTTGGGCTGGGAAGAACTGGGAGAAAGGAGATCAGCTGCTCGACTGAGTGGTATGTTCCGAGCTGTCAGCGGAGAAATGGCGTGGAATGACATTAGTAGACGAATAAGTTTGAGTGGCGTCTTTAAAAGTAGGAAAGATCACAATATGAAGATAAAGTTGGAATACAAGAGGACAAATTGGAGCAAATATTCATTTATAGGAAGGGGAGTTAGTGCTTGGAATAACTTACCAAGGGAGATGTTCAATAAATTTCCAATGTCATTGAAATCATTTAAGAAAATTCTAGGAAAACAACAGATAGGGAATCTGCTACCTGGGCGACTGCCGTAAATGCAGATCAGTATTGATATTGACTGATGAACTGACTGACTGACTGACTGACTGACTGATTCATCATCGCCGAGCCAAAACTACTGGACATAAAGAAGTTAAATTTTGGGGGTACATTTATATTAGGGTATAGGTGCTCACTAAAGGAGGATTCTTGGATATTCCGGGGCTAAGGGGGTTAAAAGGGGGGTGAATTTTTTAAATGAGGATATTTATATCTCAAAAACTTAAAAGTTTACAGTCGTAAAAATTGGTATTTGGATTCTCCTTTAAATATAAAGAAACGCGTATTTTATGTTTTCGGAAAATCCCATTAAGAGGGTGAAAAATTGGGGGAAGCGGTTGAACACCTTTTATGAGTAGACATATCTCAAAAACTGAAGATGTTACGGACATAAGAATTGGTATTTGGAATCTCCTTTGCATGTAAACACGTATTTTTGTGTTTTTGGATAATCCGATGAATAGGGGGTAAACAGGTTTGACAAACGGGATGAATTTAAAAAAAGATTATATCTGCATATTATCTCAACACGTAACATATTACAGATTTGAATACTGGTATTATGAATTTCCTGTAAAAGTAAAGAAACATAGGCGATTTGTTTTCTGAAACTCCACTTAAGGGGAACTAAAACGGGGGTGAATTTTTAAAATTAGATTTCTACAGTATATCTCAAAAACGTAACATGTTGTGGAAGTGAAAATTGGTATTTGGAATCTCCTTTAAAAAGAATGAAACACGTATTCTTTTGTTTTCGGAAAACCCTTAACGGCGGGCGGGGGTGAAAGAATTGAAAAATTAGTTATATAATTTGTATGAATATACACCAAAAAATCTAAAGATGTTACAAACGTGAAAACTGGTATTTGGAATCTCCTTTCAAAATAAAGAAACACGCATTCGGGTGGAGGGGAATCAACTTGGTAGGGGGCGGGGGGAAACGGAGATGACTTCCACCTACCAGGATACGTATATCTCAAAAACAGAAGAGATTACAGTCGTGATAATTCGTATTTGGAAGCTCTTTTAAAGAAACGGGTACTGTTTATTTTTGGAAAATTCACTTAATTGGGGCGTGTGAAAGGAAGTGAAAAAAATTTAATACCTTTTCTGGAGAAACTTGTACCTCAAAACTGAAGGTTACAGACGTGGAAATTTATATTTGGAATCTCCTTGAAAAATAAAGGAACACCCATTTTTGGGTGTTGTGAAACCAACTTACCGGGCGGGGGTGGGGTGGAAAAGTAGTTGAATTCTTTTCATGAGGATACTTATATCTCAAAAACCGAAGATGTTACGTACATGAAAATTTGTATGTGGAATTTTCTTTCAAAGTAAAGAAACACGTAATCTTTGGTCTTTGAAAAATCCACTTAAGGGGGGCGAATTAATTGAAAAATTAGTGGAATTTTTTGTTTGAGGATACTTATATCTCAAAAACTGAAGATGTTACACACGTGAAAATTTATATTTGGAATCTCCGTTAAAAATAAAGAAACACGCATTTTTTTTCGGAAAATCGACGTAAGGGGTGTGGGGTTGAAAATAAGCAAATAAGGAGTAGAAATATGTTTATGAGGATACTTTATCTTAGAAACTGAAGCTGTTACAAACGTGAATGTTGGTATTTTGAATTTCCTTTCAAAAAAGAAACGCGTACTTTTTGATTTCGGAGAGTCCACTTAAGGCGGGAGAGGGGTGGAAAGAAGTGAAGAAGGAGTTTAATTATTCTTATGAGTATACATTTATCTCAAAAACTGAAGGCGTTACAGACGTACAGACATGAAAACTGGTATTTGGAATCTCCTTAAAAGTAATGAAACACGTATTGTTTGTTTTCGGAAAATCCAGTTAAGGGGCTGAAAAGAATTGGAAAAGCGGGTGAATTTTTAAAATGAGTACCGGTATATATACTTTATATGTCAAAAACTTAACATGTTAGAGACAAGAAACTTGGTACGGTATTTGGAAAGTCCTTTAAAAATACAAGAGCATGTACCTTTTTGTTTTCGGAGAAGGCACTTAACGCGGGGTGAAAAGAAGTTGCTTGTTGTTTAAAGGGGCCTAACATCGAAGGTCATCGGCCCGTGAAAAGAAGTGAAAAATAGTTGAATTATTTTTTATGAGGATACTTATATCTTAAAAACTGAAGATGTTATAGACGTGAAAATTGGTATTTGGAATCTCCTTTAAGAATAAAGAAACATGTATTTATTTTTTCGACTTGCGAGAAGACTCTTTCTCACATGTACAGTTCTATTTCGCATTGTAGACTTAGCCCCAAAAGGTAATACCACAAACATGGTTTACAAAGAATTTCTGGGGTAAATGAAACTCAATTTTTGGGTGAGTTTTTATTAGTGGTGGGCAGTCTGAGACTAGGTCTCGAGATTTCTCGCGAGAAATTTTGAGAAATCTCAAGAGCGTTGTCCCCGCATTGTGCGGTAAGCAGCGTGTCGTAGGCCTACAGTCAGCCGGAGCTGAATGTTGTTTGTGCCGAGTATGCGAATAGCCAACCACGGACCTTCTCCATTTCGTAAATACGTGTCAACAAGCGACTAGGGCGTTCATTTCTACCGAGGTCTATTTTGACGCAGTATTCTGGCATTGTAGGTACAGGAATGAGTGGTTTAAGTAAAGAACCTGACGGCTACTGCAGGTACACGTACCTGGATACTAGAGGCGTGCATTATTCTAACTCGAGACGAGGCAAGATGCGCCCTGCTGCATATGCAACCACCATTACGCATGAGTGGAATGTGTAGTCTAAAATGCTTGAGTTTGCTCCAATTCTTTCGACAGGTAGGTGTATATCGTTATCAGACCCCACATTCAATATCATATTATGACCACTGCTTGTATTTACCGATATTTTGGTGACGAAGGAAATAATTCCTTACAATGTTATAGAGTATTCGCGTCATATGTAAAGTTCGCATAATTACCCGACAACAGCAACAACAACAAGAGCACAACAAGCAATTTCATTGAAAGGAAATATTACAAGAATTACCACTAATTTAACATTCTAAATCCAGCATTATCAGTATTCCCAGTGCTTAACACTACCGCTTAGAATACTATAGGTTGAGCTTTCTACTAGCTTAACATTACAAGTGATAATAAAGAGAAGTTCAAGCGTCATTACCGTACAACTATAACGACAACAACGAAATAAAATATGACATGAAATACTACTACTTTAACTTTCTAAATCCAGCATCATTATACACAAATTCACATGCAACTTAAGTATTTCCATTACTTAACACTATGACTTACAATACTATAGGTTGAACTTACCACTAGCTTAACACTACAAGTGATATTAAAGCTAAAACAGAACTACCCAACAACTACAACAACAAGAGCACAACAAGCAATTCCATGGAGGGAAAATAGAAGAAATACTACTAGTTTAACATTCTAAGTCTAGAAGAAAATCGCAAATTCAGTGTCTGTCGTTTATAGCTTTTACTTTTCACTTCACACTAGCACTAATCATCTTCTTAAACGATTTGATACCGGAAGAGAATCTATCAAAGACTGCTGCAGGTAATTTATTCCAATCCCTTTTGGTCCTGTTTACGAAGAAAAACTTGCCCATCTCAGTATGCTGGTTATTATTACACTACTGTAAATGACCATTGCCACCGGGATATTTCCCATTTGCGGTGTATTTGTTCGTTCGTAATCGGTTTACCCTCCAGGGTCGGTTTTTCCCTCGGACTCAGCGAGGGATCCCACCTCTACCGCCTCAAGGGCAGTGTCCTGGAGATTCAGACTTTGGGTCGGGGATACAACTGGGGAGAATGACCAGTACCTCGCCCAGGCGGCCTCACCTGCTATGCTGAACAGGGGCCTTGTGGAGGGATGGGAAGATTGGATGGGACAGGCAAGGAAGAGGGAAGGAAGCGACCGTGGCCTTAAGTTAGGTACCATCCCGGCATTTGCCTGGAGGATAAGTGGGAAACCACGGAAAACCACTTCCAGGATGGCTGAGGTGGGAATCGAACACACCTCTACTCAGTTGACCTCCCGAGGCTGAGTGGACCCCGTTCCAGCCGTCGTACCACTTTTCAAATTTCGTGGCAGAGCCGGGAATCGAACCCGGACCTCCAGGGGTGGCAGCGAATCATGCTAACCACTACACCACAGAGGCGGCGGTGTATTTGTTAATAATAATAATTAGGTACTTAGGTATATGACAGTGCAATGTATAATTGTACGCGACAACTTGAAGACGATGTCCGAAATGCAACGTAAGTCGTGGATGTCGGTTATTTTGAAGAGATGCCACATAGCACAGCCCGCTGTGTTGTTTATTCAAAACAAGTAAAATACGTCGCAGAAATACTTCTGGGATGATCTGACACTTAAAAACACATAATATAAATGAGGAGGAATAGTCACAGAACACCTCCGGCCGGCCTGCATCACCGGAAGCTACCCTGTAGACAACGATTGCGAGGCATCCAGGTAGGTTTACACCCTAATAACATTTATTAACAAATTATACGGGTTATTCAGCTACGAAGTCCACCTGAAATAACTCATGAACAGTTTAAGATACTGGCATTCTGTCTTCACTTTCGTTAATGGTATTAAGGAGCTCATAGTTCAACATGCAGTGCTTTCCTAGGCTTTTGACAAAATTTATCGTCACACACGTTTCCATATGAGAACTGCTGATTATAACTATCAAGCTTACACTCGTAGAAACTGGGGCGTCTCACAACTCGCAGCAAACGAGAATCAGTCTCGAGAGCGTTGCCCATCACCTCTGCTGAAAGAATTGGAGCAAAGTCGAGCATTTTAGATTACACGTTCCACTCATGTGTAATGGGGGTTGCATATGTAGCAAAGCTCATCTTTCCCGTCTCAAGTTCGAATAACGCACGCCTCTAGTATCCAATTAGGTGTACATCCTATCTATGGTTATTCACAAATTATGCAGTATTATTCAGCTAAGACGTACACTCCAAAAAAGTCGTGAACAGTTTAAGATACTGGCATTCTGTTTTCACTTTCGTTAATGGTATTAAGAGGTTCATAGTTGAACACGCCGTACTTTTCCAGGCTTCTTTTTTTTTTTTGCTATTTGCTTTACGTCGCACCGACACAGATAGGTCCTATGGCGGCGATGGGATAGGAAAGGCCTAGGAATGGTAAGGAAGCGGCCGTGGCCATAATAAACGTACAGCCCCAGCATTTGCCTGGTGTGAAAGTGGGAAACCACGGAAAACCATCTTCAGGGCTGCCGACAGTGGGGCTCGAACCCACTATGTCCCGACTACTGGATACTGGCCGCACTTAAGCGACTGCAGCTATCGAGCTCGGTTTTCCAGGCTTTTGACAAAATGTATTGGCTCACACGTTTTCATATGAGAATGTTATTTCGCGCAATAACTGCCAATGATACACTATCAAGTTTACAGTCGTATTGCAATACGTCGCACAGCTTGCACTACAGGAAGATCGGTCTCGAGATTCTTGCGAGAGTCTCGAGATCTGCGACGTGTTCGTAGGTTTTGGCATGTATGAGAACTTGCATGGGACAAAATTTCGGCCCCTTGGCTTTTCCGAATACCGTAAATATAATGTGATGTTGTCTTCTCTCCCACTTAGTACCAAGGTTACGAATTATGGAAGCTGTAACTTTCCACTTCTTCATGGGCCTTCATGTCCTCTATAGAGATCGTTTATTTACTCTATGTTGTTGTTGATTGAGTCATCAGTCCTTAGACTGGTTTGATGCAGCTCTCCATGTCACCCTATCCCGTGCTAACCTTTTCATTTCTACGTAACTACTACATCTTACATCTCTCCTAATCTGCTTGTCATATTCATACCCTGGTCTACCTCTATCGTTCTTACCGCCTACACTTCCCTCAAAAACCAACTGCACAAGTCCTGGGTGTCTTAAGATGTGTCCTATCATTCTATCTCTTCTTCTCTTCAAATTTAGCCAAATCGATCTCCTCTCACCAATTCGATTCATTATCTCCTCATTCGTGATTCGATCTACCCATCTCGCCTTCAGCATTCTTCTGTAACACCACATTTCAAAAGCTTCTATCCTCTTTCTTTCTGAGCTAGTTATCGGCCATGTTTCACTTCCTTACAATGCCACACTCCAGACGAACGTCTTCAAAAATATATTTCTAATTCCTATATCAGTGTTCGAAGTGAGCAAATTTCTTCTCCTAAGGAAGGCCTTCCTTGCTAGTGCTAGCCTGCATTTTATGTCTTCCTTGCTTCTGCCATCGCTAGTTGTTTTTCTATTCAGGTAACAATACTCATCTACTTCCTTTAAGACTTCATTTCCTAATTTAAGTTTTCCTGCATCACTTGACTTCGTTCGACTGCACTCCATTACTTTCGTTTTGGACTTATTTATTTTCATCTTGTATTCCTTACCCAAGACTCTGCCCATACCATTCAGCAATTTCTTCAGATCTTCTGCAGTCTCGGATAAAATAACAATATCGTCAGCAAATCTCAGGGTTTTGATTTCCTCTCCTTGGATCGTGATTCCCTTCCCATATTCGTATTTAATTTCCTTTACTGCCTGTTCACTCTATATTGAACCCTTTAGGTCCATATTGAGGGATACCTACCTTCCTTACCTATCAGCAAAGCTCATGAGATCTGTCTCTTGGGTCGTTTCGGGTTCTTCGTCACTTGCTGAGGTAAAGGTAGGGTTCATTAATTCTAATCTATCTACTGGAATGAAAGGTCTATTTAAAAGATTCCTATTTATTCAGGGAAATGAAGTCATTTACTATGTCAACGATGTCATAGTCAATTGTGTCCACTGGACACCACAATCATTTTTACATAAATGTCAGAACACTGGTGTGAGACTTTAACGTACCGGTAACTGCCTGATGGGCAATCTTACTAGAAACCATTATCTCAATTATTAATCATTTAAGAAAGGAAAGTCTGGAAATCCTTAAATTCGGCTTCCATGTGAGACCACATGTACCATCATAGTGATTCGTTATGGTCCAGCCCTCGTAACACGAACTCTGGACTCTGAGTATAATTAAGGCCGTCCAATCGGTGTGTGCCACACAGTGGTTCTACGGCATGGACCCTTAATTGAATCGATGTGACCTGCGTCTATGTCATGGACCGACATCTAATCTTCTAAGTTACTTTAAAGTCATTGTGGATGATGACCGCAAGGAAATGATGCTACAATGGCATATGGCCCTAATCTAAGTCACTGAGGTTGATGACCCCCTGACCATCCAAGTTTCTAGGCTGAAGGCTAAACACAATTAAGTTACATCGGTTGATGACCAAAGTTTCCACTTTACTATCCCCAGCACATTCACTGCTCAATCAATCAAAGTTCAATAATTACAACAATAGCAATGCTCACAAACTTTGTGGCAGTAAAATCCATTTCCTTCGGATATGTCCCTTTAATCTTTACTTTATTTTTAATATTCCCCAGACAACAAACTAAAATTTCCAGAATGCATCTCCAAGTTATTCGCTTGATTAAAGTTATTTCAAATGCGGTTTCACTGAATTTAATAATTTAATAAATTTAAATGATTTAACGAAATATTAACAAACAACAAATTTTATCTCCGCGGACTCTGGTTTCCTCACAAATTTCTACGCAGCTGTGATGTAAAATTCAATATTGCGATGTTTATCTGGCTGGAAAAGAATTTGTTACATCATTCATGTCCAGCTATATATCTCATCTCGTGATATCATGCTTAAAAATCTAATCTAATCCTAACCGTTTAACACTTGGATATCCTAATAATCTACGTACAAACCAAACAACTCGCCATATAATTACGATGTCATATCTCGTCATTACCATTATGAATTTTGCACACCCCTCACAGACAAATCGATCATCACGACCATCGCTCTATATTTTGGACAACCCTGAAATTGGGTTACTCTGTTCCTTATACTCAAAGTTCGTGATTTCAAATGTTCATTACGTCCCCAATTACAGTATTTCACAATACTTAGATCATTACCGGCTATGAATTTTCAACTAAATCCAGCATTTTAACGTTTTCCTGGCCGAGAATTACAGTACAATCTCGACTCCACTCCTATTCCCGTTATCATCCCCGCTGTCCGCTTAGGTCTCTCACCCCATGCTCGCTTGGCAGTTACAGGAACCACCTGGTTTATTCACAGATGACTGACTTCTCAAAATGCTCCCTTTAAACTCTGCCGACATGATTCAACAAATACGATATTCTAACCAACAAAATGCACAGATATGCTTCAAGATGCCCACACTAATTATACGCGTCGCCAATTATACCGCTATGGATTTCTATGAATTTCCTTCCATTCTCAACATTATAAATATTCCTCGGGCTATCATATCCCGGCTTCAATGACAGGACTCTAACCTGATTCGCACATCTCATCTCAACTCATATAAAACATTCCTCGGGCTTCAGTGTCCCGGCTTCAATGACAGGTCCAACCTGATTCACAAAACTAACCTCTGTTTCCCAGCTCCACAATTATCATCGACCAAGAACTGGAATAAAATCCCCACTAGAAATCCCAACATCTAATATCGCACAATGCATTACTCATGAATAACTTCGCATAAATGATATCGTACTTAATAACTTGATTTTTACGAGAAATGACTGAAACATTCTACTAGATCTTTTTATTGTCAGTCAGACACAGTTTAAAATGGGCATTAAAAAGAACGTTTCTCTCCGTGACCAAATTCATCCCCTAGGTTCTCACCCGACAGCGCGCTTCCACTCGATTGAAAATGAGTAACCATGGATTATTATTATTACGTCAAATTGCAGACAGAAGAATTTTACGTCGAATGAACATCTTACATTGACATCACAAAATACAGGCAGTACACTCACACGGATGACGATCTACATTGGACGTGATATCACTTCGGAATCCTATTCAATAACTTTTTACAACATTATACGGCCCTCGCAAGACTTCAAAAATTTATCCAAGTGGAAAATAAAACAAATGACTCTTTTAGTCGTACTCTCACATTTACAAAACTTAGTAGGGGTGACCATTGCGTCGTATATCCCCATTCAAATACAAGAAATCACGAGACGAGATATAAGAGGTAGTAAGATGGAAAGTCACATTACCTTATGTAGTCACACCATTGTTCGTCATAGGGCTCACCTGCGACCCTGGCATTTTATTTAGCCATCTTTACATTCATGGCTGTACATCTCATTATGTTTCTTCAGGTTTCCTGGAATAAAGCATAAAAAAAAAAGAAATACCCTTCACTTGTTTGCGGAGCGCACACGATGGATTATAATTATTCCCGCACACGAATTACTTAATCACATTAGAATATTTCAGTACTTTGACCGTCCTATCTGGTACAGTTATTTCACTCAAGAAAACTATCTCCTCATGGAGTCAAGACTTAGCCGCAATGGCTAAAATCTGCAGTCGAACTCAGTCTACTTTCGTTGGTTTGATTTCGCAGAGCAGCTCAACAATTTCGTCCGCTTTGTATCACAAATGCCGGAGAAGGAAACTTCGTCATGGCGTCCCTTCATATTTATAGCAGTTACCCCCTCTCTTCGGATCTCTCCCTTTGCCGCCAAGAAAATTCCTATAAATTTTCTGACTTACCTAAACTGCAATTTCAAGAGTTTTGAAAGTGACTACATGCTTGCTACATTTCTGGCGGTAGTGTTCATGGACATTTAAAAATTTTACGGGTTCGATTTGTGAGATGATTGACCTCCTTTGATAGGCACTATATTTTTTTGACTTGGCGTGGTCACGCCATGTACACGCGCTTTGAAATAGTTCATAAAAATTACTTGAGATTCTTCCGCCGTCGACACGTGTGGTTGACGTCACGTACCCCAGAGCGTGGGACCGAAGGTAATCACCCCCTCGTCACGTGTCAAATCCATGCTATCAAGAATCCAACTTTTAATTATTTTGTTACATTATGCATAATGTTCTTAGGGCACAAAGGTCATGGGTTCAATATTAACTAAATATTTAAGGTTATTGCTCAAATTTTTACGTAAGTTCTTTTAAACTCGTTTTCTTGTCTTCAGGTCTGCCAGGCGTTCGAGATGAAAATCATCATTATGTCCATCACTGTTTGTTCCATGGCAAACTGTTCTACCGTGGCTGGTTGATCAACAACTATGCCGTAACTCACATAACGCAGTGATAGGTGGGAACCAGATATTCAAGGAGTTGTGGAGTAAAATCACAATACAGTCGATACCGGTTATATCGACTCCGAAGGGAACGTTGTACGTGGTAGTCGCACTAACCGGTATCTTTTTGTTGTTGCTAAAAATGTCATATCTGTAAGTATTAGGCAGCACACTTACATGGTTAATTAACAGAATAAAGATAAAACTTCAAAAAACATAATTGAAATAAGTACTGTATTATTTGCAATACAGTATTTGTGGAGTTTTCTTCTAATGTTTACACAGTACGTACAACAATAATATGTCAGCAAAATCTATATATATAAAGTAGCTTGTCCTGACTGACTGACTGACTGACTGACTGATTCATCATCGCCGAGCCAAAACTACTGGACATAAAGAAATGAAATTTTGGAGATATATTCATATTAAGATGTAGGTGCTCGCTAAGAGAGGATTTTTGGATATTCCGTCGCTAAGGGGGTGAAAAGGGGGGTGAAATTTTAAAATGAGTGTGTCTATATCTCAAAACTTTAAAAGTTTACAGATGTGAAAATTGGTATTTAGAATCTTCTTTAAAAATAAGGAAACACGTATTTTTTTGTTTTGAGACAATCCCAATAGGAGGGGCACAAAAGGGTGAAAAAGGGGTTGAATGCCTTTAATCGGGATACCGGTACTTATATCTCAGAAACTGAAGATATTACAGACATGAAAATTGGTACTTTTGATCTCTTTTAAAAATAAAGAAACACGTATTTTTTTGTTTGGGGGAAATCCAATTAATGGGAGGGTGAGAAGGGGGTGAATTTTTAAAATGGGTGCATCTATATCTCAAAACTCTTAAAGTTTACAGATGTAAAAATTGGTACTTAGAATCTTCATTAAAAACAAAGAAACACGTATTTTTTTGTTTTCGGAAAATCCCAATAGGAGGGGTGAAAAGGGGTGAAAACGTGGTTGAATGACTTTCATGAGGATACTAATATCTCAGAAACTGAAGATATTACAGACCTGAAAATTGGTGTTTAGGATCTCCTTTAAAAATAAAGAAATACATATTTTTTGTTTTTGGAAAATCCAATTAATGGGGGGTGTGAAAAGGGGGTGATTTTTTAAAATGAGTCTATCTGTATCTCAAAACTTTTAAAGTTTAAAGATGTAAAAATTGGCATTTAGAATCTCCTTTAAAAATAAAGAAACACGTATTTTTTTGTTTTCGGAAAATCCCAATTGGAAGGGTGGAAAAGGGTGAAAAAGCGGTTGAATGCCTTTAATGAGGCTACTTATATTTCAGAACCTGAAGATATTACAGACCTGAAAATTGGTATTTGGGATTTACTTTAAAAATAAAGAAACAGGTATTTTTTTGATTTTGGAAAATCCAATTTATGGGGGGGGAGTGAAAAGGGGGTGATTTTTTAAAATGAGTGTATCTAGATCTCAAAATTTTTAAAGTTTATAGATGTAAAAATTGGTATTTAGAATCTCCTTTAATAATAAAGAAACACATATTATTTTGTTTTCGGAAAATCCCAATAGGAAGCGTGGAAAAGGGTGAATAATGGGTCGAATGCCTTTATTGAGGCTACTTATATTTCAGAACCTGAAGATATTACAGACCTGAACATTTGTATTTTGGATCGACTTTAAAAGTAAAGAAACACGTATTTTTTTCGTTTTTTGAAAATCCCAATAATGGGGGGTGAAAAGGGGGGTGAATTTTTAAAAATGAGTGTGTCTACAACTTAAAACTTTAAAACTTACAGATGTAAAAATTGGTAGTTAGAATCCCCTCTAAAAATAAAGGAACACGTATTTTTTTGTTTCCTGTAAATCCAAATAGGAGGGGTGTAAAAGGGTGAAAAATGGGTTGAATGCCTTTAATGAGGATACATATGTCTCAAAAACGAAGGATATTACAGAACTGAAAATTTGTATATGGGATCTCCTTTAAAAATAAAGAAATGCGTTTTTTAGTTTTTGGAAAATCCAACTAATGGCGGTTAAACAGGAGTGACAAATTGGGGTGAATTTTTTGAAAGACTATATCTACAGATTATCTTGGAAACGTAAAATGTTACAGACGTAAAAAGTGGGTGTTTGGAATCTCCTATAAATGTAAAGAAACAGAGGCGATTTGTTTTTGGAAACTCCACTTAAGGGAAACTCAAAAGGGGTGAAATTTTAAAATGAGAATTTTTACAGTATATCTAAAAAAACTTAACATGTTACAGAAGTGATAAATGGTATCTTTTATCTCTATTAAACATAAAGAAACGTGTATTTTTAGTTTTCGGAAATACCACTTGGGTGGAGGGGGGGTTAAAGTGACTGAAAATGGTGTTGAATTCTTTTAATTAGGCTACTGATATCTCAAAAATGAAGATGTTACAGACGTGAAATTTGATATTTGCAATCTGCTTTAAAAGTAAAGAAACACGTATTCTCGGAAAATCCAATGAAGGGTTGGGGGGGGGGGTTAAAGAATTGAAAAATTAATTGTCTTAATTGTATGAGAATATATACATCTAATAAAAACTAAAGTTGTTACAGACGTGAAAATTCGTATTTGGATCTCCTTTAAAAACAAAGAAAAACGCGTTTTGGGGGGAAACCATCTTGAAGGGCGGGAGTGTAAAGGAGATGAATTCCTTCCATGAGGACACATAAATCAAAAACTGAAGAAGTTAGAGTCGTGATAATTGGTATTTAGAGGATCTTTTACTATTAAAGAAACAAGTATTTTTTGCGGGAAAATTCACTTTGGGGGGGGGGGGGAGTAGTGTGAAATGAAGTGAAGAAAGTAAATTATTTTTATGGGGATACTTATATCTCAAAACTGAAGGTAATAGACGTGAACATTGGTGTTTGGAATCTCCCTTAAACATATAGAAACAAGCCTTCTTTTAATTTTTTTTTGAGGGGGAGGGGGGTGGTCAATAAACTTAACGGCGGTAGGGTGTAGAAGGAGGTGAGACCAATTGATTTTACTGTTATTAATGTACTTATAAGGATCCTCCGTTGCTCAGGCAGCAGCGCGCAGGCCTCTCACAACTGGGTTCCGTGGTTCAAATCCCGGTCACTCCATGTGACATTCGTGCTGGACAAAACGGAGGCGGGACAGGTTTTTCTCCGGATACTCCGGTTTTCCGGTCATCAGCCATTCCAGCAACACATAATAATAATAATAATAATAATAATAATAATAATAATAATAATAATAATGTTCCGGACCGTCATCAAATGTGCGGACCGCGCTGGAAACGGCTACTGGACGGGTAATGACTAAGAATGCAGTCCGACCGCCGGTTCAGTGCCACCAAGGCACCCAATATAACACCACGCCGGATCTCCTGAAGGATTTTATCCATATTAAAAACGATTATAGGAAAAGATGGCAAAGATTTACGTACACAACTGACCGGGAAGAATACCTGAGCCTAGCCCGGGAAGTATGAACTCGATAGCTGGAAAGGAAGATTGAAAAATGGGAGGAAACGTGCCGTAAAATAAGAGAAAACGAGTCAGATCGCGAATTTCGGCGGATTATATATCTAAAACAATAAGCATTCAATTATAAATTTCAGTATAATACCGTAGCGAAGCACGGGTATCTTGCTAGTCTATATATATATAAAATAGCTTGTCCTGACTGACTGACTGATTCATCATCGCCGAGCCAAAACTACTGGACATAATGAAATGACATTTTGGGTATGCATTCATATTAAGATGTAGGTGCTCGCTAAGAGAGGATTTTTGGATATTCCGTTGCTAAGGGGGTGAAAAGGGGGGGTGAAGTTTTAAAATGAGTGCACCTATATCTTAAAACTTTAAAAGTTTACAAATGTAAAAAATTGGTATTTAGAATCTTCTTTGAAAATAAGGAAACACGTATTTTTTTGTTTTCAGAAAATCCCAATAGGAGGGGTGAAAAAGGGTGAAAATGGGAGAAAATGTGTTGAATGCCTTTAATCAGGATACCGGTACTTATATCTCAGAAACTGAAGATATTACAGACCTGAAAATTGGTACTTTTGATCTCTTTTAAAAATAAAGAAACACGTATTTTTTTGTTTTTGGAAAATCTAATTAATGGGAGGGTGAAAAGGGGGTGAATTTTTAAAATTAGTGAATCTATATCTCCAAACTTTTAAAGTTTGCAGATGTAAAAATTGGTATTTAGAATCTTCATTAAAAATAAAGAAACACGTATTTTTTTGTTTTCGGAAAATCGCAATAGGAGGTATGAAAAGGGGTGAAAAAGGGGTTGAATGCCTTTAATGAGGCTACTTATATCTCAGAAAATGAGGATATTATAGACCTGAAAATTGGTGTTTGGGTTCTCCTTTAAAAATAAAGAAACACGTATTTTTTGTTTTTGGAAAACCCAATTAAGGGGGTAAAAAAGGGGTAATATTTTAAAATGAGTGTATCTATATCTCAAAACTTTTAAAGGTTATAGGTGTAAAAATAGGTATTTAGAATCTCCATTAAAGATAAAGAAACACGTATATTCTGTTTTCGGAAAATCCTAATAGGAAGGGTGGAAAAGGTTGAAAAAGGGGTCGAATGCATTTCATGAGTCTACTTATATTTCAGAACCTGAAGATATTACAGACCTGAAAATTGGTGTTTGGGATCTCCTTTAAAAATAAATAAATACGTATTTTTTGTTTGTGCAAAATACAATTAATGGGGGGGTGAAAAGGGGGTGATTTTTTAAAATGAGTGTATCTATATCTCAAAACTTTTTAAGTTTATAGATGTAAAAATTGGTATTTAGAATCTCCTTTAAAAATAAAGAAACACGTATTCTTTTGTTTTCGGAAAATCCCAATAGGAAGGGTGTAAAAGGGTGAATAATGGGTTGAATGCCTTTCATGAGGATACTTATATTTCAGAACCTGAAGATATTACAAACCTGAAAATTGGTATTTTGGATCTACTTTAAAAGTAAAGAAACAGGTATTTTTTCGTTTTTGGAAAATCCAAATATTGGGGGGTGAAAACGGGGGTGAATTTTTTAAAATGAGTGTGTCTACATCTTAAAACTTTAAAATTTACAGATGTAAAAATTGGTGGTTAGAATCTCCTCTAAAAATAAAGGAATACGTATTTTTTTGTTTCCAGTAAGTCCTAATAGGAGGGGTGTAAAAGGGTGAAAAATGTGTTGAATGCCTTTAATGAGGATACACATATCTCAGAAATGAAAGATATTATAGAACTGATAATTCGCATATGGGATCTCCTTTAAAAATAAAGAAACACGTATTTTTTAGTTTTTGGAAAAGCCAATTAATGGCGGTTAAACAGGAGTGACAAATTGGGGTGAATTTTTTGAAAGACTATATCTACAGAATATCTTGGAATCGTAAAATGTTACAGACGTAAAAAGTGGGTGTAAATCTCCTGTAAATGTAAAGAAATATAGGTTATTTGTTTTGGAAACTCTACTTAAGGGGAACCCAAAAGGGGTGAAATTTTAAAATGAGAATTTTTTCGGATATCTAAAAAACTTAACATGTTACAGAAGTGAAAAAATGGTATTTTTTTTATCTCTATTAAACATAAAGAAAAGTGTATTTTTAGTTTTCGGAAATACCACTTGTGTGGAGGGCGGGGGGGGGTAAAAGTGACTGAAAATGGTGATGAATTCTTTTAATTAGGCTACTGATATCTCAAAAATGAAGATGTTACAGATGTGAAATTTGATATTTGCAATCTGCTTTAAAAGTAAAGAAACACGTATTCTCGGAAAATCCAATGAAGGGGGGGGTGAAAGAATTGAAATATTAGTTGACTTAATTGTATGAGAATACATACATCTAATACTAAAGTTGTTACAGACGTGAAAATTCGTATTTGGATCTCCTTTAAAAACAAAGAAAAAGGCGTTTTGGTGGGGAAACCATCTTGGAGGGCGGGAGTGTAAAAGAGTTAAATTCCTTTCATGAGGACACATAAATCAAAAACTGAAGAAGTTAGAGTCATGATAATTGGTATTTAGAACATCCTTTACTATTAAAGAAACAAGTATTTTTTTGCTGGAAAATTCATTTAGGGGGAGGAGAGATTATTGTGAAATGAAGTGAAAAAAAGTAAATTATTTTTATGTGGATACTTATATCTCAAAACTGAAGGTAATAGACGTGAACATTGGTGTTTAGAATCTCCCTTAAACATAAAGAAACAAGCATCCTTTTAATTCTTTTTCGAGGGGGGGGGGGGTGGCTGTAAATAAACTTAACGGCGGTGGGGTGTAGAAGGAGGTGCGACCAATTGATTTTACTGTTAATAATGTACTTATAAGGATCCTCCGTTGCTCAGGCGGCAGCGCGCCGGCCTCTCACAGCTGGGTTCCGTGGTTCAAATCCCGGTCACTCCATGTGGCATTCGTGCTGGACAAAACGGAGGCGGGACAGGTTTTTCTCCGGATACTCCGGTTTTCCCTGTCATCAGCCATTCCAGCAACACATAATAGTAATAATAATAATAATAATAATAATAATATTCCGGACCGTCGTCAAATTGCGGACCGCGATGGAAACGGCTCCTGGAGGGGTAATGACTAAGAATGCAGTCCGGTCGCGGGTTCAGTGCCGCCAAGGCACCCAGTATGACAGCACGCCGGATCTCCTGAAGGATTATATCCGTATTAAAAATATTATAGGAAAAGATGGCAAAGATTTACGGACCCAACTGACCTGGAGGAATACCTGAGCCTAACCCGGGAAGTACGAAATCGATTGCTGGAAAGGAAGATTTAAAAATGGGAGGAAACGTGCCGTAAAATAATAGATCGGGAATTTTGGTGGATTCTCGCAGAGAACGAGTCAGGTCGCGAATTTCGGCGGATTATATATCTAAAACAATAAGCATTCAATTATAAATTTCAGTATAATACCGTAGCGAAGCACGGGTATCTTGCTAGTATCTATATATATAAAATAGCTTGTCCTGACTGACTGACTGACTGACTGACTGACTGATTCATCATCGCCGAGCCAAAACTACTGGACATAAAGAAATGAAATTTTGGGGATATATTCACATTATGATGTAGGTGCTCGCTAAGAGAGGATTTTTGGATATTCCTTCGGTAAGGGGGTGAAAAGCGGGGATGAAATTTTAAAATGAGTGTATCTACATTTCAAAACTTTAAACGTTTATAGATGTGAAAATTATGTATTTAGAAACTTCTTTCAAAATAAGGAAACACGTATTTTTTTGTTTTCAGAAAATCCCAATAGGAGGGGTGAAAAAGGGTGAAAATGGGGGAAAATGGGTTGAATGCCTTTAATCAGGATACCGGTACTTATATATCAGAAACTGAAGATATTACAGACCTCAAAATTGGTACTTTTGATCTCTTTTAAAAATAAAGAAACACGTATTTTTTTGTTTTTGGAAAATCAATTAATGGGAGGGTGAAAAGGGGGTGAATTTTTAAAATGAGTGAATCTATATCTCGAAACTTTTAAAGTTTGCTGATGTAAAAATTGGTATTTAGAATCTTCATTAAAAATAAAGAAACACGTATTTTTTTGTTTTCGGAAAATCGCAATAGGAGGAGTGAAAAGGGGGTGAAAATGGGTTGAATGCCTTTAATGAGGATACTTATATCTCGGAAACTGAAGATATTACAGACCTGAAAATTGGTGTTTGGGATCTCCTTTAAAAATAAAAGGAGCACTTATTTTTTTTTTGTTTCTGGAAAACCCAATTAAGCGGGCGGTGAAAAGGGGGGTAATATTTTAAAATGAGTGTATCTATATCTCAAAACTTTTAAAGGTTATATATGTAAAAATTGGTATTTAGAATCTCCTTTAAGAATAAAGAAACACGTATTTTTTTGTTTTCGGAAAATCGCAATAGGAGGAGTGAAAAGGGGTGAAAAATGGGTTGAATGCCTTTAATGAGGCTACTTATATTTCAGAACCTGAAGATATTACAGACCTGAAAATTGGTGTTTGGGATCTCCTTTAAAAATAAAGAAACACGTATTTTTTTTGTTTGTGGAAAATCCAATTAATGGGGGGGGGTGAAAAGGGGGTGATTTTTTTAAAATGAGTGTATCTATATCTCAAAACTTTTAAAGTTTATAGATGTAAAAATTGGTATTTAGAATCTCCTTTAAAAATAAACACGTATTCTTTTGTTTTCGGAAAATCCCAATAGGAAGGGTGTAAAAGGGTGAAAAATGGGTTGAATGCCTTTAATGAGGCTACTTATATTTCAGAACCTGAAGATATTACAGACCTGAAAATTGGTAATTTGGATCTACTTTAAAAGTAAAGAAACACGTATTTTTTTCGTTTTTGGAAAATCCAATTATTGGGGGGTGAAAAGGGGGGGTGAATTTTTTAAAATGAGTGCGTCTACATCTTAAAACTTTAAAATTTACAGATGTAAAAATTGGTAGTTAGAATCTCCTCTAAAATAAAGGAACACGTATTTTTTTGTTTCCTGTAAATCCTAATAGGAGGGGTGTAAATGGGGTGTAAAATGGTTTGAATGCCTTTAATGGGGATACATAGATCTCAGAAATGAAAGATATTACAGAACTGAAAATTTGTATATGGGATCTCCTTTAAAAATAAAGAAACACGTAATTCTTCGTTTTTGGGAAATCCAATTAATGGCTGTTAAACAGGAGTGACAAATTGGGGTGAATTTTTTGAAAGACTATATCTACAGAATATCTTGGAAACGTAAAATGTTACAGGCGTAAAAAGTGGGTGTTTGGAATCTCCTGTAAATGTAAATAAACATAGGTGATTTGTTTTTGGAAACTCCACTTAAGGGGAACTCAAAAGGGGTGAAATTTTAAAATGAGAATTTTTACAGTATATCTAAAAAAACTTAACATGTTACAGAAGTGAAAAATGGTATTTTCTATCTCTATTAAACGTAACGAATCGTGTACTTTTAGTTTTCGGAAATACCACTTGGGTGGAGGGGGGTGGTAAACGTGTCTGAAAATGGTGTTGAATTCTTTTAATTAGGCTACTGATATCACAAAAATGAAGACGTTACAGACGTGAAATTTGATATTTGCAATCTGCTTTAAAAGTAAAGAAACACGTATTCTCGGAAAATCCAATGAAGGGGGGGGGGGGGAAGAATTGAAAAATTAATTGGCTTAATTGTATGAGAATACATACATCTAATAAAAACTAAAGTTGTTACAGACGTGAAAATTCGTATTTGGATCTCCTTTAAAAACAAAGAAAAGCGCGTTTTGGTGGGGAAACCATCTTGGAGGGCGAGAGTGTAAAGGAGTTGAATTCCTTTCATGAGGACACATAAATCAAAAACTGAAGAAGTTAGAGTCGTGATCATTGGTATTTAAGAAGATCCTTTACTATTAAAGAAACAAGTATTTTTTGCGGGAAAATTCACTTAGGGGGGGGGGAGTATTGTGATATGAAGTGCAGAAAGTAAATTATTTTTATTGGGATACTTATATCTCAAAACTGAAGGTAATAGACGTGAACATTGGTGTTTGGAATCTCCCTTAAACATAAAGAAACAAGCATTCTTTTAATTTGGGGGGGGGGGGCGGTAAATAAACTTAACGGCGGTGGGGTGTAGAAGGAGGTGAGACCAATTGATTTTACTGTTATTAATGTACTTATAAGGATCCTCCGTTGCTCAGGCGGCAGCGCGCCGGCCTCTCACAGCTGGGTTCCGTGGTTCAAATCCCGGTCACTCCATGTGACATTCGTGCTGGACAAAACGGTGGCGGGACAGTTTTTTCTCCGGATACTCCGGTTTTCCCTGTCATCAGTCACTCCAGCAACACATAATAATAATAATAATAATAATAATAATAATAATAATAATAATATTCCGGACCGTAGTCAAATGTGTGGACCGCGCTGGAAACGGCTCCTGGACGGGTAATGACTAAGAATGCAGTCCGCCCGCGGGTTCAGTGCCGCCAAGGCACCCAATATGACACCACGCCGGATCTCCTGAAGGATTTTATCCATATTAAAAATGATTATAGGAAAAGATGGCAAAGATTTACGGACCCATCTGACCGGGAGGAATACCTGAGCCTAGCCCGGGAAGTACGAAATCGATTGCTGGAAAGGAAGATTGAAAAATGGGAGGAAACGTGCCGCAAAATAATAGAAAACCAGTCAGATCGGGAATTTTGGTGGATTCTCGCAGAAAACGAGTCAGATCGCGAATTTCGTCGGATGATATATCTAAAACAATAAGCATTCAATTAAAAATTTCAGTATAATACCGTAGCGAAGCACGGGTATCTTGCTAGTCTATATATATAAAATAACTTGTCCTGACTGACTGACTGACTGACTGATTCATCATCGCCGAGCCAAAACTACTGGACATAAAGAAATGAAATTTTGGGGATATATTCATATTAAGATGTAGGTGCTCGCTAAGAGAGGATTTTTGGATATTCCTTCGCTAAGGGGGTGAAAAGGGGGGTGAAATTTTAAAATGAGTGTATCTATATCTCAAAACTTTAAACGTTTACAGATGTAAAAATTGGTATTTAGAATCTTCTTTAAAAATAAGGAAACACGTATTTTTTTGTTTTCAGAAAATGCCAATAGGAGGGGTGAAAAAGGGTGAAAATGGGAAAAAAATGGGTTGGATGCCCTTGATCAGGATACCGGTACTTATATCTCAGAAACTGAAGATATTACAGACCTGCAAATTGGTACTTTTGATCTCTCTTAAAAAAAAGAAACACGTATTTTTTTGTTTTTAGAAAATCCAATTAATGGGAGGGTGAAAAGGGGATGAATTTTTAAAATGAGTGAATCTATATCTCCAAACTTTTAAAGTTTGCAGATGTAAAAATTGGTATTTAGAATCTTCATTAAAAATAAAGAAACATGTATTTTTTTGTTTTCGGAAAATCGCAATAGGAATCGTGAAAAGGGGTGAAAAAGGGGTTGAATGCCTTTAATGAAGCTACTTATATCTCAGAACCTGAAGATATTACAGACCTGAAAATTGGTGTTTGGGATCTCTTTTAAAAATAAAGAAACACGTGTTTTTTTGTTTTTGGAAAATCCAATTAATGGGGGGTGAAAAGGGGGTGATTTTTTAAAATGAGTGTATCTATATCTCAAAACTTTTAAAGTGTATGGATGTAAAAATTGGTATTTAGAATCTCCTTTAAAAATAAAGAAACACGTATTCTTTCGTTTTCGGAAAATCCCAATAGGAAGGGTGTAAAAGGGTGAATAATGGGTTGAATGGCTTTAATGAGGCTACTTATATTTCAGAACTTGAAGATATTACAGACCTGAAAATTGGTATTTTGTATCTACTTTAAAAGTAAAGAAACACGTATTTTTTCGTTTTTGTAAAATCCAAATATTGGGGGGTGAAAAGGGGGGTGAATTTTTTAAAATGAGTGTGTCTACATCTTAAAACTTTAAAATTTACAGATGTAAAAATTGGTAGTTAGAATCTCCTCTAAAAATAAAGGAACACGTATTTTTTGTTTCCTGTAAATCCTAATAGGAGGGGTGTAAAAGGGGGAAAAATGGGTTGAATGCCTTTAATGAGGATACTTATATTTCAGAACCTGATGATATTACAGAACTGAAAATTTGTGTATGGGACCTTCTTTAAAAATAATGAAACACGTATTTTTTAGTTTTTGGAAAATCCAATTAATGGCTGTTAAACAGGAGTGACAAATTGGGGTGAATTTTTTTGAAAGACTATATCTACAGAATATCCTGGAAACGTAAAATGTTACAGACGTAAAAAGTGGGTGTTTGGAATCTCCTGTAAATGTAAGGAAACATAGGTGATTTGTTTTTGGAAACTCCACTTAAGGGGAACTCAAAAGGGGTGAAATTTTAAAATGAGAATTTTTACAGTATATCTAAAAAAACTTAACATGTTACAGAAGTGAAAAATGGTATTTTCTATCTCTATTAAACGTAACGAATCGTGTACTTTTAGTTTTCGGAAATACCACTTGGGTGGTGGGGGGTGGGTAAAAGTGACTGAAAATGGTGTTGAATTCTTTTAATTAGGCTACTGATATCTCAAAAATGAAGATATTACAGACGTGAAATTTGATATTTGCAATCTGCTTTAAAAGTAAAGAAATACGTATTCTCGGAAAATCCAATGAGAGGGGGAGGGGGGGGGGTGTGAAAGAATTGAAAATTTAATTGACTTAATTGTATGAGAATGCACACATCTAATAAAAACTAAAGTTGTTACAGACGTGAAAATTCGTATTTCGATCTCCTTTAAAAACAAAGAAAAACGCGTTTCGGTGGGGAAACAATCTTGGAGGGTGGGAGTGTAAAGGAGTTGAATTCCTTTCATGAGGACACATAAATCAAAAACTGAAGAAGTTAGAGTCGTGATAATTGGTATTTAGAAGATCTTTTACTATTAAAGAAACAAGTATTTTTTGCGGGAAAATTCACTTGGGGGGGGGGAGTAGTGTGAAATGAAGTGAAAAAAGTAAATTATTTTTATGGGTATACTTATATCTCAAAACTGAAGGCAATAGACGTGAACATTGGTGTTTGGAATCATCTTTAAACATAAAGAAACAAGCCTTCTTTTATTATTTTTTTTGGGGGTGGGGGAGGTGGCGGTAAATAAACTTAACGGCGGTGGGGTGCAGAAGGAGGTGAGACCTATTGATTTTACTGTTCGTAATGTACTTATAAGTATCCTCCGTTGCTCAGGCGGCAGCGCGCCGGCCTCTCACAACTGGGTTCCGTGGTTAAAATCCCGGTCACTCCATGTGACATTCGTGCTGGAAAAAACGGAGGCGGGACAGGTTTTTCTTCGGATACTCCGGTTTTCCCTGTCATCAGCCATTCCAGCAACACATAATAATAATAATAATAATAATAATAATAATAATAATAATAATAATAATAATAATAATAATAATAATAATAATGTTCCGGACCGTCGTCAAATGTGCGGACCGCGCTGGAAACGGCTCCTGGGTGGGTAATGACTAAGAATGCAGTCCGGCCGCGGGTTCAGTGCCACCAAAGCACCCAATATGACACCACGCCGGATCTTCTGAAGGATTTTATACATATTAAAATGATTATAGGAAAAGATGGCAAAGATTTACGGACCCAACTGAACGGGAGGAATACCTGAGCCTAGCCCGGGAAGTACGAAATCGATTCCTGGAAAGGAAGATTGAAAAATGGGAGGAAACGTGCCGTAATCTAATAGAAAACGAGCCAGATCGGAAATTTGGGTGGATTCTCGCAGAAAACGAGTCAGATCGCGAATTTCGGCGGATTATATATCTAAAACAATAAGCATTCAATTATAAATTTCAGTATAATACCGTAGCGAAGTGTTGTATGTCCGGCGCTCCCTTCTCCCTCCGCCAGCCAGCTGCACGCGCGCCTGTGTATCATTCTGCTAGCTTCGACGCGCAGCCCTCAGTGCGCGTGCCTGACCATCGAGTGTACTATAAATAGGAGCTCCCTGCCAGCTCACTTGCCCACTTGCCCCGGTGTCCAGCTCCAGAATACACCCTACGTCGAGCACGGAGGCTACTCCTCTTGAAAATGTGCTTCGACCAGGTGGACTGAATTTCTGGCAGTACGAGGTTTCACCTCTGGTCACCGCTCCCTTACCTGTTTCCGCTGCCTATGTTCCGTAATTCTTTTACAAGCCATTTTCATTCCCTAACTTATGCAAGCTCCCTTAGTTTCGCTAGGTGGAATTTCTTCAATCAATTGAACTTGCTTTTTAGGAATTCAGGCACTTCAACAAACAAGGACTCTCATAAACATTTATGTTAGTGTGCCAGATAGTTATCGACTATCAAAGTGTCAATTCACAAAGACTATCTTTTCAAGATAGAAGTGTATATAAAGACTGCAAACCTGTACATATTGTATAAAGACAGACTTTTCTCAAGATTCAATATTCCTTCTTGCTTCAAAATAAATTTCAGTTATTTGTGTAAATATTATAAAGTGAAGCAAATAAAAGTTGTGTTCTGTAAACTTCAACCTTGGTTACAACACGAAGCACGGGTATCTTGCTAGTAAAATAATAAGTGAGGAAAGAAGTAGCAAGAATGTAAATTGATTGATAATGTCGCACATGGTCTTGGCTTATAAATGAGATTTAAGATTCCAGCAAGATATAGCAGATATCATGGGTTCAGGAGGTCAGATGGACTGTATCGCGATTGAACTATCTAAGGCATTTGATAGGGTGGATAATGGGAGACTACTGGCAAAAATGAGTGCAATTGGACTAGAAAAGAGAGTGACTGAATGGGTGGCTATATTTCTAGAAAATAAAACTCAGGGAATTAGAGTAGGCGAAGCTTTATCTGGCCCTGTAATAATTAAGAGGAGAATTACTCAAGGCAGTATTATTGGACCTTTATGTTTTCTTATATTTATCAACTAGCAGGATACCCGTGCTTCGCTACGGTATTATACTGAAATTTATAATTGAATGCTTATTGTTTTAGATATATAATCCGCCGAAATTCGCAATCTGGCTCGTTTTCTGCGAGAATCCACCAAAATTCCCGATCTGACTCGTTTTATATTTGATTACGGCACGTTTCCTCCCATTTTTCAATCGTCCTTTCCAGCAATCGATTTCGTACTTCCCGGGCTAAGCTCAGGTATTCCTCCCGGTCGGTTGAGTCCGTATATCTTTGCCATCTTTTCCTATAATCATTTTTAATATGGATAAAATCCTTCAGGAGATCCGGCGTGGTGTCATATTGGGTGCCTTGGAGGCACCGAACCCGCGGCCGGACTGCAATTCTTAGTCATTACCCGTCCAGGAGCCGTTTCCAGTACGGTCCGCACATTTGACGACGGCCCGGAATATTATTATTATTATTATTATTATTATTATTATTACTATTATGTGTTTCTGGAATGGCTGATGACAGGGAAAACCGGAGTATCCGGAGAAAAACCTGTCTCGCCTCCGTTTTGTCCAGCACGAATGTCACATGGAGTGACCGGGATTTGAACCACGGAACCCAGCTGTGAGAGGCCGGCGCGCTGCCGCCTGAGCAACGGAGGATCCTTATAAGTACATTAAGAACAGTAAAATCAATTGGTCTCACCTCCTTCTACACCCCACCGCCGTTAAGTTTATTTACCGCCACCCTCCCCAAAAAATATTAAAAGAAGGCTTGTTTCTTTATGTTTGAGGGAGATTCTAAACACCAATGTTCACGTCTATTACCTTCAGTTTTGAGATATAAGTATCCCCATAAAAATAATTTACTTTTTTCACTACATTTCACACTACCCTTCCCCCCTAAGTGAATTTTCCCGCAAAAATAGTTGTTTCTTTAATAGTAAAGGATCTTCTAAATACCAATTATCACGACTCTAACTTCTTCAGTTTTTGATTTATGTGTCCTCATGAAAGGAATTCAACTCCTTTACACTCCCGCCCTCCAAGATGGTTTCGCCCCCAAAACGCGTTTTTCTGTTTTTAAAGGAGATCCAAATACGAATTTTCACGTCTGTAACAACTTTAGTTTTTATTAGATGTATGTATTCTCATACAATTAAGTCAATTTTTCAATTCTTTCACCCCCTCCCCCCCCCCCTTCGTTGGATTTTCCATGAATGAGTGTTTCTTTACTTTTAAAGCAGATTGCAAATATCAAATTTCACGTCTGTAACATCTTCATTTTTGAGATATCAGTAGCCTAATTAAAAGAATTCAACACCATTTTCAGTCACTTTTACCCCCCCCCCCGCTCCACCCAAGTGGTATTTCAGAAAATTAAAAATTCACGTTTCTTTATGTTTAATACAGATAAAAATACCATTTTCCACTTCTGTAACATGTTAAGTTTTTTTAGATATACTGTAAAAATTCTCATTTTAAAATTTCACCTCTTTTGTGTTCCCCTTAAGTGGAGTTTCCAAAAACAAATCACCTATATTTCTTTACATTTACAGGAGATTCCAAACACCCACTTTTTACGTCTGTAACATTATCCGTTTCCAAGATATTCTGTAGATATAGTCTTTCAAAAAATTCACCCCAATTTGTCACTCCTGTTTAACCAACATTAATTGGATTTTCCAAAAACTAAAAAATACATGTTTCTTCATTTTTAAAGGAGATCCCATATACAAATTTTCAGTTCTGTAATATCTTTCGTTTCTGAGATATATGTATCCTCATTAAAGGCATTCAACACATTTTTCACCCTTTTACACCCATCCCCTTGCGATTCAGAGGAAACAAAAAAAATACGTGTTCCTTTATTTTTAGAGGAGATTCTAACTACCAATTTTTACATCTGTAAATTTTAAAGTTTTAAGATGTAGACACACTCATTTTAAAAAATTCAGCCCCCTTCCTTTTCACCCCCCAATATTTGCATTTTCCAAAAACGAAAAAATACGTGTTTCTTCACTTTTAAAGTAGATCCCAAATACCAATTTTCAGGTCTGTAATATCTTCAGGTTCTGAAATAAAAGTAGCCTCATTAAAGGCATTCAACCCATTATTCACCCTTTTACACCCTTCCTATTGGGATTTTCCGAAAACAAAAGAATACGTGTTTCTTTATTTTTAAAGAAGATTCTAAATACCAATTTTTACGCCTATAAACTTTAAAAGTTTTGAGACACAGATACACTCATGTTAAAAAATCACCCCCTTCCCCCCCCATTAATTGGATTTTCCAAAAACAAAAATACATGTTTCTTTATTTTTAAAGGACATCCCAAACACAAATTTTCAGGTCTGTAATATCTTCAGGTTCTGAAATATAAGTAGACTCATGAAAATCATTCGACCCCTTTTTCTACCTTTTCCACCCTTCCTATTAGGATTTTCCGAAAACAAAATACACGTGTTCCTTTATTTTTAAAGGAGATTCTAAATAACAATTTTCACATCTATAACCTTTAAAAGTTTTGAGATATAGATACACTCATTTTAAAATATTACCCCCTTTTGACCCCCCTTAATTGGATTTTCCAGAAAAAGAAAACACTTGTTTCTTTATTTTTAAAGGAGATCCCAAACACCAATTTTCAGGTCTGTAATATCTTCCGTTTCTGAGATATAAGTAGCCTCATTAAAGGCATTCAACCACTTTTTCACCCCTTCTCACTCCTCCTATTGCGATTTTCCGGAAACAAAAAAGACGTATTTCTTTATTTTTAATGAAGATTCTAAATAGCAATTTTCACATCTGCAAACTTTAAAAGTTTGGAAATACAGATTCACTCAATTAAAAAAATCACTCCCTTTTCACCCTCCCATTAATTGGATTTTCCAAAAACAAAAAAAATTCGTGTTTCTTTTTTTTTTAAAGAGATCAAAAGTACAAATTTTCAGGTCTGTAATATCTTCAGTTTCTGAGATATAAGTACCGGTATCCTGAAAAAGGCATTCAAACCATTTTTCGCCATTTTCACCCTTTTTCACCCCTCCTATTGGGATTTTCTGAAAACTAGAAAATACGTGTTTCCTTATTTTTAAAGAAGATTCTAAATACCAATTTTTACATCTGTAAACTTTTAAAGTTTTGAGATATAGATACACTCATTTTAAAATTTCACCCCCCTTTTCACCCCCTTAGCAAGGGAATATCCAAAAATCCTCTCTTAGCGAGCACCTACATCTTAATATGAATATATCCCCAAAATTTCATTTCTTTATGTCCAGTAGTTTTGGCTCGGCGATGATGAATCAGTCAGTCAGTCAGTCAGTCAGTCAGTCAGGACAAGTTATTTTATATACACTGACTGACAGAGCAAATGCAACACCAAGAAGGAGTGGTTCGAAAGAGATGAAAGTTGGGGAAAAAACAGAGACGGCACGGACGAATAATTGATGTTTATTTCAAACCGATATGCAGGTTACACAATGCGCACGGCATCGACTCAGTAGGATGTAGGACCACCGCGAGCGGCGATGCACGCAGAAACACGTCGAGGTACAGAGTCAATAAGAGTGCGGATGGTGTCCTGAGGGATGGTTCTCCATTCTCTGTCAACCATTTGCCACAGTTGGTCGTCCGTACGAGGCTGGGGCAGAGTTTGCAAACGGCGTCCAATGAGATCCCACACGTGTTCGATTGGTGAGAGATCCGGAGAGTACGCTGGCCACGGAAGCATCTGTACACCTCGTAGAGCCTGTTGGGAGATGCGAGCAGTGTGTGGGCGGGCATTATCCTGCTGAAACAGAGCATTGGGCAGCCCCTGAAGGTACGGGAGTGCCACCGGCCGCTGCACATGCTGCACGTAGCGGTGGGCATTTAACGTGCCTTGAATACGCACTAGAGGTGACGTGGAATCATACGCAATAGCCCCCCAAACCATGATGCCGCGTTGTCTAGCGGT
The DNA here is from genome assembly GCF_040414725.1 of Anabrus simplex. NCBI lineage: Eukaryota > Metazoa > Arthropoda > Insecta > Orthoptera > Tettigoniidae > Anabrus > Anabrus simplex. The sequence continues at coordinate 152,953,103 of NC_090266.1, forward strand.
AGGGCGCTCCACAGTTACTGCCGGATTTGACCTTTCTCCACGCCGACGCCACACTCGTCTGCGGTGACTATCACTGACAGAACAGAAGCGTGACTCATCGGAGAACACGACGTTCCGTCATTCCCTCATCCAAGTCGCTCTAGCCCGGCACCATGCCAGGCGTGCACGTCTATACTGTGGAGTCAATGGTAGTCTTCTGAGCGGACGCCGGGAGTGCAGGCCTCCTTCAACCAATCGACGGGAAATTGTTCTGGTCGATATTGGAACAGCCAGGGTGTCTTGCACATGCTGAAGAATGGCGGTTGACGTGGCGTGCGGGGCTGCCACCGCTTGGCGGCGGATGCGCCGATTCTCGCGTGCTGACGTCACTCGGGCTGCGCCTGGACCCCTCGCACGTGCCACATGTCCCTGCGCCAACCATCTTCGCCACAGGCGCTGCACCGTGGACACATCCCTATGGGTATCGGCTGCGATTTGACGAAGCGACCAACCTGCCCTTCTCAGCCCGATCACCATACCCCTCGTAAAGTCGTCTGTCTGCTGGAAATGCCTCCGTTGACAGCGGCCTGGCATTCTTAGCTATACACGTGTCCTGTGGCACACGACAACACGTTCTACAATGACTGTCGGCTGAGAAATCACGGTACGAAGTGGGCCATTCGCCAACGCCGTGTCCCATTTATCGTTCGCTACGTGCGCAGCAAAGCGGTGCATTTCACATCATGAGCATACCTCAGTGACGTCAGTCTACCCTGCAATTGGCATAAAGTTCTGACCACTCCTTCTTGGTGTTGCATTTGCTCTGTCAGTCAGTGTATATAGACTAGCAAGATACCCGTGCTTCGCTACGGTATTATACTGAAATTTAGAATTGAATGTTTATTGCTTTATATATAATCCGCCGAAATTCGCGATCTGACTCGTTTTCTGAGAGAATCCGCCAAAATTCGTGATCTGACTCGTTTTCTAATAGATTACGGCAAGTTTCCTCCCATTTTTCAATCTTTATTTCCAGCAATCGATTTCGCACTTACCGGGCTAGGTCCAGGTATTCCACCTGGTCAATTGGGTCCCTAAATCATTGCCACCTTTTCCTATAAGCATTTTTAATATGGATCAAATCCTTCAGGAGATCCAGCGTGGTGTCGTCTTGGGAGCCTTGACGATACTGAACTCGCGGCCGGACTGCATTCTTAGTCATTACCCGTCCAGGACCCGTTTCCAGCGCGGTCCGCACTTTTGACGACGGTCCAGAACATTATTATTATTATTATTATTATTATTATTATTATTATTATTATTATTAGAGATGTTCTGGACCCCACAGCAAGATGCAAGACCGCTACTTGGCGGTAAATTACATCTGCTGCCGTTGTCATTGTTGAGAATGTGACCAGCGCCATTGTCGCGCGTAGGTAAGTGTGCGGGATTTCTGGCCATACGAATGACGTACTTCCGTGCATTATTGAACTTATTATAGAGGTGAAAAATTCGACGGTCAGTCTCATTCTTATCGTTTATTTCAAATGTGTTTAAATTTTTATTTATACGACAGGAGAATCTACTGTAATCTAAGAACGTTCTCCGAAGAAAGAGATGGCTCGTGAAAACGAACCCAGGAAAGATTAAAAATGATCGGTTTATGATCAGAATAAGTACATCGAAAATCTACAGCCTGTTTCCAGTCATTCGACAGGGTCAGGAATGGAATGAATAAAGCCCCATCTAGCGGCGACAATAGGAATTGTGCCGGGCGCCGAAACCTGTCGCATTCCGCTGGGGCAATGATTAATGGATGACAAATGAAATGAAATTATATTGGACAGTGTTACTGGAATGAATGATGACAGGGAAAAGCGGAGTATCCGGAGAAAAGCCTGTCCCGCCTCCGTTTTTTCCAGCACGAATGTCACATGGAGAGACCGGGATTTGAACCACGGAACCCAGCTGTAAGAGGCCGGTGCGCTGCCGCCTGAGCAACGGAGGCTCCTTATAAATACATTATGAACAGTAAAATCAATTGGTCTCACCTCCTTTTACACCCCACCGCCGTTAAGTTTATTTACCCCCCTCCCAAAAAACTAAAAGGAGGCGTGTTTCTTTATGTTTAAAGGAGATTCCAAACACCATTGTTCACGTCTATTACCTTCAGTTTTGAAATTAAAATAATTCACGTTTTTCACTTTCACACTCCTCCAACCCCACCCCCATCCCAAGTGAATTTTCGGCAAAAAATACTTCTTTCTTTAATAGTAAAGGATCTTCTAAATACCAATTATCACGACTGTGACTTCTTCAGTTTTTGATTTATGTGTCCTCATGAAAGGAATTCAAATCCTTTTCAATCCCGCCCCCAAGATATACCCCCCCCCCTTGAAAGGGGCTTTGCTTTGTTTTTAAAGGAGATCCAAATACCACTTTTCACGTCTGTAGGCCCTAACGACTTTATTTTTTATTAGATGTAAGTATTCTCATACAATTAAGTCAATTAATTTTTCATTTCTTTCACCCCCCCCCCACGCATTCATTGGATTTTCCGATAATACGTGTTTCTTTACTTTTAAAGCAGATTCCAAATATCAAATTTCACGTCTGTAACATCTTCAGTTTTGAGATAATAGTGGCCTAATTAAAAGAATTCAACACCATTTTCAGTCACTTTTAACACCCCCTCTCCACCCAAGTGGTATTTCCGAAAACTAAAAATACACGTTTCTCTACTTTTAATAGAGATAAAAAATACCTTTTTTCACGTCTGTAACATGTTAAGTTTCTTGAGATATACTGTATACATTCTCAATTAAAAATTTCACCCCCTTTTTAGTTCCCCTTAAGAAGAGTTTCCAAGAACAAATCACCTATGTTTCTTTACATTTACAGAAGATTCCAAATACCACTTTTTACGTGTGTAACATTCTACGCTTCTCTGATATTCTGTAGATATAGTCTTTCAAAAAATTCACCCGAATATGTCAATCCTGTTTAACTCCCAGTAATTGGATTTTCCAAAAAAAAAAATTTAAAAATACGTGTTCCTTTATTTTTAAAGGAGATTCTAAAAAATCAATTTTTACATGTGCAAACTTTTAATGTTTTGAGATATAGATACACTCATTTTAAAAATCCCCCCTTTTTCACCCCCCCCCCCCACTATTTGGACTCCCCAAAAGCAAAAAAGTATGTTTCTTTATTTTTAAAGGAGGTCGCAAATACACATTTTCAGTTCAGTAATATCTTCAGTTTCTGAGGTTTAAATATCCTCATTAAAGGCATTCAACCCCTTTTTCACCCCTCCTATTGGGATTTTCCGAAAACAAAAAATGCATATTTTTTATTTTTAAAGGAATTTCAAAATACCAATTTTTACATCTGTATACTTTTAAAATTTTAAGATGTAGATACACTCATTTTTAAAATTCACCCCCCCCCCCTTTTCACACCATTTTTTGGATTTTCCAAAAACGAAACAATACCTGTTTCCTTATTTTTAAAGTAGATCGCAAATACCAATTTTCAGGTCTGTAATATCTTCAGGTTCTGAAATATAATTAGCCTCATTAAAGGCATTCAACACATTTTCACCCTTTTCCACCCTTCCTATTGGCATTTTCTGAAAACAAAAATATACGTGTTTCTTTATTTTTAAAGGAGATTCTAAATACCAATTTTTACATCTATAAACTTTAAAGGTTTTGTGATATAGACACACTCAATTTCAAAAATCACCCCCTTTTAACCCCCCAGTTAACAGGATTTTCCAAAAACAATAAGTACGTGTTTCTTTATTTTTATCGGAGAACGAAATCACCAATTTTCAGGTCTGTAATATCTTCAGTTTCTGAGATATAAGTGTCCTCATTAAATGCATTCAACTCCTTTTTCACCCCTTTCCACCCCTCCTATTGGGATTTTCCGAAAACAAAAAATACGTGTTTCTTAATTTTTAATGAAGATTGTAAATACCAATTTTTACATCTGTAAACTTTCAAAGTTTTGAGATATAGATACACTCATTTTAAAAATTAACCCCCCCTTTTGCACCCTCCCATTAATTGGATTTTCCAAAAACAAAAAATACGTGTTTCTTTATTTTTAAAAGAGATAAAAAGTACCAATTTTCAGGTCTGTAATGTCTTCAGTTTCTGAGATATAAGTACCGGTATCCTCATTAAAGTTATTGAACCCATTTTTCACCCTTTTTCACCCGTCCTATTGGGATTTTCTGAAAATAAAAAAATACGTGTTCCCTTATTTATAGAAGATTCTATATACCAATTTTTACATTTGTAAACTTTTAAAGTTTTCAGATATAGATACACTCATTTTAAAATTTCACCGCCCTTTCCACCCCCTTAGCAATGGAATATCCAAAAATCCTCTCTTAGCGAGCACCTACATTTCAGTATGAATGTATCTCCAAAATTTCATTTCATTATGTCCAGTAGTTTTGGCTCGGCGATGATGAATCAGTCAGTCAGTCAGTCAGTCAGTCAGTCAGGACAAGCTATTTTATATATATAGATGATATGTGTAAAGAAGTGGAATCATAGATAAGACTTTTTTGCATATGATGTTATTCTGTATAGAGGAATAAATAAATTACAAGATTGTGAGCAACTGCAACATGACCTCGATAATGTTGTGAGATGGACAGTAGGCAATGATATGATGATAAACGGGGTTAAAAGTCAGGTTGTGAGTTTCACAAATAGGAAAAGTCCTCCCAGTTTTAATTATGCGTTGCTGGATTGAAAGTTCCTTTTGGGGATCATTGTAAGTATCTAGGTGTTAATATAAGGAAAAATTTTCATTGGGGTAATCACATAACAATGATTGATTGTAAATAAAGGGTACTGATCTCTGCACATGGTTATGAGGGTGTTTAGGGGTTGTAGTAAGGATGTAAAGGAGAGAGCTTATAAGTCTCTGGTAAGACCCCAACTTGAGTATGGTTCCAGTTAATGGGACCCTCACCAGGATTACATGATTCAAGAACTGGATAAAATCCGAAGAAAAGCAGCTCGATTTGTTCTGGGTGATTTCCGAAAAATCAATCAATCAATCAATCAATCAATCAATCAATCAATCAATCAATCACCATTGATCTGCATTTAAAACTGTCGCCCACGTGGCAGATTCCCTATCAGTTATTTACCTCGTGTTCTTCTTCTTCTTTATCTGTTTACCCTCCAGTGTTGGTTTTTCCCTCGGACTCAGCGAGGGATCCCACCTCTACTGTCTCAAGGGCAGTGTCCTGCAGCTTCAGACTCTGAGTCAGGGGACACAACTGGGGAGGATGACCAGTACCTCGCCCAGACGGTCTCACCTGCTATGCTGAACAGGGGCCTTGCGGGGGGATGGGAAGATTGGAAGGGATAGACAAGGACGAGGAAAAGAAACAGCCGTGGCCTTAAGTTAGGTACCATCCCGACATTTGCCTGGAGCAGAAGTGGGAAACCACGGAAAACCACTTCGAAGATGGCTGAGGAGGGAATCGAACCCTCCTCTAATCAGTTGACCTCCCGAGGCTGAGTGAATCCCGTTCCAGCCCTCGTACCACTTTTCAAATTTCGTGGCAGAGCCGGGAATCGAACCCGGGCCTCCGGGGATGACAGCTAATCACACTAACCACTACACCACAGAGGCGGACTTTCTTCTTAAATGATTTCGAAGAAGTTGTACAATAATCGAACATTCCCCTTGATAAATTATTCCATTCCCTAATTTTACTTTCCAATAGCGGCGATTAGGGGCGACGGGTGGGGGGAGGCTGTTGCCTCCCACTTTGTGGAGAAAACATTACATATTTTTTCATTTTATCTGCCTGAAACTAGGAATTATATGATTTATAAAAACAAGCAATTTGTACAAGCCTTGTTGTCTTATTAGCTTATCATTTCCTTTATTTTATTATGTTATTATTAACAACGGTCCGCCTCTGTGGTGTAGTGGTTAGCGTGATTAGCTGCCACCCCCGGAGGCCCGGGTTCGATTCCCGGCTCTGCCACGAAATTTGAAAAGTGGTACGAGGGCTGGAACGGGGTCCACTCAGCCTCGGGAGGTCAACTGAGTAGAGGTGGGTTCGATTCCCACCTCAGCCATCCTGGAAGTGGTTTTCCGTGGTTTCCCACTTCTCCTCCAGGCGAATGCCGGGATGGTACCTAACTTAAGGCCACGGCCGCTTCCTTCCTCTTCCTTGCCTATCCCTTCCAATCTTCCCATCCCTCCACAAGGCCCCTGTTCAGCATAGCAGGTGAGGCCGCCTGGGCGAGGTAGTGGTCATACTCCCCAGTTGTATCCCCCGACCAAGAGTCTGAAGCTCCAGGACACTGCCCTTGAGGCGGTAGAGGTGGGATCACTCGCTAAGTCCGAGGGAAAAACCGAACCTGGAGGGTAAACAGATGATGATGATGATGATGATTATTAACAACATTATTAGCGGAAATACGCACAATATGTCGTTCGTCGCGGCTAACCGATTTGTATAGCAAGTAGTGGAGACTTTGCATGTGCTGTAATGAAATGAAATGGCGTATGGCTTTTAGTGCCGGGAGTGTCTGAAGACATGTTCGGTTTGCCTGGTGCAGGTCTTTTGATTTGATGAAAACAACACCTACACCCAGCCCCCGTGCAAGCGAAATTAACCAATGGTGGTTAAAATTCCTGACCCTGGCGGGAATCGAACCAGGGACCCCTGTGACCAAAGGCCAGCGCGCTAACCATTTAGCCATGGACTGCATGTGCTGCGAGGAAAGCTAGCAGAGGTATATTACACTGACTGACAGAGCAAATGCAACACCAAGAAGGAGTGGTCAGAACTTTATGCCAATTGCAGGGTAGACTGACGTCACTGAGGTATGCTCATGATGTGAAATGCGCCGCTGTGCTGCGCACGTAGCGAACGATAAATGGGACACGGCGTTGGCGAATGGCCCACTTCGTACCGTGATTTCTCAGCCGACAGTCATTGTAGAACGTGTTGTCGTGTGCCACAGGACACGTGTATAGCTAAGAATGCCAGGCCGCCGTCAACGGAGGCATTTCCAGCAGACATACGACTTTACGAGGGGTATGGTGATCGGGCTGAGAAGGGCAGGTTGGTCGCTTCGTCAAATCGCAGCCGATACCCATAGGGATGTGTCAACGGTGCAGCGCCTGTGGCGAAGATGGTTGGCGCAGGGACATGTGGCACGTGCGAGGGGTCCAGGCGCAGCCCGAGTGACGTCAGCACGCGAGAATCGGCGCATCCGCCGCCAAGCGGTGGCAGCCCCGCACGCCACGTCAACCGCCATTCTTCAGCATGTGCAAGACACCCTGGCTGTTCCAATATCGACCAGAACAATTTCCCGTCGATTGGTTGAAGGAGGCCTGCACTCCCGGCGTCCGCTCAGAAGACTACCATTGACTCCACAGCATAGACGTGCACGCCTGGCATGGTGCCGGGCTAGAGCGACTTGGATGAGGGAATGGCGGAACGTCGTGTTCTCCGATGAGTCACGCTTCTGTTCTGTCAGTGATAGTCACCGCAGACGAGTGTGGCGTCGGCGTGGAGAAAGGTCAAATCCGGCAGTAACTGTGGAGCGCCCTACCGCTAGACAACGCGGCATCATGGTTTGGGACGCTATTGCGTATGATTCCACGTCACCTCTAGTGCGTATTCAAGGCACGTTAAATGCCCACCGCTGCGTGCAGCATGTGCTGCGGCCGGTGGCACTCTCGTACCTTCAGGGGCTGCCCAATGCTCTGTTTCAGCAGGATAATGCCCGCCCACACACTGCTCGCATCTCCCAACAGGCTCTACGAGGTGTACAGATGCTTCCGTGGCCAGCGTACTCTCCGGATCTCTCACCAATCGAACACGTGTGGGATCTCATTGGACGCCGTTTGCAAACTCTGCTAAACGATTTTTAATGGTATAATAATGAATTGTAATACATGTGTAAAATTGTTCCTTTGGTGAAAGTTTTATTGTATAACATTGAATCGAAATCTCAAAAATCTATTATTACCGCACTTAAGTAAACTGTCAACCATTCCCTCTCTGTTGAAATTCGCTCAACCGAGCTCGATAGCTGCAGTCGCTTAAGTGCGGCCGGAATCCACTATTCGGGAGATAGTAGATTCGAACCCCACTGTCGGCAGCCCTGAAGATGGTTTTCCGTGGTTTCCCATTTTCACACCAGGCAAATGTTATGGCTGTACCTTAATTAAGGCCACAGCCGCTTCCTTCCCATTCTTAGGCCTTTCCTATCCCATCGTCGCCATAAGACCTATCTGTGTCGGTGCGACGTAAAGCAAATAGAAAAAAAGGAAATTCGCTCAGAGTGTATAAAAAGATCTTGCCATCTTGTAGCTTTTTTTTCAGTTTCGATATATGTACCCCGCCCTCTATATCCCACAAAGCCGGGGTACTTCTTGATCTCTGTACATATTTTTGCCCCTCACCCCTCCCGTCCCAACTTCTAATTCCCAATCGCCGCTACTGGGCTCTTCCTATAAATTAGTATATATGCCTTAATTCGTTCTTTTGAATTCCAACTTTATCGTCACATTTCATGACTTTCTCTACATTTAAAAAGTTCCATTCAACCTTATACTCTAATAACCAAAGACTTACACGCCCTACGCCCTCTCCAACGAGGTTGTTAAGAAAGATTATAGATCTCTTTACACGGTTACGAGAGTATTTAGGGATTGTACACTAGTGTCCAAAAGTTAAGCATAACTTACGAGTAAGCATGGCAACAGGAAATAGACGGCAAATCGCACGACATATGCACCTACCAACCTTACCTGTTCGCTCTGTATAGGGAAGGAGTGTTCCCTGCTTTGAGTAGTGGTGTAACCGTAAGGTAAACACAGCCAGTGCCTGCGCCCCATATTCCCTCAGCCGTGTTTGTCCTGTTATAGTGTGCGGAATGTAGCCTCGTTGTGAACGTAACAACATAATGGCACAACGACGCCATTTGGACCCCGTTTTGTAGGATAGAATACTTGGCCGCCTGGAAGCAGACCAGACACAGACCGAAGTCGCCGTATCCTTGAATGTGCCACAAAGTGTCATTTCCAGGCTTTGGAGACGATTTCAAGACACTGGAGATGTTTGTCGTAGGCCAATACCAGGTCGTCCAAGGGTAACCACCCCACAGCAGGACCGATATCTGGCCTTAACCTCCCGACGAAATCGGAGTATATCTGCAAGACAATTGTCGGCGGAGCTTGCAGCCGTCTCAGGGGTTGCCGTTTCCCGGAAAACTGTGTACCGGAGGCTCAGAACAGCAGGGCTGTTTACCCAACGTCCAGCGATGTGCGTCCCGCTCACTTCAGCGCAGAGACTGGACCATGAATGAATGGAGGCATGTGCTCTTCACAGATGAATCCCGCTTCAGTTTTCAGAAGGATTCCCGTCGTACATTAATCTGGAGAGAACCGGGTAGCCGATACAATCACAGGAACATCGTGGAACGGGACCAGTATGGTGGTGGTCACAGTCTAATATACATAGTCGCGTTTTCTATCCATGCGACTCCAGCGTTCCACGTGGCCAGCAAGCTTCTGGTCTACTGGGATGTGTAAGTTGTGCATAATTCGCTAGGTTATTGTGAGGTAATTCCATTACAAGCAATTCGTTTTCTGTTAAATTAACGTGGTGTGGTGTTTACGAAAGGAGATGAGTATAGTGCAGTAAACTGCTCCAATAACAAGTAGAAGACACTAGAGCTATCATTTTTTAGGTTTTCTGACGATGCTGAAAGGTAAGGAAGATGTTAACTATTTGTACAATAACATAAAGTTTGCTAGAATCATTCTGAAGACAGCCAGTTTACCACTATCAATCACTACTGATCTGCTTTTAGGGCAGTCGCCCAGGTGGCAGATTCCCTATCTGTTTGTCAGTCGAGAAGAAGAAATTAATGTGGAATGCAGTTCCAACTGCATTCAACATTCCAAATAAACCTCAACGGATTTCTTTAAAGCGAACGCTATTGATTAGAGATGATGAACCCATCTCAAAGAAGAAATTATATTGTAGGCAGTCAAGAAGCATTGAGAGAATAGGAGCTATTGTTAAGAGAGAGGCTGCTTCAGGCATCCCACAGTCTGTATAGAGTAATCCAGTGGAAGTGTCAGCAGTAGAAGAAATACATGAATTGAATAAAATTATTGATAGCCTGACGAAGAAGTGCAAATAGAAGTCAGCTGAAGTGGTTCATTTGCGGCGGAAGTGTAGGGAGAGAAAGAGTTGTACATGCACATGCAAATGTCAAGGTAGAAAGCATAAGGTAGCTAGGAAAAGTGTTCTCTCGGACAGAGAAAAACTGAAATGTATAGTGTGCCCTACAATGCCTTCGTCAACGTCAAGCAAATGCTGAGATCTGACCAAGTGCATTATAGTGAACAATACGCTCACCACCAGGTGAAACCTTATGGCACATAGCTTACCTTGCTCGACCATCCTCTTCATCAGCTCCGGCAGCAACAGCAACAACAGGGGTTTCGGGTAAAAAGGGTCAACGTGACAAATAAAATAAATGAAGAGGAATAAGATGAGCAGTGTGTGAACTAACTCGAGCGAAATAGAAAACTAAAACTGAGCTGCACGTTCGCTATACTGAACCCTTGACTTACCATTCCATCGTTGGTCGGCCACAGCTGCTGCAGTAGAGCAATATCGATCTCTTAAATAGTGGGGTCGTAGCGGGAATAATTCGGTTACGATCTTAATCAAACGATGGGGTTCAGAAGGGTGCCTAACTACTTGAAATGAGGAGCAAATATGTGCTTACTAACTTTTATTGAATTAATTAACGGCACAAAAATATTTATTTATATTAAATCCTTGATCAAAAGAAAATTTTAATTATTAAATATTTCAAACGCAGTCACAATTGCATGGCGTTATTTTTATTGATTACAATATCGAAGATTTTTCTTCGGAGAAAAATTGAAATCTCACAGATTAGTGGATATCGAAACTGAAAAAGTGAGAAGAAAACCTGAAAATCGGGCACCTATTGATCCAAACGATAACTGAGAGTTAATCCACACGATCCGTGGAAAGTCTGACCTTCAACGAATAGAGTTTCAAATTTACCCTTAATTAAAGTTATCCACCAGTCAAACACCCTGTCGGATAAGGAAACACCCGCCAAATGGACTCTTAATCGAACCAAATTGACTATCAGTTGCTTTGGATAGGTTGCGAAATATTATTGGAAAGCATGGTGTTCACTACAAGTTAACAGCAGCACTCACAATTGAAAATAAAATTCCACCATGTATTGTCATCTCGTGACACCCTTAAGTTATAAAATAATCCCGATGCTGAAACGTGCATCACACAAACAGCTGTTCAAAAGGAACCAACAACAACATGATCCGAGAGGATCTTACATTACGTCGTTCTGCAGGAACAAAACTGCGAAATGCAGGAAACACTTATTCATCACGCATTCAGAAGAAATGTGAAACACTGAAGTCAAATAAAAAGTGGTAAATCACTTGAAAAATATTATTATAAAACCAACTATCAGGTTATAAATGGTTACGTTACGCTTAATAAAATTACAAGTCCACATGGTAAAATAAAATAAAAATACAGGACTTCTTTCTTTTATAACAATGACTACCATCACAGATCCATCTAGTTATTGTTTGTCCCAACAAAATACCTACAAAATTATCGATTGACCACAATCAACTACGTATATAGATGAAAGAACGAAAATAAATTGAAAATAAAACATGTTCTCGGCTGACGAATCGAACCCGCATTCGTAACTCAAGTCTCACACAAATAAGCTGAGTGTCAACACGCACACTAGCATAGCAAACGGACGTCAGAACGACAAAACAATTAAGTCCGTAATAAAATAAAAATACTGAAGTTCATTGAACTCAAACACACGTGGCACACTGCAATAATATTTCAATCACCGTTAGCTCAGTACCCAATATTGGACAACCCTCTCGTTCAGGCCACTAGCGGTTCCATAATCTTAGGTAAACACCTTCCAGCTGGTAAGGGCTGCGCGCAAACATGGCATCACTAACACTCTTCGCATTGCATACACTACTGCAGACACTACCATCGCTCAAGTCACTTCGCAAAAACATCTAATCTAAGACTTGAGTATATACAGCCGACATCCCAGACCTATCGTCGGGCCTACCTAATGTCTGCACACCCTAACACTAACCTCTATGTACACACACACCTTCCTAAATCTATCGTTGAGCGTGAACTAGGACGTCTCATCCTCAGTATACTCCTAGGATAACAAGTGACGTCCTAAATCTATTGTCGAGCGGAAATTGGGTTGTCTACGCTTCCTTTAGCATGTCAGGCGAAATCGTAACTTCAAACGCACTCTTAGATATTTTAGCTGTAAACCTTGTCGAAACTAATATCACACAATGAAACAAATCTTGCCACAGAACGAACGGAAGTTGGGAAATGCAACTAAGTCCCTATCTTGTTAATACAACGCGAAATTGAAACAAATAACGCGTGGCCATCAATCCACAACTCAAACACGATCTCCGCATGCGCAATGAAGTTTGGAAAAATAATAATGACTTTCAACACACATCTAACATTACCTGAATATCGCCAAAAATAGCAATCAGCATCACTACCAAAATCCACACTATAATTCTAGGGTGCGGTCCTCAAATCGCCCATCATCTCACTATTCCAAATATCCATAGCCATTAACTATCCAACGAAGCGAAATTCAATGAATCTACACAGCCAAACTATCGCTTTAAAAACGTCCAATATCTCATCCCACAATGTTTCCGATTAAATGATAAATTATCGTCTCATAATTTAACGAAATTTACTGCCTGGAAATTTGTCATAACAGTCAAATAACACCAACCGTGTTTTCAGAATGCTCTTCTACCCTTGAGGTCGTATTACTATAATATTCATTATACTGACTTTAGCCAACGGCCGTAGCCGTGTTGAAACACCGGATCCCGTGAGATCTCCGAAGTTAAGCAACATTGGGCGTGGTCAGGAGTTGGATGGGTTGCCACGCACTGTTGGTGAGGGTAAGGGAATGGAGGAGCGGAAAGGAACTGGCCAACCTACCGCACGTAAACTCCGGCTCAGGAACACCTCTGCGGAGGTTCGGACCTGCCTTCAGGCAGAATAACCCTTACCTAGACTGACTTTACGTAAACTAGTCACTTGGTCTTTAACTACCACGAGCTACAATCTTCAACAGAAATTGTTTTTCACTTGGGATCTTAACTTGAAATCTTACTATGCATCACACAACACTCATCTCGAACCAACCTCCGCATTGGTCAGCTGTTCCGGATTGTTAGCGGAATATACTACAGCCTGCCACATACAGCCTGTCTCAAAAATTCTTCGCCATCAACAAATATAGCCTGTCTCAAAAATTCATTTTCATCGCCTCCCACGGCGGCATTACATGAAATGCAGGCTTCCTCTGCCTTCAACATCTATACAACTCTTATCTCAAAATATTATTTCGGAACAATCCATTTTCTGTTTCAAGACTTTTCAAACCTCAATCCTCTCGTGACAAACGACACTTATAAAAATCCTTTTTCATTTATTTTTACCACAACTTTCGGACCTCAGGAATACAACAACATACCGTGATTTCCTATATCACCGACATACACGATGTCACAAAATTTAACTTCCCATGAATAAAACATAACTTTATCAGACTTCACTGAATTTCGAGACACACGCAAACCTTATTGAACATAACTGTTAAATACACTTTTAACGTAGAAAAACTTTATCCCGCGGTAAATATTATTATTATTATTATTATTATTATTATTATTATTATTTCGACAAAAAAATTCTGAATTCATACGATATTCGAAATTAAGACATTCGTTACCACTACATGATCGTTATCACCTTCCTAATTTTACATAATTTGAACAATATCTCAAAGAATATTAACACATTATTTAAACTTCGCATTTTGTGCTTTCTCGATATGAATTTTACAGCCCTGAAGAGTTTCACACGACGACCAGAAATGGAATACCTTCGCCTGATCATTATTAAATATCAATCCGACACACACAATGAAAATTGGTTGGGACAAACAATATTCTAACTACAACATTGATACAAAGATATTTACAGACCTGCAGTCGTAGACATCATCCTGGTTTCTGGCTGCATTTCAGCAAGCAGGCTTTGTGCTTAGCCTTCCATGGCTACATTTGACATCATCTTCTTATATATATAACTTAAACTACACAAAATTTACACTCGGTGTCGATTTACACCGCAAACAACGCACTCTTCTCAAATTGCGACTGCAGCTGTTTTCCCAAACGTCTGCTTTCGTTCATCCTAATAAGGGCCAGGTGTTCCAAACAGATAAGAAACCAGACCTCGCAGCCAACCTCCAGACTTCTCTTTGACAAATATTAGACGCACATACTGAATACAGAGAGAAACTCAACTACGTATATTAACCAAATCTCTAAACCTTCAAAGTTATCATTTGCGGCAGTTCAGGAAAATTTCTATCACCTTCAATATTATATTTGAACATAGACACGAACATGTAACAAATTACTTGGAGAACAAATCCCCGCACCTTCCTGCCGACGAGTGACGTGAGCTTCGCCGTTCAGACAACCAGACAGAGGGTGTGAAATAGACGGAGGGAGATTTCTTTTATACCCCATGGGAGGGACGCCACCCTCTCCACTAGGCTCGATTGCACAATCTGCTAATTCCATATCCAAGGGAGCAATTTCCTTGAAATTTGTTCCATACCTTCGGACAGATTTACGATTCATTGCGGTGTTAATTTCATATTTTTTTCCCATACTCGCAACGGGCGAAATGAATTATTTCTGCCCTGGCGTTTCGCGGCATCTTCTTCAGGAAATGACCTAGTCTCGTATCTCCGATCCGCGAGAAGGTGGCAAACTTTCCTCCAGGCTTAACTACATTTATATTTACCCTGGGGTTCTATCTTTACATACGGTTTATGAATAATTTAGATCCTTTATTCCTCGATTTATCATCTCGCCAAAATTTCTCGTTATGAAGAATTTCTTGAATTAGACAAATTATCCAATACTCGACGTCCACCGAAGTGTCTCGGAGTTTCACGAGCTCGTGGCTTGCTCGTCACGGAGAGTTAGTTCCCACGAGACCGAGAGGCTCTTGAAATAAAAAACTGGCTGCTCTCAAAAAAGTGGTTTGTAGCTGAAATAAATATTTGGAATTAAAAAATGTTTTCTCATCGTAGAATTATGGGTTCAATACTATACAAATTCATTACAATAATATTAAAAATTTGATTATAAACCAAAATCATCAATGAAAATTTATACAATTGACAATCTTGCCATAAAAATATAACTGAATTCTTGAAGTAAAGAGGCATCTCATCGGAAGTCAATGTCCATGTGGTGGAGATTCCTAGCCCCGTGGAAACAGCCAATACTGCAACAGCCAGCCTAATGGCTCCGCCAAAAGAGAGAATAAATTAAATCTTAGGTTGTAGAGTACCCATATCATATTTACAAAGAACGAAACATATTCCTAACATGAATCTATGCCACAGTACTCGTGATTAATATAAGCTCTAAACCAAGCATGCAATACACACACTAGCGTCCGGGAATCGAACACAGGACTATTCCCAAATCCTACAGCCACATGACTTCAAGTATAAAATAAAAAACATTATTTACCGTATGCAGATACATATGAATAGTTACATATATCTTTAAATAACACACGTAATCGTGTATAGAATTTATCTTCCAGACCGCAGTATTAAAAACTCACTGTTCTCCCTTTTCCCTTGACAGACACAGTATTGTTCCTTCCTGCATACTCCAACACACCACGGCTTTTGCATAAAAGGAGCGGCCATGTTCTACCCCCATAAATCTCTCTCACGGTTGACAACTCGTAAACACAGCTGAAGGACGCCTCTCCCTCGCTCTGGCCCATTTATCTACCCTTCATTTTGCCCTCTTATTGTATAATAATTATTACATGCCAATTTATTCCTTAGAGTTCAACCATTCAACACTCTATTCCATTTATGACTCTAATGCACCTGGCCCATATATTAACTTACACTGCTGCACTAACTGGCATATTCATACAAGTACACATTGGCGCTCTTACTGGCACACAAATTATCAAATTACCACTTAAGTCTTTATTCCTCAGGCTATTTAGGGCCTTATCTCTATACTCTGGGCATAACAAATATATTTCGCATTACTTATGGGCTTCTCCGTACATGACCCGCTCACACTAATACGCCAGTCCGAGTGCATCAAGCAACATAGAAGATCTTATGCTTTACGTCGTCTCACAAATTAACACTACAGTCTACCATGCTCCATGCATTTAGCTAGTGCCTAACCACTTGTTCAAGCTAGACTCATATGCGACTGCGTAAGTCATGGATAAATGAAAGTACACGAGCTTAGTTTCCCTATACTGAAACATAGTATCTATTCAATAATGACACTAACGAAAATAAATGAGAACAACAACATGCAAACACAAACTATCTAACTAAGCCTGAGTCCTGGGCATAAATTCTATTTGCATGTGTCCTTAGACACTTACACATTTACATGTTGGCGAAAGGCCTAATTTATCTGCAGCTGACCTAACCATAACCTGACTGCTACATGCTGAGAATTAAAATTGTCTGACCTGTGTCTTGTGATCGCATCTGAACAGTTCCCCAACGGACATTGCTAACTTAAGCCATCATGTCAATGTTGTGGGCAGGCGACAGCAATCGTAGTTGGATGACTGGTGACATCTTGGTCTGCTGTGACGTTCAACTGCGACTCGTTCTGGTGACTCGATCGCCGCCTCTTCGATGTGGTCGGTGTGCTGACTGGACGTCGCTGATGGTCCACGGTCGTACCTCGATGCCGTGAAGGATGTTCTTGTAGCTTCGCTCCAAATTACTGCCTCAGCGCGATGGATGAGCAGCGTCCGGTCCACACGTGACGTAAGAGAAACTGTAACGAAAACAATGTGTTCTTACTTCGATGCCTAGGTCTCCCCTCTAGCCTTTTATTTGATCCCGTAATGTCAGAACTCGTTCTTAGCATTATCCTTCTAGACAGTTACACCATTTTCAGCAGCACTTTACTTCACCCATGACTGATATTTATACTGACCGAGTTGAATTAATATCCATCCTCTGAGCCTACACTATCGTGTAACCTTAGTTTAGAACAATGTTAGCCTCAGATTGTGCTAGGCGACTTGGTGTGAACAAATTACTAGCAGAGAAATGCTCTCACAGAAAATCAGGTCAATACTTGCTGTATAAAATTCTAATCTATATTACAAATGGTTGTTACTTACAAGTCCATAGGACAAAGTAGACTCTGAATGCGATGCTTGTAGACAAAGGTAATCTTCCCTTCGCTGCGTCGCTCCATGACAGACACCTTCTTGACAGCGATACACCCAGTAAGATGAGCTTCGCGCACTCGGCGGCTGTATATATTAGCGATCGCGCACCCATGCTACAGAGCTCTACGTGTGTGGGCTCGCGGGAGCGTGCCAGCGGAGAGGAAAATTCTCCCACGGTATCCCGCGCAATTACTCATTCCTTTATTGTGATTACAATTAGCGTCATGTAGCATATCAAAATTTTCAGAAAAATATGCTCATTGCCAATATTACATCCAATGCTCTATATATCTCTTGTGAGTGGAGATATTAAATAAATTCATTTCCCTCCAATATAAACTTTCCCACGGTTCTCACTGTGTAGTTCGCGTCCCCACGCTGAAAGTCAAGAGGTTCGCTTGGGATAATAAATTTTCATAAGCATCTTGTGAACTTAGCTCGGTTTTGACGCTAAGTTCTCTTGAGAAGCGCGCAATGTGAGACACTACAGCACAATAATGTCCGATCTTTGTGGTCTCATATGATTACCATAATTGTCATTATATCAACGTCCTTTGATTATGAACAGAGTGGTTTAATAGATTCTAAATACCTGACGAACGAGGAGCTTAATGTATTTTTCCATCAAATTATGAAACAACTAAAAAATAAGTGTGGAGTTAGATGGAATGAGGAAATTAAGTTATTCGCTCTAAACTTATTATACTGTAGACCGCAAGGCTACCGATCTCTATGTCAGTACTTTGATCTCCCCTCAGTACGAACACTGCAGAAATACATGTAGGGCGTTCGGCTTAAATGTGGATTAAATGAAAGTATTTTCCAACTTCTGAAAAAATAGGATTGACTGTTAAGACTTGTGTATATGATCAAGGCCCTAATTTTATGGAATGGAGAAAGAGTTTGGGTGGAAAATATTGAGTCAAAGCCGTAACAATAACAATATTTCTGTCTTTTATGACATATCTTATTTAATAAAAAGTGCTAGGAACAATTTTTTAAAAATATAATGTGGTGTACAGCTTAGAAAGTGGTGAAGTAGGAACTGCATCTTGGCAATATGTCAAAGACTTGTATTAAAGTGGCAATAAAAAAACGTATAAACTTGCACCAAAGCTTACAAAAAAATCTGTAGAGCTGCCACCTTTTTCAAAAACGAAAGTTAGTCCTGCTTGTCGTGTACACTTGTGGCAGTATGCGCCTACTGCAGAGTTTTGCCAGAAATTGAATAATTTATTTGATATTTGTAATGTTATACTCTTAAAGGTTCAGTTAAGCTGAGAAAAGACATCACATGTCAGTCTGAGCATTTTGAAGTGCTTACTGGTCTTAGAGAATTTGGAGAATCTTGGAGATTTGTGGATGTGTACAATAAAAATGTAACAAATAGGATAAAGTGTATAAAGGGGTTAAGAATGAATGTTGTTGGGTTAAGGGTGTTGAAAAATGAATTGCTGGATAATGATAATATATACCTATTAATGCGAAAAATAAACCAGGACCGTCTGAAAAATTCCTCCTCTCTAATAAGGCAGAAAGTAGGGTTTTGCTCTAGTCCATTTCCAAAGCAGTTCATTTCTGCATTCAACAGTCAACTATTTGATATCACTTCAAAAGAGACTAACAACTGTGAGGTATTCAGTTGGGACCAGTTAATGTTGGAAATGAAAAGTGCTCATAAACTTAAATTGTCAACATTTTAAAATAGTGTTAATGTTCAGTCAGTTATTGATGTGCCAAATGTCGAACTGTCAAAAGATTTTGGTGAGTTAAATAGCATGAAATATGTGTTTGATTACTTGTTAAAACAGTTTCTCTCTGTTCACGATTGTAATACATGCAGACAGTTTCTATAAGACAAAACAGATTCTCTAGATGATAGTGTTAAGATTTATTTTAATTTCAAAAATTATGAGCATAATAGTGCTTTTGCTGGCCTGACTTATGTTGTAACGATGAGTCATATTCGTTTTTAGGAAAGTGTGAAGATAGGCTTTCTTGTATTTTTGAAGAGAATTCTCACAAGCGTCGGTGTGGTACATTGTTCGTTAATTCCCTAATCGAAATAACTAATTTTCCACAGAAATGCTGTAAGTGTACTAAGCTGTTGCCATTGAAATTATTTGTGAAACTAAGATTTTTATTACATCGTCAAATTTTGCAATGAAAATTTTCAGTGCCATAGAAAAAACACGAAGTACCTGAAATTCAGTCATTTACCTTGCTGAGATCTTAACCAAATTCAGTTCAATAAAAACCATGCCCCTCCAGCCCTTGAAGGACCTTTGCCTACCAAGCGACCACTGCTCAGCCCGAAGGCCTGCAGATTACGAGGTGTCGTGTGGTCAACACGACGAATCCTCTCGGTCGTTATTCTTGGCTTTCTAGACCGGAGCCGCTATCTCACCGTCAGATAGCTCTCAATTCTAATCACGTAGGCTGAGTGGACCTCGAACCAGCCCTCAGGTCCAGGTAAAAATCCCTGACCTGGCCGCGAATCGAACCCGGAGCCTCCGGGTAAGAGGCAGGCATGCTACCCCTACACCACGGGGCCGGCTCAGTTCAATAAAAGGACTTTGAAAATGGCTAACCCTAAGAAAGCTTTCCATGCTGTAGCAATAAGTAGTCTAGTCTATCGACGTGTTTTGTAAAATTTACTATTAATATAGTTCTTCAGGTGGTTGCAATATTTATAATTTACGTGGAAAGGTACAATCAGCTGTTGGGTAGAGAAGAGTACTGGCTTGCTGGCCGCTGAGAGCGCTGGCGTCGTTCCGCTTGTCAACAGGGTGCCATTTCATCACTAAGGAGTTTCGCGACTGTGTGTATTAGATTGTGGTGGTGGTACCATCATGTTGAATGGCCGTACGGACCTGCACATTTTCATGGGTGATCCGAGGAACACTGTTAACGCTTGGAGATACAGGGATTGGGTACTGAGACCACATGTTTGACTCTTCAGAGGTGCGGTTGGTCCAGACTTCCTCTTAATGGACGATAATGGCCGACCGGACCGCGCTGCAATGGTGGATGAATTTCTGGCTGGGGAAGACATTCATCGCATGGACTGACCAGCGAGGTCTTCGGATATAAGTCCTATAGAACATGCCTGGGATGCATTGGGGAGGCGAATTGCATCCCGTCAGCCTCCACCAAGGACCCTCCAAAACCTTCGCATTGCCCTTTCGGAGGAATGGGATCGACTGCCACAAGAGCTCTTGGACCATCTGATAGGGGGCATGCTACGTCATTGCGAAGCATGTGTGGCCGTTAGTGGTAACCATACACCCTATTAACAGCATATCTTGTTGTGGAAGACATTGCCAAGTTTTGTTAGTTGTTGTCAAAGGTGTATCTTAGCTATCAGAACCTTTCTGATACTGTTTTTTGGACAAGTTGTGTGATTCAGCTTCCGTTTGTTCAGCAATCCATCTGACATTCCTATCAGGCAGTATGGCCTCGTTTAGTGATTACTGATTATGCTTAACTTTTGGACACTGGTGTAGTAAGGATATAAAGTGGGAGCCTCCGTGGGTGAGGGGGCAGCGCACCGGCCTCTCAACGCTGGGTTCCGTGGTTCAAATCCCGGTCACTCCATGTGAGATTTGTGCTGGACAAAGCGGAGGCAGGACAGGTTTTTCTCCGGGTACTGCGGTTTTCCCTGTCATGTTTCATTCCATCAACACTCTCCAATATCATTCCATTTCATCCCTCATTCATTAATCATTGCCCAAGAAGAGTGAGACAGGCTTCGGCAGCCGGCACAATTCCTATCATCGCCGCAAGATGGGGGTTTCATTCATTCCATCCCTGATCCGGTCACTGACGGGAAAACAGGTTGTAGATTTTCATTTTTCATTAAGGATGTAAAGTAGAGGGCGTATAAATCTCTGGTAAGACTCTAAATATAGTATGATTCACCGAGCCGAGCAGCTGTGAGCTTGCATTCGAGAGATAGTGGGTTCGAACGTCACTGTCGGCAGCCCTAAAGATGGTTTTCCGTGGTTTCCTGTTTTTACACAGGAAAATGCTGGGACAGAACTTTAATTTAGGCCACGGCCACTTCCTTCCACTCCTAGCCATTTCCCATCCGATCGTCGCCATAAGACCTAACTGTGTCGGTGCAACGTGACGCAAATCGTAGAGTATAGTTCCAGTGTAAGGAACCCACACCAAGTCTACTTGATACGAGAACTGCAAACGATCCAAAGGAAAGCAGCACGATTTGTTCTGGGAGATTTCCGACAAAAGAGTAGTGTTACGAAAATGTTGCAAACTTTTGGCTGGGAAGACTTGGGAGTAAGGAGACGAGATGCTCGACTAAGTGGTATGTTTTGAGCTGTCAGTGGAGAGAAGGCGTGGAATAACATTAGTAGACGAATATGCTTGAGTGGACGTTCTAAATGTAGAAAAGATCATAATATGAAGATAAAAATGGCATTCAAGAGGACGAATTGGGGCCAATAATCATTTATACGGCGTTGAGTAAGGGACTGGAATAAGTTATCAAGAGAAATGTGCGATAAATTTCCATGTTCCTTGACAGCTTTTAAGAAAAAGCTCGGTAAACAACTGATAGGGAATCTGCCACCTAGGCAACAGCCCTAAATACAGATCATTAAAGATCATTGATTGATTGATGATATCTAATATTATTACAGCAATAATAAAATATAAATCCTAATCTCTTTAGTGCCTGAAACCGAAACATTCAGCCACAATAATAATAATAATAATAATAATAATAATAATAATAATAATAATAATAATAATAATAATATTTAATATAATATTAATATAATAATATTATTATTATTTCGTGTGGGTATTCCTAGCTGGTGCAGCCCTTGTGTGCCAGACCCTACAACGAACGTGTGCGGCATCTACCATACATGTGAACTGCGTACTTTTATAGTGGAGGATTGTGTTGTGTGTGGTGTGCGAGTTCCAGGAACGTATTGAAAGCACTCGCCGAACAGGGGGGAAATAACCTTTTATGGTTAAGATCTCCGACCCGGTCTGGAATCGAACCTGGGGCCCTCTGGACCGAAGGCATCTACCCTGACTATTCAACCAAGGAGCCATTATGCACATAATGTCAACCTCCACTGACTGCCGTCTAACAGCTTGATTGGCAAGAGGACTGACCTTCGAGTTCTGGGCAGGGTTGCCACCGGGCAAAAAGTTTTCGTATTAAAATTTCCCCTAAAAATGTACTAGATTATGGAAAAAAGGTACTAAATCATTTATTTTCAATGGAATAGGGTTATTCATAAAGGCAGTAAGTTATAGAAAGCAAAGTATTCTTATGAAAAACACATATTAATTAAATGAGGACAGAACTTGCCGATTTTGATCTTCATATTTTGCTCTTCTCTTAATCCTTGGAAAACATTGCCAAAGCAATAAACTGTTTTGAAATGTGAAAATTATGGGCAGACGAATGTTTTAGTTTCTCCTTTGTCAGAAGGAGCCCATTCAACATACAGGATTGGAGTTTGTTTCTCAATTTGGTCTTATTGGTAGTAACAGCAGAAAACAAAATGTCCTGTGCAGCAGAAAAATGTAGTAAACAGAACACTGCCTTCACAAAATTCGTCAAATTTGGAAAGGTGTAGTCGTCTACAGGATTTTTAGTTTCAAATAGACCGGACGAGTTGGCCGTGCGGTTAGAGGCGCGCGGCTGTAAGCTTGCATACGGGAGATAGTGGGTTCGAACTCCATTGTCGGCAACACTGAAGGTGGTTTACCGCGGTTTCCCATTTTCACACCAGGCTGAAAAGCTTTTAACTTTCTCTGGACTTAGCTAACCACTACAGTAATTATGTTAGGGAAATACATAGCTAATGCGATTATACTGATTAAAGTGCCATCTCATTAGTAATTTTCCAGGTTCACCATGGACAGATTTCTTAAAATAGGATCACGAAAATCCACCTCCTTAAAAATCTGTTCGCAAACTTCAACATAGCTCTGAAACTTCTTATCAATTTCTGTCTTGTTCTTTTGCTGCAGTAGAGCAGTTTATACTCTACCTCCGTAAAAGGTACTAGATTTCCATAAAAAGCAACTAACGTACTAAAAATGATCATAAAGTACTAGATCTAGTACTAAAGTACTAAAGGTGGCAACCCTGGTTCTGGGCACGAAGACCCACGGGCACAGGTTTGCGGCAAAGCGAGAGCGAAAGCCACTATAGGCACCGTGCAGATGGATCGAAATACAACTACTAGCGCTGCATAGTGGCCCGTTCTGAAACAAGAGGTGAGGCGTAGTGCGAGAGTCTCAGTACAATATGTGTGACATTCGAACAAGTTGCGGGTTTAAAGCGATTCAATTTCGGGGATCTAAGTGAATCATCATGCAATAAAGGAAGGAACCTTGTTGTCCGTGGCCACGTGAACGGCGTTGAAGAGTCAATTCCGAATGGTTTCGGATACATCACAGGAAAAGTTACCCGTTAAACGTCTGTCACTTTGCCGCCCTATATCGTGAAACTTGAGGTAGGCAGCTTGTAGTTAGGTAACAATTTATAAAGTTTATTTAGTAAGGATTACTTAATGCATGTTTGTTATGTTGTACGCATTTTTATTTTGTGTTCAGGTTGACCAGAATCGTAATGTCTCTACCAGCGAATGTTCCTGTCCTGCCGGCGCCAGAGGAACTTGCAAACACCTAGCTGCGGTAGTGTATTATATAAATAATGAAAGTGTTGGCTCCAAAACAGACTGTCCGCAACAATGGGGAAAACTGAGCCCAAAAATAATGTCAACAGAAAAATGTAGAAAAGGCAAACCCGTAGAACTGTTCGGTAAAAAGACTTTGGAGACATCTCTTCCCCCCTTCGAATTAACTGACGATAACTTATTTTAAAACACATCCCTTGCAGTCTTCGTACAATGCTTCGAGCAGAAGCAAGTACTGAAATCGAACAATCGTGCAGGGCCGTAGTCACCTCATTGATAGATAGGGTAGAGAATGATGTGGAGAGAGAAGGCTGTGAGGAAATTGTGACACAGCTATTACTCGTACATTTGCAAGTCTCTAACGACGTGCGCTTGCCAGACGTATACACCTTTTGCACTGTGAGTGACGAAATATTTTTTACCAGCAAAATGCAGGTTGGTACAGATTATATAATTAAAATTTCCTTGGACACAGTATCTGAATCAGGAAGCCTTCGATGGTTTCCAGAAAGAAAGATAAGAATATCTGTTAGCACGAAAGCATATCGAATCAAAACTAGGCGACATAACTTTGATACCTCTCGCATTTGTAACTGAATCTCCAATTGGGGGAGCTGCTTTGAACAATCTTTCTGACGGAAGTGAAATGGAAACTGAAGCAATAGAATGCTATGGAAGTTCATTTGATGTTCGTGTTATTCGATGTGGGTTAGTAATCCACAAGAAACAATCTTGGATTTGTGGATCCCCAGATGGCATAGTTCTCAAAGGAAATGTAGCTGACAGAGTGTTAGAAGTTAAATGTTCATCTTCCTGTAAAGATAAACCAATAGTAGATGAGTCAGGAAATGTGCGAGTACGTTATCTTTACTTTGACGAGCAAAATAACATACAGTTAAGGACAAGTCATATGTATTAAATACAAATACTGATGTACGTAACTGGCTTGGGAAAATGTGATCTATAGGTATATAGCAAAGCACAACAGTTGACAATACCTATTTATCAGGACAATAAGTATGTCGATAAATGTCTCACCAAAACGACTAAGTTCCGTTTCAGTAATTACTTGCCAAAAATTAGCGGTATTCCTAATAATAATGATTATTATTTATTTGTCAATTCTTGCTTGTTGAACGTTGAACAGATCAAAATGTAAACAAAGAATATATAAAACAAAGTGATGGTAGAACAATTCTGAAACTATTCTTTAATTATTGCAGGTTGCAAATTCGTAACACGCAACACATATGCACGATGTCATCCATGTGTGGAAAAAGTTCTGTTGGCAATTTCTGTAATATATTGTATACTTTATTTTGATTCTTTGAATACACCTTTCTACGTGAATTCTAACACTCGCAATATTGTCCTACTCTCAACTTCCTCAGCTGTTAATCTCTTGTCATGTAAGAACGGTAGTGTCACGATTATGACACCGCGGGCAGATAAGTTAGTTCTGATGCCAGGAAATCCTTCATCAGCCATGACCTCGTCGCCAGGTGGAAGGAAAGTTAATAAACCACTGTCGGTTGTTATGAATGGGTCGCTAGCTCTTCCACCGTAACATTTAGGTTTAAAGGCGATCACACCGCATTAAAACTTCTGCAGAGTGGCAACCCTTTTATTGAGAATGAGAATAGAAATACACTCTCTGATCTACTTGGGGGACTGTTCAACCCTAAATTCCGTGCAGTCAATAATGACTCGACAGTTACCGTAACTTCTCTTAAATACTGGAGGCATTGTTTCTTGAACACTTTCCTTACTAGGCCAGAATATGAAATGTTTTGTACGCAGTGCCAGTTGCATAAGCACGGTCCTAAAAGTACGTGAAATTGTTGTCCTGTGAACTCCGAATAGCACTCTCAAAGCAGAATAGGACAGTACGGTTTTCATTTTCACTAGGAAAATCGATAATCTGGTTTCTTTACATAATATCTAAACGTTCCAGTTTGTTAATAACGCAAGCAGCAAGGCAAAGACGTTGAAGTTCACACCTGTTCAATCACGCATTTGTGTATTGTTCCTTATGGACCTGTTGCCTGGAAACCTCGACCCTTGATGTCTGCATGATCGTCTTCCGTTCCACACATTTTATCATGTTTCGTAATGTTCCCTCCCAGACAGAAATTAAGTGGAATATATGCTTGTGTATTTACGTCGTTTTCATTTATTGAACAAGAAAACATGAAGTCCGAACAATGAAAATCAGATGCATCTGTCCCCACGGATGCATCTTTGGTTATGTTACTTGGGCAAACTGTACTTGAAAATTTTCCGTCTGATTCTTCCTTTTTTAATCGCTTGAGTTGTCTGCGAAAGCGCTGTAAGTTGGGTCCCGGCGGCACATTCCTCTTCTTGTATTCATCCGGAAATATTGTCGGAACATTAGCTGGACTTAGTGGGTGTCCAGATCTTTTGTTTCCGATGAAATGTGCACTACATATTCTTGAGTAAGTCGTAGGTTGCCAAAGTGATCCATCAGTGCTAAAAATTAAAACCGAAATTAAATTAAATCGGATCAATTGAACTTATTGCAAACATGTGCAGTACGTATGTGTAGGCCTACTTCGTTTATTTAACTGCTTGTATCCATCGCCTCCTTCGGTCCACTTCTATCGCTCATTTTGGAAAAAAGCAATAAAATTGTACTTCACTTCCCGTATTTCCGTAAGTATTGGAACATCCGACAACACAACACTTGCGTTTACTTGATCTCCTTTTCTCTGCCATTATCATCGGAGTAGCTACACGCTCAGTCATAACGGATCAGCTACCGCGAGTCTGGAGTCTGTCTCACGTGTTGTTCTCCGCCCGGCCGCTAGAGCGACACGCACGGTGGTGAAGCGTTTTGAACCGCAGCCCAATAGCCACCCGAGTAGTTTCCTGTGTTGTCCATACTGTTTCATAAGCGACTGGCCTGGCCTCTGCCAATACTCTATTATACACCCGATCGGTGGAAAGAGTACCCTAGGATTTATCAATTTTTTTTTTGCTAGGGGCTTTACGTCGCACCGACACAGATAGGTCTTATGGCGACGATGGGATAGAAATGGCCTAGGAGTTGGAAGGAAGCGGCCGTGGCCTTAATTAAGGTACAGCCCCAGCATTTGCCTGGTGTGAAAATGGGAAACCACGGAAAACCATCTTCAGGGCTGCCGATACTATCTCCCGGATGCAAGCTCACAGCCGCGCGCCTCTATGCGCACGGCCAACTCGCCCGGTTTTATCAAATTAAAGTCCGGCTTTGTGGCTAAAGAGATTGGACGCTTGCCTCTGGTCCGAAGAGCCCGGTTCGATTCTCGATATCTTAACCACCCCTACTCTCATTCCCCTGGCTCGGGGACTGAGCGTTTGTGACATCTTCGTCATTCATTTCATCCTCATTAGGTCAGAGGCTGTGCGCCATAATAATTATCAAATTAAAATGTAGAATTTTACAGCATTACCAGCAGTCGTTCACTGGTTTATTAGCTTCCTCGGTAGATCGGTGGTAGAGTGTCGGTATGATCACCGGTTCGATTCCCAACAACAAACAACGAAAGAAAACACTAAGCTGAGAAACTGCATTTCATTTTAGCAGATCTGTGAATAAAAATGAAATTATATTTCTCAGATAACAGCAGTGTCTTCCTGCAAGGATGTGAAAATAGACGGTAGTGAAATATCAGCACTCTGTTATCTATATAATTAAGCCAGAAGTGAGAGATGATGAGGAGCACATGCCCTATTTATGGATCTCATAAAGCTGACTGGAAACATATACCACATGAGTCTTCAAGGAATCTTCACGGCCAGTTATCTTTTCATTTAATATGTTGTAACTCGAAAACTACTGCAGAAAAAAATAATACGGGGATGTCTCCAGTCCCTTCGTAGAACTGTTCTCCATATCGACAGCTCACTATCAGTTTTGCCAATTTAGCCTTTTCCCCGCTAAATCTAGCTTATTTAATCCAACGTTTAGCGGCAAAATAATAATATTCCTGCTGTAGCTTTTTTCCCCGCTTAATCTAGCTTATTTCATCCAACGTGCCTCATGTGATGTGGCGTTGTGCTTCCCCTAGTTTGAACGAAGACACTCTCCATGTTCCCTTCTTGTATGATGTGGTAGCAACAGCGAAACTGGCTATGATCACCTAGTCATAGTACGTTACCTGATTCACCACTGGTCCAGCGGGAGCATGGAATGTGCCTTTATGATGTAATATTATGACATCCCTTCAGTTTTTTTTGTTTTTTTGCTATTTGCTTTACGTCGCACCGACACAGATAGGTCTTATGGCGACGATGGGATAGGAAAGGCCTAGGAATTGGAAGGAAGCGGCCGTGGCCTTAAGTTAGGTACCATCCCGGCATTCGCCTGGAGGAGAAGTGGGAAACCACGTAAAACCACTTCCAGGATGGCTGAGGTGGGAATCGAACCCACCTCTACTCAGTTGACCTCCCGAGGCTGAGTGGACCCCGTTCCAGCCCTCGTACCACTTTTCAAATTTCGTGGCAGAGCCGGGAATCGAACCCGGGCCTCCGGGGGTGGCAGCTAATCACGCTAACCACTACACCACAGAGGCGGACCCCTTCAGTTTTACTATCGCCTGATGACCTCACAAAACTTCCTTACTTGTGCCAGGCTCCTCACTTTCATCTATGATATCCCACGTCCCTTGATCAAGTCTTGTTCTTTTCCGATCCAGCCGGTAATAGGTCACGAGGCCTAGGGAGTCTTTTACCTTCGCGCCCTTCGTGCCCTTGTCTTTCTTTGGCGATATATTCATTTTTCGAAGTGTTCTACCCCTTCCATTTTTCTCTCTGATTAGTGTTAATAGAGGATGGTTGTCCAGTTGTACTTCCTGTTAAAACAATAATCACCACGACCTCCACCTGCCAAGATTAGCTCAGTGTACATAATTAAATATCCATGTTTTGCAGTTATAGTAGCTTGCTAATGTAGCAGAAGAAAGAGTAATTTCATTCCCTACCCAGTGAGCAGTGCTATAAATATTTGGCTTATTTTGTCACTTTTTCTAGTTCTCATTTAGCTTTTTCTAGCTTATATTGGGTGATGATCTGGCTTATTAAATGAAAATCGGGTTGACAACACAGCTCACTATCCTTCTTGCTTTATCATTAATCTGTATAAGCGGCGATGATATTCCAAATTATGCTTCATTGTAAGCGCGAGGAGGTTTTCTAACTAGGTAGGATGACCAACTCTAAATTTTTTCAAATAGAAGACAGACGCCTAATAAAAGGAGGACTTTTCATTAAAATGGAGGACAAATGGAATTTTAATTTTTAAATACAATGCTTAGTATTACATTATTATTATTATTATTAAGTTGATGAAGATGATGAAGTTGTAGCTACAGTATTTTTTGCTGATACTTATAATCTGCATCCACTTTTGACAGTAAATATGAATTGTTTTCTTGTGATAAATAATTGTACAACTGTCTATATGGTATGATTTTAAAGATGTACTTCACTAATAAAATATCCTTAACCGACTCGGTCAGCAAACGGCTTCTTTCTTGTGATCAATGTGTATTAATCGGGGAAAACACTCTTTCAACGGTTGCATTGCAACCTGAAATAGCGAAATAAATATTAATCAGCTCACTAACTTAAATAATTCAATGTCAGGGCTGCATTTAAAAAACTCACACCACTGTTTATCTAATGTTGTATATTTATCAATTTCGGAACTCCTAGTGTAATTCTGAATAATACAAAATTGGTCAAAATGTTTAGAATCATCTATCTCCACACCTTTAGATTGCAAATACTCGAGACAAGGACGAACATCTTCAGTTCCATTGTCCCCATAAGATCTATCTGTATCGATGCGACGTAAAGCAAACTAAAAATTTCTGTTTAGAATTGGCTTGGTATGCTTTTTCGGCCCTAATTTTGGGTAATTCAAACAGAGAAGCCGAGCGTGTGTTCAGTCAGGTTAATCGTTAAAAGCTGACTTAGAAACAACATATTTTGGAATAAGTCCTATGGAAAAATTTTGCTTTTCACATGAGTTCCCATCGGAAGTCCCTTAGTTTGTTGGAACAAGCGTATACGTCATCAGAAAAATCAACGGGGCAGGTTCGATCCTGGCTCAGTCCGGTGGTATTTGAAGGTGCTCAAATACGTCAGCCTCGTGTCGGTAGATTTACTGGCACGTAAAAGAACTCCTGCGGGACTAAATTCCGGCACCTCGGCGTCTCCGAAAACCGTAAAAGAGTAGTTAGTGGGACGTAAAGCAAATAACATTATTATTATAAAAATCAACGGGTAACCCAAGTACTTCCAGAAAGGGTACATTTGCGGTGTGATGAGGATGATGATGTATATTTTTCTTAGGATCTGTTTTTACACAATTTGCTTTACGTCGCACCGACACAGATAGGTCTTACGGCGACCATGGGATAGGAAACGGCTAGGAGTGGGAAGAAAGCGACCGTGACCTTGATTAAGGTACAGTCCCAGCATTTGCCTTGATTAAATTGGGAAGACACGGAAAACCATCTTCAGGGCTGCCGAGAGTTGGGTTCGAACCCACTATCTCCCGGATGCTGCCTTTGTATATCAGTGGTAGACTGTCAGCCTCCGGATCCCAAGGTAGCGGGTTCAAACCCGGCAGAGCTGAAAAAGTCCATTCGTCACTCCATGTCGTACGATGTCGGCATGTAAAAGCTCTCCGGCAACACATTTCGTGTTTACCCGACAAAATTCATTAAATCTCAGCCACAGAGGCCCAAGAGAGTTTCGGTTTACTCGGTCTGCCATCTAGTAGGCCTAGAATAAAATGGAACGTCGAAATTGACGAGCAGACAACCAGACGGCGTCAAATTGAAATGTCTGCACACGGTAGCTGAGGCCATACGGTTATTATTATTATTATTATTATTATTATTATTATTATTATTATTATTATTATTATTATTATTATTATTATTTATTAGGTATAACAATGTCCGCCTCTGTGGTGTAGTGGTTAGTGTGATTAGCTGCCACCTCCGGAGTCCCGGGTTCGATTCCCCGCTCTGCCACGAAATTTAAAAAGTGGTACGAGGACTGGAACAGGGTCAACTCAGCCTCGGGAGGTCAACTGAGTAGAGGTGGTTCGATTCCCACCTCAGCTATCCTGGGAGTGGTTTTCCGTGGTTTCCCAGTTCTCCTCCAGGCAAATGCCGGGATGGTATCTAATTTAAGGCCACGGCCGCTTCCTTCCCTCTTCCTTGTCTATCCCTTCCAATCTTCCCCCTCCCCCGCAAACCCCCTGTTCAGCATAGCAGGTGATGCCGCCTGGGCGAGGTACTGGTCATCTTCCCCAGTTGTATCCCGACCCAGTGTCTGAAGCTCCAGGACACAGCCCTTGAGGCGGTAGAGGTGGGATCGCTCGCTGAGTCCGAGGGAAAAACCGACCCTGGAGGGTGAACAGATTAAGAAGAAGAAGAAGAAGAAGAAGAAGAAGAAGAAGAAGAAGAAGAAGAAGAATATGGTATAACAATTATAATTTCGTGTAGCTAGTCCTAGCCTTATAAGACAGACACTCCAATGAGGGTGGGCAGCATCTACTGTATTTATGTTGTGATGTGTTGGTTGCAGAAATACTGGGGGCTGAAGAAATAGCCACTCCCCGAGCCAGGGGAAATAACAATTTAAGGTTCAAATTTCCGACCCGGCCGGGAGTCGAAACCCTCTGAACCAAAAGCGACTACACTGACCCTTCAGCCAAGGAGCAGGACCATTTTTCCTAGGTATAATAATTTATAATTTCGTGTGGCTATTACTAGCCGAGTGCAGCCCTTGTAAGGCAGACCCTCCGATGAGGGTGGGCGGCATCTGCCATGTGTAGGTAACTGCGTGTTATTGTGGTGGAGGATAGTGTTATGTGTGGTGTGTGAGTTGCAGGGATGTTGGGGACAGCACAAACACCCAGCCCCCAGGCCATTGGAATTAACCAATGAAGGTTTAAATCCCCGACCCGGCCGGGAATCGAACCCGGGACCCTCTGAACCGAAGGCCAGTACGCTGACCATTCAGCCAACGAGTCGGACTGTTCCTGGGTGAGTTCAATATTATATAAAACAAACAATCAGATATTTTCTCCTCCCACTCATTTTGTGTCAGTACACCTACGCTTGTCTTGTGATATAAACCTTAGCATATAGCGACTATTTGCAAGCCATTCCTTATATTTGGCTATTTCTGAAATATTCGGCCATCAGTTTTTAGCCACTTTCCACCATCGCGGGGTGGCAGCACTGGTAAGCAATTTGGATTGCTGGTCAGTTCCTCAGTTGCTTACATGCTTACGTGTTGTCGCCAAGACAGGACGTCAACCTACTCAGTCGGAGATACTCTTCCTGACATCATTTTCTGCCCATAAATACCAGGGATGGTGAGTACAAATATTTCAATATTTGATTAATACATTGCTGCATTAGAATAATGTTAAAAATGTAGTGACTTAAACGCGTGTTTCTATGTGTGAGTGTGCGCGTGTTCATTTCATTTTTCGCTCCTCGCTGCCCGTACAAATCGCAACGAGTTTTTACAAAAACAACGTATTTCCAACAGAATGAGCCGCCTTACATAAGAATATTGCAAGAAATATTTATTACAACCAATGGCCATATATAAACTGAAGAACAGAATATCAATATCTGCAGAAAATTGTAAGGGAATCATGTCCCTACATTACATTACATTACGTGGTAGACAAATCAATCAATCAATCAATCAATCAATCAATCAATCAATCAATCAATCAATCAATCAATCAATCAATCAATCAATCAATCAGTCAATCAATCAATCAATCAATCAATCAATGATCTATATTTAGGGCTGTCGCTGGTGGCAGATTCCCTATCAGTTGTTTACCTAGCCTTTTCTTAAATATTTTCAAAGAACGTGGAAACTAATAAGAACGTTATTGGCTTTACGTCCCACTAACTACTTTCACGGTTTTCGAAGACGCGAAGGTGCCGGAATTTAGTCCCGCATGAGTTCTGTTATGTGCTAGCATATCTACCGACACGAAGCTGACGTATTTGAACACCTTCAAATACTACCGGTCTGAACTAGAATCGAACCTACCAAGTTGGGGTCAGAAGGCCAGCGGCTCAACCGTCTGAGCCACTGAGCCCGGCGAATTTGGAAATTTGTCGAACGTTTCCCTAGATATTTTTTCCAATCCATTTTTCCCGTCTTATAAATGAATATTTTCCCTAATGTGTCCTCTTGTACAGTATTTCAAATTTTATCTTCATATTATGATTTTTTCCCACGTTTAAAAGCTTCACTCAAGCTTATTCGCCCATAAATGTCATTCCACGCAATTTCTTCGCTGATAGCTCGGAACACTTAGATGAGAAGCTCATCTCATTACTCCTAAGTCCTCCCAGCCCAAACTTGGCAAAATTTTCGTAACTGCTTTTTTTCTTTTTTGTGGAAATAACCAAGACCAAACTATGCTGTTTTTCTTTGGATCTTTTCTAGTTCTCGTATCAAGTAATCCTGGTAAAGGGTCCCATACACTGGAACAATACTCAAATTGGGGTCTGAGCAGAGATTATATTTTCTCTCTTTCGCTTAAGTGCGGCCAGTATCCAGTATTCGGGAGATAGTGGGTTCGAACCCCACTGTCGGCAGCCCTGAAGATGGGGGCTGTACCTTAATTAAGGCCACGGCTGCTTCCTTCCTACTCCTAGCCCTCTCCTATCCCATCGTTGCCATGAGACCTAACTATGTCGTTCCGACGTAATGCAAATTGTAAAAAAAATCTTAAATACCCTCATAATTGGGGTTAGGAAATTTATGACTTAACGAAGTATAAAATATGCCCTGAAAACTAGCTACATATGGCCTAAAGAAAGTAAAATATGACTGAAGTATTTTAGGGATAGGTATAAAGTATTGAGTGTGCCAAAGCGTGATAAGCGATAACATAGCAGACTGATTTAATTATGCAAACTGACTGAGCTACAGTAGGTACGTTAAACAATTATACTGTACATTCATTCAGTAGCATAGCCCTGAGGCGTAGTTCTCACTCTGTTCTCATAAAGAAGGACCAAAACAAGTGAAATGTATATAAGGATGCTTCAATGTGCGTCCACACTAAGATGTTTTCGTTAAATTTGTTAATAAACACTGTTCATGAACATTTTTGTATGTTAATAAACAAAATAGCGTGTTCATTAACTTTTCGAGCATTTTGAAAAAATCTTTAATTTTTTGAATGAAACTTTTCATTGACATTTCGTATTTTCGTTAACATTTCGGTTCGCACATGCGCAAGGATGCAATTAGAGCACGCAAATTCGTAGCGCGGAATAAGATGTTCTCTTATTTCTTCTACAATTTGACTATCAAATCGCAAGCGAAAGTTATAATTCTATATGATATTCTTTTAGCTGTGTTCTAATGTAGCTTCATTTCCAGCTTCGCACCTCGCTGAATAACCTAACCTCCCATAATCGCTTGTATATCATCAAAATAACACTATCCTAACTAGGTAATTTAAATGAAGATTTTCTTTATTTCGTACCTTTACGAATTCCTTGATATTGTTGTATAAAGCTTCAGACGCCTCAGACACAATAACTGAAATTAATTGCTTGTTTTGATACTCTGGACAAATAGGTATATAAGTGAAATGACACCAGTTGCTAGGAATCTTTGTATCTATAAAAAATAGCCTGCCATTAGTGCAGCCGGCTTTCCGATAATCTGTACCGTTACTTAAGAGGGTCCCGGGTTCTATTCCCAGCGGGTTGGGTATTTTAATCATATTTAATTCTTCTCGCTCGGGGACTGGGTGTTTGTGTTTGTTCCAACACTTTTCTCTTCATATTCAGACATCACACTACACTACCAACCAGCAAAGAAAAGACGCAATAGTGATTGCATGCTTCCATATAAGGTTGGCGTCAGGAAGGCCATCCAGTCGTAAAACAGGGTCAAATCCACATGTGCAACACAGTTCGCACCTGTGACTCCGTAGGTGTGGGAAGAGCGGTAGAAGAAGAAGAAGATGATGATGTTATTATTATTATTATTATTATTATTATTATTATTATTATTATTATTATTATTATTATTATTATTATTATTATTATTATTATTATTATTATTATTATTACGTTCTTCGACTTAAAAGGCCAGAATACACTGAGTAAGATATGTAGATTATTATTATTACTCGAACCTGCCAATCGACATGTTTTGTTCCTAAGCATGTGGTTATGTCTTTGGGAAACAGTTTTCCACTGGGTCAAAAAATGCGGATCACGCAGTCTAGGTGTAGCGAGTCTACCTCTCACCTGGAGGCTACGGGTTCGATTCCCGGCCAGGTCAGGGATTGTTACCTGGATCTGAGGGCGGTTTCGGGGTCCACTCAGCTTACGTCAGAATAATTCAGGAGCTATCTGACAGTGAGATAGCGACCCCGGTCTAGAAAGGTAAGAATTAGGGCGGATTTTGCTTGGTGTCGTTTTTCCGCCGCCGTCGATCGAGTAGAGGCTCATAGAAGTGAAAGGAAGAAAAACTGCGCGGTAGATTTTCCGCTGGCGGTAGTTGTGCAGCCGCCTGCTGCCATTACTATGGGCAGTAGTTCTTAGTAGTTTTACCGAACTACCGCCCATGTCCCAGTAGGGGCGCACGTGTTCAAATCAGTACATGCACACTCAGCGGTTTTTCAGCCGCCTTGCATCGCAGTCTGGTTGAACCAGTAGCGCAGTGTTGCCAGGTCTACAAATAAAAAATCGGTAGATTGTAACGTAAAAATTTCGGGAATGAAAATTCCGGTAGTTTCTGAAATGTTATAACTGAATTAAAGAATGCGATTATTATGAGAAAAATATGCCTTTGCTGGCAGGACCTAGTATTTCCAGTGTTTCTGGTATGGGCTAGAGCAATTTTGTTACGTTCATTGATCTGTCTTTGTCTTCTCCTTGGCTTTGACAATGTGAAAGTGACTGAGGTATGAGCGATCCTAATAATGCCATTCCTTCTGCAGCCAGTCCCTGCTATGAATGGTGTGATAATGTTGCTCATAGTGTCCGTTGGTGCATGCATTTCAGTGGGCTTGGCAGAATGATATGTAATAGCAACTTCTGGCTCGGTGAGGGAAGCAGCGGGAAACTACCTCGCTCCTCATTTCCCTAGTACGCCTCTTCAGTGATGCCTAGGCCATCTATGACAGCTGACGGCAGAGCTGTTGAGGATCCAACCAGCCTTAGGGCTGAAGACTGAACAAACATACATACATACATACATACATACATACATACATACATACATAGAAAAAATACGATTTCACTCACCCTACTCTGGCCACTCCATGCTTCTTCTTCTTCTTCTTCTTCTTCTTCTTCTTCTTCTTCTTCTCTTTCTCTCCAATTTTCCTGTCAATGCAGTTATTGATCAGGCGTAGAAATTTTGTACTAATTTTGAAGTTGTAGCAGAATGCAGATTTTATATTCTATATGTGGGTCGGGGATTTCCCTTGGAATGATGCAGTCAAGCATGAGTTTTGAGTTCAATAAGAGGGGAGAGATTACGTAATTCGAGCTTAAAATCAATTCGGAGAAGTACCCAACGAGTGATGGTATCGATAAAACGTCACGCAGTGAGATGAGGAAAGAGTTTCTCGGCACAAGTCCATTATGTACTATTAATAATTTTATTCATTTTCCTTCACTTTAGTGTTGGCTACTGAATGCATGATTCGAAGCAGTGTATCGATTCATTCAAGTGTCCGAGTGAATCGATTCACAGGAAAGGCGAGCTCACGGCACACGATTCAGCTTAATCCCAGCGGACAGTGCTGAGTGGCGCACTCACTGGACGTTGACGGGGAGCCGAGCTTCCGCTGCAGCGAGACAGTGTATCATGGCACATCGAAAGAATCGTGAACGAGCGCGGCTCAGTGAGACACATGATACATACGGCTCCTTATCGGCTCACTGGACACGCGGAGAGCCGAGCTTCCGCTGCAGCGAGGCATACAGTGAATCATGGCACATCGAAAGAATCGTGAACGAACGCGGCTCAGTGAGACACATGATACACACGGCTCCTTATCGGCTCACTGGACACGCGGAGAGCCGAGCTTCCGCTGCAGCGAGACATACAGTGAGCCATGCTAGACTGAAAGAATCGTATGCTATAATGGACTCTCGAGCTCAGCTCATTTGAAAATAATACCCATTTGCATTCACTGTCCTCTTCTTACAGGGAGGTTTAAATAATAGATGGATTTATTTGCAGTGTTAAAAAGGTAGTCGTCCGCCTCTGTGGTGTAGTGGTTAGCGTGATTAGCTGCCACCCCCGGAGGCCCGGGTTCGATTCCCGGCTCTGCCACGAAATTTGAAAAGTGGTACGAGGGCTGGAACGGGGTCCACTCAGCCTCGGGAGGTCAACTGAGTAGAGGTGGGTTCGATTCCCACCTCAGCCATCCTGGAAGTGGTTTTCCGTGGTTTCCCACTTCTCCTCCAGGCGAATGCCGGGATGGTACCTAACTTGAGGCCACGGCCCCTTCCTTCCCTCTTCCTTGACTATCCCTTCCAATCTTCCCATCCCTCCACGAGGCCCTTGTTCAGCATAGCAGGTGAGGCCGCCTGGGCGAAGTACTGGTCATACTCCCCAGTTGTATCCCCCGAGCAAGAGTCTGAAGCTCCAGGACACTGCCCTTGGGGCGGTAGAGGTGGGATCCCTCGCTAAGTCCGAGGGAAAAACCGAACCTGGAGGGTAAACAGATGATGATGATGATGAAAAAGGTAGTCACAACATAATTCTGAAGTAGCTAGTAAGTAGGTAGGCTATTAGGTTATACTATTTATTAGTTTAATGAATCTTAGTATTATAACTTAGTTGACATTTGACAATTAAACTCGACTCTAGCCTGCCCTATGACTATGAGTCATGCTCATGAGTCATGACCACTCAAAAGTACCTGTTTTATATTGGGAAGAAGGGCTCAGTATTTTCTCAGTTCATATGTCACATCGGTGCACAAGACTTCAATCATATGTGGACAGACGCAATAACAGTATGTTGAATCAGAAAACCAGCGGGCTACTGTACATCTGGGGTAGCCTATACAAAATATGACGATTTAAAAAATCCTCAGCTGATAGAAAAATACTTTTTAAAAAAAGACTGAGCGAGTTGTCGTGCGGTTAATATCGCGTGGCTATGCGCTTGCATTCGGGGGATGGTGGGTTCGAATCCCAACGTCGGCAGCCGTTAAGATGGTTTTTCCGTAGTTTCCCCATTTTCACACCAGGAAATGCTGGGACTGTACCTTAATTCAGGCCATGGCTGCTACCTTCCTAACCTTTCCCACCCTGCGTCGCCGGAAACCTTCGATGTATTAAAGTAACTAGCATTTTTTCTAAGAAAGGAGTTCATAGTATGAAGACCAGATGGCAGCTGCGAGCACTGAATGCTGTTGCTGCTGTCTTACCAGCACATACTACACAGATGCAGTAGGAGCGGTGACCAATGAGCCGTGAATCGGATCACTGTATCGATTCAGTAACGTGAACGGAATCAAATGAATCGATTCAGTAAAATGAATCGAATGTCCCATCACTACTTCACTCACTTTAGATTCGAAGAAATTTCGGGAGATTTTTGTTTTTTCGGACTTTCTGGTGGATTGCAAAAAAATCGGAAGATCTCCTGCAATATCAGGAGACCTGGGAACACTGCAGTAGTGTAGCCAGAATCCACCGTAATTGGGGGGGGGGTAGTTACAAAATTATGAAAGAACATAATGAAGGTGCTTGTGCGTGTATGGTGAGCGCATACATGAGTGTCATTATAAGGACACTGATACAAGTGAATTATGTTGATATTCAGATTTCAGTACCGATACACTACAAAATCTTACAATGAAATAGAGAAGAAAAATATGGTCAAGGTGAATAGTTTCACAACGAATTGTATTTCAGATTACAATTTAAAATCCAAATTTCGAGGCTTCTTAGAAAACAGATTCAAGAGAAGTGTTGGTTTGGTTTTTTACAATTATGTCTCTGTGAATCTTCAAAAGAGCAACCCACTGAGTCGACTTTCACTCGTTTATTTTTATATTCTGTTTATTTTATTTTGTAAAAATTCTGACCCCCCCTTTATCACCCCCCTTTGCTACGCCCCTGGCATGATCGATTGATGCCGTGTAGTTCAGAACTGTCTCGCAATCGCAACATGAGTGAAGTGGTGGTCGACAATGACTTCCTTATATCTTTGGTTGTACAGAGACTCAGGAGAGTAATGTTATGGTCATTATTACACCTAAAACGGATAACTGTACGGAAATTCCGCCAAAATAGTCAATGAACAGACACACGGTCTTCCTGAATGATCGCAATGCAGGCGGGCTCGGACCTTTGTAAGGGGCCCTGCAGACTCCTCGCAAAAATATTTTAAAATAGTATGTCTTAGCCTAATGTCACTGTCATGGATATGATTAGGGCGGTTTTGTAGAATCAGTCGAAATAGGTTTTTAGCTTAATTTTTATTACAATTTGTATGCAGAGGATTGGTTGCATCTAGCAACAATTTATTAAGGTGCCTGTACCAAATAAGGCCCACCTAACGTTTAGCCGCTTGTTACTCCTAAGGGAGACGACGTTTCTGAAAAAGCAGTAAAATATACTCTGGTGTTTGTGACATTAAATGTAAGCATTAAACGTTGTCTAACTTCAGTAGACCGAGCTCGATAGTTGCAGTCGCTTAAGTGCGGCCAGTATCCAGTATTCGGGAGATAGTAGGTTCGAACCCCACTGTCGCCAGCCCTGAAAATGGTTTTCCGTGGTTTCCTATTTTCACACCAGGCAAATGCTGGGGCTGTACCTTAATTAAGGCCACGGCCGCTTCCTTCCCACTCCTAGCCCTTCCCTGTCCCATCGTCGCCACAAGACCTATCTGTGTCGGTGCGACGTAAAGCAACTACCTTTCTTCTTCTAACTTCAGTAGTATATCCGCAATAAAAGAAATTAATGAGTAATACCAATGGGCCTTATAAGGAACACCTGATCCCATAATTGACCCCCAATAAAAATAAAGTATTGTTCTGAACTCTTATTCTTTCCTTCGCTTTATT
Organism: Anabrus simplex; assembly: GCF_040414725.1. NCBI lineage: Eukaryota > Metazoa > Arthropoda > Insecta > Orthoptera > Tettigoniidae > Anabrus > Anabrus simplex. Next base: position 152,993,340 of record NC_090266.1, read on the forward strand.
GACACAAGGCAAAAATAATTGGAAAGCATCCCAAAAACGGCAATTTGAGCCGTTGATGTAAATTTAAAAAATCAATCTTGGGTAAAAGTATCAGTTATACTGAGTGTGACACCCCACAGCTGTGAGCAATGCTTGCTTGCCCTTACAACATCACAACACACTTTTCACCAAAGACCTGCACCAAAATGAAAAACCTACAACCTGTATTCCAGTCAGTGACCGGATCAGGGATGGTATGGATGAAGCACCCATCTTGCGGCGAGAATAGGAATTATGCCGGCTTCCGAGGCCTGTCTTCTCTGGGGCAATGATTAGTGACTGACAGATGAAATGAAATGATATTGCAGAGTGTTGCTGGAATGAAAGATTGCAGGGAAAACCGTAGTACCCGGAGAAAAACCTGTCCCACCTCCGCTTTGTCCAGCACAAATCTCACATGGGGTGACCGGGATTTGAACCACGGAACCCAGCGGTGAGAGGCCGACGCGCTGCCACCTGAGCCACGGAAGCTGATCACCTTCAGCAAATTATTGAAAAATAATTACAGCAAGGAAAATTGATACCAAAATATATTTTAGATAGGAAATGATACTTTGTTGGTATGTAGTGCACCTGAGATTGTATTACGCACACATTTTGCTGAACATGTTACTTTTGTCACACATTTTTTCGACAACAGTGTATAATGCCTATAAGAAGCTGGTGCACTAACGACCAGTCAACTCGGTTTCGAACGAGTTCTCTCTGCGCGAATTTAATAATAGACTAGGCTTATCAGTTGTGCTGTTTGATATTTTTCAAATTTCATGTGAACGGTTTTTGATTTATTTTTGTTCGTATAATTTTCTGTGTTGTAAACGAGACCGGTATCGGTTACAGAGTATAGTTCTGTTGTTACTGAAAAATGAAACCATTTAAAGTTAAGTTCGAACATCTATGTGGTCCATGATCAGCAGTTTAGCCGTTAAACCATGGAGGCAGTCAAATATTACACAATATTTTTAATAATCTTACAATAACAAATAATCCCTTTGTTTATTTACTTGGCAATATATTGCATTACATCTGTCTGATTCCTTGGCTGAATGATCAGCGTGTGGGCCTTAAACTCAGAGGGTCCCGTGATCGATTCCCGGCCGGGTCGGGAATTTAAATCGCGTTTGATTAATTATTCTGGCTCGAGGACTGGGTGTTTGTGTTTGTCCACACACTTCCCTTCACATATTCAGACAACACACTTAGAAAGACGCAATAGTGATTACATCCCTCCACATAGGATTGGCGTCTGGGAGAGCATCCGGTCGTAAAACAGGGCCAAATCCACATGTTTGACAGTCGCACCCGTGACCACACAGGTGTGAGAAAAGCGGCAGAAGAAGAAGCAATTGTATTACGTCTACTCGCTGTAATAAAGTTTTTATTAGTTATTCATAGGTTCTTAAATATTATTTAAGGGGGGCCCGAATCTTTAATTTGGCAGACGGGCCCGTGTCGCATTCGTTACGCTTCTGCAAAGACCAGTCCTGTCGGATAAAACATTGGACATTACATGGATCGAAATGCTACGAGAAATGTTTGACGAGAAGTGTGTCTGGAAACGCGAAGAGACTTCGATGAATTGGACGATGAAGGAAAAAATCATTTCGGTGAGCAGAATATTTCAAAGCGTATTGAAACTATTTTAAAATTTGACAGTAAGTCGATCTTTCCTTTTCCTGTTCCTTCGGAGACGGAATAACCCGAGTGCAAGAACCGTTTGTCGGTCCATTGTGTATTATAGAAATTCTTCTACTTAAATAAAAAAATACTAAAGCAAATTCAGCTTTATTAGGCATAAAATAGGTTAGAAGCCCTCTTCCTATCTCCAACTACTTGAAACGGAATTGGAAAGCAGCGGTGATTTTGCCGCTCAGTGTGTAAGCACGCAAATTTCTTACAGCGGCGACGGTAAATATGCCAGCCTGACGGGCCGAGACGATCCGTCACAGTGAACACGTGTCAACTCGAAATCTGCAGGCCTTTAGACTGAGCAGCGGTCGCTTGGTACGTCAAGGTTCATCAGAGCTGTAGTGCAATGGGGTTTGGGTTTTTCTGTGGAAAAATGCTTACGCTTGTGTACTGTACATATATTTTTTTGCGTCTCAGCCCCAATTTGAAACAATCCAACAAGGCATCCTCTGGGAATTTGGGGATCTTGGAAATATCAAGTTCTCTAGTGCCAAGTTTCAAACTTCTAGGCTGCCTTGAAGTGCCCAATTAATTTATGACTATCTTCATTCTTCATCTACCTCAATACTTCGACTTTGATTTTAGTTTAGCTCGTGAAAGATTAAGTACTACGTTCCTATTACACGTTACGCTGACCTTAAAATATTGTTTAAAATCAGTCTTGAATTCAGCCACTTCCACATAAAGCTTAACGGGGAAAGGGCGGTGGGTGAGAAAAATCAAGCATCATAGGCACAAATTGTACATACATACATACATACATACATACATACATACATACATACATACATATGTACATACATGATTATAGACCGATGCCTTTCAGCGTTCAGTCTGCAAGCCCCCGCGAATTTACTAAACGTCGCAACAATCATCTATTTGCAACTAGTGCTGTGGCCTCATTTAGTTCTATACCTCTTCTCTTTAAATAGTTAGAAACTGAGTTCAACCATCCTCGTCTTAGTCTCCCTCTACTTCTCTTACCCTCCACAACAGAGTCCATTATTCTCCTTGGTAACCTATCCTCCTCCATTCGCCTCACATAACCCCACCACCGAAGCCGGTTTATGCGTACAGCTTCATCCATCGAGTTCATTCCTAACTTAGCCTTTATCTCCTCATTCCGAGTGCCTTCCTGCCATTGTTCCCACCTGTTTGTACCAGCAGACGTTCTCGCTACTTTCATGTCTGTTACTTCTGACTTATGAATAAGATATGCTGAGGCTACCCAGCTTTCACTCCGTAAAGCAATGTTTGTCTGAAAACAGACAGATATATATTTTCGTCCGGGAGCTGACTTCCTTCTTTACAGGATGATGTTGATCGCAACTGTGAGCTCACTGCGTTAGCTTTACTGCACCTTGAATCAATCTCACTTATTATACTACCATCCTGGGAGAACACACATCCTAAATACTTGAAATTATCTACCTGCTCCAGCTTTGTATCACCAATCTGGTATTAAATTCTCTGACCAATTTAGTTTTTGAAAGGCTTAATTTTCATACCATACATATTGCAGCCATTTTCAAGTCCCAAGATATTAGACTGCACGCTGTCGGCAAAATCTGCCATTAAGACCAAGTCGTCAGCATAGGCCAGACTGCTTACTATAATACCTCTCCACCTAACTGAATCCCTCCCTGACACTTGACATCTTTCATCAGATGGTCCATGTAAACTACCGGTACGAACAGCAAAGGTGAAATATTACAGACTTGTCTAACCCCTGTAATTACCTTAAACCAAGGACTCCTTCTGCCATCAATTCTCACTGTAGCCCAATTGTCAACAGAAATGCCTTTGATTGATTTTAATAATCTACTTTTAATTTCATAGTCCCCCAGTATGGCGAACATATTTTCCCCCGGTACCCTGCAATTTGCTTTCTCTAGATCTACGAAACATAAACACAACTGTCTATTTCTCTCGTAACATTTTTCAATTGCCTGGCGCATACTGAAAATCTGATCCTAACTGCCCCTCTGTGTTCTGAAACCACACTGGTTTTCATCCAACTTCTTCTCAACGACTGATCGCACCCTCCCTTCCAAGATGCCAGTGAATACTTTGCTTGGTATACTAATCAATGAGATACCTCGATAGTTGTTGCAATCCTTCCTGTTCCATTGCTTATAGATACAGTAGGTTCAATTACTGCTTTTGTCCAATCTGAAGGTACCTTACCAACACTCCATGCTAATTTTACTACTCTATGAAGCCATTTCATTCCTGCCTTCCCACTATACTTCACAATTTCAGGTCTGATTTCATCTATTCCTGCTGCTTTATTTCAATGGAGTTTATTCACCATCCTTTCCACTTCCTCCAGCGTAGATTCACCAACAAAATTTTCCTCCTCCCCATGAGCTCGGTTGTTCGCGACACCACCAGGAAGATCTCCTCCTACTTCGAGAAGATTTTAAAAATATTTCCTCCACCTGCCCAGTGATTCCCTGGGATCTATTATGAGTTCACCTGAATCACCCAAAACACTGTAAATTTCCTTACCCCCACCCCCACCCCTCCTAACATTCTTCATTATCGTCCACGAAGGTTTCCCTGCTGCTTGACCTAGGGCCCTAGGCATTCCAGGTTATTACTTAATCTTCCCACGACTTCTTTATGGATTCAACGACTATTTGTTTCGCTTTGTTTCTTTCATCTAAGTAAAATTCCCTGTCTGCATCAGCCCTTGTTTGGAGCCATTTCTGATAAGCCTTCTTTTTACGTTTACAAGCTGCTCTCACTTCATCGTTCCACCAAGATGTTCGCTTTTCCCCTCTTTAGACACAGTTGTTCCTAGACATTCCCTTGCTGCTTCTACTACAGCATCCCTGTATGCCACGCATTCTATTTCTATATCTTCTATAAAAATCTCAGAAATCATATCCATGCACTTCTGTCCAATTTCCTCGTCCTAGAGATTTTCTACCCTTATTCGTTTGCAGACAGATTTCACTTTCTCTATCCTAGGCCTAAAGATACTTAGTTCACTAGAGATCACGCAATTAAAAAAATGAAATGGCGTATGGTTTTTAGTGCCGGGAGTGTTCGAGGACAAGTTCGACTCGCCAGATACAGGTTTTTGATTTGAAACCTGTAGGCGACGTGCGCCTTGTGATGAGGATGAACTGATAATGAAGACGATACATAAACCCAACCCCCGTGCCAGCGAAATGAACCAATTATGGTTAAAATTCCCGACCCTGCCGGGAATTGAACCCGGGACCCCTGTGACCACAGGACAGCACGCTAACAATTTAGCCCTGGATCCGGACAGATCGGATAGTGATCTGGATCATCAATAAATCCCCGGAAAACCCAATCAAAATATGGCAGTAATAATATTTTAAAATTTCCCCTCAAATCGGAACTGTCACACTGACTAGTTTCTGACTAAATCTTGTGGAAAATTTAAAAATTGAGTTAAATTAGAGACATTACTGGTGTTTGGCAGGATTGCAGTAATTTGAGCGGGTTGGGTGGGGGGAACAGAGTGATCACCCGAAGGGGGGGGGGCTGGGAATTTCCTCCCCGGTACGTCATTTAGATTAAATGCTCTTTAAAATTATTATATTAATGGTTACGAAGGTATTTTGTATTTTAACAGATTAGTATTAAAATCAATCAATCAATCAATCAATCAATCAATCAATCAATCAATCAATACTGATCTGCATATAGGAGAGTCGCCCAGGTGGCAGATTCCCTATCTGTTGTTTGCCTAGCCTTTTCTTAAATGATTGAAAGGAAATTGTATATTTATTGAACATCACCCTTGGTAAGTTATTCCAATCCCTAACTCCCCTTCCTATAAATGAATATTTGCCCCAACTTGTTCTCTTGAATTCCAACTTTATCTTCATACTAGCAAGATACCCGTGCTTCGCAACGGTATTATACTGAAATTTATAATTGAATGCTTATTTTTTTATATAGTCCGCCTAAATTCGCGATCTCACTCGTTTGCTAATATATTAAGGCAAGTTTCCTCCCATTTTCAATCTTTCTTTCCAGCAATCGATTTCCTACTTCCTGGCCTAGGTCTAGGTATTCCACCCGGTCAGTTGGGTCCCTAAATCTTTGCCATCTTTTCCTATAAGCATTTTTAATATGGATCAAATCCTTGAGGAGATCCGGCGTGGTGTCGTCTTGGGTGCCTTGGCGGTGCTGAACCCCCAGCCGGAGTGCATTCTTAGTCATTACCCGTCCAGGCCCCGTTTCCAGCGAGGTCTGCACATTTGACGACGGTCCAGAACATTATTATTATTATTATTATTATTATTATTATTATTATTATTATTATTATTATTATTATTATTATTATTATTATTAATATGATTATAGATGTTCTGGACCCCATAGCAAGATGCAAGACCGCTACTTGGCGGTAAATTACATCTACTGCCATTGTCATTGTTACAATGTGACCAGCACAATTGTCGCGCGTAGGCAAGTGTGCGGGATTTCTGGCGATACGAATGACATACTTTCGTGCATTATTGACCTTATTATAGAGGTGAACAATTTGACCGACAATCTCATTCTTATCGCTTATTTCAAATGTGTTTAAATTTTTATTTATATGCCAGGAGAATCTACTGTATTCTAAGAACGTTCTCCGAAGGAGAATATGGCTCTTGAAAACGAACCCAGGAAATATTAAAAATGATGGGTTTATGATCAGAATAAGTACATCGAAAATCTACAGCCTGTTTCCAGTCATTCGACAGGGTCAGGAATGGAATGAATAAAGCCCCATCTAGCGGCGACAATAGGAATTGTGCCGGCTGCCGAAGCACTCCTCTGGGGCAATGATCGATGAATGACAAATGAAATGAAATATTGGACAGTGTTGCTGGAATAAATGATGACAGGAAAAACCGAAGTATTCAGAGAAAAACCTGTCCCGCCTCCGTTTTGTCCAGCACGAATGTCACATGGAGTGACCGGGAATTGAACCACGGAACCCACCTGTGAGAGGCCGGCGCGCTGCCGCCTGAGCAACTGAAGCTCCTTACAAGTACATTATGAACAGCAAAATCAATCGGTTTCACCTCCTTCTACACCCCACCGCCGTTAAGTTTATTTACCCCCTCCCCGCAAAAAATTAAACGAAGGCGTGTTTCTTTATGTTTAAAGGAGATTCCAAACCCCAATGTTCACGTCTATTACCTTCAGTTTTGAGATATAAGTATCCCCATAAAATAATTCACTTTTTTTCACTTCATTCACACTTCTCCCCCCCCCCCCCCAAGTGAATTTTCCGGCAAAAAATACTTGCTTCTTTAATAGTAAATGATCTTCTAAATAGCATTTATGAAGACCCTAACTTCTTCTAATTTTTTGATTTATGTGTCCTCACGCAAGGAATTCAACTCCTTTTCACTTCCGCCCCCCCCCCCAAGATGGTTTCGCCAACAAAACGCGTTTTTGTTTGTTTTTAAAGGAGATCAAAATACTAATTTTCACGTCCGTAACAACTTTAGTTTTTATTAGATGTATGTATTCTCATACAATTAAGTCAATTAATTTTTCAATCTTTCAACCCCCCCCCCCCCCTTCATTGGATTTTCCGAGAATACGTGTTCCTTTACTTTTAAAGCAGATTCCAATTATCAAATTTCACGTCTGTAACATCTTCATTTTTGAGATATGAGTAGCCTAGTTAAAAGAATTCAACACCATTTTCAGTCACTTTTACCCTCCCACTCCACCCAAGTGGAATTTTCGAAAACTAAAAATACACGTTTCTTCATTTTTATAGAGATAAAAATACCATTTTTCTCTTCTGTAACATGTTAAGTTTTTTGAGATATACTGTAGAAATTCTCATTTTAAAATTTCACCCCTTCTTAGTTCCCCTTAATTGGAGTTTCCAAAAACAAATCACCTATGTTTCTTTACATTTACAGGAGATTCTAAATACCCACTTTTTACCTGCGTGACATTTTACGTTTCTCAAATATTCTGTAGATATAGTCTTTCAAAAAATTCACCCCAATTTGTCACTCCTGTTTAACCGCCACTAATTGGGATTTCCAAAACTAAAAAAAATGCGTGTTTCTTTATTTTTAAAGGAGATCCCATATACAAATTTTCAGTTCTGTAATATATTCAGTTTCTGAGATATATGTATCCTCATTAAAGGCATTCAACCCATTATTCAACCTTTTACACCCCTCCTATTGGGATTTACAGAAAACGAAATAATACGTGTTCCTTTATTTTTAAAGGAGATTCTAAATACCCATTTTTATATCTGTAAACTTTTTAGGTTTTAAGATATAGACACACTCATTTTAAAAATTCACCCCCTTTTCACCCCCATTATTTGAATTTTCCAAAAACGAAAAAGTACCTGTTTCTTTATTTTTAACGTGGACCGCAAATGCCAATTTTCAGGTCTGTAATATCTTCAGGTTCTAAAATATAAGTAGCCTCATTAAAGGCATTCAACCCTTTTTTCACCCTTTTCCACCCTTCCTATTGGGATTTTGCAAAAATAAAAGAATACGTATTTCTTTATTTTTAAAGGAGATTCTGAACACCAAGTTTTACCTCTGTAAACTTTAAAAGTTTTGAGATATAGATACACTCATTTTAAAAATTCACCCCCTTTTCACCCCCCATTCATTAGATTTTCCAAAAACAAAAGATACGTGTTTCCTTATTTTTGAAGGAGATCCCAAACACCAATTTTCAGGTCTGTAATATCTTCAGTTTCTGAAATATAAGTATCCTCATTAAAGGCATTCAACCCCTTTTTCACCCCTTTTCACCCCTCCTAATGGGATTTTCCGAAAACAAGAAATACGTGTTTCTTTATTTTTAATGAAGATTCTAAATACCAATTTTTACATCTGTAAACTTTAAACGTTTTGAGATATAGATGCACTCATTTTAAAACTTCACCCCGCTTTTCACCCTCCTATTAATTGGATTTTCCAAAAACATAAAAGTACAAATTTTCAGGCCTGTAATATCTTCAGTTTCTGAGATATAAGTACCGGTATCCTGATTAAAGGCATTCAACCACTTTTTCACCCCTATTATTGGAATTTTCTGAAAACAAAGAAATACGTGTTTCCTTATTTTTAGAGAAGATTCTAAATACCAATTTTTACATCTGTAAACTTTTAAAGTTTTGAGATATAGATACACTCATTTTAAAATTTCACCCCCCTTTTCACCCTCTTAGGGACGGAATATCCAAAAATCCTCTCCTAGCGAGCACCTGCATCATAATATGAATACATCCCCAAAATTTCAGTTTTTTATATCCAGTAGTTTCGGCTCGGCGATGATCAATCAGTCAGTCAGTCAGTCAGTCAGTCAGTCAGTCAGTCAGTCAGTCAGTCAGTCAGTCAGTCAGTCAGTCATTCAGTCAGGACAAGTTGTTTTATATATATAGACAAGCTATTTTATATATATAGATTGATCTTTCGTACTTTTAAAGACACCATTCAAACTTATTCGTCTACTAATGTCATTCCACGCCATCTCTCCGTTGACACCTTGGAACATACCACTTACACGAGCAACTCGTCTCCTTTCTCCCAAGTCTTCCCGCCCCAAAATTTGCAATATTTTCGTAACGCCACTCTTTTGTCGGAAATCACCCAGAACAAATCGAACTGATTTTCTTTGGATATTTTCCAGTTCTTGAATCAAGAAATCCCGGTGAGGGTCCCATACACTGGAACCATACTCTAGTTGGGGTCTTATCAGAGACTTATATGCCCTCTCTTTTACATCCTTACTACAACCCCTAAACACCCTCATAACCATGCGCAAAGATCTGTACCCTTTATTTACAATCCCATTTATGTGATAACCCCAATGAAGATCTTTCCTTATATAAACACCTAGATACTTACAATGATCCCCAAAAGGAACTTTCACTCCATCAAAGCAGTAATTAAAACTGAGAGGACTTTTCCTATTTGTGAAACTCACAACGTGACTTTTAACCCCGTTTATCAACATACCATAGCCTGCTGTCCATCTCACATTATCGAGGTCGCGTTGCAGTTGCTCACAATCTTGTAACTTATTTATTACTCTATACAGAATAACATTATCCGCAAAAAGCCTTACCTCTGATTCCACTCCTTTACTCATATCATTTATATATATAAGAAAACATGAAGGTCCAATTATACTACCTTGAGGAATTCTCCTCTTAATTATTACAGGGCCAGATAAAGCGTCGCCTACTCTAATTCTCTGAGATCTATTTTCTAGAAATATAGTAACCCATTCAGTCACTCTTTTGTCTAGTCCAATTGCACTCATTTTTGCCAGTAGGCGCCCATGTCCACCCTATCAAATGCTTTAGACAGGTCAATCGCGATACAGTCCATTTGACCTCCTGAATCCAAGATATCTGCTATATGTTACTGGAATCCTACAAGTTGATCTTCAGTGGAATAACCTTTCCTAAAACCGAACTGCCTTCTATCAAACCAGTTATTAATTTCGCAAACATGTCTAAAAAATCGGAAAGAATGCCTTCCCAAAGCTTACATGCAAAGCATGTCAAACTGACTGGCCTGTAATTTTCAGCTTTATGTCTATCACCCCTTCCTTCATACACAGGGGCTACTATAGCAACTCTCCAATCATTTGGTATAGCTCCTTCATCAAACAATAATCAAAACGTACTTCAGATATAATACTATATCCCGACCCATTGTCTTTAGTATATCCCAAAAAATCTTATTAATTCCAGGCGCTTTTCTAGTTTTCAACTTTTGTATCTTGTAACTGTAATTGTTATCATATGTAAATTTTAATACTTATTTAGCATTAGTCACCTCCTCTCTCTGGATATTAACCAACAATGTTTACGTACTGCTGACTGAATACTTCTGCGTGTTGAAGATCCTCGCAAACACACTCCCCTTGTTCATTAATAATTCCAGCAATGTCCTTCTTGGAACCTGTTTCTGCCTTAAAGTACCTATACATACCCTTCAATTTTTCACTAAACTTTTTATGACTGCCAATTATGCTTGTCATTATGTTATCCTTAGCCGACTTCTTTCCTAGATTCAGTTTCCTAGTATGTTCCTTCAGTTTCTCCTTACTTCCACTTTCTCATCAGTCTGGCAGAGAAGTATTTCTGAATTCTTACTGCCACAATTTATGACCTGATTATCCCTGCGAGATTTTTAAAATGGTTTAACCCTAGTAGTGCCGATTGCTTTTCCCTAAATGCCAGGCCATCTACCTATGCCTTGCACATTTATTTTTTAAACAAATTTAATCACGATTGGATAGAGAAAAGTTAGACATGTAGCACACCATATTGCGCAGAAATCTTTATTTAACGTGATCATATAAGTTTTAGATAGTTTACTTATTATCTGGTAATTATCAGACGATCAGAATTTTGTAAAATAAATAAGGTTTTGTATTTCGTATTTTCAACTTTATCATTAATAATAAAATACACTCATTTTTAAAAATCACTATATAAAAAACACGCAAAATTTCTTCAAGTTATGGCATTCCAGTGATATTGCGCCGCAAGCGCGATGTTTGGCAGTTCTAGGGTTAATAATAATAATGTTATTTGTTTTACGTCCCACTAACTACTTTTTAGGGTCTTCGGAAACGCCGAGCTGCCGGAATTTAGTCCCGCAGGAGTTCTTTTACGTGCCAGTAAATCTACCGACACGGGGCTGTCGTATTTGAGCACCTTCAAATACCACCGGACTGAGCCAGGATCGAACCTGCCAAGTTGGGGTTAGAAGGCCAGCGCCTTAACCGTCTGAGCCACTCAGCCCGGCAGTTCTAGGGTTAACGTCGCGCTAACACATTGTCGGTTTTCGGTGACACAAGGATGATATAGGGCTAAGATTGGGAAGGAAACGCCCGCGGCCTTGGTTAAGGTACAGTCACAGCATTTGCCTGACGAAAAAATGGGATACCACGGAAAAACATTTTCAGGGCTGCCGACGGTGAGATTCGAACACACCATCCGTCGAATGCAAGCTCACAACTATCCGCTCAGCCATCTCTCTGGGTACGCGAGATGAATAAAAGAACGGGAAAATGCTATTAACCCGCGATGATTAGCACTGATCTAAAAAACGTAACAATCTTATAATTTCTCGTCATCATCATCATCATCTGTTTACCCTCCAGGTTCGGTTTTTCCCTCGGACTCAGCGAGGGATCCCACCTCTACCGCCTCAAGGGCAGTGTCCTGGAGCTTCAGGCTATTGGTCGGGGGATACAACTGGGGAGAAGGACCAGTACCTCGCCCAGGCGGCCTCACCTGCTATGCTGAACAGTGGCCTTGCGGGGGATGGGGAAGATTGGAAGGGATAGACAAGGAAGAGGGAAGGAAGCGGCCGTGGCCTTAAGTTAGGTACCATCCCGGCATTTGCCTGGAGGAGAAGTGGGAAACCACGGAAAACCACTTCCAGGATGGCTGAGGTGGGAATCGAACCCACCTCTACTCAGTTGACCTCCCGAGGCTGAGTGGACCCCGTTCCAGCCCTCGGACCACTTTTCAAATTTCGTGGCAGAGCCGGGAATCGAACCCGGACCTCCGGGGGGTGGCAGCTAATCACGCTAACCACTACACCACACAGGCGGACATAATTTCTCGTAATAACTCGAAAACTGTGATTAATATCTTGCTGATGTGTTAGTAATGGCTTGGGCAAAACGTGTCAGCGGTTCTTAATCTCACATACTGTAAGCAACAGGAAGGTATATGTCTATCAGCAGCGCTATTTCTCCATAACGGCGCGACGGGTGACAAAATCTGACGTGCTAGCAATCGTAATACATTTTTCTCACACTCATCTCTGATAATGCCTGAGAGATTTACGTTTCATAACCTTACAAAAGGAGTTGTGGACGTTGTGGACCTCCTATCGCCGTATTCCGTTTCAAAAATAAAGTAACCACGACTCGTACTCAGTGGCGCCAACTTTGTCGGCTTGGGGGGGGGGGGGCAAGGCGTTTTCTGCCCCCCCCAAAAAAAACGATCTTAGAGGACAGAGGACAGAGCTCCATTCCCACATGATTCTCCTCCTAGATCTTAAGGCCCGTTAAAATGTTGAGTTTGGTAGTCTTCGGAGGTAGATAGTTTTATATCAAGAAATGAGATTAGAAAGCGGCATTCCTTCAGAGAACTACATTTCCCAACGGATACTGTTCTATTGATACCCCTGGTGGTAGAGCTTTTCACATTTTGTACCATGAAATGCATAATATAGAGTAATAGGACATTTATTAATAAAATATATTTATGAAGCATATTCTAACAAGCCTCCGTGGCTCAGGCGGCAGCGCGCCTACCTCTCATCGCTGGGTTCCGTGGTTCAAATCCCGGTCACTCCATGTGAGATTTGTGCTGGACAAAGGTTTTTCTCCGGGCACTCCAGTTTTCCCTGTCATAATTATCATCCAAGCAACACTCTCCAATATCATTTCATTTCATCTGTCATTCATTAATCATTGCCCCAGAGGAGTGCGACAGGCTTCGGCAGCCGGCACAATTTCCTATCTTCGTCGCTGGATGGGGGCTTCATTCATTCCATTCCTGACCCGGTCGAATGACTGGAAACACGCTGTGGACTTTCATTTCATGCATGTTCTGATTTTTGTATCTGTGATTATTTTTGATAGCTTTGTACGTAAATCATTGCTTCAAAATCCTTATTTATGAATCTGATTTTAGTTTTCTGTTTACTTGTGAATATTATTGAAAACTCCGCACATAAGACTCGTTCAAAATGTATTTGAGAAACAAGTTTGTTCTGTTTGTGAATATTGTTTTTATATAGGAATGTTCGCATTAATAGTTGCTCCTCATTTCACATGTCTGTGTCAAACCCCCACCCCACGATACCAATAAATACCCGAAGTTGGCGCGCCTGCTGTTAATATATTCTTCAGCCTCGTGATCATGAACATTGAAGCAGTGGATTCACAGCCTGCTTGCAGGGACGAATACGAATTGCTTGTTGCCACGAAGGAAATTTTTCACACAACTCAGGTTGATACTCGTAAAGCACATCTGATAAGACACATGTCAACCAAGCTTTTCCCTTCGGATTGGAAAATAAAAAATGTTATCGGAGTGGACAAACTATCCGCAAATAAAGTCGAAGGCGAACCTGCGAGAAAAACAATTTGTGGTTATTATTCCCGTGTTTGTCTTTGCTGGCGAGACCTAGTGTTTACAATGAACTATGTCTTCTGGTCTGGTCTAGAGCAATTTTGTTACTTTCATTGATCTGTCTCAGCTTTATCCTCAGCTTTGACAAAATGAAAGTGACTGAGGGATGCTAGTAATGCCATTCCATCTGCAGCCAGTCCCTGCTATGAATGGTGTGAAAATATTGCTCATAGGGTTGGTTGGGGCATGCATTTCAGAGGGCTTGGCAGATTGATATGTAATAGCAACTTCTGGCTTGGTGAAGAAAGCAACGGGAAACTACCTCACTCCTCATTTCCCTAGTACGCCTCTTCAGTGACGCCTAGGTCATCTATGACAGCTGATGGCGGAGCTGTTGAAGATCCAACCAGCCTTCGGGCTGAGGACTAAACACATTCCCTGTAACAGTTGCAAAGAGCACACGATATTATTATTATTATTATTATTATTATTATTATTATTATTATTATTATTATTATTATTATTATTATTATTATTTGCTTTAACGTCGTACTAGCACATTGAAGGTTCCCGTTCGCAAGGATGGGAAAGGGTTACGATAGGGAGGGAAGCGGCTGTGGCCTTAATTAAGGTACAGTCCCAGCATTTGCCTAGTATGAAAATGGGAAACCACGGAAAACCATTTTCAGGGCTGCCGACAGTGGGGTTCGAACCTACTATCTCCCGAATACTGAATACTAGCCGCACTTAAGTGACTGCAGCTATCGAGCTCGGTCACGGTATCCTTCGCCAGTCGTAAGAGGAGACTGAAAGGGGGACCTGGGGCTATCAATTTAGGAGTTCGTGTTGGTAACCTCGGTTCTCCTAGCTGTGTCTGGCATTACTTGTGCCAAGCTTCTCACTTTCATATTTCTTTTATTTTTTAATACAATCTGCTTTACGTCGCACCGACACAGATAGCTCTTATGGCGACGATATCTTTCCTATGCGATCACCTTTGGTTCTTGCTTGCGAGGCTGGGGAGTCTTCTATTTTCACCCCTTCGTAGTCCCTCACTTCCTTTTGTACATGCCTTCTTTCTTCCAAAATCAGGGATCTCCCACATTCCCTCTGATTATTAATAGAAGATGGTTGCCCAGTGATAATATTGATGTTATTGGCTTTACGTCCCACGGTTTACGGATTTCAGAGACGCTGAGGTGTCAGAATTTAGTCCCGCAGGAGTTCTTTTACGTGCCAGTAAATCTACTGACACGAGGCTGACGTATTTGAACACCTTCAAATACCACCAGACTGAGTCAGGATAGAACCTGTCAATTTGGGGTCAGAAGGTCAGCGCCTCAACCCTCTCAGCCACTCAGCCCGGCACCAATAATAATAATAATAATAATAATAATAATAATAATAATAATAATAATAATAATAATAATAATAATAATCCGGAGAGGCTTGGTGCAGGTTTTTCGAGATGGCGGACATAGGCGATCTGAGCATTATGATGGGTCCCTACATAACGTGAATTCTAAAGTGAAGACGGCACAACATGTAACCGCAGAACCTGAAGAACTAACTAATGAACGTTAGATTATCCGACCCGACTGCGAATCGAACCCGGATCTTCCTGGAACAAAGGCCAACATGCCAACAATTTAACCATGGAACCAGACAAAACTCGTATTCTCGTCCTGAGGTCAATCAATCAATCAATCAATCAATCAATCAATCAATCAATCAATCAATCAATCAATGCTAATCTGCATTTAGGGCAGTCGCCCAGGTGGCATACTCTGGAACCATACTCTAGTTGGGGTGTTAGGATCTTACTTGAGACTTACATGCCCTGTACTTTACATCCTTACTACACCCCTAAATACCGTCATAACTATGTGCAGATCTGTACCATTCATTTACAATCCTGTTTATGTCATTACCCCAATGAAGATCTTCCCTTATACGAACACCTAGGTACTTACTGACAAGGAACTTTCACCCCTTCTACCTACTAATTCAAACTGGGAGACTTTTCCTATTAGTGAAACCCACAATCTGACTTTCAACCCTGTTTATTGCCTGCTGTCCTTCTCCCAGCATTGTCGAGGTCTTTTTGCAGTTGCTCAGTCTTGTAACTTGTAGTGCAACTATTTTCGGACACGCCTCCAAAGGTGGTGAACTCCATGTATCGTGTTATTTTAACATTAGATCTCTGGCAGAACAGGGAATAGAACCCGGGACACCGATTACGGAAACTAGTAACACTAACAGTTAAGCTATGAAGGTATACGTTACATAGTTGAACTTCCTCTTAAAGAAATAATCACCATCGGCAAATAAAAACGCTATGTTTTTAGTTATAAAGTAGATTTAAGCAAATAAAAAAGTTCAAATATATTTTAGAGTAGTACCACTTACAAATCAACGGGTCAAGTGGAAAGGTAAGATCACAGCGTCTAGTACGCTGCCCACGCTATATCGCGAGCGTGCAAGGCGAGACAATGGGTTCTGTCATTTGTTTTAAAGTGGAGGAAAGATTTTTTTCACTACCATTTTTATAGAAGATGTTTACAAGTCTTAAACAAATTTAAAATATCCCATACCGAATCGGTAACACGAAAATATTTCTGTTCTGTATGTTTATTAAAAATAATGCCACCGGGCGAGTTTGCCGTGCGGTTAGGGGCGCGCAGCTGTGAGCTCGCATTCGGCAGATAGTGGGTTCGAACCCCACTGTCGGCAGCTCTGAAGATGGTTTTCCGTGGTTTCCCATTTTCACACCAGGAAATACTGGGGCTGTACCGTAAGGTCACGGCCGCTTCCTTCCCACTCCTAAGCCTTTCCTATCCCATCGTCGCCATAACAGCTACTGGTGTCGGTGAGACGTAAAACAAATTGTAAAAAAAGTACCAAATACCGATTTTTACGTCTGTTTCTGAAATATAGGTATCCCCATAAAAAGAATTCAATTTTTTCCCCTTCCCTTCACCCTCCCTCAAGTATATTTTCGGAAAAAAATACATGTGTCTTTATTTTTAAAGGAGATCCCAGTCTCAAGTTTTCACGTCTGTAACATCTTCAGGTTTTGAGATATAGGTATCCTCATAAAAATAATTCCACTTCATTTCTTTGCACGATTCTCCCCCCTTAAGTGGAATTTCCGAAAACAAAAATACGTTTCTCTTTATTTTCCAAGCAGATTCAAAATGCCAACTTTCACGTTTGTAATATCTTCAGTTTTTTAAATATAAGTATCATCATCAAGATAATTTAATTCCCTCCTTACTTATTTTCACTCTCCCCTTAAGTCTATTTTACGAAAACAAAAAATACGCGTTTCTTTATTTTTAAAAGAGATTCCAAATACCAATTTTTACTTCTGTAGCATCTTTATTTTTCTTAGGTATGAGTATCCTCATACAAATAAATCAACTAATTTTTTTATACGTTCACCCCCACTATGTAATTTTCCGAAAACAAAAGAATACGTTTTTCTTTATTTTTAACGGAGATTCCAAACAGCAATTTTCTCGTCTATTACATCCTTAGTTATTTAGATATAAGTAGCTCATACAAAAGAATTCAACTAATTTTTCATTTCATTCACCTTAAGTGGATTTTCGAAAAACAATAGAATAAGTGTTTTCTTACGTTGAAGGAAGATATCAAATACAAATTTTCATGTCTGTAACATCTCCAGTTTTTGAGATTGAAGTATCTTCATAAAATTAATTCAACTCCCTTTTCAGCCCCAACGCCTGTTAAGTTGATTACCCCGCCCCAAAAATGCGTGTTTTGTTAATTTTTAAAGGAGATTCCAGATACCAGTTTTCACGTCTGTAACCTTCAGTTTTTGAGATACATTCCTCATAAAAAGAATTCAAATCCTTTTTCACAATGTAGTGAAGCGAACTGTTCTTTAATACACCTCCATCACTTATCCTGCCATTACAACCAACATCCACAAAACTTAATCTGTACCGTGCATATACAGGTGCAAGTAAAACAATGCTATTTCCCCCATGAAATTATAGAAATAAGAGCCCATACTTCTCAGTGGTCGTAATTCTACATGCTTCTACATTGTACACTGTACATGCTTTCCGTCTAAAGTGCCAAGACAATTCGGAAAGTTCCATAATTCTAAACTTTTTATTAAAAAATATGGGCATACCTTCATGTACGTTTCCTTCAAGCTGTGGTAAATTGCTGCACACAACTCGGGAATAACTGTAAAGATTTTACTCACAGAAATTCGAAATGAAAACATTAAATTCCTGTAGCTCTCTCCTGTTGCTAAAAATCGGAGAGAAAGTACCAAATTATAAAGATACAGTCAGTGGCGAGGTTATATTACAAGAAAACACGTTTCAATCACTCAGAATTTTGAGGTACTTACCTCCGCGAAGCGGAAATACTTTCTCGCATGGCTGTATTTTGCTTCGTGAGTTTGGGCCCAACTAATTCCAACAGTATTTTGATAGCCTGTTCATTCTTCCTCAGAAAGCTCTTGTAGGAATCATTGTCCTCTGTTCTCAGTGCATCATTCAAGAGACTATGTAATTCATGTCCACCTTCGTCTCGCCGTAAGATCCACGGTTGTGTCCACCATCTTATATTCAACTACCGTAATTTTCTTCTTCGGCGTCGTCGCAAAATTACCACAGAAATAACAGCTTGTACGGCAGCTGGGACTCGATTTCACTATCAGCCATTTTCCTGACAGAATTTGTACCATTTAAGGTATCGTGTGTTCATGTGTTAGAAGGCATACTAATACATTGTACAATAAATGGTAACAACAGAATGCGCCAGTTCTGGTGCAAGAAATGTCTCCGTCTATACAGGGCTTACGGCGGTGGAGGTGGGAAACCTCGCTGAAT
Organism: Anabrus simplex; assembly: GCF_040414725.1. Classification (NCBI taxonomy): domain Eukaryota; kingdom Metazoa; phylum Arthropoda; class Insecta; order Orthoptera; family Tettigoniidae; genus Anabrus; species Anabrus simplex. Next base: position 153,012,090 of record NC_090266.1, read on the forward strand.
ACGGGGGAAGAACCAACCCTGGAGAGTAAACGGATTTAAATAAATAATACATGGGTCCTTTAAAAATTACATTTAGGTAAAGTTATTGACAAGTGAACATAGCCGCTATTTGACTGCATGCCTAGTTTCCTGCGATAATCTCAACGGCATTCGAGATAGTGGAAATGTTAGCTGTTTCGACTACAGTACAGGGAGCGCTTATCCTTATTTCATAATCTGCAGATCGTATTTTTCTCTTTTTCAGAAATAATAATGTCAATGGCACTGGAAGAAGCCCTTATCTGCAGAATTTTGATATGTTTTATCTTCTGCTTAATTTTTGGCTTTTTAAAAATGATAAAATTGAAACACTAGCAAATTTACATTTTTACTTATTGTATAGAAAACAGTAAACTTTCAGCTAATATTACTTGTGAAGTAAAACTACTTTTGAAACACACTCACTGTGAATGTTAATGCACAGCAGTCCACAAGCTCGTCGTAACTTGTGAAGCCCTGAACTCGGAGGTCGCTGAGGTAAACGGCACATGCCAATATGCAGCTTATTGTTACCAGTCCTCCGGTCATTGCAAGGACGAGTCAATACTTACTATTCTATAGTTACTATACTATAGTTGCTATAATACTATTTATCACTAACGAGCTTTGGTGACATAGGCCTACGTATATAAGGGAGAAATAAAAGTGTTAGGTTTAATTTCATTAAACAAAGACAAGATTGTAAACTTTTACCTGTAACTAGGAGGTGGGAGAGGGGCGCTAAAGCTCCCTTTCGTCTCATTCTGGATCCCCCCTGATTTTATTTTATTTTATTTCATTTTATTTTAGATCTTCACATTAATTTTCTTCTGACTCCTTGATACTACGCATCCAAAAACGGGTCCTCCCTCCCTCCTTTCATGGCTCCCTCAAGCGATCTTTCCGTCACGGCCTTCTTTTGCTAGTGGCTTTACATCGCACCGACACAGTTAGGTCTTATGGCGACGATGTGATACGAAAGACCTAGGAATTGGAAGGAAGCGGCCGTGGCCTTTATTAAGGTACAGCCCCAGCATTTGCCTGGTGTTAAAATGCGAAACCACGGAAAATCTTCAGGGCTGCTGACAGTGGGATTCGAACTCACTATCTCCCGCATGCAAGCTCAGGGCCGCGCGCCCCTAACCGCACGGCCAACTCGCCCGGACACGACCTTCTTCCTCATTTTGATAGTCATCTTCACACTTTTCCTTGTCGATATAGGCTAATGGCCAAGTGGTTTTTCACCTTAAGGCAATCTCTCAACAACAAAAAACCTCCACCGTCGCCAGTTTACACGATTGAACAATACAGTCAAACCTCGATATGTCGATCCTCCATTACTCGAATTTTCAGTATCTCGAAGTAGATTAAATTTGCCGGCCGTTTGTCCTGTTCTTCACGTGTATGTATTTCTCTATTACTCGAAATTCGGTTACACGAATTTCTCGATTTCTCGAAGCAAAAACTTCCTCCCTTGAAGAAAAAGTTACAGAAATGTTGCAAAGTTTGGGCTGGGAAGACTTGGGAGAAAGGAGACGAACTGCTCAACTAAGTGGTATGTTCCGAGCTGTCAGTGGAGAGATGGCGTGGGAGGACATCAGTAGACGAATAAGTTTGGATGGTGTCTTTAAAAGTAGGAAAGATCACAATATGAAGATAAATTTGGAATTCAAGAGGACAAATTAGGGCAAATATTCGTTTATAGGAAGGGGAGTTAGGGATTGGAATAACTTACCAAGGGAGATGTTCAATAAATTTCCAATTTCTTTGCAATCATTTAAGAAAAGGCTAGGAAAACAACTGATAGGGAATCTGCCACCTGTGCGACTGCACTAAATGCAGATCGGTAGTGATTGATTGACATGAAAGTTACTCTGTAACTCGAATTTTGTGCAACATTAACTGTGCGATACGGCTCTTGTGGTTTGTGAGGAACAGTTAGCCAGTAAAAAAAGGTTTACAGTGATGCTGGGAGCTAATATGACAGGAACCGAAAAACTAAAACTTCTAATGATCTGAAAATCGGCGAAGCCTCGCTGTTTCTCGGGTGTGAATTAATTAGCTGTCACGTACGAAAGCAATGCCCGAAGCTCCATTTACGAATCTCGGCTGCGTGGAATTGACGATAAGTTTCAACGTGAAGGGAGGAAAAGTTGACAGTAACATATAGAAGCTATTTTTTTTGCTAGTTGTTTTACGTCGCACCGACACAGATAGGTCTTACGGCGACGATGGGACAGGAAAGGGCTAGGAGTGGGAAGTAAGCGGCCGTGGCCTTAATTAAGGTACAACCCCAGCATTTGCCTGGTGTGAAAATGGGAAACCACGGAAAAACCATCTTCAGGGCTGCCAACAGTGGGGTTCGAACCTACTATCTCCCGAATACTGGATACTGGCCGCACTTAAGCGACTGCAGCTATCGAGCTCGGTAACATACAGAAGAGAGTAACGGATTTTTTTTCCACATGTATTACTGAGGTATGTTTCTTGTTTCACTACTGTATCCTGTCTTCTAAAACAGTTATTATAATAAGGGTTATAATCAAAGTGATGCCATAAAATAGAGTTTGTTTGTATATTTTTAAATACTGTTAAAAATAATGTATTCAATACAAGCCCGTAGATACATACGACCGGGCGAGTTGGCCGTGCGCGTAGAGGCGCGCGGCTGTGATCTTGTATCCGGGAGCTAGTAGGTTTGAATCCCACTATCGGCAGCCCTGAAGATGGTTTTCCGTGGTTTCCCATTTTCACACCAGGCAAATGCTGGGGCTGTACCTTAATTAAGGCCACGGCCGCTTCCTTCCTACTCCTAGGCCTTTCCCATCCCATCTTCGCCATAAGACCTATCTGTGTCGGTGCGACGTAAAGCCCCTAGCAAAAAAAAAGATACATACGATTCAATTATGTGCTATACATGCTCGAAAAGGGTATTCCCTATATCTCGAAATTTCGATAACTCGAAATAAAATTTAGCTCCCGAGGTTATTCGAGATATCGAGAATCCACTGTATTTCCATGTTAGCGAACTTCGGTGTTTATATATGGACTAATCAACAAAACTTTGAATTAATGAATACAGTATCTCTGTTATCACAGTCAATGTGGTAGAACTATATATAAGACATAACTGATCATCAACTATTTTCTCTATAACTTTTGTTATGTGGCCTTTACGGAAAGGTCCGCTAATAACACAGATGTTTGAGAATTACATTTTAGGCCTTCCCTTACACTACCATTTCACCCAAGATGAATACAATTAATTATATCCTAAACTGTAGTTCCTTGTACCTCGGCTTTGCAAACCGATTTCATTCAATTCTGTTCGCCTATTTTCTCGTGGTTCTGCGTTGATGTGGACTACAGTACAGAGTGGCCAACGATTGTTCCATTCTGATTGGCTCCGCCATGCTTTAGCCAAATGTCCCGTCAGCTGATTTAAACGTATGTATTCCACATAGGGTAAGATCACTCATTATGCAATTTCAGCGAATTACAGGCTACCTGCTTTAACTTTAATACTAGCGATAATATGTTCTTATAACACGGGAGATTATTTAGTGTTATTAGTTTCGAAATATGTGTTAGTTTATGTATTTCTGAGGTGTAAGTTTTGAAGAATATTACGCCAGGCTACTGTGCTTATGGATGCAGGAAACAGATCCGGAAAGTGTTTTAAAGTGAAATTAGACAAATACTTGTTTACAGCTCTGAAAGTAGCACGTTTCAGACACTCCCAGCAACTAGTAGAGTTGTTTCATTCGTCATAAAGATAGCGATAATAATGAAATGGGTTAGTAACTTAATGGAGGCCAGGACAGTAATGTCATATTTCTCAGTTATTATTCGCCGTATCGAAAACCTGTAAATAACTAAAATTGTTTAGAATAAAATTTCCGATCTTTTACGTTTCGTGCGACTTAACTTTGTAAGGAAAATAACAGAGATTTTCACGATTATATTATTTTTCACAAATTTCCAAATATATCCTAAAATATCTGTTTTATCTAACAACTGTGCATAACAAAAGTTACAGAAAAGGTCACTCCCGATCATGTATGTATCATTCAATTTCACCGGATGAGATATCCGACTTGCTGGCTGAACGGTCAGTGTACTGGCCTTCGGTTTGGACGGTCCCGGGTTCGAATCCTGGCCGGGTCGGGGATTTTAATCTTAATTGGTTAATTCCAATGGCACGGGGGCTGGGTGTATGTGTTGTCTTCATCATCATTTCATCCTCATCACGACGCGCAGGTCGCCTACGGGTGTCAAATGGAAAGACCTGCACCTGGCGAGCCGAACCCGTCCTGGGATATCCCGGCACTAAAAGCCATACGGCATTTCATTTCATTTTACCGTATGAGATATTATGATTGATACATTCTCGAATTCAAGCTTTCATGGCTATTCATCTCTTAAAAGACGTGGTTATAAGTGCCACCTAGCATCAAGTTGAGTTTTCCCATACATTATAATGATAAAAATAATGGTCCGACTCCGTGGCAGAATGGTCAGCGTACCGCCCTTCGGTTCAGAGGATCCCAGGTTCGATTCCCAGCCGGGTGGGGTATTTTAACAGCTCGGACTTGGGGACTGGGCTCTTGTGTTTGTCCCAATACACTCCTGTTCATATTCAGAAAACACACCACACTACAAACCACCACAAAAACACGCAATAGTGATTACATCCCTCCATATAGGATTAGCGTGCATCCGACCGTTTAACAGGGCCAAATCCACATGTGTGACGCAGTTCGCTCCCACAAGCCCACAGTTGTGGGAAGAGCGGTAGAAAAATAAGAAGGTAACGATAACAGTAATCACAATGTACTAGCAAAACCGATAGTAGGAAATATGATGTTTAAAATACAGTGGGTATCTACCAGTACTAACCGAACCTGGGTACAGAATAGTCGCTCATCACGGAGATCGAACTGCGGGTGGTCGGCAACCGAGTCCTCAATACAAGTACTCCGGGATCAGGATAACTGCTTGTTTTCACTGAGCAACAAGTAGTATTTTCTCTAACTATATTGTATAGTGATATCAATATTTAAATGCTCATTGTGGGGATCAAACCGTAGCCGTCATTAACAGAGCACTATACACAACTATCCCGGGACCATGGCAGTAGTTTGTTTTCACCACTAAAAATTAGCAGGTTTTCGTTATTAGTTATATTAGTACCACGAGTAGAATGGTAAAGTAGGCCTATATTACGTTAACATGAATATGGAGGTAGGTAATAGAGTTTTGTTTAACTAATCACATTATTTTCTATCTTTATATACATACCGATAAGTCATACATAAAAAAGTAATTTCTATATTTAGTTTGAAAATACTGTGTTGTATACTCTGATATGTAAAACCATGTAAACTGGAATATGATGTTATTTTTAAAAATTTAAACGTAGGCTAACTTTACAGTCATCACATACATTATTCAAGACAATGGCTATACTGTTTTATGCCACACGTGGTATTATATAAGTGATATTGTAGGTCTAGCTACCAAAACAGAATATCTAACCTCTTAAATAATTGTGACTTGTCTGATTGAGTACTTGGCTAAAACACGGCGCCTGGACTGGACTTGGCCACACTGTACATATAGTCACTCAGTGTGGACTAAACAACAAAAATTTAAATTCATAAAGATCCTTGTTGTCATAGCCGGTACGGCAAAACTGTATAAGACACAAATAATCGGAAATTGCATTCTCAATAACTTGGTTATGTAGTATTTATCGACAGGACCAGTAATAACACATATATTTGAAATGAAATGTTAGGCCTTTTCCTAAACTACCATTTCACTCAGCGTGAATACAATTATTTTATCTCAAAGCGTAGTGCCTTTTTCCCTGACTTTTCACACCGATTTTCATTAAACGTTTTCAGCCATTTTCTCGTGATGCTCGTACATGCATACTTACATACATACATACATACATACAGACAGACAGACAGACAGACAGACAGATAAGGTAAGGGTGTATTCTGCCCGGAGGCAGGTCCTAACCTCCGCAGAGGTGTTTCTGAGCCGGAGTTTGCGTACGATAGGGTGGCTAGCTCCTTTCCGCTCCTCCATTCCCTTACCACCTCCACCAACAGCGCGTGGCAACCAATCCAAATCTTGACCACGCCCAATGTTGCTTAACTTCGGAGATCTCACGGGATCCGGTGTTTCAACACGGCTACGGCCGTTCGCCAGACAGACAGTGTGTTGTTGGGTATTCAGCCCGAAGGCTGGTTTGATCCTCTGCAGCTCAGCCAACAGCTGTCATAAATAGCCTAGGCGTCACTGAAGAGGCGTACTAGGGAAATGAGGAGTGAGGTAGTTTCCCGTTTCCCTTTGCTGGCGAAATGTAGTGTTTACAGTGCACTATGTCTTCTGGTATGGGCTATATCAAATTTGTTACTTTCATTGACATGTCTCAGTCTCATCCTTGGCTTTGACAATTTGAAAGTGACTGAGGTATGAGTGATGCTAGTAATACCATTGCTTATGCAGCCAGTCCCTGTTATGAATGGTGTGAAGATATCGCTCATAGGGTCGGTTGGTGCATGCATTTCAGTGGGCTTGGCAGACTGATATGTAATAGCAGCGGCTGGCTCGGTGAGGAAAGCAACGGGAAACTACCTCACTCATTTCCCTAGTACGCCTCTTCAGTGACGCCTAGGCTATTTATGACAGCTGTTGGCGGAGCTGCAGAGGATCAAACCAGCCTTCGGGCTGAATACCCAACATACAACAGACAGACAGAGATGACAGAAAATTAAAACGTGCATTTCTTTCTTACTCTGGATACTGAGCTATGTACAGACAAAACTCTTTATTATGTGTATTATCTTCTATTATATATAAAATTGGATGTTTGTATATTTGACGTTAGTAGATTCAAAAACTACTGGGTCAATTTCGCTAAAATTTTCACAGTTTGTTCTTAATACATCTGAGAGGGATTATAAAGTGGTTTGAACGAAATCTGATTGGTAGTTCGGCACTGGGGATGAGAAAGGGTGAAAAAGAAATAGGGGAAGATAAGCAAACTGCAAGACAAGTCTGATCAGCGGGTTGCCTACCCAACAGTATGTGAAGATTACGATGTGTTTCTTAAAACATGCTAAGTGAGGATTTTAGGATATTCCGCCGCTAAGGGGGTGAACAGGGTATCTATATTTCTGCTTTTATCTTCTATATAATTATATAAAAATAAAAAAGTCTAAGTTCTGTCCCTATGGCACAGGGGGTGAGAAGGTGAGAAAATGTCGCAAATTACAGAGATTACGGGTGAATGTGTATATGTTCCAGCATAGCTCCCAACCAAATTTGATACTCATATAACTTACTATCTGGAAAAATTACTCTGGGGGCAAGAAACTCCTAGCACCCCCAAAGGAAGGGGGTGAAGCTTAACAATCAGAAAATGATGATATTAATGCCAAATGCATAGTCTTTGGGGTAGCTGAGATGAACTGTGACACTCTGAATGCCGTTTAAGTCAAAGTCCGTTCCCAATCGGTATGGTAAACATATTATGACTTACTGTTTGGGAAAGAAAACTGTAGGGTAAGACACATACGGGCAGGATCGTACAGTATATAAAATGGCTGTCGTGACTGACTGACTGACTGACTGACTGACTGACTGACTGACTGATTCATCATCGCCGAGCCAAAACTACTGGACATACAGAAATGAAATTTTGGATGTTAAATTTATATTAAGATGTAGGTCCATGCTAAGTGAGGATTTTTGGATATTCCGCCGCTAAGGGGGTGAACAGGGGAGCGAATTTTTAGAATGAGTATCTATATCTCAAAAACTTAACAGTTTAAAGACGTGAACATTAGTATTTGGAATCTCCTTTAAAAATAAGGAAACACGTATATTTTTGTTTCCGGAAATTCCTTTTAGGGGGGGGGGGGTTGCGGTGAAAGATGTTGAAAAGAGGTTCAATACTTTTTACGAGGATACTTACATCTTAAGAACTGAAGATGTTACAGACATGAAAATTGGTGTTTGGAATCTTCTTTAAAAATAAACACAATTTTTTAATTTTTGGGAAATCCAGTTTAATAGGGGTGAACGGCATTGGCAAAGGGGGTGAGTTTTTTAAAAGACTATATATTTTTACAGTATTTCTGGGAAAGGTAACATTTTACACACGGGAAAATTGGTATTTGGAATGTCCAGTGAAAGTAAAGAAACACAGGTAATTTGTTTTCGGAAAATCCGCTTAAGGGGAACTGAAAAAGGGGATGAATTTTTAAAATGAGCGTATCGACAGCACATCTCAAAAATTTAGCGTTACAGACGTGAAAATTTGTATTTTTAATTTCTTTTAAAAATAAAGAACCACATATTTTGTTTCCGCAAAGAAAGACTTAAGGACTAAAAAGGGAATGGAATTCGTTTTATTAGGATGCTGATATCTCAAAAATTGAAGATTTTACAGACGTGAAAATGGGTATTTGGGGTCTCCTTTAAAACTAAAGAAATACGTGTTTTTTTTTGTTTTCGGAAAATCTACTTAAGAGGGTGAAAGAATTGAAAAATTAGTTTAATTCTTTGTATGAGGATACTCATATTTCAAAAATTAAAGGTGTTGCAGACGTGAAAATTTGTATTTGGAATCTCCTTTAAAAGTAAAGAAACACGATTCTTTTGTTTTCGGAAAATCCACATATGGGGGGAATAACTGAGACATTAGCTGAAATATTTTTACGAGGATACTTGCAACTCAAAAACGGAAGATGTTATAAACGTGAAAATTTGTATTTGGAATCTGCCTTAAAAATAAATAAAGGTGTATTTTTTGTTTTCGTCAAATCTACTTAGGTGGATTGTGGGTGGGGGTAGGATTGATTAAGGGGTTGAATTATTTTTATGGGGGTACTTATATCTCAAAAACTGAAGATGTTACTGACGTGGAAATAGGTATTTGGAATCTCCTTTAATTTTTTTTTCGATTTGAGAGAAGACTATTTCTCACACCTACAGTTCTAAGTCGCATCTTAGCCCCAAAAGGCAAAAGAACAAACGTGGTCTACAAAGACTGAAACTCAATTCTTCGGCGAGTTTTTATACTTTAGGTATTTTCAGATAATGTCTTAGTACAGTACCGAGGAACGATTACTTTTATCATATGACGTAATCCACGCGAGCGAAGCCACGGATAACTGCTAGTATATTGCACCCTTTATGCAAATAGCAATATATATAGATACGCGAATTTCCTTAATTTACAATTTGCACTTATAGGATATGTTGAAAACTGCATAAAAATAATTTGTTTATAATGTTTTGAATTTGTAAAGTTACCTGTAGTCAGAATATATTATTATTGATTAATGTTATTGAATTAACGTCCCACCAACTACTTTTACGATTTCCGGAGACGCCAAGGTGCCGGTATCGTGTCCCGCAGGAGTTCCTTTACGTGCCAGTACCGACACGAGGCTGACGTATTTTAGCACCTTCAAATACCACCGGACTGAGCCAGTTGGGGTCAGAAGGCCAGCACCTCAACCATATGAGCCATTCAGCCCGGCAATAATATTAATAAAAAATAATAAGTAGGCTATATGTTTTCCATGTTCTGTATGTATACAACTCTAATAAAAGGCCCAAGCAAAACATTTTAGACAAGAATAACCTAGACTGGAGTGTAAATAACCTGGCCCCGCGATGTAGAGGTAGCGTGCCAGCCCTCTTATACGGAGGCCCCGGGTTCGATTCCGGGCTAGGTTAGGGATTTTTACCTGTATCTGAGGGCTGGTTCGAGATCCACACAGTCGACGAGATTACAACTGAGGAACTGTCTGATGGTGGGGTGGCGGCCTCGGTCTGGAAAGCCAAGAACAACGGCTGAGAGGATGCGTCGTGCTGACCAAACGACACACCGCGACAGCCTTCTGGCTGAGCAGCGTCCGCTTGATAAGCCAAGGCCCCTCGGTGCAGTTGCGCCACGGGGTTTGATTTGGATTTTGGTTTGGAGTGTAAACAATGGAATGAGGACGCAACAATTATAAGCAACATGAAAAACAAGCAATTTGCACCAAAACAAAATTTGTTATGTATATTAATAGAGAAACAGGTTGGTTCAATTTGACGTTAATTTCCAAAATCTTGATTTCATAATAGTTCTTATTTAAACGGTTGAATTTTCTAAAACCCGTATATGCGGTTTAAATTGTGTCAAGTTTTTTTTTTATTCCATGAGGGGTTGGGTTGAACCCCCTAATCCCCCTGGATATGGCCTTAGTAGAAACTGTTTTTACTTGTTGTGAGTGTAATTTTCATGAACAGCACACAGGCTTAAATGAGTGAAAAGGAGACCTGCGTAAACACTTCCATGTTTCGATGTGGACTCGCGTTTCTAATGTGTTTGTATTCTAATAGGTGCCATTGTCTCTCAACATTAATTTTACACACATTATTATAAGTGTTTTCTCGTTCAAATTTAGACGTCTTAGCAGAGATCGAAAATTAATAATTTACTTTCATAAATATTTCCGTCATCACACACAAATATTTTCTAAATGTACTCTGCTGCAATAAACAATAAATTATAAGTGCGAACGGGTATCTGAGAAAAATCTAACACGCGAGTGATGGAAGGTAGCTGTTACTCCCAGCGTTGACGGAATAGTTCTTATGATTGCTGTTCTAATGATATCTAGTGGAGATGATTAGACGCAGAAGAGACATAACAACAGTCGGTCAGTGTAATGTTATTGTTGATAAGTTTTAGGGGCTTGAGGATATTGTAAGCCATGACTACTTTTCTTCCGGCGCGGAAATATTAATGCATTCGAGGCCCAGGTTTTGAACCGTCTTCTTCTTCTTCTTCTTCTTCTGTTTATTCTCCTTTTTAATCTTCTTATTCCTGGTTGTTCTCCAGTCTTTCTTGGATCACCATGTATGTGGATTTGGCAAAGCTTTATGGCTAGATACCCTATCTTACACCAGACTTTCAACCATCACTTTTATAATTCCATTTCCCTTCATTCTCCTTCACGTTTTTTCTTCTCATTTCGATTTCATTATCTTCCTGACCGAGCGAGTAGTTGGGTGATTTGGTGGGTTCTAACCTACCCTGGAGATGGTTTTCCGTGGTTTCCCACTTCCCCTCCAGGCAAATGCCGGGGTGGTACCAAACTTAAGGCCACAGCCGCTTCCTTCCCTCTTCCTTGTCTATCCTTTCCAATCGTCCCGTCCCCCACCAAGGCCCCTGTTCAGCATAGCAGGTGAGGCTGCCTGGGCGAGGTACTGGTCATTCTCCCCAGTTGTATCCCCCGACCCAATGTCTCACGCTCCAGGACACTGCCCTTGAGGCGGTAGAGGTGGGATCCCTCGCTGAGTCCGAGGGAAAAGCCAACCCTGGAGGTTAAGCAGATTAAGAAAGAAAGAAAGAAAGAAAGAAAGAAAGAAAGAAAGAAAGAAAGAAAGAAAGGAAGTCACAATGAAATACAAGAATGCATTCCTTACATAAGGAATAAGAGTGACGATATATATTTCTAAGAAAGATAATTGTAAGAAATTATAAACAAATAAACAAATAAACCGCTCGTGTAGAATAGGCAAAAAGTTTGAGCGGTCAGGCGGGCGAACAGCGGCGTTTTACCTGCTCGTGGAGAATCAGCCTTAGACTGGGTGTAGATAAATTTGAGAATTTGCTTCACAAGGTCAAACCTCTTATTACTAAACAGGATACAAAATTATGAAATGTGGAATTCCAGCAAGAACGAAGGTTGAGTTTACCTTCCGATATCATGCCAGTGGAGAGAGCTTCTCCTCTCTTTCATTATTTTTAGAATACCACCATGCACAATATCAAGATTTTTGCACCGAGCTCGATAGCTGCAGTCGCTTAAGTGCGGCCAGTATCCAGTATTCGGGAGATAGCAGGTTCGAACCCCACTGTCGGCAGCCCTGAAAATGGTTTTCCGTGGTTTCCCATTTTCACACTAGGCAAATGCTGGGGCTGTACCTTAATTAAGGCCACGGTCGCTTCCTTCCCACTCCTAGCCCTTTGCTGTCCCATCGTCGCCATAAGACCGATCTGTGTCGGTGCGACGTAAAGCCACTAACAAAAGAAAAAAAGATTTTTGCCAGAAACTCTGCAGTCGGTAGTCAACTTGCTGCATCCCTCAGAAAAGCGTCTGCTCTCTTAAACCATAGCAGTTTGGGGTGATAAATAACATCTACAGGGTCTTTCTTATAAACCCAGACCGAGCGCACGATGTTTGTACTCTGCGCTACAGCAGCTGCCTCAGCCCAACTTACGTCACGCGCGGCCGCCCTACTTTAAGCGTGTATACAATCTTACCTTATAAAAGATGCTGGAAGTGTCGTCCTTCATAATGAAGGACTTCATGAACATCATTAGGACTTTCTGTACACCAGAAGCGAGAGTTATGACGGTTCACACGACCATTAAGATGAAACCAGTCCTCATCCGAAAAAAACACAAGCTGTGGTTCGAATAAACGATCATTCATTGATGGAAGATATCACTTTTGTGGCTGGATCAGCAGGTTTTAAACAATGGGCCCGTGTCAACCTGTACGGTGTGATACGTAACAGCTTTGTAGCTCTGTGTGCAAAACAAATCAACATCCCTACTTTTTGTGCTAATTTTGGGAGAAATTTATAAAGTGACCGTTCAGGATTCGCACCAATGTCATCTAGCTTTTCCTCTGTTAAAACTGTTCGTGTGCGCGCATGTTTTTTTATTGAGCACTGATCCAGTAGTTTCAAATGTATTTACAATGACGTGAAACTATGCGCGTCCCTCCCGTACAGCTGGTTAGGTCTCGGAGAGTAAAAACGCCGCTGGATGTTCTGGGTTTATAAGAGATACCCTGTACACCAGCTCTACTTGTTTCAGACTTCTCTGTCTTGAGTAATTCTTGGTGATAAACATTCTTTATTTCTTTGATATTTTTACGTAAATTCTCTATATTATCAATGCAAATGTTCTCCTTCGCCAATGCTCTCAGTAATCTGATCCTGGCAAAATCCCGTTTTTTTAAAAATTGAAATAATAGTACATCGAATGTTCCAAATGCACTCATATTGCTCATAAATATCAAGAAATCTTACAAGTTCATCACAATTCCACTTCGATGACATCTTGGTTCTGTCTTCGCTAGCCAGTGGCTGAGTAACTCTGTGTTTGCACCCGGCAAGTACGTGCAGCAAGCATGTGACGTGATCGGTAAGTGGACTGTAAAGTAGCCGGGAGTTCAACTCCACTTGCCACTAGGCCCGATAAGCTGGAATTTAAGCAGTGAGTATGTTTACATTGAGTATGTTCACAAGCCGCTAGAACTTGCAGCTTTTAAACTAGCCCCGTGAAAACGCCCCTTGGCTTGTCTGGCTAGTGACATCACAGCCTTGGGTGCCGCATGACGGCAGCGCTCGGGCGAGCCCTTACTACGGCGAGTTTGTCTCATTGGTTGGCCGGCAAGCGAGCCCAGCTTATCTGTCTCCCGTTGACTCATCACTGCCCGCTCCGCGGCATAGCAACAAGGGTAGCACTTCGCCCACTTTATCCGTGCATGACATGAGATAACATGAGGACCAACGATGGAAAAGGGTGAAAGTGTCAGAAACGTGTTTTGGAGTAAACGCCAATAACAAGAGTACCTGAGCACCCTTCTTTACCAAAGAAGACCAGGAATTAATGATTAGATATGGCCATTGAAGTGCAAGTATACCACACGCATGTCCATAAAAACCAGAACATGCTGAAAGACTAGAGACAGGAAGTTCATATTGACAGGACATGTGCATTAGTATGTTGTGAAGAAATGGTTATAATTTGAACCATGTCGGCCCTCAGGTTCAAGGTCCGCATCGATATAACTGCGCACCACCGCCGACTGGTAAAATTTGCCTGAGGCTCTCGTTGTTGCTATGAACCGAAAGTAGTGGATCAGTGTGACTTGAGCAGACGTGCAGGATGCCACACAGACGTACGCGTGAAACGTACCGTCAAATGAGTGATTTTGAAAGAAAGCGTATTATTGGCATGAGAGAACGTGATGCATTCATCCGAGAAATTGCTGCTCGTGTCGGACGAAGTGTGTCGGCAGTGCAACGGGTGTGTAGAGAATTGTTCACAGAAGGCCGTAGAACACGACGAGATGGGTCTGGTCGCACCACTCAGACCATCCCCCGAGAAGATCGACACCTCATACGAATGGCATTGCAGGAGAGATTTGCGTCCTCCTTCGCTCTGGCGTAATAGTGGAACAGTGTAACACATCGTACACTATCAGGAGTGACAGTCCGTCGCCGTTTATTACGGTCTGGGTTACCGGCGCTTCGTTCACTTCGCCTACCGTTGACTAATGTGCATAAACATGCTAGACTGCAATGGTGTATGGGACAACGTCACTAGGGACATGAATGATAGCAGATAGTGTTTCCGGACGAATCCAGGTTGTGTTTGTTTGAAAATGATGACCGCATTTTGGTTCGCCGCAGTCAGGGGGGAAAGGATCACATTGACTGCATTCGCACAAGACATACAGCGCAAACTTAAGGCCTTATGGTGTGGAGTGCCATCGGGTACAACCACAAATCACAGTTGGTGCGTGTCCAGGGTAGTGTGACCAGTTTGACCTACGTGAATGACATCCTGCGCCCCGTAGCCATACCCTTTCTGCACGACATCCCAGACGCTATATTTCAGCAGGACAATGCGCGACCACATGTTGCTGCACGAACACGTGCCTTCTTGTTGCCACAGGATGTCAGACTATTGCCCTGGCCCGCCCGATCACTGGACTTGCCGCCAATAGAAAATGTGTGGGATATGGTAAAACGACGTGTGCGGCGCTTTGACTCAGTGCCAAACCACCGAAGATGAACTGTGGAACCAGGTGAACGCAGCATGGATGGCTATACCCCAGGACGCCATTTGCGCCTTATACGCGTCGATGCCATCACGCATGGAACAAGCTATCAGTGCCCATGGAGGACTCAGTGCCTACTAGGCAACAGGACACATGCTGAAGTTAGGTAACTGAATGCTTATCGTTTCTGCAGAACGTACTCCTCAACATGGCCTGTGAATATGGACTTCCTATCTCTAGTCTTTCAAGGTGTTCTGTTTTTTATGAACATGGGTGTACATCCAATACATTATATATACTGTAATTACGTATCGATATTTAGCTTCTATTACTTCCATTCCTTTAATTAAATGGCTCAGAAATTAGAAAATACTTTAGTGATAGCTTACTGACAATGGACAGCAGAGAAGAATTGCAGCTCGAGACGCTGACACATTCACCCTTTCCCACCAAACTAATCTATGCACATTGGGCTGTGTGTGGCTCTACCTATTGAACTTCCTACCAACTAAACTAATGACTTCAGGCACATGCACAAGTTACCACCATATGCAGCATGGCTAATACACCCCCTTATTACAATAGCTTTGTTCGTAGTACAGTGAGAAACTGCTGCCAACTATTAGACGCATGCGCACATTCCAATTCGTGTTCGTAGTAGCGATCATCAGAGTTGCTGACTACTAGTGTGTTGTTCGTACAAGCTTTTCAAACTGTTGGAGAGTATCAAGCAAACCGTTGGAACAGTTTCTGATCCTGGACGAAAACTCTTTCAGTCAGCAAGTCAGGATATGCGCGCGCATACCCCAGTGCCATCAGTTAGTTTCATAACTGACCTGAGAATTACTTCACGGCCGTGATTAGATCATAACACATCTTCCTGTCAGCTGTGAAGTTAATTGATGTGTTGAATCCTGTGTGTCTGAAGTAGTTTAAGAACACTAAATAATGTCTGATATTGAGTCCACCGGGCGAGTTGGCCGTGCGCGTAGAGGCGCGCGGCTGTGAGCTTGCATCCGGGAGATAGTAGGTTCGAATCCCACTATCGGCAGCCCTGAAAATGGTTTTCCGTGGTTTCCCATTTTCACACCAGGCAAATGCTGGGGCTGTACCTTAATTAAGGCCACGGCCGCTTCCTTCCAACTCCTAGGCCTTTCCTCTCCCATCGTCGCCATAAGACCTATCTGTGTCGGTGCGACGTAAAGCCCATAGCAAAAAAAGATATTGAGTCCAGTGATTCAGATGAGGTTTTTAGCCAGTCGAGCTCAGGTGATGATGATTTAGAGCTGCTTTTGGAAGTAAGACGACAGACCAAAAACGAAGGATATTTTGAGTATACGATTCCGCAGTATAATAATGAATTCGTTGAACATTTTCGAGCCAGCAGAGAAGTAGCAGAAAACATAGGAGAACGTTTCTCACTATCATCGTATTATGATCACCAAGTAGGTGAATTTGGGAAAATGTCCGCACTCAAGCTTGTTTTGGTGTTCCTATGGTTTGCTGGTCATGAATCTACTGGATTTCGGGATGTTTCAGACCGATGCAATTTAACCATTAGTAGCCTACACAAGATTGTCCAAAGGATGACGTACTTTCTAAGTTATTTGTCTCGAGTAATAATCTGATGGCCTACAGCTCAAGAGAAACGTGAAATTCAGGCTTATTTCCAAGCAAATGGTTTTCCAGGCGTAATTGGGGTTATAGATGGAACCCATTGTACTTACAGTGATCCCCATGAAGTACTTTCACCCCATCAACACAGTACTTAATACTGAGAGGATTTTTACAATTGGTGACATTCACAACCTGACTTTTCACCCTGATTACCATCTGACCATTGTCTGCTGTCCATGTGGATACGGGAAATAAAGACCAATTGATAATAATACCAGTCAGAACAAAATACAAATTGACGGAGCCGAGATGTCTTCCAAACTGATAAGTGTACAATCGCTCCCCAGAAAAAGGAATGAGCGCAAGTTCCTCGCAGTCACAACTTTCTCAGAAACAAGTGAACCTATAGATATGAATTTTGTTGCAATTATCCAAACCATTTGGATGTATATGGAAGATGAGCTATATTTTGAAAATAATTGAAATGAAATTTGGTGGAATATTAAAAGGGAGGAACAAGGAATACCATACTTTTTTTTTTTGCTAGTTTTACGTCGCACTGACACAGATAGGTCTTATGGCGACGATGGGACAGGAAAGGGCTAGGAGTGGCAAGGAAGCGGCCGTGGCCTTAATTAAGGTACAGCCCCAGCATTTGCCTGGCGTGAAAATGGGAAACCACGGAAAACCATCTTCGGGGCTGCCGACAGCGGTGACATTTATTTTTTTGAGCGGATTTACATCTTGGTAACATGATTTTTCTTAATGATTCCAATAAATGTTGGTAACTTTTTTCAGTAAGTTTTTCAAAGCACAGCCTTCGTTTCTCCTCTATTTCATTATTGTAGCTTGAAATACTAAATTTTTTTAAAAAATGTGAAAATTTTTGAGAAAATGTTTGAAACTTTTTGAATGAGATTTTTACATTTTTCTACTGTATAAAGTTTAGCCAGGCCGCCTCTGTGGTGTAGTGGTTAGCGTGATTAGCTGCCACCCCCGGAGGTCCGGGTTCGATTCCCGGCTCTGCCACGAAATTTGAAAAGTGGTACGAGGGCTGGAACGGGGTCCACTCAGCCTCGGGAGGTCAACTGAGTAGAGGTGGGTTCGATTCCCACCTCAGCCATCCTGGAAGTGGTTTTCCGTGGTTTCCCACTTCTCCTCCAGGCGAATGCCGGGATGGTACCTAACTTAAGGCCACGGCCGCTTCCTTCCCTCTTCCTTGCCTATCCCTTCCAATCTTCCCATCCCTCCACAAGGCCCCTGTTCAGCATAGCAGGTGAGGCCGCCTGGGCGAGGTACTGGTCATTCTCCCCAGTTGTATCCCCCGACCAAGAGTCTGAAGCTCCGGGACACTGCCCTTGAGGCGGTAGAGGTGGGATCCCTCGCTAAGTCCGAGGGAAAAACCGAACCTGGAGGGTAAACAGATGATGATGATGATGATGATAAAGTTTAGCCTGGTAAGCCATCTTACTTACTGTAAGTAGAGTAGAAGATTTCATTAGAAATAATAATAATCACCTCCATCAAAATGCACCCACATGTATGAATATAATGTGCAGTCCTGTTACTTACACTACCCGTGAAGCGAAATTCGCGCACTCGGGCGTCGCAGCGCGATTCCTCACATGCCAGCAATAAAAAATATCTCCCAAAAAAGTTCGTCCTGCAAATATATCCGGCAGAAAAAGGACGTTGAAGAGTGGCAATCTGGCAACACTGTAACCGCATGTAGGGTAACTACCTCTGTCAGCACATGCTAGTCGTGCTGTACAGTTGGTGCAGCGGATAGAGTTTTGGGTTAGCATGCAGGAGGTCGAGGGTTCGATCCTGGCTTGAGGCGCACTTTTTTATTTGCTAATTTCCATCGGACATTACATACTGTAATACAGTAAGACACCGCTTCTTAGATCACATGTATCCCACAGTTACAAAATTTAGTAACGCTGATCACGTTGTAATGCATCTAGTAGATGGAGTGGTGCGAATAAATTCACGCCCACGACGTGGAAAAGGGCGTCTTTCAAAGCTGACCAATGAAAACGAATGTTCGTGCATTTCTAGGATCGTAGTATGTAAGTGCAAATGGTTTCTAGAGGACGCACTGCAATAGCTGTTGACGATTAAGATGCCAGATATCATACCACCTGAACTACATTTACAAATTAAAAAACGTACTCCTCTAAACAGGATCTACCGGGCGAGTTGGCCGTGCGCGTAGAGGCGCGCGGCTGTGAGCTTGCATCCGGGAGATAGTAGGTTCGAATCCCACTATCGGCAGCCCTGAAAATGGTTTTCCGTGGTTTCCCATTTTCACACCAGGAAAATGCTGGGGCTGTACCTTAATTAAGGCCACGGCCGCTTCCTTCCAACTCCTAGGCTTTTCCTATCCCATCGTCGCCATAAGACCTATCTCTCTATCCACTGCACCAACTGTACAGCACGACTAATATGCGCTGGCAGAGGTAGTTACAGTGTTGCCAGATTGCCACTCTTCAACGTCCTTTTTCTCCCGGATATACTCGCAGGACGAACTTTTTTGGGAGACTTTTTTTTTATTGCTAGCATGTGAGGAGTCGCGCTGCGACGCCCGAGTGGGCGAATTTCGCTTCACCCTGTATATGAATGTAAAAAGTAGTAAAATTAAAAAATATAATAAAATAAAAACATGTGTACACCATTTTATTAAGATAATGAATTTTTTGTCCTTTTGCACTTGCAAATTCTGTCTCACTCATTTAAGCTAAATCTTGCCTGTACTGTCTTTCCATTTTCATTACTTCATTTCTTTCTTCAATTAGTCTATTTCTAGCCTTTCTTTGTTCAAAAATCCCTTTCTGCACTTCTAGTTTCTCTTCTTATATTTTCAATCTCTTGGCGTAGTACTCTTTTCTGTCGTTATTCATTTCCTGCAAAATGTCTCCTTTCAGTTTCCTTTTTGGGAGTTTCTTCGAGACTGGGGCCATATCTCGTTCTGAAGAAGTGCCAGGTTCAATCAACTGGCTTTCCTCAGCTCTGCACCGTACATTTCCAGCTTCAGGTAGATGCGAAATGGTTTCAGCAGACAGAGTTATTTCGGGGCAAATGTTCCTCTTCCCTCCTAAAATATCGAACATTTCTTCCGCAAACTCAAAATTCTTGAGTCCTCGGCCCGTCTTTTTCGTGTTATCCACGTACTTCTCAAAATTTCTTTCTAATACCCTCCATCCATTTTCGCAATTAGCAGCATTTACATTAAGTTTGTATTTTAAATTTAATTCTTCGGAAATAAGTTCCCACATCATCTTAAAATTTCTGATCTTAAGGCTTCCCACTTCTCTCTTATGTTTCTTGTAGGAATCTTTTTTTTTTTTGCTGTTGGCTTTACGGCACACCGACACAGATTTGTCTTATGGCGACGATGGGACAGGAAAGGGCTGGGAGTGGGATGGAAGCGGCCGTGGCCTTAATTAAGGTATAGCCCCAGCATTTGTCTGGTGTGAAAGTGGGAAACCACGGAAAATCATCTTCAGGGCTGCCGTCAGTGGGGTTCATACCCACTATCTCCCGAATACTGGATATTGACCGCACTTAAGCGACTGCAGCTATCGAGCTCGGCCTTGTAGGAATCAAGCAATAACTTGGTGGTGTTATTACTCCACTTCACACACTGTGAAACATTTTCATCCAGATTTATCTCATGTGCTTCTACACACTGATTAACTGCAGGACTCTCTGCTCCATGGAATACCAGGAAGTTGCTCAAGTAACCTACAAAATAAGTAAAATTACATAAATATAAGCCCACTTCTGTATTTATGTCTAAGCATATATATTTCAGACATTCAAACTAGTACTATTTAGTCATTTACGTTATCTTACCGTGTTCATCCATTTCAAAGCTTGAAGTTGAGAATAAAATCCGAATTAATTCGTTCAGTTCACAGAGTACGTAACGCAATCAACACCCAGGCAATACAACACGTGGACCAAAACAGCTGATGTCTCCAACCACCACTTCCGTTCGTAGAGGAAATCAGCTCGTCACGTTTCAAACGTGTTGCCAACCGCGCATAAGTCGAACTATCACGGATTCGCTCTGCGAACAAACCTAATAAAACATATTTTTCATATTTCGGCACTTCCGCCCTTTTTCTATTTTGGTCTTCAATTAAAATTAAGAAAATAATATTTTAGAAAATTAGTAATTAAGAATTAAGAAGTTAAGAATTAAGAAAATAAGCTCGTACCTTTTGACAGGAGATGTTGGAAATGTTCTCCTCCTGAATCCACACATCTCTGGTATCGTCTTAGGAAACTCCGATTCTCACGCGTTAAGTTCGTCTTCCGGATGGTTTCAATTTTTTTACGTCTTCGTAGCCCGCCATGCTGAGCTCTTCGAAACCCCGGCTTCTTGTCCAGGTCGTCTTAGGGATTTTGTTGGCGTGCGGTATGTTGTAATCTGTCTGCAATTTCATTTACTCGTTAAGATACGTTTTTCAACACTTTCAACACTTCGCTTCTTATCGAGTAAACAACCAGTTCCTCTCAATTTGTTTAAGAGTTGCCGCACGTTCTCCCTGTGTGAAGGGCGTACACCTGGAAATTGTGTTACTTCCCTGCAAGACTCTGTTTTCACATAATTTTCGTACATAAATACCCTTTCCTGTGCAGTGTATACATGTTGAGGCATTATGAGAACTATACCCCGAAGTAATACTTCACAACTCGAGAACAGCTGGAGCGATAGATCAACATTTAATACACGTTCTAAGCACGGACCTGAACTGCGAAGTGCGGACATTCCCGTCCTGTCGCTGCGCTGTGTAACGGCAAGTGACGAGTCAACGAGAGGCAGAAAAGCTCGGCGCGTCTGCCGGCCAACCGGTGAAAGAAACTCACTGTGTATGGTCCTGCTCCAAACCACCAGCAAATTATTTTCAGAGCTTCTACTATCTCAACAATGTCACAGTTACAGTAGTGCCGATAAGGTGTACGGGCACCATTCCAAAAATATTCTCCGACTCTTACTTAAGCTTCGGTCTGAAGGCACAGTTAGGTCAGGGGGTAAGCCTTATTCGCTCAGAAAGGTCCCCTGCATATTTTGTGAAATAGTTTTTGCAGTCCTCGTTAATTTATATCGTTTGTGGATCAATATTAATGTGATGTGGAAGTTAATATATTTTTAAAATACCGGTAGCTAAATTTATGTATAGTATTAAGGACGTAGAGATTTGAATGGTGTGTATTATAATGGCAACCCATACATTGGGAAGCAATTAAATTTACGTTTAATATTTCAAAGTTTGAGCCTCTGGCTGACGTGGCATCGCGCCGGCTTCTCGCCGCTGGGTTCCGTGGTTCAAATCCCGGTCGATCCATGTGAGATTTGTGCTGGAACAAGAGGAGGCGGGATAGGATTTTTCTCCGGGTACTCCGGTTTTCCCTTTAATCTTTAATTCCAGCAATACTCTCCAATATCATTTCGTTTCGTCTGTCAGTCATTTCTCATTGCCCCAGAGGAGTGCGACAGGTTTTGTCAGCCGGCACAATTCCTGTCCTCGCCGCTAGATGGGGACTTCCTTCATTCTATTCCTGACCCGTTTGAATGACTGGAAACAGGCTGTGGACTTTTTCATAAATATTTCAAATTCCTTTCTACAGAGGCACAAACGTATTGGAACATTTAAGCTGGCAATTTCAACATTCGCAAGAAGATAAATTACAAGTTCACCGGGCGAGTTGGCCGTGCGTGTAGAGGCGCGCGGCTGTGAGCTTGCATCCGGGAGATAGTAGGTTCGAATCCCACTATCGGCAGCCCTGAAGATGGTTTTCCGTGGTTTCCCATTTTCACACCAGGCAAATGCTGGGGCTGTACCTTAATTAAGGCCACGGCCGCTTCCTTCCAACTCCTAGGCTTTTCCTATCCCATCGTCGCCATAAGACCTATCTGTGTCGGTGCGACGTAAAGCCCGTAGCAAAAAAAAAAAAAAAAAATTACAAGTTCCTTAAAATCAATACCATTTGAGGGAATGTTAGAAACTAAAAACGTTACTATCAATCAATACTGATCAGCAATTAGGGCAGTCGCCCAGGTGGCAGGTTTCCTAACTGTTGTTTTCCTAACCTCTTCTTAAATGATTGCAAAGAATTTGGAAAATTATTGAACATCTCCCTTGGTAAATTGTTCCTATCTTTTGTTAACCGGCTCTTTGGTTTTTAGATACTTTCTGCTACAAATGAATAACTATTGCTTATCATTTGTCTTTTCAGCCAGATCACAGTAACAATAACCAAAGCAGACAAGAAGCTGAAGTAAGTATTATTATATTATTATTATTATTTTTATAGCAGCATAATGTAGACGTTCGTGGTAAAAACCAGTTATTAATTCAACTTAAATTTTAAACACTGCTACTGGTGAACGTTGGCTTCACCAGCTGTTTTTTTTCTAGATACTTTCTGCTACAAATGAATAACTATTGCTTATCATTTGTCTTTTCAGGAAGATCACAGTAACAATAACCAAAGCAGACAAGAAGATGAAGTAAGTAATAGTATTATTATTATTATTATTATTATTATTATTATTATTATTATTATTATTATTATTATTATTATTATTATTATTATTATTGTTACGGAATATCTGTGGAACAGCAGAGGTGAAAGAAGGTGCCGGGATGAATGGGTCTAACTACAGAGTCAAAGTTAATTTAAAATTTTAACAAAGGTTATATTTTTCAAAAAACAATAGAAATTTGATAGCTTTTCACTTTAGGGAATTTACAAAGATATAGCAATCTAAAAACAAAACTTAGAAGGATCCAAGAATTTAACTCTCTTGGGCTACAAACCCCTAGTTTTACAATTTCGAGCTCCTAGCTGAACGCACAAATTTGTTCAAGGGCAGAAATCCCCTAATAACATGGAGCACTTGCTCCCACTTTACAATGTCAAGCCTCCCAGAGGCCTTCTTACAACACAAGAACAGAGCTGACACGCTCTCAGTTTTTCAAGCCTATTCAAGGCAATATCAGACTTTACAATTATTTGCCATCAAGGCACAACTTACACAAAAGAATCGGGTGTATCTCGTACCCAACCTACTGGGCCTTAGCAGAAAAGGAACAGGTTAAGTAAATGGCCCGAAACACCAAGTTGAATGGAGGCGTGTACTTGCACTCCTAAATATGCATTCTTAAAAAACCTAAAAGGCACTAGGCCGATGAAACAGGGGCTATTTCCAAACTATGGAGGTGACTCGTATAAGAATAATTTAAGACATTACAGAAAGGAAGAAAACCAGTTACAAAACGTAGTCACCTCAAACCAATATGAAGGGGAGCTCGAGAGGGTAAATCACTCTCTATCCCCGAATTACAGTTGCAGATTTATGAAGTTTTTACATAAGCCGGCAGAAAATTAAATTTTTAGAAAAGTAGGTTACATGGTAAAAGTTTCGGACCTTTCCCGCGGGTTAAACTGCTGAGCTAGCAAGAAATAAAGATGTTAAACGGCCATTACCTTGCTGAAGAACTATTGCCTGATGAAAGAGGCACCTCCCGCCTCCTGCTTCACACACACACACACACACACACACACTTAGTTAGATGTTGATCAAATGGCCAAGAGACGTGAAAATCTGCAGTTTACAAACCCTCGGGGAAAGTTCGAGACCTTTCGTGAATAATCAAGCCACGCCCTCTCACTTTTATTGGTTACCTTAAAGTTACACACCAGATCGAAGAAGAAGCCGGTGATTGGTTAGAAATGAATTTCAGAAATTCTGGATTGGCTGAATTCAAAACTGGCGGAAAGAACAGATAAATATTGCCAACCCACAAGTGAATGAACGAAATTTAGTAAGGAGAAAACTTATGAATACAACATTCCTTCAAATAAAGTTCCTTCACTTCGCACAAGAGTGCATGATCATAGTTTTTTGTAGTGACCTCTATGAGAGAAAGTCCAAATTTCTTGATAAACGGAAAACAAAAACAAGTTGAAATACACACAGTACTGGAAACTTCACCGTCACAAAATTAAGGTAGTGACATCTTCAGAGGAAACGTTTAAATAGGTCTAGTTTCAAGTTCAGATTTTCACCTGTAGAGGAGTTTTAATTGGCGCAAGATTTAAATGTGCGGCGTAGAGGTGTACTTCCCGGTACAATTATTATTATTATTATTATTATTATTATTATTATTATTATTATTATTATAATACATACATACATACATACATACATACATACATACATACATACATACATACATACACACATACATACATTATCATTATAGATTGTAAAGTGTAGCTTCCACCGAAGTCCCAGTCAACATCCATGGCTGTGACAATATGGAAGCTGCTGGGGTATGGTTAGTGCTGAGAAATGACATTCAGAGCACGACTAGTGCATCTGAGTGTTATGAAAGTTTCTGCTAATAGGGTCAGTCGTGCTGCAATAGTACTTTCTGACCCAGTGAGGAAAGCAATGGCAAACTACCTCACTCCTCATCTTGCCTAGTACGCCTCATTTTGGTGCTGCCGTTGGTTTTTGGGGTTTCCTTATAACCGCATAACCTTTGGTGGTGCTATTGAGGATCCAACCAGCCTCTGGGCTGATGTCCTAACAGACACCCGAATATCACTTACTCCTAGCAGATTCAGATATATCCTCTACGCTGACTCAACCAGTTCTACCTTCTTTCTTCCATAAGCCTCATTAATATTGATTGCTCCCCATCGAATTCCATTTCGTTCGCCAAGTTGTTTCCAAGGAGTCCCTCGCCTGTCAAATGGGAGTGGGACTCCATTACTCCCATAGGTCCGAGGCTTGCTTAAAAGGTTCTGAGCTCGGTAAATTCATGAAGCAGGATGCTGCCCTACTTGCACATAGTCCAAGTGAGGATCTCTCCTCTAAAGGGTATTGGACCACCGGTGAATTGTTTAGTCCTAGCCGCCTGAGCACAAGGAGGGCCATGATTCAGAATATGTCCGAGATGCCCACTCCCATTCCATAGCAACTGGTATCCCGACTCTCAGGACCACTTACTAGGTCACTCAGCCGTTGCCCATGGTTCACGAACTAGGACGTGACTACAGTAACCCACAAACATGAACCATTATTATTATTATTATTATTATTATTATTATTATTATTATTATTATTATTATTATTATTATTATTATTATTATTATTTTATACGAGCATAATTTAGACGTTCGTGCTTAAAACCAGTTATTAATTCAACTTATTTAAATGACTGCTACTGGTGAACGATGGCTTCACCAGCGGTTTTTTCTAGGTATTTTCTGCTACAAATGAATAACTATTGCTTATCATTTATCTTTTCAGGCAGATCAGGATAACAATAACCAAAGTACAATTCAATGTTATAACCTCTTTTAAGCCGTTTTGTCCGATTTTATTTGTTAGTGTTCGGTTAAGTAAATGTTTTAGTTAACAATTAAGCTGAGGAATTGAGACATCTTAACTATAAATTTAGGTGCGCGGCATTCAATGCGAAATAGGAGAGCAAAATGGGACAGTTTCTATTGATGAATTAACCAATATTCTAGAACAATAAAATGGTTGGAGATGCTCATTTCTGTACAATATAAGCTCCCTCTGTTCAATAGTCCCCATTATATTAACTCATTGCGGACGTTTAATGTTTCGCGCCAAGCAATGCTGTTTATATTCGTCATCTATGCATTCTTGCACCTTAGTCAGCGTTACTGATTGTAGCAGGAAGTTGGTTGACCTTGTTGAGATAACCCTCGCGTTGAGTGGGCTCATGTTTATCTCAGCAGTTTTAGCTGGAAAATCTCATAACTTCCTCGCGCGTCAATTCGGTACTTGAGATTCCAATGCAGTGCGTGTCGTCCTTACCGAGTGTAGTATAATGACTTATAATACAAAGTATCTTACGGAAGATTAAATAGATATTGTTCACAATGATTATTCTGGTGATGAACTTATTCCTGAAATAGACTCAGATAGTGAAAGTGAGAGTGGTGAGGAAATTGCGATTCCCGAATCCGATAGGCCTATAGAGAAAAGTGAAGTGCCTGATACATATCATTCTAGTTATTGTCCACCCGTTCCACCATTTACAGAGACTTCAGGTATAAATGTTCAAATAGAAAATAAGCAGGATATTTTGAGTTACGTGAGTATTTTCATGAATGACGAATTTTATCAGTATGTGTGAGCAGACCAATCTATACGCGAATCAAGTGATAAGTGCGGCGCCCCGGCCTTTCACAAAGAATTCGATCATGCAATCGTGGAAACCGATTAGTCCATAATCCTGATATAAAAATGTACTGGACCGAAGACCCTGTTATTCATACTACGATATTTTCTAGAACAATGTTCCGAATACGCTTCCTTCATATTCATTTCTTAACTTCGGTGACAGTAACCGTTATGCCGAAAATATAGATAGGCTGTATAAAATTAGACGTATTTTGAAACCTGTCACACCATATATCACACCTTAAATATTTACTACAGGTAAGCACAAAGTATCATTTTTCTAACACTTATAGTTTAGGAGTAAATGTAAATTGTATTAAGTGATGCACGTCAAGAGGGCCGGGCATGAAAATGGCTGGTCCTGGCATTCAAGTGTCACGCTCAGAAGCAGGTACTGAACGTGTTAAAAAGGTTCCTAGAGTCAACGTTTTTCCACTATACCATGAACAAACTATGAAGAATAGGACCTTCATTTCTTTACAGTTGTAAATAAAATATTACTGCATATAGAATACAACAATAACTGTCTTAGATATTCAGTTATGTATTAACATAAACTGGAAACATATTTATTAAATTTGACCTCCTCCTTATTAATTAACATACATACATACATTATCATTATAGACTGTTATGCCTTTCAGCGTTCAGTCTGCAAGCCTCTGAGAATTTACTAAACGTCGCCACAATCCTCTATTTGCAGCTAGTGCTGTGGCCTCATTTAGTTCTATACCTCTTATTTTTAAATCGTTAGAAACTGAGTCTAACCATCGTCGTGTTGGTCTACCTCTAATTCTTTTACCCTCCTAGGTAACCTATCCTCCTCCATTCGCCTCACATGACCCCCACCACCGAAGCCGGTTTATGCGTACAGCTTCATCCATAGAGTTCATTCCTAAATTAGCCTTTATCTCCTCATTCCGAGTACCCTCCTGCCATTGTTCCCACCTATTTGTACCAGCGATCATTCTTGCTACTATTATGTCTGTTACTTCTAACTTATGAATATGATATCCTGAGTCCACCCAGCTTTCGCTCCCGTAAAGCAAAGTTGGTCTGAAAACAGACCGATGTAAAGATAGTTTCGTCTGGGAGCTGACTTCCTTCTTACAGAATACTGCTGATCGCAACTGCGAGCTCACTGCATTAGCTTTACTACACCTTGATTCAATCTCACTTTATATATTACCATCCTGGGAGAACACACAACCTAAATACTTGAAATTATCGACCTGTTCTAGCTTTGTATCACCAATCTGACATTCAGTTCTGTTGAATGTCTTACCTACTGACATCAATTTAGTCTTCGAGATGCTGATTTTCATACCATAGTCATTGCACCTATTTTCAAGTTCCAAGATATTAGACTGCAAGCTTTCTGCACAATCTGCCATTAAGACCAAGTCGTCAGCATAGGCCAGACTGCTTACTACATTTCTAACTAACTGAATATCTCCCTGCCATTTTATACCTTTCAGCAGATGATCCATGTAAACTACGAACAGCAGAGGTGAAAGATTACGGTCTTGTCTAACCCCTGTAAGTACCCTGAACCAAGAGCTCATTCTACCATCAATTCTCACTGAAGCCCAATTGTCAACATAAATGCTTTTGATTGATTTTAATAATCTACCTTTAATTCCATAGTCCCCCAGTATAGCGAACATCTTTTCCCTCGGTACCCCGTCATATGCTTTCTCTACATCTACGAAACATAAACACAGCTGACTATTCCTTTCGTAGCATTTTGCAATTGTCTGGCGCATACTGAAAATCAGATCCTGACAGCCTCTCTGTGGTCTGAAACCTCACTGGTTTTCATCCGACTTCCTCTCAACGACTGATCGCACCCCCCCCTCCCTTCCAAGATGCCAGTGAATAATTTGCCTGGTATACTAATCAATGATACACCTCGATAGTTGTTGCAATCCTTCCTATTCCCTTGCTTATAGATAGGTGCAATTACTGCTTTTGTCCAATCTGAAGGTACCTTACCAACACTCCATGCTAATCTTACTACTCTATGAAGCCATTTCATCCCTGCCTTCCCCCGATATTTCACCATTTCAGGCCTAATTTCATCTATTCCTGCTGTTTTATGACAGTGGAGTTTATTTACCATCCTTTCCACTTTCTCAAGCGTAATTTCATCATTTTCCTCCTCCCCATGAGCTTGGCTGTTCGCAACACCACCAGGATGATATCCTTTTACATTGAGATGATGTTTAAAATATTCCCTCCACCTCTCCAGTGATTCTCTTGAATACTGTCCAGAAAGGTTTCCCTGCTGCTTGACCTAGCCTTTCCAGGTTTTACCAAAATCTTTCCACGACTTCTTTTTGGATTCAACAACTATTTGTTTCGCTCTGTTTCTTTCATCTACGTACAAATCACTGTCTGCCTCGGCCCTTGTTTGGAGTCATTCATTTACAGGCTGCTCTCACTTCATCATTCCACCAAGAAGTTTGCCTTTTCCCATCTTTACACACAGTTGTTCCTAGGCATTCCTTTGCTGTTTCTACTACAGCATCCCTGTATGCCACCCATTCTCTTTCTATATCCTGAACCTGCTTAATGTCTACTGTTCGAAACTTCTCACTAATCATATCCATGTAGGCCTACTTCTGTCTAATTTCCTCGTCTTGGAGATTTTCTACCCTTATTCGTTTGCAGACAGATTTCACTTTCTCTACCCTACGCCTAGAGATACTTAGTTCACTACAGATCAGATAGTGGTCTGTATCATCGAAAAATCCCCGGAAAACTCGTACATTCGTAACAGATTTCCTGAATTCGAAGTCTGTTAAGATATAGTCTATTATGGATCTGGTACCCCTAGCCTCCCATGTGTAGCGGTGAATAGCTTTATGCTTGAAGAATGTATTCGTAACTGCTAAAGCCATACTAGCACAGAAGTTCAGCAAACGCTTCCCATTCCCATTAGCTTCCATATCTTCCCCACATTTACCAATCACCCCTTCGTATCCTTCACTTCTATCTTCAAACTCTCGCATTGAAATCGCCCATTAGCACTATTCTATCCTTGCTGTTGACCCTGACCACGATGTCACTCAATGCTTCATAAAACTTGTCAACTTCATCCTCATCTGCACCCTCACATGGTTAATACACTGAGACAATTCTCGTCTTAATTCCTCCAACTGACGAATCTACCTACATCATTCGCTCATTTTCGTGCTACTAGAAACTATGTTGGGCGTTATGGTATTCCTGATAAACAGCCCCATCACATACTCTGCCCTTCCCTTTCTAATACCTGTCAAGTACACTTTATAATTTTCTACATCTTCTTCGTTATCTCCCCTTACCCAAATATCACTTACTCCTAGCACATCCAGATGCATCCTCTTTGCCGACCCAGCCAGTTCTAGTTTCTTTCTTCCATATGCCCCATTAATATTGATAGCTCCCCATCGAATTCCATTTCGTTCGCCAAGTTGTTTCCAAGGAGTCCCTCGCCTGTCAAATGGGAGTTAGACTCCCTTACTCCCATCGGTCCGAGGCTTGCTTAAAATGTTCTGAGCTCGGAAAATTCACGAATCAGGATGCTACCCTACTTACACATAGTCCAAGTGAGGATCTCTCCTCTAACGGGTTTTGGACCACCGGCGAATTGTATAGTCCTAGTCGCCTGAGCATAAGGAGGGCCATGACTCAGAATATGTCTGAGATGCCCACTCTCATTCCATAGCAACTGGTATCCCGACTCTCAGGACCACTTACTAGGTCACTCAGCCGTTGCCCGTGGTTCACGAACTAGGACGTGACTACGGTAACCCCCACCATGAACCACTATTAATTAACATTTTTTTTAAACACTAAGGTTTCCACTGCAAAGTAGGAGACAGACTCTTCTTACAACACTTTGCGTGTCTTCCTGCAATTTTATGGAAGTGAATGTATTTGTTCAGTTTTCGAAATTTCCACCTTAACGTACGCAACCCTACACGCGCGGAAGATAGCAATCCCTGCCTACTTCAGCACAACATGCGATGCTCCATATCACAGTGGTTCAAATGGATAACTTTCTTTCTTTATTTCTTAATCCGTTTGCCCTGTAAGGTTGGTTTTTCCTTCAGACTCAGTGAGGGATCCCACCTCTACAGTTTCAAGGGCAGTGTCGTGGAGCGTGAGACTTCGGGTCAGGAAGATGGAACTGGAGGGGAGGACTAGTACCTCGTCCAGGCTCCCTCACCTGCTATGCTGAACACGGACCTTGTGAGGCGGATGGGAAGATCGGAAGGGATATACAAGGAAGAGGGAAGGAAGTGGCCTTGGCCTTAAGTTGGGTCCCATCCCGGCATTTGCCTGGGGAAAAGTGAGAAACGACGGGAAATCACTTCAAGGATGGCTGAGATAGGAATCGAACACCCCCTCTCTACTCAATTGACCTCCCGAGACTGAGTAAATTCCGTTCCAGCCGTCGTAGCACTCTTCTAATTTCCTGGCAGAGCCGGGAATCGAACCCAGGCCTCCGTGGGTGGCAGCTAATCACACTAACCTCTACATTACAGGGGCGGATGATATTTTTGTTAATGCGTTCATATACTGAAGCAGTCCCTTCGAATGTATAAAGAATATATCAAATTAGAAGGAAATTAAAGGCATTAACAGCCAATGAAGCGTGATAAGCAGATGACACGTACACAAACATGAGTAATCAGTTTGCGCTGCTACAGAAAAATATGACCACGGTGCAGCTGTAGGGTTTGGAGTGCTCTTGACCAAGGAAGATGCACGAAGCATTAAATACATTTAATGCTGTATATTTTGGTTAAATTAGTGGCGTAAAGACCATACTCCATTGACTTTTAAAACTCACTTTATTATTTAGGAATCTTCTACACTACAGCAATTTTCTTTCAACCCATATGTCCGTATACATTCTTTCTGCTGCCCTCAGCTTCCCAGTTTAGCATTATCTTGTGGATTCGTCATCTCTCATCCTGTTCGCAAGTCCAAGCCATTTTTAATCTCATTTCTTCGGTCACATTCAGTGCATGATTTCCGTGATAATATCCAATGTTGGTAATAACCTGGAAAGGCTAGGTCAAGCTGCAGGGAAACCTTTCAGGACAGTAATGAAGAATCTTAGGAAGGGAAGGGAAAAGGAAATTATAAAATGAGTATCTTCTTCTCTTCTACCGGTTTTCCCACACCTGTGGGGTCGCGGGCGTGAACTGTGTCGCACATGTGGATTTGACGCTGTTTTACTACTGGATGCTCTTCCTGATGCCAACTCTATATGTATGAATGTAATTAGTACTGCGTATCCCTGTTGTGCTTGATAATGTGGTGTGTGGAGTGAATATGAAGAGGAGAGTGTTGGGACAAACACAAACAACTTGTCCTCAAGCCAGAAGAATTAATCACGCGCGGTTAAAATATCCGACCCAGCCCGGAATCGAATCCGGAACTTTGTGAGCCGAAAGCCTCAGCGATGAACTCTCAGCCAAGGAGTGGGGCAGTTTTGAAAATTAGTATATCTCACAAACTTAACATGTTATAAGCGTGAAAATTGGTAGGTGCAATCTCCTTTATAATTAAAGAAACCCCTTTTTGACTGTTTTTCACGTGTTGTAGAGTTCCATGTCGCATGTTCCACATTTAGCTCTGCCAGTAGCTTGGTCATCTTAGCCCCAGAAGGCAATGCCACAAACATGGTTTACAAAGAGGTTCTGGCCTAAATGATTTTCAGATAATGTCTTAATGCAGTACCGAGGAACAATTCGTTTTTATCAACTTACGAAATCCTCGCGAGTGAAGCCGTGGTTAATAGCTACTTTGATGGTTTTTGGAGACGCCTGACTACGTAAACTCCTCAGGCGGGCTGAGTGGCTCAGACTGTTGAGGCCTGGCCGTCCGAACCCAGTTTGGCAGGTTCGAACCTGGCTCAGTCCGATGGTATTTGAAGGAGCTCAGTTACGTCAGCCTCATGTCGATAGATTACTTTGCTGGCGAGATGTAGTCTTTAAAGTGTGCTCTGTCATCTGGTATGGGCTACAATAATGTTGTTACCTATTGATCTGTCTCATTCCTATCCATGGCTTCGACAATGTGAAAGTGACTGAGGTATGAGCGACGCTAGTAATGCCATTCTTTATACAGCCAGTCCCTATTATGAATGGTGTAAAAATATCGCTCTAAAGGTCGATTGGTGCATGCATTTCAATGGGCTTGGTAGACTGATATGTAATGCCAACTTCTGGCTCGGTGAGGAACTCAACGGAAAACTACATCACTCCTCATTTCCCTAGTACGCCTCTTCAGTGATTCCTAGGCCATCTATGACAGCTGTTGGTGGAGCTGTGGAGGATCAAACCAGCCTTCGGGCTGAATACCCAACATACATACATACATACATACATACATACATACATACATACATACATACATACATACATACATACATACATACATACATTAGTATACACTAAACGAGGCCATACCGCCTGAAAGGAATGTCAGACGGATTGCTGAACAAACGGAAGCTGACTCACACACCATATGTGACACAACTTGTCAAAAAAACAGTGTCAGAAAGGTTCTGATAGCTAAGATACACCTTTGACAACAACTAACAAAATTTGGCAATGTCTTCCACATAAAATAAATATGCTGTTAATAGGGTGTATGGTTACCCCTAACGGTCACTCATGCTTCGCAGCTATGTGGCATGCTCTCTATCAGATGGTCCAAGAGATCTTGTGGCAGACGATCCCATTCCTCCGAAAAGGCAATGAGAAGGTCTTGGAGGGTCCTTGGTGGACGCTGACGGGATGCAATTCGCCTTCCCAATGCATCCCAGGCATGTTCTATAAGATTCAGATCCGCAGACCTCGCTGGCCAGTCCATGCGATGAATGTCTTCCCCAGCCAGAAATTCATCCACCAGAGCAGCGCGGTGCGGTCGGGCATTATCGTCCATTAAGAGGAAGTCTGGGCCAACCGCATCTCTGAAGAGTCGAACATGTGGTCTCAATACCTCATCCCCTGTATCTTCGAGAGTTAACAGTGAAGATGTGCAGGTCCGTACAGCCATTAAACATGATGCCGCCCCACAGCATGACGCCACCACCACCATACTGGTCCCATTCCACGATGTTCCTGTGGTTGTATCGGCTACCCGGTTCTCACCAGATCAATAGTCCAGCTCCATGGCTAAATGGTTAGCGTGCTGGCTTTCGGTCAGAGGAGTCCCGGGTTCGATTCCCGGCAGGGTCGGGAATTTTAACCATCATTGGTTAATTTCGCTGGCACAGGGGCTGGGTGTATGTGTAGTCATCATCATAATTTCAATATCATCACGACGCGCGGGTCGCCTACGGGTGTCAAATCAAAAGACCTGCCCCTGGCGAGCCGAACATGTCTTCGGGCACTCCCGGCACTGAAAAGCCATACGCAATTTTAATTTTATTTCCAGATTGATGTGCAATGGGAATCGTTCTGCAAACTGAAGCGGGATTCATCTGTGAGGAGCACATGCCTCCACACATTCATGGCCCAGTTTCGATGTTGACGACTCCACAGTAAACGGGCCCGTCTCCGTGATGGAGTGAGCGGGACGCACACTTCTGGACGTCGGGCAAACAGCCCTGCTGTTCTGAGTCTCCGGTACTCAGTTTGCCGGGAAACGGCAATCCCCGAGACGGCTGCAAGCTCCACCGACAATTGTCTTGCAGATGCACTCCGATTTCGTCGGGCGGTTAAGGCCAGATATCGGTCCTGCTGTGGGGTAGTTACCCTTGGTCGACCTGGTACTGCCCTACGACTAACATCTCCTGTGTCTCGAAATCGTCTCTAAAGTCTGGAAATGACACTTTGTGGCATATTCAAGGATACGGCGATCTCGGTCTGTGTTTGGGCTGCTTCCAGGCGGCCGAGTATTCTACCCTGCAAAACGGGGTCCAAACGGCGTCGTTGGGCCACTATGTTGTCACGTTCACCACGAGGCTACACTCCGCACAATACAACAGGGCAGGCACGACTGAGGAAATGTGAGGCGCAGGCATTGGCTGTGTTTACCTTGCGGTTACGCCGCTAGTCAAAGCAGGGAACACTCCTTTCCTATACAGAGCGAACACGTAAGGTTGGTAGGTGCATAAGTCGTGCGATTTGCGGTCTATTTCCTGTTGCCCTGCTTATTCGTAACTTATGCTTAACTTTTGGACACTAGTGTACATTCATACATAACGCATACGTGACGGTAGATTTACTGGCACGTAAACAAACTCCTGCGGGACTCAATTCCTGCATCTCGGCGTCTCCAGAAACCGTAAAAGTAGTGTTTTGCTAGTCGCTTTACGTCACACCGACATAGATAGGTCTTATGGCGATTATGGGATAGGAAAGAGCTAGGACTGAGAGGGAAGCGGCCGTGGCCTTAACATCCCCAGCATTTGCCTGGTTGGAAAATGGGAAATAACCGAAAACCATCTTCAGGGCTAACGGCAGTAGGTTCGAACCCATCATCTCCCGGATGCAAGCTCACAGCCGCGCGCCCCTAACCGCACATCCAACTTGCCTGGTGTAAAAGTAGTTAGTAGGAAGTAATGCTATTATTATTATTATTATTATTATTATTATTATTATTATTATTATTAATATTATTATTAAAGTTATCATTCACGGGAAAGCAGTCATATGAAATGGCCTCCTTCCGATTGGGCAATTAAGGAAAGAAGTACAAACAATGGCTTCAGATATGTAAGATAGGATACCAGAAGGAATATATATCACATATTTCAATCAATGAAGATATGTTCAAACATCTGATACTACCTTCCGAGCGGGTCATATCTACAATGTCCCATAGCAATACAAAAGATCATAGGAATGATGCTGATCATATTAGTGCAGAAGTCTTAGATTTATGCAGAATCTAACATTCATCATGGTATAGGCAGTAGCAACCATGAGAGTGACGGTGATAGTGAGAGCGATAAGTGAGTTTCTCTTATCTGTTGGCCGGCAGGCGCGCCCAGCTATCTGCCTCCCGTTAACTCATCACTCCCCTCTCCGTGGCATAGTGACCCGGATAGCACTTCGCTCACTTCAGCCCTGCATGACATGAGAAGGCAATTAAAAGTAAGAATATAAGAATTCAGAAAATTAGTAATTAAGAATTAAGAAAATAAGTTCGTACCTTATGACAAGAGATGTCGGAAATTTTCTCCTCCGGCATCCACACATTTCTGGCATCGTCTTTGAAAACTCCGATTCACAAACATAAGTTAGTCTTTTGTAATTGAGGCTACTTTTCTTCGGATGGTTTCAATGTTAACATTTTCGTAGTCCGCCATACTGAGCTCTTGTCCAAGTCGTCTTACGGATTTTTTAGCGGTATGTTCTAATCTTTCTCCGATTTCATTTACTTTTTCCACGTTAAGTACACTTTTTAACACCTCGCTTCTTATCGAGTAACGAACCAATTCCTCACAATTTGTTTACGAGTTTCCGCACGGTCTCTGTGTGGAGGGCGTACACCTGGAAATTGTACTATTAATCGTCTAACGACTTTCCTGCAAGACTGTTTTCACATGATTTTCGTACATAAATACCCTTTCCTCTACCATGTACACATGTGGAGGCATTCTGAGAATTATACCCCGAAGTTACCCTTCACAACTCGAGAACAGTTGGAGCGATAGATCAACATTTAATACGTATTCTGAGCACGGACCTCAACTGCGAAGTGCGGGCATTCCCGTGCTGTCGCTGCGCTGTGTAACGGGAAGTGATGAGTCAACGGGAGGCAGATAAGCTGGAGGCGCCTACCGACCAACCTATGAGAGAACTCACTGTGATAGGGGCAGTATAAGTGATGGTGGAAGTGACAAGTAAGTGAACGTAAACTGCAACACAGGCGAGTCATTCTACATTAATTTCCTTCCAAACGATATTTTCTCACACATATATCCCATTTCAATGTTATGCAATTGTGTCCGCTTTGATAATGCTTTACCATTGGAAAAACATATAAATAATGTAATATGATTCAGCATTTATTTGTCAGTAACTCTTGTGCTTTTAACGCAATAGCTATGAATAATGTAGGGCCTACTATCATTTGTTACTGGCTAAAAACTATTTTTTCTCGCCAGATTTCCGTTCTGAACTACTGTCTGTCCTTGTTAGAAACGCAGTGAACATACATTGAAACATAAATTATAAATAGCAACAACAAAATACTGCAAAGAGTTACATGTAAACAATATATTACTGGGAATTATATCAAAACAAGAAATTTCGTGATAACGGAAGAAGAATAGAAGCGGAAATAGATTGAAACATGAAGCAAAAAGAACATGATAATCAAAAATTACTTACAAATAGTATAACACGGAAGCAGTTGTATAGCAATTCATACGAAATTTACAGGGAGTAACTTGAAATAAGTATTTGCCTGTGGCTTTTTTTTTTGCTAGTGGCTTCACGTCGCACCGACACAGATAGGTCTTATGGCCAAGGAGTTGGAAGGAAGCGGCCGTAGCCTTAATTAAGGTACAGCCCCAGCATTTGCCTGGTGTGAAAACGGGAAACCACGGAAAACCATATACATGGCTGTCGACAGTGGGATTCGAACCCACTACCTCCCGGATGCAAGCTCACAGCCGCGTGCCTCTAACCGCACGGCCAACTCGCCCGGTACTCAACATATAGAACGAGCCGCTACTGCCGTGGATATTATTCTGCCGTCCCCACCCACAGGAGTTACGTGGTCGACAATGAAGCCGCAATAAATATGTGACGCTGACCGGGTTAAGGCATTCCCCTATTTTGAATACATACCGGGTGAGTCAGCCGCGCCTGACGTTTCTTCTTTTAGGCATCCCAACGAACGTTAGTGGGGTGATGGTCGATTTTCCTTTGCCGCATACCAAGCTACAGTCGCCTTTAAAGCACTTACTGCGTCATCACTGCACGACTTAGGCAAAAATATGCGACAGGTATTTACACAATACATCAAAGTGAACTTTTATTCACATTTTAAACTTTGAGGATCAAATAAGAGGCCATTCGTGCCACATTTGACCAATAGCATGCATGTTGAATGTGTAGTGACCTGACACTTGGTGTAGCGTAGCATTCCTGGTCATTTCTTCGCTATGTATTGTAGATGTTCCTTACTCTATAATTATCTTTTGAAACATATAATACTGCATTTATATTTTTTTAAATTGGAAATTAATATTCATTAAATAAAATACACAATCATCGAACCTTGTACTCGCACTTACTTCTTACCTGCTTACTTACACATGCGTTATTTGATGGGCGCCAGCTACAACTCAGTGCAGCAATAATAGAATGAGATTCTTGAATATCTCTAGCGTGTGGGGTAATAAGCTTATGTAACATTTGTCGCGAGGTGGGAGTAGATAATAGTTATTTCTGGAGATTACGTAGGTGCGTCAACCTAACGTCTATAAACGGTGGCTGTATCTTGTAGCGTCAGTCATTATTCAATTGGAAGCAGAGACCATAGTTGGTCGGAGAGTGAACGCACAGGGAGCACAGCGCCTGTACCAGGAAAGATTTCCACACAGACAACAACAAAATGCAAATAAGTTTAGGAGGGTGAAGCGACGTTTGTGTATAACTTCGTCACTTTCTCGAACAGGTCCTGTTAGAGAGACACCAGTTACGTCCAGTAAAATTGCTGAGATTGTTCTGAACACTTTCTGAGAGAAGCCTCGTACGAGTACCCGGGCAGTAGCACAACAGGCCAACATCAGCCAGTCGTCTGTTGCAAGGATATTGCATTCCAATTTTTTTCGTCCGTATCACCTGCAACTACATCAAGAACTCCACGGACCAGATATAGAAACTCGTGTTGATTTCTGTGCGTGAATACTGCCGCAGGTGGCAAATGATCCAGCGTTTGTGTCTCACATTTTATTTTCGGACGAGGCACGATTTTATAATAATGACTCTGTGAATCGTCGTAATATGCACTACTGGAGTGTTGAAAATCCACACTGGGTAAGGCAGGCAGCATTTCAAGCACGATGGGGAGTAAATGTCTGGTGTGATATACTGGGTGATCACCTAATTGGACTATATTTCTTTGAGGATCATTTGACAGGGGTCCGGTACCTACAGTTTCTTCAAGACCAACTACCATTGCTGCTAGAGGATGTGCCTCTGGGTGAGCGTGTAACCATGTGGTAACAACACGACGGAGCTCCCCCCTCACATGTCAGCAGATATTTGCAAATACCTGAATGTTACACATCCCTTTCGATGGAAAGAAAGGGAAGGACCTGTCACCTGGCCTGATAGATCGCCCGATTTGGCACCATTGGATTGCTTCCTATGGGGCCATTTGAAGGATGTAGTGTACGCTCAGCAGCCAGAAAATCCTGAAAGCCTTCTAAACCTTAATTATGGAAGCCTGTTAATTCGTAACACCTACAATGCTACAAAGAGCCCGAATGGCAGTTCAACGGTGTGCTGAAACGTGTGTTACTGCAGCAGGCCATCTGTTCGAACACTTACTATGCTAATAGGCTGTTGCTCAGTCAAGCGGATTCAAACCCCCAATCATTCTATCCTAGTCCAGCCCTGCTTATAAAAAATTCACATAAGCATCCCTAATGGCCTAGAACATTGCCAAAATAAATAAATTAAATAACACACAACGTGAGGGCATTCGGATACACTGCCTCTGTGGATGATTCTCGAAGTAAAAAATGCGAATCAAATTTACAGGCTCAAGTGGGATTCGAACCCACCTACCAAACGCAGCTGTATTATCAGCACCGTACTTAATCTATGACAACACGGCGACTCTAGCGAGTAGGTTTCCAGAAAACCTACCACATAGACTACTACTTCGGCTTCACAAATGCGCACACGTTTTCTATCAGTATGCCATGGCTTTTAGCGTTCATCTCATACCCTACTGAAAGCTCATGATTGGCACGTACTTTTTACATAACCGTATGACAGTTTGATGCATTGTGTAAATGCCTGTCGCATACGGTACATGTTTCTTCAAAGGTAATGGTGGTCGTGGTGTTGTTGGTGATGAGTTGTGGGCTTTTACCGAGGTAATTTCACCCATTCTAAAATCCATTACTTGCTGAATAACACTAATACAGGCGAAAACTTTAGTCCATAACAAGTCGTCATTTTGAAGGGTCGCTCACCACTATATTCCACCAAATCACTATCACTAAATACTCCAAAAATGTGATGAACCACCCCAATGGAATCAGTAGTATCTGAATACGATCCACCATACACCACATAGAAACTTATAACGCAATATTTGCATCATCC
Source organism: Anabrus simplex (assembly GCF_040414725.1). NCBI lineage: Eukaryota > Metazoa > Arthropoda > Insecta > Orthoptera > Tettigoniidae > Anabrus > Anabrus simplex. Next base: position 153,052,157 of record NC_090266.1, read on the forward strand.
AAAAACGTATTTAGAACTTTGATGATGTCCGCAGAAGGATTACATAGCAAACAAGAAACACTGGTTGGAAAAACCTGCTTGAGTCGCATGAGACTACTAATAGATTTCCTACGCGGATTGACATGTAGAGGACACTGAAAAAGTAGATGATTCGCATCTCCATTACTTGCACCACACGAACAGTTTGAATTCTGCGTTAAATGGAACCGAAATTTATATAGGGGCGTAAATGCATGATTAAAACGCAACCTAATGTTGTTAGTGGTATGTCTTCTGGAATATGATCCTCTCATAAACCATGGTTTTACCGGTATAGATGTTTGTAGATGTTAATAAAAGGTACCTTTGACTTGTGCAGTCCGTCTAAATTCATCTTGCCATTCATTAAGCGCAGATTGTCTAATTACAGCTGCATAATCGGACGAAGGAACGATATTATTAGAATTCGGAACAGGGAGGCTAGAAGCTTGTTTTGCAAGGAAATCCGCTTGTTCATTACCCAAAATACCCACATGTCCGGGTAACCAGACTAATATTACATAAATACCGGAATTATCAAGCATATAGAGAAGACTTTTAACGTTATATACATACCAGTTATAAGATAGCGCATAGGAGATCAGGGACTGCAACGCGCTCAGCGCATCCGTGTATATCGTAACTCGCTTATAGTCATGCCGCTGAACAAAGAGTAAAGCTTGTTGGATAGCGAATAATTCCGCAGTAAAGATCGAACAGTCACTAGGTAAACCATATTGTTTCTTGACATTTATTGAAGGTATACAGAAAGCGGCTCCAACTCCAGTGGTATTCTTGGCCCCATCTGTGTATATGTCTATGCTTGGAGAGATACAGGAAAGTTTCAGTCTTTTAACGAGCAAATGATCTGGCTCCTGTGCACGAATGATAGCAGTATAGCTACTGCGGGTAGGCCAGATTATCTGTGGCCGATAAAGGGGAACAGAATACGGTAAAGTATAGGGAATTAAATTTTCACTTTGCAGTACTGTACCTTGGAATGATTTTAACGCATCGAAAACATGATATAAAGCAGGCAGTCTTCGCAAACCTTGACGCCGTATGGAATAATACTCATGGAGGAGCTGCAATTTCGGGATTAAAGGGTGCCTCGTAAGATAATTTTTTTTTGAGTAAATATTGCATAGCGAGCATTTTTCTACGAACATGTAAGGGAGGTTTGCAGGATTGCACCAAAAGTGCATTTGTAGATGTTGATTTCAGAGCTCCTATACACGTGCGCAGTGCTTGATATTGACATATATTAAGAGTATTCAAATTCGTGCTCGCTGCCAAGTCAAAGACATGTGCATCATAGTCCAGGATCGATCTTATAGTGGACTTGTACAAGGATATTGCTACACACGGGTCAGCTCCCCAGTGTCTACGGGTGATAGCTTTTATTATCTGTATGTACTGATCACTTTTCGAGCGTAAATAGCGAAAATGCTGCTTCCATGTAAGCTTATGATCTATAAATAATCCTAGATATTTATGTTGACTAACTATGGGGATTTCGTAAGCATCAAAAGAAATCGGTGAGCGATCATAGGTACGATGGTGTGTGAAGATCATCGCTCGACATTTAGCGATAGAAAGATGCAGATCATGAGCATTCAACCATGTCATGGCCTCTCTAAGCGTGTATATGATATGCTGTCTACAAAACTGTAAATTCTCGTGCGTATAATAAACCAAAAAATCATCTGCGAACGCCTGTATACGAGCATAGCGGAGAATGGCTGTTTCAAAGTCCTTCATAAATATAGCAAAAAGAATGTCGCTCAGTATATCTCCATGAGGCAAACCTGTACTCACCTGACGTGGCTGTATTGTATATTGCGATGTTTTAAAGTACAATATTCGATATGTAAGTAAGTGTCTAAGAATGGTAATAATCCCCACTGGTATTTTAAGAGATGGCAGTTTATCCCATATGATATTCAGTGGTACAGAGTCGTAGGCCCGTTGGATATCTAGAAAAACCGCAATCGTGCTGTTTCCTGTGACGAGCTAGTAACAAGTCGGTAACGAACATATTAAACGCATCATATGAACTTCGTCCCTTGAAAAAGGCATATTGATATTGCGGCGTTAGACTATAATACTCCAACGCCCATATAATCCTCCGAAGTAAAATCTTTAAAAAGACTTTGCGGATACAAGAACCTAACACTGTACCGCGGTAATTGTTCGGTTCAGAGGATAATTGCCTATTTTTAAACAATAGGAATAAGAAAAAATTCATTCCACGTAGGTGGCGTAATAAAATTTCGAAGGATGCCATTATACATCTCTAATAATATTTTCTTGGCTCTAAGCGGTAATAATTTAAGCATCTGATACGATACATTATCAGGACCGGGAGATGAATTCGAACAAGATTGAAAAACCGCTTCTAATTCCTGGTGGTCGCACGGCTGTAATAACACGGAAAAGCTTGTATCGTGCATGTCTTGTAAGTGGACATAATGAGGTACTACATAATCTGGAGTCTCACTGTCAAGAAAATCTCATAACACCTGTCGTGGAATTGTCATGGGAGGGGAATGTTGCGTAACTCTTGTTATCGCCCGGATAGCATTCCACAAAGTTGTGATAGAAACTTCACGAGTAAAGGAAGAGATGAACTCTCGCCAAGCTAAACGACGTTTTTTGTGCAAAACTTTTCGAGTGTGTGCTACATGATGTTTGAGCCTGAAATAATTGTGAGGTGTGAAGTGTTGCCTTTATTGGCGGAACAAAAGCTTACGAGTTTGTATCAATAAATGGCATTCCTCGTCCCACCATTTAACTTTCGGAGGGCACCTATAAGTTGGAGGGGGGGTTGCTATTATGGGATGATGCAAATTAATATACTCTTGTAAAATCTGTAGTAACGATTGATAAGAGAAAAAGTTGTCAGGTATTCGGCGTAATCTATCCTCAAGGTATGCGGTATATAACTGAGGCTTAAATCTCCGTAACAAACGGACAGCGTTTTCGGCAAGTAAATGCGAAGGTGAAGAACTAGGTCGGCCTAAGCCATATGAAATAACAATGGGAAAATTATCTCTTGAGTAAGTGTCAGCTAAGGTGTGCCATGTGGTAATAGACAACATACTTCGCTTACGTAGCGTTAGATCCACTGCGCTGGGAGGAGCGGAGGGCGCGGTAAGACGTGTAGGGGAACCGTCGTTCAATATTGCAAGAGAATTCTTGTTAACTGCATTGAGGAAATATTTACCTTGAGGTGTGTCCATACTTCCTCCCCACACCGTATAGTGAATATAGTCCCCAAAAATAAAAAGATATGGTTCTGTGGCAAATTGATGAAAAGATTGATCCCATTACCTTTCAGTGATGTAAACGTCTGGTGGACAATAAATATTCACAAGCAGGATGTGTTTATAATATATTCCTATAATATACGTAGAGGGTATTGTCTGAATATTCGAATTAAGTCTATATGTCAGGGAAGAGTGAACCAAAAAGGCAACTCCTCCATATCCTGGTCCGTCGTGACGAACAACATTATAATTAGGATACGCTATGCGCTTGGAAGGGTCACACCAGGCTTCTTGTATTGCTAAAAAATGCGGTACAGTTTCCTGAATCAGATCAAAGAGCTCATGACGTTTATTCATGATACTCCTAGAGTTCCATCGTGTGATTCTGATCATAGAACTGAATAAAATGCTCCGCTCCATGGCTAAATAGTTAGCGTGCTGGCCTTTGGCTACAGGGGTCCCAGGTTCGATTCCCGGCAGGGTCGGGAATTTTAACCATCATTGGTTAATTTCTCCGGCAAGGAGGCTGGGTGTGCGTGTTGTCTTCATCATCATTTCATCTTCATCACGACGCGCAGGTCTCCTATAGGAGTCAAATCGAAAGACCTGCACATGGCGAACCGAACATGTCCTTGGACACTCCCGGCAGTAAAAGCCATACGCCATTTAATTTCACTGTATAAAATTGTAAATCTTGTCCCTTAACTGATAAATATTATGAGCTATTGTTGGGTTATCACCCAATAATTGCACCAATTGTGTAATGGATTGATATATTCCACTTTGAAGGTGGTCTCTTTGTCCTTGAAGAGAACATGTCCGTTGCGTCATCGAGGCGCTACTAGTTGAGGCAGGCACGTCTATTGAAGCCTCGATCCTCTGGCTGGGAATATTAGAAAAAGTTGATACTCGTGAATTATCCATCTCCATGCTAGGTGTAGCTCGAATCAAATTGTAGTAACCGTCCCGATCATATCCCGGGGCAGGCACAGGTCGCGGTGATTGCAAAATTACTTGCGTAAATTTTCTCTTTCGTGGGTTCTCCGGTGTAGGAGGTGGCATTTCCCTAGTTAATGGGGGAAAATGTTGGGAATTGGCAGCAGTATTGTATTCAACAGGTTGGACTTTCTTCACAGCGTCCTTGAACGGTATGTTATCAGTGCTCATGATCTTTTTAATACGTATTTGCTGCTGGTGGCCCCAGGGACTCTGAACTTTGGAGCGTGGGTTGGCGACCACGGGGTCCTCAGCTGGGTCCTGGCATTGCTTCCACTTACTTGTGCCAGGCTCCTCACTTTCATCTATCCTATCCGACCTCCCTTGGTCAACTCTTGTTCTTTTCCGACCCCGACGCTATTAGGTTTGCGAGGGCTAGGGAGTCTTTCATTTTCACGCCCTTCGTGGCCCTTTTCTTTCTATGACCGATATCTTCATTTTTCGAAGTGTCCGATCCCTTCTATTTTTCCCTCTGATTAGTGTTATATAGAGGATGGTTGCCTAGTTGTACTTCCTCTTAAAACAATAATCACCACCACCACCACCTTTGCTGCTGGTGTGCCGGACATTCAGGTGCCCCGGTTAAATGGGTTCCCTGGCAATGAACGCATTGAAGAAATGTTTCTGTACAGTTCGTCGTGATGTGGTGTACAGCGCAATGCCCACACCTTGGACTTGTCGCCCTACAATGATTATCCACATTTCCATATCTTTAGCATTTTTTTGCAAATGATAGGGGCAAAAACATATGGTTCAATTTCTAAATCTACCTGATAACAGTGAAACATACTGATGAAGTTTCTGTGCCCTAAAGACAACTTTAATATATCCCGTTGGGACATACCGGTTACCCTCTTGGCTAACGATCCTACGATTCAGACGTTGAACTGATTTTATAGTTGCCGCAGACTTTAAATGTTGTAATATGGTAGCTTCACTTAGAGTTTTTTCTACTCTCCTTATGATACCCATGCGCAATACATTGGAGCTGGGTATACACGCCCTGAGTTTAAGTTCAGCTAATAAAGGATGCTCAAGGAATGAATTCGCTTGTGCGGCGTATACAAATTCAAGTTGTACTCTGTTTCTGCCCTTTCGTGCCACAGATTTGATCCCCGGGATTTTATGTTCATAAACATTCTACCCAAGGTCATGGGATGCATATGACCTACATTTTGCGCTGCGGTAGACTCCACGAAAATGATAAATGGGCCATAATGTGTGCTAGGGAAAACTTCTTGTGGCTCAGCCTTCGGAACCTGATCACCAAGTTCTTTATCCTCACACCTACCTTGCCTTTCAGCATTATTCACTTTTTCACTATTTTCACTTGAGCTATCTTCTGTATCTTGCTCCATTTGAACTGTTTCTTCACGCTCGATTAGTAACTTCGAGGGGTCAGGAGCCCCCTCACCCCCACTGTTCGCTGCCATAGCCTACGTCTTACACTCGTACTATTACACGTCAAAGACGTCCACAGCACTTCGTCACAGCGATTATCCACTCGACCACACACTATCACTGCTGAGAGGGAACTACGAGGTAATGGTGCAGTGAGTGATTATTATCGGCACACTTTATCTTGGTGCATTTAAATCATTTCGGAAAAGACTAGGAAAGCAACAGATAGGGAATCTGCCACCTGGGCGACTGCCCTAAATGCAGATCAGTATTGATTGATTGATTGATATTGATTGATTGGGCAACCTTTGAAACATAAACTATGAATCGCTTAAGCATCGTTGTGCGACATCTAGCGTGCACTTTACGTACTAGTACTGTTGTTGTTTACACAGCAAAGCCAAACTATAGAATTCATGCTAGGAACAAGATTCGCATCGAGAAATGTTATATAATGCTATATAATGTGTATGTGACATAGTTGTTGGCTTAAGATAATAACGGTTTAGAAACTTCATATTGATCGATCATATTCTCGATTCGATTCAGATTTCATTTTCATTCAGTTGGCAGCACTATCGATACCGGGACAGCTCCCTCCTTACTCCTCACCCCGTACACAAATGCACCAAGATAAAGTGTGCCGATAATACAAGCGATTGTTGCTTGGTATACGGCAAAGCAGAATACACCATAACGACACCAGTGACGTTTGGTGGGATGCCTAACAGCATAAAACGTTAGGCGCGCCTGACTCACCCGATATTTTGAATTACAGTAGTTAACCTGAAAATAATGAAAACACGAAAGAGACATACAATTCTTGCTTCGGAACAATCACTTTGAAATTCTGTCTAGTCTCACCTAGAGATGGTAGCCACTTAATTTCTCTGTGCCAAAGAAAACAAAACTGAATAATGTAATTTTTCTTGCAAACTTCGGTATCATTCCATCCCCATGTGAAAAAAATATTATTAATTCCCCAATAGACTCGCGTTCTGAGAAGTATTTGCAATGGTGTGCATTAAGAACTCATGGTAAGGGATCCATTATCTATCAGGAATACACGCTGGCTAACCGATGAATCGATACCCTAATTGAAGTCTCAGGATCAGAATGGAAAGATGCACTGAAAATAAAATACAATGTGGTTCCTGTAGGGCCCTCCCTGTACGTAGCCGGGATGGAGTCCACCGCAGTGAGTCTGAAATCCTGAGACAGGAAGTAATGTGAACCAGATGATCGTGGGTGGAAAAATGGGCTCGAGAACCAGCTTGAGAATTGGGGAAGAGATGGAGGGATTGTAAATAACGGGACATTCGGTGACATAGGATACCTTCAAAAATCTTAAGAAATAACAGATAAGAAAGAAATCGGGCGATACGATTGGATGTCAGAGAGTGGCTTATTAGGTTTAGGGAAAAGAAGAATGGTGGCATGACCGCAATGAGCGGGGAACATGCCGGTATATAACATGGTATTATTAATAGTACAGAGGAGGTGAACGAAAGTGATAGGGGCTTCACGGATGTGACGGAAAGTAATACGATCGGTGTCGGGAGCAGTATAATGTTTGTGATGAATGAATTGCGGGATTTCGGAGGGTGTGGTCGGAGCATTTGAAGGGTGGAAAAAATCAACATCACGAAAATGGGAGAAGGAAGGTTGAAAATAGGGAAGGTTAGGATCACAATGTTGAATTATGGTAGGTTCATCATGATGAATATAGTGAGGTTATGTGGACGGAGAGAAAAAACCAAACCCCAAACCCCATTCACTACAGCCCTTCAAGGGCCCTGGTCTACCAAGAGACCGCCGCTCAGCCCGAAGGCCTGCAGATTACGAGGTGTCGTGTGGTCAGCCCGACGAATCCTCTCGGCTTTTGTTCTTGGCTTTCTAGACCGGGGCCACTTTCTCACCGTCAGATAGCTCCTCAATTCTAATCATGTAGGCTGAGTGGACCTCGAACTAGCCCTCAGGTCCAGGTAAAAATCCCTGACCTGGCCGGGAATCGAACTCGGGGCCTCCGGGTAAGAGGCAAGCACGCTACCCCTACACCATGAGGCCGGCGTGGACGGAGAGAAGACGGTAGAAAAGTAGTCGGCAAAGACATGCTTTTCCCTTCGCGGTCGTAGGAGGGTTGGGGGTTGTGAGAATGGGGAATGTGGGAGAGAATTTACCAGTCTTCGTGAGGCGACGGAAAGTTGTCCAGAATTTACATGAATCGTGCATGTCAGAAAGGGTGTTACAGGTAGTAATCCAATGTTTCTTTTTTATGGCTTTAATAAATTAACGTCCGCCTCTGTGGTGTAGTGGTTAGCGTGATTAGCTGCCACCCCCCCGGAGGCCCGGGTTCGATTCCCGGCTCTGCCACGAAATTTGGAAAGTGGTACGAGGGCTGGAACGGGGTCCACTCAGCCTCGGGAGGTCATCTGAGTAGAGGTTGGTTCGATTCCCACCTCAGCCATCTTGGAAGTGGTTTTCCGTGGTTTCCCACTTCTCCTCCAGGCAAATGCCGGGATGGTACCTAACTTAAGGCCACGGCTGCTTCCTTCCCTCTTCCTTGTCTATTCCTTCCAATCTTCCCATCCCCCCGCAAGGTCCCTGTTCAGCATAGCAGGTGAGGCCGCCTGTGCGAGGTACTGGTCATCCTCAGTTGTATCCCCCGGCCCAATGTCTCACGCTCCAGGACACTGCCTTTGATGTGGTAGAGGTGGGATCCCTCGCTGAGTCCGAGGGTAAAACCAACCCTGGAGAGTAAGCAGATTAAGAGAGAAGAAGAATAAATTAACGAGCATGTCGGAGGGTACATCGGTGTTCAAGTATAGTAGTCGGGTCACGGGTTCGTAGATAAGAGTGATACAAGTCATGGGCTAATTTAAGGTGGGATAAGCTTTAGGGGGAATGGGCGGTTTTGTAGGATGATAAGAATGACGGGGTATATGGAGCTGTTTGAAGAGCATGTTCGACCTGTTGAACAAGCAAAAGAAGGTTGGATAGGGAGGTGGGAGGGGGAGAGTCCATGAGGAGGTCATTGATCGTATTCCGATAGTTGGTCCAATTAGCCTGAGAAAATCGTCGAGTAGGCGGTGGGCGGGACAAGTGAGAGCGGGTTGTGTAAGACACATGGGGAAAAGTGAGGAGAGCTGGGAGGTGATCGGAATCGACATGAAGTAGCTTATCAATAGTGAGATTTGTGGAGAGGGAAGGATCAAAGCGTCAGGGGTAGTATTGGAAATGGGACAGGGATGGAAAGGGAAAGGAATCTGCACGGCCCGGATTGCAGAAAGTAAGTGAACAAAATCATTTGATTGAGTGACATTATATGCGTTGATGTTAATATTGGCGATGAAAATATAATTATTGAATCTTGAGTCTATATAATGAATGAAATCAAGAGGGGTGGGGTACGAGGCGGGAGTTAGAGTCACTATAACAAGAGAATAATTATTGGGAAGAAAATTTTCAAGTATGAGGTATTCAAAAAGATTATTAGGAAAAGTATAAAAATGAAGTTTACTGATGATATGCCGTTGTCCAATAGCGACACCACCAATGGTCTCAATAAGTCTTATCAGCTGTATAAAAGCGGTATTGAGGAAAACGGGTCTGCTGAAATGGGCTCAAAAAGGTTTCATTTAAAACAAAGATATCCGGGTCATAAAGATTGAGGGATAGGTCCAGAAGATCCCGGTGGGCAGTAATAGAGCAGATATTAGTGTAGTATAACTTCAAGATTTAATCTATCAAAGGGACGGCATTTAGGGGGGAAAATGCAAAATGCATTTTATTCCCCGAATATGAAACGTCGAGGCGCGTATTGAAGACCAACCGGACAGCCAACTGAACCTGGTTAAGGATGTGGGGACGGTTGAAAGGAAGGACGGTTTGGAGTACCATGGTCAGAAAACGAATATTGTTTACGGAACATGTCGCAGGAAGGGGCAGGGGTGGGGACATCCTGTGGGATAACAGGGATGAACCTACAGATTCGGGGTGAATGGGATCAGGGACAGGTCGGGACTTGCACTTGAAAGAAAAAGAAGGATGGAGTTGAGAACAATTTACACAATTTGGGGTAGCCTTATTCGAACAACTAGCAGTGGGATGCTCCTGACTGCAGATAGCACATGCCTGAGCCTGGAGACACGGCGCGTCTGGAGGATGGTCGTAGCGCTGGCCCCGCTCACACCGGATCTTCTGGAGCGGCGCCGAGCGAGACGGCTCCACATGGTGACGGGCTGCGTAGATGACAGCGCCATCGCGCAGGAGGGGGTCCAGGGTGGCGACATCACGGGATAGAATCCGGATTAGAGATGTAGGTCCTTCTGCGTTGCAGATACGCACCACCTTGAAGATCTGGTGGCCCTCCATCTGCAGCTGGGCCGCCACCTCGTCGTCAGTCCAATCTCCGATATGCCACAACAGAGTGAACGGGCGAGGGCCAAGAGGGCGGAGTGGGGGCGTCCTGCTGTTGTCAGCTGAGTGATGTTGACCGCTCGTGCATGCTTCCCAAAATGCTCCAAGCCGATCGTCGTTGTGAGATGAGCGTAGAATGGTTGGGAGGTTTTAAGACTGAAATAACCTTCCCGAGTTCTTTCAATTTCCAGGTTATAATTGGCATAATTCCGAGTGAACCTGGTTAGAATGGTGTAGATTGCGCAACTGTTGGCCTTGTCCGGATCCACGTGCATTAATTTAGTGACGTAGAATGGTTGAAGCGGTAGTGGGAGAGGATGCATGATGCTTCGTTGTCTGATGGAAGGAGAAAACGCCGGTTTTTGGCGGCCTGGGCGTACCGGCGGACGTTCGTTGGGATGAACGGCGGAGCGTTGCTGAGCGATTGTGGCGGCAGATGGAAGGGAGCAACCACGGAAGCGTCGTCTAGATGATTCAAGTTTTGAATTCCCAAATCACCAGAGACGGACGGCTGTCGGAGAATGGAGCTGGGCGAAGTATACGTTGAACCTGTGGAAGATGCAAAAGCAGAAGCCTCTCCACGAAGTTTCTTCATTTCAGAGTCCGAATCAGGAGATTTCTTGCGAGAAAATTTTTCCTGCTCGGTGTCCATGAAATTAAAATGAGGCGGAGAACGTTCGGCCATTGTAGGTTCTAGAATGTCGGAGTTCCTCGAACCGAAGAAAAGTGTTGATCTCGAAACGTCTGGAGTTGGAGAAGCAGCTTCCACTGGAAAGTCCTCGAAAGTTCGAGAAAGCTCAGCAACTGAAGTACGTAGCATCCACTGATCGACAATATATAGAGGTGACAGCCAAAGTATAGTAAAACATTGATGTTCAATGCATGAAGATGCAACTATTATGAGTGATAAAAAATATAAAAGTACGTAAAATAAAAATATGTAGAAATAATGGAAAGAGAAGAATAGATGGTAAAGGGGTATAAATAGCGTCTTCTTCAGAGGATTCGTATTTCCGAATAGAAAGAAAACAAGTGACATAACGACAGAAAACAGCACTGCGAAAAAGATCTTGATCACTATCACTGCACTTTGAGCACTCGGGTCACAGATGTCACTGGCGGTGCCGCTGACATATGTCGGTGGGTAGGTGATGTTCCACCGCAGCCAGGAACATACAGAAATTACAACATGCTGTAAAGAAATGTAGAACGAGACGGTGCGGTCGGGAGAGGGATGGTTGGGAATTAGGAAGGAAGGTGTGGGGAAAAGGTAAAAGTGTGGAGGGGTTCGAGTATCATTAAGAATAGCTGCGACAAGACGAAGGAGGGGAAGAGCTTCTTTAATAAGGGGATTATTATGACAGATGCCATTTGTAAGATAATTGTAGCGGAAGGAGTGGAGATGTGTAAGGATAGTAGGGAAGGTATAAAGAAGTTGAGAGTTGGCAGAAGAAATGTCGAGTTTCATACGAAGTGAATATCTGTCGTATTTAAGTAACTTAGAGGAGTCCAAGGGTAGGTATTGATCCAAGTCAAAGAGGCCTAAGTAATGAATGAATGAAAATCTACAACCTGTTTTCCAGTCATTGACCGGGTCAGGGATGGAATGAATGTAGCCCCCATCCTGCTGCGAGGATAGGCCTAAGTAATGACCAGGTCGAATAAAGGATTTGTAGACGTTCAGGATTTGTTCGGATTTCAATCCCCAGGAAAGACCGGTAAGGGAGCGGAGGGCACGGAATCGACTGAAGGCTTTGCGATGTAAGGAGGTGAGGTGGAGGTTCCATTTGAGGTTATTTTGAAATAGTATTCGTAAGTAGGTTAGTTGGACGGCAGACACGGGATTTAGCACGGAATACCTTAAATTGAGTTTTACTGGGGTTGATAGATAAATGCCAGGAATTGAGCCAATTTTCAAGAGTATTGAGATATTTTTGGAGCTTAGATTGAAGGAAAGCATGAGTATGGCAAAGAGCTAAAACTGCAAGATCATCGGCATATTGGTATAGGTGTAAGGGAGCTGATGGATATGAGATATCATACATACATACATAAGGGGAGCGGGGAAAGAGGTGAGCCTTGAGTAAGTCCCGAGGTGATGGGGAAAGTGAAGGAGTGAGTTCTATGAATAACCATGTCAGCGCAACGGGAGTTAAGATAGATGTAAAGAAAACAGAGGACGGTAGTAGGAAGCGGTAAATGACTAAGCCTATAGAAAGGGCCTGGATGCCACACGCTATCAAAAGCCTTGTCGACATCCAGACAGATTAAAGCAGCAGGTTTACGGGTATTAAGGTAGGTGAGAGAGGAGGTGATATGAAAGAGGTGGTATTGGGTGGAGAAGTGAGATCTGAAACCAGTGTGGGAAGAAGGAATGTAAATATTGAGACATTCTTCGAGGAAGAATGCCTTCAAATATTTTAGAAAGGACTACGAGGAGAGATATAAGGCGGTAGGAACGGATATCAGACGGAGGTATAGTAGGTTTAAGGAAAAGTAGGATAGTAGCTTTACGTCAGTGATTAGGATGAACACCGGTGTAAAGCATGGTGGTGAATATATTGGAGAAGAAGTGGATAAGGATCATAGGGGCTTCTCGAATATGACGATGTGTAATGCGATCACTACCAGGAGCTGTGTTACGGCGATTATGGATGAAAGTGAGGATCTCTTGAGGGGTGATGGGAGCGTTGAGGGGATGATTGCAATCTACAGTAGGGAAATGAAGAAAAGATGGTTGTAAGTGAGGCAGATTAGGTTGGTAGTACTGGTAGATGAGGGTTGGTAGAGGGGGAAAATGGTGGTTTAGTGGACGGCAAATGCATCAGCTTTATCTTTATCAGTCAGGGAAGGGGTCTATGAAGTGCGGATCGGATAAGTGGGAAGGAAGGTCCGAGTTTGCGTCTTGCGGCGAAAAGTGGTCCAGAATGTTTTGAGAGTCGTGTAAATTAGGTAGTCAGTACAGGCAGTCTTCCATTGTTTATGCTTAATAGCTTTAATATAAAATCGTGCGTGTCGTAGCATGTGTCGGTGTTGTAAGGTAACAGAGTCGCGAATTCGAATGTAGGAAGGTAGAGGTCATGAGAAAGTTTAAGTAGGATAGGTGGTTTAGTAGGGTGGTATGAATGGTGGGGTATATGTAGTTGGTCGGCCTTGATAAGAGCTTGTTCTACTCTGTCGATCAGGGAAAGGAGATTGGGTAAGGAAGTCGGAAGCGGACAGTTGGTAAGTAGGTCAGTTATTGTTTGTCGGTAATTAGTCCAGTTCGTTTGGGAATATCGTAGAGTTCGAGGTGGTCGAGAGGTAGGGGAGCGGGGTTGGTAGGATATTTTTTTTTTGCTAGTTGCTTTACGTCGCACCGACACAGATAGGTCTTACGGCGACGATGGGGCAGGAAAGGGCTAGGAGTGGGAAGGAAGCGGCCGTGGCCTTAATTAAGGTACAGCCCCAGCATTTGCCTGGTGTGAAAATGGGAAACCACGGAAAACCATTTTCAGGGCTGCCGACAGTGGGGTTCGAACCTACTATCTCCCGAATACTGGATACTGGCCGCACTTAAGCGACTGCAGCTATCGAGCTCGGTGATACGATATTTTAGGTAGGGTTATAAGCGCGGGAGTGTGGTCAGAGCCAAGTTCCAAAGATTAGATTTTGAAAGTTGACTTGTTGCGCTATAGTGTAAGAATGAATATTAATGTCACCAACAAAAATATAATTTTGAAAAGTATTATCAATGTATTTAATAAAGTCAACGGCGGGGGTGGTGTGCGGGAGTAATATACATAGTAACGAATACAAGAGATGAATTATTAGGTAACATTCCAATTATAAAATATTCCGAGAAATAATTAGGAAAATTACAGAAATTTTTTGTAGTATTAGCTACGCCGCCCCGGGCTTCTCCAAGTTTATCAGCACGATAGAAACTGTACTGTGAGAAACGGGGTTGGAGTTTAGGGGTTAAAAAAGTGTCATTTAAAATAAAAACTTCAGGGTGGTACAGGGAGAGGGAGGCGTCCAATGGAGCGCGATTGGCATACACAGATCTAATACTGGCACAATAGGCCTTGATTACCATTAGCTAATCAAGGGAACTGCATTCGGGTGAAAAAAATGCAAAATGCATTTATTTCCCGAATAGGCTACTACGAGGTGAGTATTAAAGACCAAACGCGCAGCCAATTGGATCTGGGCGAGGACGTGGAGCCGATTGAAGGGAAGGACGTTCTGAAGCACCATCGCTACAAAGCGGATGATGTTTTCAGAACTGGGGGGGGGGGGGGCAGGAGAGTGGTGGATGCGGGGGGTAGCGAGGTCTTGGGATATTCCAGGAATGACGGACTCAGGCTGGGAAGGATCGGGGACGGGTTTGGCCTTGCATTTGTAGGAAAAAGGAGGGTGGGATAGGGAAGAATTTTGTACATTTAGGCGTAGCCCTATTAGGACAATTAAAAAGTGGTATGGTCCTGACTGCATATGATGCATGCCTGTTGCTGAATGCGCGGGGTGCCGGGTGGGTGGTCGTAGCGCTGGCATCTGTCGTAGCAGATCCTCTGCGGCGGCGTCGAGCGGGAAGGCTCTACCCGGTGGCGACATCCATAGACGACAGCACCATCTCGAAATACTACATCCAGGGTGGTGATATCGTTGGACAGGATCCGGATAAGTGACGTGCGGCCCCTCTCGTTGCGGATACGGATGATTTGGAGATTTGGTGGCCCTCTAGCTGGAGTTGAGTGGCCACTTCACCATCCGTCCAATCGCGATCCACGTCGTAGGCGACCGTGGACATTATAGGAGATGGTCGAGATGGCGGCCCTGGGCGTCTTGCATGCTGCTGTTGAGTGATATTTGTGGCACGGGTACGAGGCCCAAACTGTTCCACCCCAATAGCTGTCGCCAGGTGGTTGTAGAACACCTTAGAGGTTTCAATATTGAAATAGCCGTCTCTAGTATGCTGAATCTCGAGATTATAGTCAGTGTAGTTGGATGTGAACCTCGTTAAAGTTTGGTAGATTGTCCTGGTACTGGCATTCGCTGGATCTATGTGCATTAATTTGACCACATAGAAAGGTGCAGCAGGAAGCGGTGAGGGACGTACTATGCTGCGCCGCCGGATGTGCCGTGCCAGTGCTGGATTTTAGTTACCTCGGCGAAGCTCCTTACATTACTGGGCATGTAAGGTGTAACATGGGCAGGCGCTGGTGGCGAACGGGGTGGTAGATGGAAGGGTGCCACAATAATCCGTCCGGAGAGGTCCAAGTGTAGCTCAATGCCTGGCACCGGAAACCCATGGAACGTTCTAGAACAGAACGAGGAGAAGTATACGTTGAGCCGGAGGTGATCGACGCTGCATTTGCACATACTTTCTTCCGATCGCCATCAGGTGTTGGCGATTCCACTTGTTGATTTCCACGGGCTTGCATCTGTTGTTCAGTTTCCATGCTCAGACGAAGTTTGTTCCGGAGACCTTGCTGGAGGCGGAAGCGACTGACTCGTGATGAATGAAGAAAGTCCTCGACGACACTGGAGAGTTCTAGGAGCTTCCACGTAGCTGTAGACAGAAAATCGTAGCGGTGTCCCGAAATTTCCAACGGCATATATAAGTTAGTATCTAGTGCCGTGAGTAGCAAAAAATCGTATATATATCCCATTATGGCAAACCCATCACATACGAGTGTTAAGGTATAAGTCCCAGTTAAGAATTGTTGGTATACCTAAAACACTAAACGTAAAATGAACTTTAAAGCTAGACATTTTCTTCACCAAATGGAAACGAAAAATAATTCATGCAGTAGAGGGTTAAGTACCCTGGCAACAGGAAACAATACAGCACAGTACCTATTATGGTCTATAGCACGACAAGCTGAAGTAAGACCCTACAAGCCAAGCAATATAAGCGATAGTTCCTTCAGCTGGTATGACAGAGAGAGCAAGGCGAGTATCAGGCAATTTCACTATTTGTTTTACGTCGCACCGACACAGATAGGTCTTATGGCAACGATGGTACAGGAAAGGTCTAGGAGTGGGAAGGAAGCAGCCATGGCCTTAATTAAGGTACACTCCCAGCATTTGCCTGGTGTGAAAATGGGAAACCACAGAAAACCATGTTCAGGGCTGCCGACAGTGAGGCTCGACCCCACTATCTCCCAGATGCAAGCTCATAGCTGCACACCCCTAACTGCACGGCCAACTCACCTGGTGCGAGTATAAGAGAGTAGACAGTGAACGTGCTGTTGCTATCTCTCTCCCTCCACAATGAACAACTTTGGTTTAGCACTTGCAATTACTTAACACACGGAGATAATATACTTCCTGTAGGATAAAATATCATATGGTCGGTAGATGCAGAGTGGGTCTCAGCCCATAAGTGGCCACGGCTGATCCGTGGTCCAACAGCTCTACACTCTGACCGGCCAACCGACCAGAGGCGGGGTGGCCACGGCTCTACCGCGGCTCTATGCCTCTGCATTCGGGAGACGGGACAGGGCTGGACCTCACGGCTGACCCCAAACGTCGGCTGTCCTGAGAATGGTTTTCTGTGGTTTTCCATCCTCCTGCACTAAGGCGAATGCCGGGACAGATCCTAGTATAGGCCACGCCCGCCAATCCCCTCACCTTCTCAGAGCAACTCCTTGACCGTAACAAATCTCCCAGCCTGGGAGACGGCATCACCGTCTAAGAGGCCCACCTCCTCCTTCAAGGGAGGATTGAAAACATTTTAGTAATAGTAGGAATATCATATTCCAACAAAGAAGTCAGCGAAAATCTCGTACTCAATACAGTACAACACTCGGGGTACGAGAACCGGCAGCGCTGGCCTACTCGGTTTTGCCAAGTCATGCGCAGTGATGGAGAAAGTACGGAACTAGAGCACTTAACTGCTAGCTTAACGGAAACGTCTCCCGTAAGGGCTAGGCGAGAACGAACTGCGTTTACTATCCGGCAACATAGAGCATTCTTCATTTCGAATGGCTCATGACGGGACAATCCCGTGCACAGATTCCTAGACAGGGCCAGATTAAAGAAGATAAATCGGAAAACCTACTGGAATTTCTGTCTCTGATTCCATCAATACAATACTGATTTGAAAATAATTTCCTTCATTCAGAAAACCATCTTTAAATGCTGCTACGAGAAGTGAAAGGGGCACTGCTGAAAGGTCACAAGTTCAGGGTGAGCAAGAAGTACAGGGCAAGGTCAGAATGGGAGACGTCAAAATATGAGACCATGCAGGAAGGGACCAAGTAGTTCTGACAATGAATCTGACTACACTCAGACAGTGAGTAACTCTACGAAGGTCTCACTGTATTTTGTATAATTCACGTTTACACTTGTACCACTGACTTTCTTACTGAAAAGATTGCATTTAGACACTGTAGTTCATTAAATGACAAAAAGGTGTGCAAAAAATGTAATAAATTTGTTTTTCTTAAATGGATAAGACTTTTTAATTACTTCCACTCACTTTATTGCTTCATTCCCAGTATTTTTGTAGTTGTTGACGTGTACCACATTCTGGCTGAGTGCTGCAATTCTTATCTGTACTTAATTTGTTCATGTGTCCAAGCTAAATCCCATATAATTGTATACAGGGGGGCCGTACATTATGTGCTGCAGCACATTGCCTGTTTTAAAAATAAATTACTTTAATAATATTATCTGCAATCAAATACAGTGCATTGAAAAAGACGTCAGCCAAAGAATAGGAAATTATTCAACTCCCCTCACAACCAGGTAACTAGTCGTGTGCTCCACGCCAGGTGGCTGTGCTGGGCTATGAAATCACAGCTCAGCAAGAATTTCTGGGTGTTTTTCCAGAAATCAGGAACTCTGCCTTTTCCACATACTGCCCAACTTTTCCGATAGGCTGTGGAAACAACAGCCAAGATCGCCAAGACATTGCTTCACAGCGATTCTTCCTTCGCCCACAGAGAGGCAGCACTAGTCACACTTGCATTACAACCGAAATGAGAACGTAGCAGGTGGCACCCCTTGACTCAACGGTAGTATTTAAAAAGGGGATCGCTCAAAGCAAACGGGAAAACAAAATACTGTAGAGCTGTTCCCCTCAGGTCTTTTAATACCAAGGAGGACAGAATACTCCCAATTTGCCTATTCCATAGCCACCTTTGTAAATCGATGAACTATAAAAATTGTACTTTTTATGTTGTCAAAACAAGGACATGATATTGTATTTTCTTTAATAAAAATGTCTAGTTTATAAATACCACTATAAAAACATAACATGTAATTTTGCATTACAACATTGCCTGGATTTGATTCCCGGCCAAGCTGGTGATTTTAACATTCATTGGTTTATTCCGATGGTTCGAGGGCTAAGTGTGTTTGCCGTTTTTAGCATTATAATCCATCATAGGATCGCCCCATTCTCACAGATGCGCAGGTCACCTATCAGGCGTGAACTTGAAAAACCTGCATCAGCCCTCTCCAGAGGTCACACGCCATTATTTATTAATATAAAATAAAAAATGCCTAGGTCTTGGATGCGGATTGCCTTCCATTATAATAAAAGCATGATTGGTTCACTCGGAAAGACACTGGTTCGATTCCCCGTTGAAAAGTCTAAACATTAGGAAATGAGAATTCTACTTATGGATACTTGATACTCAGTTTTGGTCAGCTTACATCAGAAATGAGTACCATAGTAATTCCTGGGGTAAAGTTAGCCAGGCATAGAGCTAACCTGTCTGTCTTACTTAGTGCCGGGATTATAGATAGTAGTAGCCTTTATCTTCCACTTCTCCAAGGGCCGTAATGGTCTGTACAAGAATGGCTTACAAGGAAACCTTTCCATCTGTAAGCCTCCAATTTGACTGAGAGAATGACTTCAGTAGGAATGCTTTATTCAGTCATATCAAAATTAGATGCCCAATTGTATATTTAGCACCTGTTTTGAGGTGTTAAAATTTGCTCATTTAAGCACTGCATAGATAGGAGCGAGTGGCGGGAAGCAGGTAGAGTTGGGGCGGTCGGCGCAGTTCATTTGTCACGCTCTCACTCTTTCTCTCTTGCACACACATTGCATCCCCACCTCTACCTGCTTCCCGCCACTCACACTATTTACGCAGTCCTTAAATGAGCAAATTTGATACCCCAAAACAGGTGCTAAATATTTGACTGAGCATCTCATTTTGATATGACTGTATAAAGCATTCCTACTGAAGTCGTTGTACCAAATCACAGTCAAGAAGCATGTGAATAAGTTATATGAACTATCGTGTTACTATATTGCACGAAAACATAGTAGCTGGTAACGGTGGACTGAATTCGCAACTGTACTTTAATAATTTGAAGTTATTGCTCTTATTTTGCAGGTCCATCTGATTGATCTCATGGAGGAGTCCATTCAAATAGAGGTGAGTAAAATTAATTTTAACTCAGTACAAATTCGTTCGCCGGCCCCGTGGTGTAGGGGTAGCGTGCCTGCCTCTTACCCAGAGGACCTGGGTTCGATTCCCGGCCAGGTCAGGGATTTTTACCTGGACCTGAAGGCTGGTTCGAGGTCCACTCAGCCTACGTGATTAGAATTGAGGAGCTATCTGACGGTGAGATAGCGGCCCCGGTCTAGAAAACAAAAAATAACGGCCGAGAGGATTCGTCGTTCTGACCACACGACATCTTGTAATCTGAAGGCCTTCGGGCTGAGCAGCGGTCGCTCGGTAGGCCAAGGCCCTTCAAGGGCTGTAGTGCCACAGGGTTTGGTTTGGTTTGGTTTTACAAATTTGCTCACTCCAAAACTAATACATCACATTTTTTGACAACTTTGCAATAATTTATAGATTACATATAAGCTCACTTACCACTTGTATTCGAATTTATTTCAACAAGTTTCCACGCATAGTGTGGTCGAAGCACTCGTTTAAGATGGCTGCTGGGCTTGATGTCTATCAAGAGTTCTTCCAACGTGAGAATGAGACCGTGGTAAACATTCGCAAGAGGTTGAAATATGTATAACGAGCTGACGTCGAATGTTGTACAATAAGTCATTGGGTTCGGAGAATATTGGAAAAAATAGACTCTTCAAGATCGAAGATCTTTCCCCGCTGTGGCAGACCGCATACCGCACAAACACCTGATGATGTTCTGTGCATTAACAACATGGTTATGGAAAACAAACGTATAAGAGTGAGCTGAATATCACATCACATGGGACTTAGGGAAGCAAGTGCGTGAAAAATACTGAAGAAACTGGGATTTGAAAAAGTTTGCTTTTGTAGGTTCTAAAGCTGCCTGTAAAGAAGCAAGAAACACTGTGCAGTGAATGCTTCCCACTTTATGAGAATGGCAAGGATGACTTCCTTTCAATAATGACAGGAGGTCAAATATGATGTACCATTTTCAGCCAAAGATGAAGAGGCAATCTATGGAGTGCCATCGTGCAAATTCACCCCAAAAGGCAAGAATTCAAAGTGGTGCCTTCAGTAGGAAATGTGATGCCTACCGGACTATTACTTATAGATATCATGGCTAAAGAACCACCATTATTTTCAGGGCATAGCCTATGTGGAAACCCTGAAGAAACTCCACGCTCAATATTTTCCTGTTGCACAACAACGCTCGAAAACACGTCAGTGAGAACATGAAGCATGCTATCCAAACGCCCGCCTTAGATCTCTGATTGTCAACCTTTGATTATCATCTCATTTGTAAACTGGAAAGCCCTGAAGATGGTTTTCCATGTTTTCCCACTTTCACACCGGACAAATGCTGGGACTGCACCCTAATTAATTCTACAGCCACTAATTTCTAAATCCAAGGCCTTTCCCATCCCTGAGCCACCAAAAACCTTTGATGTGTTAATGCGACGTTGAACCACTAAAACACACACACGCACACAAAAGAGAAAAACGTGTGTGTATTTAAAATGTAAATCACAGTTTTTTCTGCAGTGTACTACACAAATATGGCACCGTTACGTAGAAGACAAATAACAAAACTAAACCATTTAGAATCTTCACTTTCCGAATGATGCGATGCCAAGTGTGTTGCACATTTCAATTTATAGTACAGACTATTTTATTTGTTATTTTCCAGTTCTTTGCATAATAGAGAATCCATGGATATTGATTTTTACATAGTGTTTGTATTACATTCGTGAAATTAAAAAAACCAGCAATCTGAATTTGATACCTACAGTAAATAGAGAAGGAAAAACAGATTAACTTATGAATTATTAGATCTTACAAATATGCATATCCTGGAAGATCACCAAATATTTACAAGAGTTACAATTTTCCTTTACGGCAATACCTGTGGACTCACATCCAAGATATTTAGTGCCTCGGTTGTTCTCCTTGGATCAGTCCAATAGAACATCTTTGGGACGAACTGGATCGCCAGATGAAGTCTTTATTGTCCATCACCCCAAATGTTTGGAAGAGGATTGACGATGAATCCCAATGGATGTCCTGCACACACTCGTCGAGAACATGCCGGAGAGGATGGCTGCTGTTACAGCCTCTAGAGGTTGCACTACAAGATTCTAAGGAAATGACAACTTCCAAACCAGCACTGTTGACAGGTGCCCAATTACGTTTTGGTAGATAGTGTATAAACAAAACTGCATGCAGCCCTGCCTCTTTAAAACAAAGGACTAGAACTACACCAGTTCAAGTCGTACCATCAGGAGGAAACTTTTTTTTTTTTTTTTTTTTGAACACTGCACTATGGCGTTAAATCCAATATTGAAATTTGACTGCGTCCACACAAACGGCTACTTTCAAAAGTCTATCTATGAGGCAAGTTACTACATGAATAAGAGTGAATCAAAGTGATGTAGCGAATTAATGTAGTATTGAGGATTTGCTTCGCAACAGCCGTATAGTACATTTGCAGCTTTCATCTCGGGGGATCCACGCCACCAATGCTACAATACGCTTTGTTCCCAACAATTGCCGACAACGTGTTCGAAGGGGACTAGTTGACCACTTGCAAGCAAATTGGGTGCCTTATGGTTAAATATGATATTTTGTAATGTTTTTACTGCATAGTTCAAACCACTAAACAGCTAGTTCTAAGGGAAATACTCATAAATGGAAATGGTGAAAAAGGCTATCTGGTCCTTAAGATCACAGTTAGGTATGCTAATTGGTCAGTGGTATTTAAGGATGTATAAATGCGGCAGCTGAGTATAATTCGCTTCTTGCAGGTCAGGCACAATTCCGACACTCCTGCTGTTTTAAAATATTTTTGGGTCTTGTTAAGACAAAAGCAGGCCACGCAATCTAATGGTACTGTGCTTGTCTCTCTCTTGGAGGTCCAGGTTACAATTCCCAGCCAGATGAGGAATTCTTTTACCTGGAACTGAGGGCGGAATTCAGATCCACTCTGCCTGCATGATTACAGTTGAAGATCTATCTGACTGTGAGATGGCGGTACCAGTCTAGAAAGCAAAGAATAACAGCCAAGAGGATTCGTTACACTGACCACGGGACATCTCATAACCTACTGACCTTTGGGCTGAGTAGCTCTAGCTTGGAAGGTCTGTGCATCATTGAGTTTGGTTTGTTTGGTTCGGCTTGGTAGGACAAAAATTTCTTCATTGAATTTTGAACCATGTTTTAAATAGTTCACAAAACATAAAATATACCTGTACATTGCCTATTTTGCATGCCACAAACCACCAGAAAATAATAATGAATATTATTATTATTATTATTATTATTATTATTATTATTATTATTATTATTATTATTATTAATACACTTAATGATAGTTCCCTCTATGAATCAGTAGTTGAGTGTCGGCTTTGGGATATCAAGATGGCGTGTTCAAATGCAGAAGAGGTAATCCGATTTTTGAGAGGCTGGAAAAGTCCACATGATGTAGCTCCACCACACACGCCGGTGGTCATCAAGAACCATCTCCATGAGACATATCCTGATAAATGGATAGGAAGGGGACGGCCTGTCCCTGGCCTGCCGGATCGCCCTATCTTATGCCCCTGACTTTTCCTTTGGAACCATGTAAAACAACTGGCTTATGCACAGGAACCAGCCAATCCTGGTCACCTTAGACAGCTCATCACCAGGGCATGCCAATCCGCTCTGCTGGAGATATTCCAACATGCCAGATGGTCCCTACAACATCGTACACAGCTCTGTATCAACCACGGAGGTCGTCACTTTGAGCAGGTGTTGCATTAAAGAACATAGTTAAGTGAAATCCTGTCACATCTTTCGTAGCCTCTACCAACCAAGCTCCATACCATGTACCAGAGCAAATAAACAAATCAGTCTGTAAAACATTATGTATGCAATCTTGCTACATCCCAGGCAACTGGTGGTAAAACAAATTCTTACGTGGGATTTCTGCCAAGTGAGCTATTGCAAGGCCTGACATACAGCAGACAGTTCCAAGCCTATGCAATACCTGTTCCTGGTCTGTGTATGCACCTCCTCTAGTAATCGCGTAGCAGTGACTGAGAGTAATGTCTCCAGAGTCTGGAAAAAGTTCATACCTACCTGCTGTCGCATGTCGTCATCGGTCCAATGGGGCACACTTTGCCGTACGTATGTCCTACGAAGCTTGGAATAAGCATGACGTAGCTAACTGGTTGCCTGTATCCTAGCTACAGAACATATCATTTTCAACCTCATCTAACCCAGCTCTATACCCTATGCCAGGCATGTCAAGGTGACTGACAACTCTGCGTGGACGAGAAACAGCTGTTACGAGCACTAGCTTGGGACAATATCAGATAGCGCAAGTCTGGAGGAATGTACAATGTACAGTACACTTTCATAACTATGGTACTCCATATAATAAACGTATTATATTCCTTCATATAAGGATGTACATAATTAAAGGTATTCAGCCAGCCGTTTTTATAAAATGTGCCGAAGAGCATGCTTTCTAATCACCGTTAACCAGGAACTTAACTAATCCCTTTGAAGGTTGCCATATGCAATGACGTACACAGTAAAAGGCATTTATATTTTAGGGGCTTATGATGCTCAACTCTCTTACGAACAATTTATTATTAAGCAGAATAATTCCGAATACTATCCCGCTACCATATCACTTCTCTAGCAAAACGCCCTGCTTTTATAAACTTAAACAAAAGAAAATAGGCTATGATGAAAGTAGACCTAGCATCTCTTCAAGCAACCATGTTGATACAGAAGAACACAACTACAAACACACTCTAACACATTACTATGTCAATCTTTATGCCACAGCCCATGTAACTGTATGTTTCAACCATTACTTGTAGATCAAACCAGATAACTGGGGCCTCTCACGGCCATGAGTCAGCAACGAGGGGAAGTAAAAGGCCAGGTGAGGAGAAGCGACGTGCGCCCTCGTGCACAGGTATTTCTAGCAAGGGCACTGCGCTTACGGCAGGCCAGCTTTGACATCCGTGCCCTATGCCATGATACCAACGGCCCTTTACAAGGACAAATAAACAAATCAGTCTGTGGAAACAATTAAGTATTCAGCTTTGCCACATTCCAGGCAATTGTTAAAATAACCCATACTTGCATGGGATTCGTACCTCCATACCCTTGAACACTGTCCACTATCATATCTCGGACAGCGTTCTTGTTGCCGTCTAATCCGTAACCACACATCTCGCAATATTACCCCGGTTTAGGGAGAAGGACCGATGTATATCAGAATTGAAGAGAACGTGGTTGATTGCATAAAACTTGTTCGCAAGGCGCGGGTGGACCACCCGGTGTATTGTAAATATCATCAACGTTTGTCAACATTTCGTTGCACACACAGTGGCCCGGAAGATATTTACAATAGGACTGACGCGGAACTGACCCTTGTTAATGAATAGGAGAAATACTGAAAACAGTGATTTCAATTCACTAATCGGTTGCTGTCACATGTCTGCTCGTGCACATCTCCCAAGTACATCGTTTTGGCAAAGCCTCCAGCAAAATCTCCAATGCTAAACTTGTGGCAAAATGGTGTGAAATGGGCCCTGTAGCGAATAAAAACCGTAAAAAGACTTTGGACACCAGAAAACATTGCTCGAGTGAAGGAAAGCCTGGATTGAAATCCGACGAAATCTCAACACTGTGTATCTGTGCAGATCATTGTGCCAAAACATTATCTAAAAAGGACCTGCATCAGTATCCTTACAAATTTACTGTTGTGCATGCGTTGAAGCCTCCAGATGAATCTTCGCGTGTTGAGTTCTGCCGGTGTTTCTGAGTGAACTGGAGTCAGGACTTTTGGATCCTCAGTTTTTCATTTCTTCAGATGAGGCCATTTCCAGCATCTTCTGTGATGTTCATTAACAAGGGTCAATTCCGCATCAGTCCTATTGTAAATATCTTCCGGGCCAGTTTTATTTTGCCCACCCTGTATAATAACTGCTTAAGAAAGAAAACGCATGCTCGCTCCTGCTCGTATCATGTCATCTCTGTAAGTTTTAATGAACAGTAACAGAAAGCCGACATATTTATAATGACAACGCAGCCTAATATTGTGGAAGAACCAAAAAAAGTGTTAGTTGAAGATCTATTGTCCCACATTAATAATGCCATGATTTTTCTTTTCCAGCTGCCTGTGCCTACCCACCAGGACGACGGGGATGTCGAGATGGAAGACGTAGAGTATCATGTGGTGAGTGAAATAAGGGAAACAAAGAGCCTCCTCTAAGCTCATGAACAAAAATAGGTTTCCTTTGATTTCTGATAAAGAAGATAAGGCTGCATTGTTGCAAACTCAGCAAATTTTCTGCTAAATTTAACTGATTTTTAAATGGAACAATTTCCATTTAGCGGACAGCGGATTTCTTGATGGATTTTCAAACTTCCCTTAATGGTTTAAAACAGACTGGTTCTGTAAATATATCACCCTTATTCATGTGAAGGAAATTACAAATTCCTTTGTTAATTGAACTTATGATGCATACCGCCCGTAAGAAAAATATGATGACCTAGAAATCTGTCTTTGCTCAGCCATTATTCATCATGTGAAGCCAGTGATGCCCCTCACTTTCTACACTGGTTCTGAAACTACAGGATCTCATCCCCGCGTATCAGCTTCAGAGGTTATACTACTAAAAAGAGAAGATGGTGTAGAATTAATTTTCTCTACAAAAAAAATAAAAGCTTGTGTGTACTATTTTGATTCATTACAGAATTTAGGGGATTTTAAACTGAAATTTAGCGCAGAAAAGATTTCTCGGTTGGCAACGCTGTAGAGGTTGCCATCCTTTAATACCAGATGAAGTTTCCAAAGAAGATAAGCCTCCGTACTTTTTTTATAGTAGGCCTAATACAAATTAACAGTGTCTGTACAAAAGGCACTTTTTCCATCATAAGAAAGTTGTGGGTATATGCAAGGAATGTATAATAAAGAGCTTATGGAACATACCCATGATTGGCTATTGTACAACTTTTAAAGAATTTCATCTTTCTGATTTGGACATCTCATGGCATTTGATATTATGCAACTACAGTAATACATGTGAACGAAATAGTGAATTATTTATGAAGTGGTAATAGCACCTTTTAAACAGATCATCCTCAATTCTGTTTTAAATTCTGAGGATCATAGGTTATTATTACACGCCTGCCAAACCGTATTGTACGCGGTGGCACTCGACAACGAAATTAAAACAAATTTTCAAAAATGCAGCCTTATACGAATAACAACCGGGTCAGGAATGGAATGAATGAAGCCTCCTTCTAACGGTCTGGATAGGAATTGTGCCAGCTGCCGAAGCCTGTCTCATCCTCTGAGTCAATGATTAATGACTGACAAATGAAATGATATTGGGGAGTGTTGCTGGAATGAAAGATGACAGGGAAAACCGGAGTACACAGAGAAAAACCTGTCCTGCTTCCGCTTTGTTCAGCATAAATCTCACAAGGAGTGACCGGGATTTGAACCACGGAACCCAGCGGTGAGAGGTCGGTGTGATGCCACCTGAGCCATGGAGGCTGTAAGAATAACGAAGAAACACTGTAGAAAGTGACTCATGGAAATATCTAGGAGCCACATAAAAACTAATTCTAAATTGTGACAGTCATGCAGGAAGTATAATTACTATAGGGTACAAGTCCTTCCATCTTGTAACAAAAGTACAAAAGGGCAGCAGTTCCCAGGCAGAGGCGCTGGCGTGTTGTGAGGCAGTGCCAGGTATGTGGAGCTTCCGCAAAACAGGGCTCATTAGTGAACTAGAGGTAGTACAGCGAAAGGCTCCAAGGTTCGTGCTCAATTATTTCAATGCTAGAAGTATTATGACAAGAACGAGAGAGAAACTTGGGTGGGAGACCCAAAGAGGATAGAAGAAGGGAACATGATTATGTCCCATGTAATCTCTCTTTCTCTTAATCCGTTTACCCTCAGAGTTCATTTTTTCCCTGGAACTCAGCGAGGGGACCTCTCCCGCATCAAGGGCAGTGTCCTGGAGCGTGAAACTTTGGGTCGGGGGTACAACTGGAAAGGAGGACCATTACCTCGCCCAGTCGGCCTCAGCTGCTATGCTGAACAGGGACCTTGCTGGGGGATGAGAAGATTGGAAGGGATAGGCAAGGAAGATGGTAGGAAGCAGCCATGGCCTTAAGTTAGGCACCTCTCCAGCATTTGCCTGGAGGAGAAGTGGGAAACCTTGGAAAACCACTTCAAGGATGGCTGAGGTGGGAATCGAATCCACCTCTACTCGGTTGAACTCCCAAGGCTGAATAGACCCTGTTACAGACCACGTACCACCAAATTTCGTGGCAGAGCACACAAATGATAGGCTAAGACAGCAAATTATCTGACATAATCCAACGGAATGCGAGTATGAAGAGGGGAACATTCGCACCTTAGTTAACGGAACATCAAACCCAACAAATTAACTCTGAGATAAGCTTAAGAAGACTTTAAACTCATTGTTAAAAACACGCGTCTCGCGCCTATCTCACCGCACAAGCTCATCAACATACATCATCATTCAATACCATATAACAGAACACTAAGATATTTTTAATTTAAAATTGTTAACATTACAACAATGGATTGAATGAATGAGTATATGTGTGAACATCAAGAACAGTGTCTTAACGGACTGGTGAACATACTAGACTGTCAAAGCTACTCTTTCAAACACGTTTTATTATCACAACACATCATTGTATTTTAGCATTAGTCATTTGCATTCAGTAAATGTAATGTTTTATCAACTCAACATTAAGACATTTTTAAATTAAAATAAGTGTGTCAACATTGCAACACTAGTTTGAATGAATGAGTACCGTATATGAGTGAACATCAAGATCAATGCCACAACACCATTATATGTTAGCATTAGTCATTCATAATTATTATAAGTAATCTTTTAGCATTGTATGTTGTTATTATTAAGATGATAGGTTCTTCAGCAGCTGAAGATGACCTGCTAATAGGGTTGAAACTGGTACTGTTATATTAGAATGTTTTAAGTACCTTTTAAGGAATAAATGTATTGATTAGGTGGATTTGCAATTACTTGAATTATCAATATGGACAATGGTGTTAATAGATTATAATATGATGAAGAAGGTATCAGGATTCATTAGACCATGCAATGCTCTGCCACTCTGTCAACATCCAGTGACGATGGTCATGTGTCCAATTCAGTCATAGTTGCCGATATCATGGTGTTAACATTGGCACATGTATGCGTCGTCAGCTGCGGAGGTTCATCCTTAGGAGTGTTCGGTGCACTGTGTGTTCAGACATACTTGTACTCTGCCCAGCAAGTCTGATGTTAGTTCTGCCACAGTTTGCCGCCTGTCCTCATTTACCAGTCTGCCCAGAGTCCGACATCTGTAATTAGTGGTGGCCGCCCAACCCCTCGACGTTTGGACATGGTTTCACATTGGTTTCACCACAGCACTCCTCGAACACCCAAAATGTTGTGCAGTTTCCCAAGTGCTCGTGCCGAACCTCTGGGCCATCACAATCTGCCTCGGTCAAGTTCAGGTACATCACACACCTTCCCCATTCTACATATGGACAGCACGAACACTGATACTACATGCAACGTGCATGTGTCTGACTAGCAGTCATTTCTCCTCAGGTGACGCTGCTATCACCCGGACGGGTTTATATCAATAGTAGGTAGGTGGCCATAAAGTTCTGGCTGATCAGTGTACAGTTCAGACGCTCGAAAGTACTGTTATTGATCCTGCAGAAATGGATGCAGTGGACTTCACACAGGTGATTTGAATAAGAGCTCCATAACTGCTGGCATCCTAGAGTTTGATTTTGTTCCTTTCATTTGTTATTTTCGGTCCACCAACACATCCATTTACGAAAGAAAGCCTGACTATAATCTAGATCAACTACGATTAAACCTTAAATATCTACTTTTAGTGATGTGATTGTCATTTAAACCATTCATCCTTAGCCCTCCCCCCAATATCCCCCTTACCTACACACACACCGACTCTAGGAGCATTACAAAATTGGGTAAACTCAAATGATTATAAGTGCCACTATTTATAAAGGATCCCAACAAAATTGACAGTGTTTAGTTGATCACCAGAAATCTTACCATTTCCAGCTGCTTTTGTGATTTTCAAGTTTTGTATCATTTTGAAAACATATTTGTTATAAGTAAATTTCAGTTCCTGACTAGCATTAGTCACCACCTCCTCTACCTGGATTATTATCCTTACTGTATATGTAACAGTCTTTATATACTGAAGATTAAATATTTCTGCCTTCTGCAAATCCTCACTTATACACTCCTCTTGTTCATTAAATATTCCTGGAATGTCCTTCCTAGATACCTGTCTCTGCCTTAAAATACATATACATATGCTTACATTGATTAGCTGATAAAAAAATAAACTAACAACAAAATAATATTTGGAAAACAAATACGTAAAGCAATAACAGCTAACACAGTACCATTCCGCATTATATCACAAGAGCGACTGGGAGCAAGCTAAGCCAGGTGGCGATAGCATCCCAAAAATGGGGCATCAGTGGATAGTTATCATGGCATTAGACCATTTTCGAGCAGCGTTAGTCAACTTTTTCTTGCTGTTAGCGCCAAACGTCAGAGTCCAAATCTTTTGCGCCCTAGTGTAAATAGTATACAGAATCACAAGATCACCCAATGTTTTAAACTACCCAAAAAGTAATTTGTGTGTTCTCAATAAGTTACTTGGAAAAAAAAAGAAACAAAGAGGAAAGCCACAGCCAAAATAAATCTTAATTGGGTATATTCACCTGTGAAGACAAATAGTTAATCTCATTCTACATAAATAAGCAACAAGGAAATTTACTCAACGGGTAAATTAAGTTAAAAAGTAACAAGAAGCCAGGGATTCAAAAACTATAGGAAATCCGATAAACATAAGTAGATTGACAATATCCTACTGGAGTACAAATGCCCAATTAAAGAGAAACGAAGTGTAAACTTGGCTGGGATCAGTAGGAAAGAAAGCAAAATTCCAAAAATGCACATGAAAGTTGAATTTAGAAAAAAACCTACTTACAGCTAATAAAAAAGTGAAAAAGATTCAGAGGGTAACATACTCAAACATACCTGCAACATGAGGAAAATACAAAGACCTAGAACCTCTCTTAGCTCCGTATGGTGATACTAAAAGAGGACGTAAATACACAGGTATTTGCCCTATTACTAGCTCGACAATATACAATTTTCATTTTACTTACATTATTTGACAATAAAACAGAATAAAGATAAATAAAGATATGTAAAATTTAACATTATACTGTAAGTTCAAAATAAAAATATATCACACTCGGTGAGGAAGAGAAGGACTTGAGACTGCTTTAGACAGTTATTTCAATTTTTCCTACCTTCTTCGCCCACCAGCACTTCTCATGAACACTTCCTCCTGTCTGACACAACAGTCACACTTTGAAGTCCGCAAGTAAAATCTCACACAAAGTGGATGACACGTCATTATATAACTATGCGGCAAGGTTTTATTATCAGGCACAGGGGTATCACCCTAAATTTTCCGGTACAGTATGTTGCCAAGCCAGGGCATAACATTTCCTTAAACAGTTATTTCAGGTGAATCACACTAGGTGGCAAAGAAGCAAGGCACAAGAAGGGTTGCCTAAGTTCAGGGGAGGCCAAATTGCATGTCGCACTCGAATTAACAACAGTCTGTGTTATCATGCTTGTATCTCTGTTTTACAGACGCTGCTAGATGCTGTTCTTGATCCTGCTGAAATTGAGGTTACTGATCTCAGGCAGGTGAGTTGAATAAGTGCCCTACAACTCTTGGTGTACTAGAGTGTTGATTTTAATGTCATTCTAATGTCATTTTAATGTCATTTAAACGATTCACCCATCCCCCCGCCCCAAAAACCCCTTGCCACACATGCACATGCACGCACGCACACACGCACAAACAATTATAAGTGCCACTGCTCCACTGTTTACAATGTATCCCAACGATATAGATGGCATTTAGTATATCACCTGAAATCTTAGCATTTCCAGCTGCTTTTGTGGTTTTCAAATTTTGTATTGTTTTGTAAATATATTTGTTATAAGTAAATTTCAGTACCTAACTAGTATTAGTCACTTCTCCTACCTAGATATTATCCTTATATGTAACAGTCTTTACATACTGCAGACTAAATATTTCTGCCTTCTGTAAATCCTCCATTATTCATTCCTCTTGTTCATTAATGATTCCTGGACTGTCCTTCCTGGATCCCTGTCTCTGCCTTAAAGTACCTATACATATGTTTCCATTGATTACCTGATGAAAATAAACTAACAACAAAAATAATACTCGGAAAACAAACACGTAAAGCAATAACAGCTAACACAGTACAACTCTGCATAATATCACAAGAGTGACTGGGAGAAAGCTAAGCCAAGTGGCGATAGCATCCCAAAAATTGGGCATCAATGGATAGTTATCATGACAACAGACCATTTATGAGCAGCGTTATCAACCTTTTCTTGCTGTTAGCAGTAAATATCAGACTCCAACTCTTTTGCGCCCTAGTGCAAAAAGTATACAGAATCACAAGATTACCCAATATTTTGACCTAACCAGGAGGTAATTCTAGTGTTCTCGATCAGCTATTTTGAAAAAAGAAACAAACAGGAAAACCAAAGCCAAAATAAATCATAATTGGATATATACACCCATCAAGATAAGAGCTAATCTCATTCTACATAAATAAGCAACAAGAAAATTTATTCAACGGGCAAATTAGGGTTGAAAATAACAAGAAGCCATGGATTCAAAAACTATAGGAATTCCCATAAACATAAGTAGTTTGACAATATCCCACTGGGGCACAAATGCCCAATTAAGAAAGAGATGAATTCTGAACTCTGCTGCGATCATTGGGAAGGAAAGCAAAATTCCAAACATGCACATGAAGGCTGAATTTAGAAAAACCTAATTGCAGCGAATAAAAATGTCAAGAGGTTTCAGAGGGTAACATACTCGACCATACCTGCGACGTGAGGAAAATACAAAGTTCTAGAACCTCTGTTAGCTCTGTATGGTGATACTAACAGTGGACTTAAATACACTAATATTTGCCCTATTACTAGCTCAGCATTACATAATTCTGAATTTACTTACATTATTTGACAATAAAACAGAATAAAGATAAATACTGATACTTAATAATTAACATTATACTTTAAGTTCGCAATAAAAATATATCATCCTCAATCAGGAGGAGAAGGACTTGAAGTTGTTTTAGACAGTAATTTCAAGTTTTCCTACCTTCTTCGCCCACCAGCCATTCTCGCGAACACTTCCTACTGTCTGACATGACAGTCATTCTTTGAAGTCCACAAGTAGAATCTCATACAAAGCGGACGACACATGGCGTTATGTAACTAGGTGGCAATGTTTATTTTTTATTTTTTTTACTTTTAATTTTTTTTTGCTAGTTGCTTTACATCGCACCGACACAGGTAGGTCTTATGGTGACGATGGGACAGGGAAGGGCTAGGAGTGGGAAGGAAGCAGCCGTGGCCTTAATTAAGGTACAGCCCCAGCATTTGCCTGGTGTGAAAATGGGAAACCACGGAAAACCATTTTCAGCGCTGCTGACAGTGGGGTTCAAACCTACTATCTCCCGAATACTGGATACTGACCGCACTTGAGCGACTGCAGCTATCGAGCTCGGTACAATGTTTTATTATCAGGCACAAGGATCATCATCATCATCATCATCATCATCATCATCATCATTTCCCATTATCCCAGCTGTAGCTGGGTAGGGGCAAATATGGTTCTTCTCCACTTTCTTTGGTCTTTCCACCACTCCTCCTCCAACACTGTGTCCCAGTCCAGATTTCTTTCTCTAATACTGCGTTAGATTGTGTCCTTCCATCTCAATTGTGGTCGTCTGCGGCCTCTCCTTCCTTGCATTTGCATTTCCATCATCTTTTTTGGCATTCTTTCATCACTCATTCGTTTTATGTGCCCAAACCATATTAATCGGCTCTTCTCTATTCTATCCTTCATTTTTCCCACTCCAATTTCTTCCTGGATTTTCTGATTCCTTATTTTGTCTCTTCTACTCTTCTGTATCATACTCATACTTCATTTCAGCTGCCTGTATTCGACTTTCATCCTTCTTTGTCCGTAAGTTGTTGGGTTACGTAATACATCTTGTACATAGTTTCCTTTGCTTCCACTGGCACATCTTTGTCCCATAACATGTTTCTTACACTATGATTAGAAACAGCTTCCAGCTTGAATCCTCTTACTAATTTCAGCATCCAGCCGAGCATTCTCCATTAATTCACTCCCCAGGTTTCCACTACTTCCAGGGCCTTGTCTGCAAGTCTAATCTGACCTTTCTCTTCTTTCTCTCCTCTAGCCATAACAAGAGTTTTACTCTTTTCTACAATTATTTTCAATCCACATTCTTTGATCTTCCCATTCACCACATCCAACTGTTCTTGAACAATCATGTCCTCTCCTCCCCAAATCAAAATATCATCTGCAAATAACAACATGTTCATTTCTCTTCCTCCATATGCTGCTTTTGCTTTTCTCATGATGTCATCCATTACTATTGTAAACAGGATTGGCGATAGAACACTTCCCTGTCTCAGCCCACTAGTGATTTTGAACCAACTTGTCCTGCCAACTTGTGTTTGCACACAACTACAACATTCCTTGTACACTGCAATGATCATTTTTATTATTAATCCCTGTCCAATTCCTTTTTGCACCAGACTGTCCCAAACTTTAGTCCTGGGGACACTGCCATATGCCTTTTGAATGTCAATGAATGTCATCCCATACTCCCATTGCTTTCCCATTAGTTGTCTCATAATGAAAAAGGGTTCTATTATTGACCTTCCACTTCTGAAACCAAACTGATTTTCCTGTATCTGATTTTCAAACCTCAACCTTATCCTACCTTCCAGTATCTTCTCCATCATCTTAGCAACATGGGATATCAGAGTAATTCCTCTGTAGTTCTTCATTACTTTCCTATCGCCTTTCTTGAAAATGGGGATGATTATTCCTTTTTGCTAATCCTCAGGGACCTTCTTATTCTCCGATACAATCTTATGAACTCGATATGTCCACTGCAGGTCTACAGCTCCAGCTAGCTTTATCATCTGCCCTGAAATTTCATCTATTCCAGCAGTTTTTCCATTCTTCATCTTTCTTATTGCCATTTCAATTTCATTCATTGTAATTTCTTTATCCATTTCTTCATCAATGAATTGCTTTTCCTAGTGGTCCATTGGATAACTTTATTAGTTCTCATGTTCAGCAACTTCTGAAATTACTCCCTCCAACTATTTCTTATTTCTTCTGACTTTGTTAATACAGGGCAATTCAAAATGATGGACCCAATTTCACAAATTTATTCTATGAAATCTAATGAACATATCATACTGTGAGATATACACAAAGAAAGGCAAACTTTGAAAGTTTAGTTGAGTTTAGATTTCATCCCACGTGTTTTCATTTTCAGCCTTACAAGCGCGCAGGAAGCGAGTAAAGAAATGGTTGCGGCTGGAGAGCAGAAGTTGTTCTTTGTGCTTGATTACCATGTAAACAAGTCTGTGATTAGTGTTCAACGGCATTTCCGTACCAGGTATGGAAGAGACCCACCTACTGGAAAAGCCATTCGTGCGTGGTATGCAAAATTCAGAGACACGGGCTGCATCTGTAAGCGAAAGTCAACTGGCCGTCCTTCGACCGAGGAAGAGACAGTGGAACGTGTTCGCGCCAGTTTCGTGCGGAGTCTGCAGAAGTCCACCTACCGGACAGCGAGGCAACTTGAACTTCCACAGGCAACTGTTGGGCGCATTCTGCGGAAACGTTTACGAATGAAACCCTACCGTTTGCAACTGGTGCAGGCCTTAAAAGACACTGATTATGCTGCTTCTGTCCTGATTTTCTCGCATTAATGGAAGAGGATGGGTTCTCCGAAAGGGTAATTTTCAGTGATGAAGCGGCTTTTCACCTTTCCGGGACTGTGAATAGACACAACGTAAGGATCTGAGGAACTTCTAATCCCCATCAAGTTGTGGAACACCAATGTGATTTTCCCAAGCTGAATGTGTTTTGTGCCATTTCCCATGAGAAAGTTTATGGACCCTTTTTCTTCGTTGAACCTACTGTGACAGGAAATGTTTTTCTTGATATGCTGCAACAATGGCTCCTGCCACAGCTCAAAGAGGATAGTGCAGATTTCATCCTTCAACTGGATGGTGCCCCTCCGCATTACCATGGCAACGTTCGGAGCCATCTTAACGAGACATTGGCGCAACGCTGGATAGGTCGTGCATCTCAGGAGTATCGAACTCTCCTTCGTTGGCCACCGCATTCCCCCGACTTAACCCCATGTGATGATGTGGTTTCGTAAAAGTTCATGTTTACGTACCACCTCTTCCACTAACATTGGACGATCTTCGTGCCTGAATCACAGCAGCCATCGCAGAGATTGACAGCGACACACTACACAAGGTTTGGCAGGAGATAGACAGTCGGCTTGATGTATGTCGTGTTATGTGAAGTGCTTACATAGAACATTTGTGATATGACTGAAAAAACTTTGAGAGTTAACCGTTCTTAGCACATTTCTCATATTACGATATGTTTATTAAATTTCACAGAATAAATTTATGAAATCGGGTCCATCATTTTGAATTACCCTGCATTATGGTGTCTTCATCCTTCACAAATCTGGTGTTTACTTGATCTCTCTATTTGTTTCTTAAGATAGCATACAATTATTTCTTGCTGCCCTGCATATCATCTCTCAATTTCTCTGTGAATAAGGTCCAGGTTTTGCTCCTTTCTTCCTCCACTACTTTCTTGGCCAAATTCTTTGCCTCCACATATTTTCTTCTACTTTCTTTAGTCTTAGATATTTTCCATGCTTTCCATGTCATTTTCTTTTCCTTCACTTTAATCTTTAGCCTATCATTCCACCAGTGTATCAATTTGTCTTTCACATTTCCTGATGTTCTAAAACATACCTTTTCTGCACATCCAACCAGTGCTTCCTTAAATCTTTTCCATTCATCTTCAACATTCCCCATCTCCATCCTGGATACCAAGGGTATTATTTCCCTTTGAAATTCTTATGGAGACACAGGGGTATCACCCTAATTTTTTTGGTACTATATATTTCTATTTCAGTCACTACTGATCTGCATTTAGGGCAGTTGCCCAGGTGGCGGATTCCCTATCTGTTATTTTCCTAGCCTTTTCTTAAATGATTTCAAAGATATTGGAAATTTATTGAACACTTCCTCCTGTCTGACGTAACAGTCACACTTCGAAGTCCACAAGTAGAATATCACACAAAGCGGATGACATATGGCATTATATTACATAAAACTTCCCTTAAACAGTTAGTTCAGGTGAATCATGCTAGCTGGCACAGAAACAGGCACAAGAAGTGTTGAATAAGTTCAGGGGAGGCCAAATTGCATGTCGCTCTTGCATTAGTAACAGTCTGTATTATCTTGCTTGTATCTTTGTTTTTCAGATGCTGCAAGGTGCTGTTCTTGATCCTGATGACGTTGAGGTTATAGACTTCAGGCAGGTGAGTTTAATAAGTACCCCACAATTCTTGGTGTACTAGATTGTTGATTTTGACTCTTCCATTTGTAATATTTGGTCCACCAACAAATCCATGTACAAAAGACGGTGTGATGATAATCTAGGTCAACTACATTTAATCCTTAAAAATAACTGCTTGGTGCTTGTGTTTTTAAGGGGGCTAACATTGAAGGTCATAGGCCCCCCTTAAATAACTAGTTTTAGTGATGTGTTAATGTCATTTAAACCATTCACCTATCCCTCCCCATAAAAAACACACACACGCACACGCACGCGCACACGCGGAATCAAGATAAATACCGCTATGTAGAAATTAACATTATATTGTAAGTTCAAAAAAAAAGTCATCCTCAATCAAGAGGAGTGGGATTTGACGTTGCTTTAAACAGTAATTTCAGTATTTCCTACCTTCCTCATCCATCAGCCACTCTCGGGAACACTTCTTTCTCTCTGACACGACAGTCACACTTTGAAGTCCACAAGTAGAATCACACACAGCGGATGACACATGGTACTACATAACTTAGTGGCAAGGTATAATATCAGGCACAGTGGGTGTTACCCTAAATTTTCTGGTAAAAAATGTTGCCAAGCCAGGGCATAAAATTTCCCTTTAACAGTTAGTTCAGGTGAATCATGTTAGTTGACACAGATGCAAGGCATTAGAAGTGTTGCATAACTTCTGGAGAGGCCAAATTACATGTTGAACTCATATTAACAACGGTCTGGAGTATCATGCATGTATCTCTGTTTTTCAGACGCTGCCAGGGGCTTTTCATGATCCTGCAGAATATGAGGTGAGTTGAATAACTGCCCCATAACTCTTGGCATCCTAGAGTGTTGATATTGGTTTTCTGATTTGTTATTTTTGGTCCACGAAAGAAGGCCGTGCATATAATCTAGATCAAATGCATGTAATCCTTAAATATTTACTTTTAGTGACATGTTAATGTCAATTAAACCATTCACCCATAGCACCTGCCCCTCACACCGCACTACCAAACACTCACATCAACTAGCAGCATTACGAAAACAGGGGTAATTTCAAATGCTTATAACTGCCACTGTTTCCAGCCAATTCCAACAAAACAGATGGCGTTTAGTTTACACCAGAAAACTTAACAGTTCCAGCTGCTTTTATGGTTTTCAAATTTTGCATCGTTTTGTAAATAAATTCGTTATAAGTAAATTTCAGTACCTGACTAGCATTAGTCAGCTCCTCTACCTGGATATTATCCTTATATGTAACAGTCTTTACAAATTGAAGACTAAATATTTCTGCGTTTTGTATATCCTCGCATTATTTAAACTGTACACTTCCTTGTTCATTAACGATTCCTGGAATGTCCTTCCTGGAGACCTGTCTCTGGCTTAAATTACCTATACATATGTTTCCATTGATTATCTGACAAAAATAAATCAAAACAAAAATAAAATTTGGAAAATAGACACGTACAGCAATTACACCTTACACAGTACCACTCCGCATATCACAAGAGCGACTGGGAGCAAGCTAAGCCACATGGCGATAGTATCCCAAAAATGGGGCACCAATGGATCGTTATAACGGCAATAGACCATTTTCAAGCAGCGTTAATCAACTTACCCTCGCTGTTAGCGCTAAACATCAGACTTAAACTCTCCTGTGCCCTGGTATATACAGTATACAGAATCACAAGATTACCCAATATTTTAACCTACCCAGAAGGTAATTAGAGTGTTCTCAATCAGTTACTTATAAAAAAAAAAAAAAGAAAGAAACAAACAGAAAACAACAACTTTTTCAGTATCCATAACTGGGCTACATAATAATATCATCACGCTAGTCACCTTCACATGATTATGTTTCTCATCCGAACGTAGGCTATCACATGACAAATATTCGCTACCCTTCACTGTATCACTCAACACAGAATAAATTTCTAACTTCTGAATGGAATGAACAATACAAGCACAAACAGGCTTTCTAGGTTATTCAGCAACATCAATGAAAACCGGAGAGCAAAATTGAACTTCCCTGAGGCTAGCGGCTTGCTTCCCAAAGGTATAATTTGCCCTGTAAAATTCAGGAATTCAAGGCCATTTCTCGTTTTTGCACAACTTTGTCTGACTGACCTCCTGTGGCGAGGGCTCTAATCTGTGTTGGAAATCTGTTCCTTTTCCAAGGGATGACAAACACATTTTCAGGGCTAGAAAAAATGTGATCATACTATGCATAATAGTGAAAATCTGTGAAGCGATAAGCAAGATATTCTTTATGTAGATTTAATACGACATGAATCGGGACTTCGAATTTACAATGTGCTAAGCAAGAAATAATTTCATTGCTGATATCCTTAATGAGGTTTCACTGTATTTTATCATGTCTGGTTAAATTTTGGAAAGGCTGTTCCCAAGTAAATTTATAGTGAAAAGGTTATCATTACTCTACTGGCACTTGAAGATGCATATAAGGTTAAGTTAGGTCAGATGACGCTGTTTGAATAAGAAAACTGAAACGTTTGCCACAGAAGCCTACTCCAATTTTTCAAAATGAATTTTAACATATGCGTTCAAGTTGTGTCGGAATTAGAAAAAGAACTAACGAGTAAAACGTAGTATGTAAATCTGCGAAAATGCATGTTTTGAAGACATTGATTGCTGTTTCATACTGATTTTAATGTGTGTGGGGTTTCCCCGTTCCTGACTTCTGTTTACAAAATATCGGATATAACGACAACCCGCTACAGCGAGTAAATTTTTAGTTGTTATGAATACTTGCCATAATGGACTTCTACTGTATTTCACAATAAAACAGTACAAAGATAACTACCGATACTGTACCCATGTGGGATGGGCCATCTCATCATGATTTGATACAATTGATATGAATGAATAAGATATTGAAATAATGAAATACGTACTGGAAATCTGGGGCTTGCTGGTGAAACATGATGCAGACAGAACTGGAGCCAGGGAGATTAAATGTACAATTGCAGTGAGCAATTTCCATGGTGCAAAGCCTGGCTAGTTAAGATGCTCATCGGGACAGAATGGATATGAAATGTCCGCTCCCATATTTACGATAGTGGAAAGGGGAGAACAGAAACAAAGGTGCTAATTGCTACCAGAAGGTGAGTATAGTTATTTCTGAACAACGCGAGTTCACAAGACAGAACCAATTCTCAGAAATGATGAAACAAACTTCCCATGGCCTATGGACATATTTGTCGCCATGTTGGTGATGAGAACATTTAAAAAACCTGCCTTAATTCTGGATTGGTCACAGTGTGCCAGCTTAGACTCGGTGAATACGAAATCTGGCTATCTTTCCAATTAATCAATTAATAATAAATAAAATGGTAAATAACCAGCTGGACTGCTATTGGTCAGAACTACTCCACGCCAGTAGCGACGCTCAAACCCGCGCAAAACATGGAGGACGGAAATTCATTGATATCTTATTAATCTATGATCGAATTAGGATTAGATTACGATGTGAGTGTTTATTATCAGACCGTTCTGTGGAAAAATTTAGAACA